>NC_141687.1:1552537612-1553137612 GCF_964263255.1 Lissotriton vulgaris | reverse complement strand
ATTGGGCGGTAGGATTCGCATTGCTTTGGATTTTTACCTGGTTTCAGTATGATGGAGATGGTGGCGTCATTCCATGACTCCGGAATTTTAGCGTTGTTTATAAAAATCTTGTTAACTAGTAGTGTTAAATGGGGAACCAGCGTATCTTTTAACTTTAGATAGAGTTCGTTTGGGAGGGCATCAGGCCCTGCAGCTTTTCCTCTTTTTAACTCTTTAATAGCTTGGGCAACTTATTCTGGTTTTATTTCACTATTTAAAGTTATTTTTTCCTCTGGGGTTAAAACTGGAGTATTTTGTGTTAGTAGGAAGTTAGTTATTTCTTCTATTTTTGGGTTGCAATCCTCAGAGTAGAGTTTGGTAAAAAAAGCTGAGAATTCTTCCTTTATAACTTTCTCTTCAAACCCATTTTGTGAGCTGTCTGTCGGATGTATATAGTTTATTTTATTTCTAACTTGGTCTGTTTTAAGCTTCCACGCAAGCATCTTTCCACAGCCTTCTCCATACTCATAATGGGCAAGTTTACTACATTCCCATCTTTCCCTAATTTTTCCTTCTAATAATGTCGATATTTTTTCCTTCCAATTAAGCCTTTCCCTCATTAGTTCTTGGCATCTCGGGGAGGAAGTGTCTACTAAAATCTGGCGGTCCAGTATTTTTATGTTTTCTTCCATTTTCTGGATCTCTTTTTTTGCCTCTCTTGATTTATGTATAGTCAAGCTACAAATCTTGCCCCTAATTACTGCCTTGTAAGCATCCCAGATCAGTTGCGGTGAAGCGCTCCCAATATTGTCTTGAAAATACTGATCTGTCTCTAGTGAAAGTTGATCGATTATTGTGGGATCCTGGAGTACTGTACGGTCTAAAGTCCATCTCGGTATAGTTGTAACATCATTTATTTTTAATGTCATTTGGACAGCCGAGTGATCTGAGAGATGAGCGGGAAGGCGGGTCATTTTATGAGTGTTTTCTACTAGTGCTTTATCTATTAAGAAATAATCAATTCTTGACTGTATTCTCAATTTTTTATTGTTAAACGTAAATCTATCCTGTTTGGAGCCCTTTTCGTCCCATACATCAAGAAGATTTAGATCTCTTTTATATATTATCAGCCATTCTCTCATTTTGGGCAAGGTGTTCAATTTCCCTTTTGGTATCCGATCTGTATTTGGATTTAAAATTATATTAAAATCTCCACCTAGGATCACAGGAAAATTTACCGATATTAAATGGGAGTATAATGATTGTATAAGGGTGGGATCGTCTATGTTAGGGCCATAATACCCGGCTAAAATAAAGGTATTGTTGAGGAAGGTGATCTTGGCTAGGGCCCATCTCCCTTTAGGATCAGTCTCGGTGGATAGTATTTTTGCCTTCAGGGATTTTTTTATGAGAATAACAACCCCTTTTGTGGCACAATGTTGGTCCGTACAAACGTAATCCTCAACCCAATAAAGTGTTTTAATGATCTCCTCCCATTCTGATTTCATTAAATGAGTTTCTTGTATCATTAATATTTCACTATCGGCAATTTTTAAATATTCAAAGATTTTCCTTCTTCTGCTCTTGACCCTTAACCCGTTAACATTCCAGGTGATTATTTTTAGATTCTTCAGATTTTTTTCCATCTCCCTCGGAGAAGTGTGTGGCGCTCTTTACTGATCATCTGGTTCCTGATTTTCTCCTTTAATTTGGAATGAGGACATTTTTTTGTTTTTTTTCCTATTTTGCTCCCAACCCTCATGTGCTCCCCACCCTCCCCTTCCTCCCCTCTTAAGATGGCTAAAAGCCACTTGTGTATGTGAGAGTTTACAAAAATTATAGAAAAGAAAAGAAAAAAGGAGGGACGGGGAGACACAAACCCTCCCTGGGAAAGCCCTCTATGAGCTCCGTGCCTGTAAAAGAAAATAATAAATAAGGATGCTGGTGTTATAAGTGTTATAAATGTTATAAGTAAGTCTTAATTCTAGCTTTCATAGGATCATTTTAAGGTCATTTTAAGAGTAGTCGCCATATCAAAAGTGTTTGACGTTTAATCTAGGAGTGAGTTTGAGAATGAATTTGAATCTGATCCCGCATCTGTACTAACAAATTATCAACTTCTAGAGGATCTTTAATATTATACATCTTGTTCCTCCACATAATCCTGAGTGAAGCCGGAAACTTCATTTGGACTGTAGCTCCAAGTGATTTTAACTCGGGCATTTTTTGACCCAATTCCCATTGCCTATCTTGAGTCACCTTCGCAATGTCGGATCGGATCCTAAAAGACCAATCATCTCTGTTAAGTGTTCCTGTTTTTAAAGTTTCACTCAGGATCCTCTCTTTGATGTTATATGATTTAAAATTCACCAAAATCTTCCTTGGGTTCTTTCTTTCCTTGGATTTCCCAAAGGGGTCACGGTGAACCCGTTGAATGTCATTTTCCAGGTCTGAGGATTTACACCACGGAAAATATTCCTCTAGAAGCGAAATAATGAATTTCTTAATGTCTGACCCTTCTCGCCCTTCTGGCACATTAAGAAATCTCAAATTTGATCTCCTAGACTGGTTCTCCAAGGCCTCGAGCTTTTCCTCCATACTTTTGTCCTTTGCTTTTAAATCTCTTATATTTTTTTCTGATGTTTCCACCCTCCTTGTCAGGCCCACAGCTACAGCTTCTACTGTAGAAACTCTCTCATTTAACGCCAATAACTTTGAGTCTAAAGATTCAAACCTATCGTGAAGTTTGATTTGGTTATCTTCTGATATCTTAAATCTAGATGTCATCTCCGTAAACATTTTTTCCATAAGTAACTCCATATTACTGCTAGACTCACAATGATTTTTAGCGGGATTATCAGCTTTATCTGCGTTGGAGTTAGTGTTAAATATATCTGAGGAAGAAGCGTCAGGAGGTACAGCGTCTGAGGGTACAGACTCTGTAGCGATCTCTGGCTCTGGAACGGGAGACATAGTGGAACAACTAGTGGTAGGATCAGTTCCAAAGAGGCCTTGAGGTGTGTTTATTGTCTGACTCAGAGATTGAATGGAGGTCTGGGCCTGGGATTGAGCTATCGTCTGTGAATCTTCAAGTTCTTGATTCTCTATCTCCCTCATTGAGAGTTCAGTTAAGAAGTTGTCTGGGTCGCTTAAATCCCCCGTTAGTGGCTGGGGTAACAATGGTAACACTGGTGAAGCGGACTCTTCCATTGCGGGTATAGAGTGTGCTCTGTCTTGGAGTCTGTCCTGTACTTTAAAATAAGTCCTCAAAGAGGGTGTAATTTTTATTACAGATTCTTTCTTCCTCTTATCAACTAATTCCTGCCGACCTTCCAAGGCTCCTTTCTTATTTGCTGGTATCCCTTTATCTGTTTTAGAGGTTTTACGCGAAATTCTCTTCGTGATTCGCGGGGCTACTGTTTGTTTAATAGCAGTTGGAGCTGATTTTTTAAGAAAAAGCCTATTCCTTAGGCAGTAGGAAGATTTTTCCTGCCGGAACAAATCCAGATGAGGCTCAGTTTTAGCATCCAATTCAAGATTGTCCGCTACGGTATCAATTTTATCTGCACCTAATTCACTGCAGTAAGGAAAAACTCTTGTTTGATTTAGTGGTTCTGGGATTAGTGGGGGTGTAGTGGCGCAAACTGTGCCTTCTTCCTGGCCCTCCACTTTTACTCTGGCCAAACCCCCTAAAGTAATATATTGTAAGTATAATTGGGAATGTAGAGAATGTTGTAACAATATACTGCCCTTATTAGGTCCTAGTGGGAGAATCAGCTGAGGTAAATAGTCTGGAATGGTAAATGTATATGTTTTCCCCGAAGCAGGCTTATCAAATGCAGAGCCAAATATAGAACAAAAACTTCTCTCAGAGCCTGAATACTTCGCTGAGAAAAATGCCCAGTTTCTCAGAACTTCTATCCCCCCCGCCTTACCCCCAGCGCCAAACGAAAATCGGCTCACTGCCTTTCTGCAGGTCCGCCTTGCACGCAGGGCAACCTCCCACTTTCCAGTAGCTGAGCTCGCGAAGGTCTGTGAGTCGAGCCCCGAGCTATCGATTGAAGGGAGCCGTTTGCAGGTGCCGGTGCAGGTGCCCTCTGTCCCTCCAGCGGCTGGAGGGGAAACTCGAGCGGTGGTGCCAAGCGGAGTCAGCATCCGTCCAAAAAGGATCACACGGAGCTAATACGGCAGGTAGGAAACAAAAAAATACGGGGGACACTTCTTTTACTCGCCAATGGAGAGGCGGGAAGAGACAGTCACTCCAAATAAAACCGCCGACACGGTCCCTTTAGAAGGTAGCAATCAAGCGATATCCAGGATTTTGCGACTTAGTCCATCATGACTTGACCGAACAAAAGAAAGAAAAAAATAAATCCTATTCCGCGGATCTCACGAGCATCCTCGTCAGGCAGAACCGCATATGGAGCTCAGGCACGGAGCTCCCGACCGGTCTCAACAGCCGGCCGCCATCTTTCCCCCGGAATTGGCGGAAATTGAGCTTTAAACCTCTTGCAATCAAAAGTATCCATACCCAGCAGTGCTCCCAGACCCCGAAACCCACCCACAAACACCAGGAAGCCCCCCAAACAGGCCCCCGAAAACGCTACATTGAGCGAAATTTCAGAAATAGCAAAAACATTTTCCTCATGGATTTTGTCCAAACCACTTCTATCCGGTATTAGACCTTCCCAGCAATGCCCCAAGACCCGCCGACCCACCTGCAAAAAAGCACAACACTCCCAAACAGCCAAAAAGGAAAATTTCATACTTACAATATTTTTCGGCCTTCTGTCCAAACGTGCTGTGCAGCTAGGTCATAACTCCCGTTTTCCACCATGGATTTCCTGAAAAGCAAATGCAATCAAAATTAGACTGTGCCAGCAGTGCTCCCAGACCCCAAAACCCACCAACAAACACCCGGAACCCCCTCAAAGAGCACCTCAAAGCAAGTCAGCAAAAACGCAAAAAGAATTTTGCCTCCGATTTGATCCAAACCACTTTTATCCGGTATTAGTTTCCCAGCAATGGCCCCAGAGCCGTCAACCCAGGCGAAAACAAATAGAAGACCCCCAAACAGCCAAAAAGCAAAAGTACAAAAATAGCTAGGCCCTAACTCCCCTCTGCCACCATGGATTTGCTTCAAACCTCTTGCCATCAAAAGTATCCATACCCAGCAGTGCTCCCAGACCCCGAAACCCACCCACAAACACCAGGAAGCCCCCCAAACAGGCCCTTGAAAACATGATAGTGAGCAAAAAGTCAAAAACGTTTTCAAGTCTGATTTGGTCAAAACCAGTTTTATCCGGTATTAGACCTTCCCAGAAATGCCCCAAGACCCGCCAACTCACCCGCAAAGAAGTAGAACACCCCTACAAGTGCAGAGTCTTTCTTCATTGGGCGTAATCCAGCCCTCTGCTTTGAGGGAAATAGGAGTCTGGAGGAGGAGGATAGAGGAGCATGTTCTTGTGAACTTGTGAACCTGAGGAATGCAGACTGCGGCACCTTCAAATCAATAAGCAAATAAGTGAAGACAGTTCTGCTGATGGGCTTGTTTTTGTGATTAGGTGATTAAAGTTTCAATTATATTAACTGTGCAAAACAAAGAAAGACAGACACACAGGAATAAAAGTGAATACGGACGAAAAAGAAAGTTATTGATTCATTGGCTCATTTTCAGGGCTCGGTGTCAGGGAATAAGAGTTCGTCCTCATACTCTGCGAATTCAGGCAGGAGTAGGTCAGTGTCACCTAACAGAGAAGAAATTCCCTCATCTAAGTTGCTGTCCTCCTCGTCTTCTTCCGGCGTGTATTCTCGTACTTTGTAATCTGGTGGTATGAGGTGCTGAGTCATCTTGATCATTGTTAACCTCTCCACATTTTTGGGCGAGAGGCGGGTCCGTTTTCAAGTTACAATGCCACCAGCAGCACTGAAAACACGTTCAGAAGACACGCTTCCGAGTGGGCAAGACAAGTATTTTATAGCCAGGTTGGAGATCTGTGCCCACAATTCTTTTTTCCCATGCCAATATGCCAATGGGTCAGCATTAACATAGACCTCTGTTGAGTCATTCAGATAGTCCCGCACCATCGACTGAAGGTTCTCCATGGTTCCTCCACTTTGCTTACTTTTTGCTGGGACCTTTTGAGAACCAAACCCAAGCAGAGTTAGCCAATCCTCTTCTTCACCCAATGTGTCTGGTGCAGATGATCCAGTTGCCGGTGTCTTTAACGGCTGAGAGGTCACTTCTGCCACTGCCACAGGTGCAGAAGTGGATTCTTTTGACTGGGGGTGGCCTGCTGATGCTGATGTACTGCCTTTTCCTTCAATTTTCTGCCGTTCTCTTTCAAACGTCATGGCTGACAAGGCTAGCCAATGTTTGTACTTTGTAACATCTTCGTCACCAAAAGGAAAGAATCCTCTGCTTGCCAGCCCCTTTTTGTAGCGTGGATCCAGAATAGTAGCACAAATGTAATGCTGTTCTGAGTGGATCATTTGAAGACGTTCATCGCCAAGTAGGCGGTCTAACAACTTCTCCGCCAAAACAAAAGCTTCTTGCTTTTCTTCATCTTTTTGAAACATAGAAGACACCGCCTTCAGTTGGTGCTCTAGCATGCGCAACAATGGGATAGCTTTTCCCAAATTACAGTCCTCCCTGCTGACTGCACGCGTGAAGACCTCAAAAGGACGAAGCATGTCTGTGAGGCTTTTAACTAGCTTCCATTGAGCCGCATCTAGCCTCAGGTCCTTCTGAGCTGTACCCAGTGTTAAGAAATACTGATCGAGTACCGTAAACTGCTCATACAGACGCTCAAGCATGTAGAAGGTTGAGTTCCAATGTATTGGCACCTCCTGGAGGAGTGCTTTCACTGGCATTCGACGTTCATGTAGCAGGCCCCTCATATGCTTCCGGGCCTTAAAAGAATGGCTGAAATGGTTGCACATTCTTCGGCAGGTGGCCACTAACTCGCACACTGGACTGTCTTCACTCAAGAATTTTACAACAACCAGGTTTATACAGTGCGCCAAACACGGCACTCTGAAATAGTTACCCAGATCCATGGCCTTAACTACATTGGCGCCATTATCCGTGGAAACATAACCAATCTTGCGTTTTTCTGGGGACAGCCAGTGAAAGACCTTTGTGTTAAACTCATTCAAAATGTTTTCTGCTGTATGACATTTCTCCAAGCCAAACATGGCTAGTGTTGCATGTTTCCGAGCAGCTTTAAAAACCTGGTCCTGGTCAACACCTGCGTTTAGCTTTGCTTTAACCCCTGAAAAAGAGACCCAGTGTGCAGTGATGCACATGTAATCAGTGCCTGCGCCACTGGTCCACATGTCTGTTGTCAGATGTATAGTGTGAACAGCACTCTTCTGCAAAGCTGCCCCAATCACCTCCAGCCCATCTTCATGTAGTGCTGGAACCACAACTCTGGCAAAATAGAACCGGCTAGGAACCTTCCATTTAGGGCTTAACGCTGCCACTAATTCTAGAAAACCAACCCCTTCTACAAAAGAAAGGGAGAAGGTCCAGAGCTAGCATTTTAGCCAGCTTAGTGTTATAGACGCGTCAGTGGGTGGTTGCATTCATATGGCGCTTCTGAAAACATGGTTCTAATGTTGGCCTGGACCATTTTACGGGATGATTATGAGGACTTCTTCGACCCAGTTACGCTCGCTGATGAACTTTTTCGCATTGGTGTCTCACTCTCTCCCACACTCTTAGTGTGGCTCACAGGGGGTGTGCTGACAGGGGTACTGGGTGTAAGTGAAGTGTTTGACGCTTCTTCCGCCTCGTCATCATCAGATGAAACATCAACGTTTTGTTGACTTGCAATTCGGGCTTCCATGATCTCCTTTAGGTGCGCAAACCATTGGACAGCGTGCTGTCTCTCAAGATGACCTCTCTGGCCTCCAGTACCATAGTTGGTACCAAACTTACCAAGACTAACTGCAAACTTACAAATGCTACAAATGGCTATGTTTTCCTTTTTTGGGCAAACACTAAAGAAGTTCCAAACTGCGGACTTGAAATGTCTGTGGGGGCCGGAGGAGGCGATACTGGGGGTGGTCATGCTGCTAATGCCAGATGAAGTGGAGGATGTGTGTTGCCGAACTTTACTACGTTGTGCGCTTGCACCACCACTAATTGAGGTCGAGGTGGATGGAGGTCCCTTCTGGCGAGGAAGAAATATGGAAGCGGTAGGTGGTGGTGTACTAGTTAACTCCAATGATGGTGGTGTTCCCATTGCCTCCTCGTCGACAACATCATCACGCTCAGCAGCTTTTCGGGCTAGGGTCAAAATGTCTGCATGCCCGCTGAGGCTGGAGTGAAGCCTATGATGACTGCGTCGTCATCGTGAGAGTCTTCAACAGCAGGAGTATACGCCACTTCTTGTTGAGCATCATCACACTCCATAACTATGCGAGTTTTGGGGACCTTCCTTTTACGCCTAGCTACCTTTGTCAGATCATGGTGTGCCTCACTCTCAGACGGCAGTGGTGGTTCCCAAGTTTGATCCATATCATCAGAAGGAGGTGGGCTTGAAGAAGATGTAGACACCACCCTTGATCTTTTCCTTGCTAGGGATGTGGAAGACAATGAATGATCATCAGGAGGAGTGGCTTCCTCAAATGATACCTCGGCTTGAATGTCGATTTCCTGATGTGCCCCTACTTCGGGAGGAACAACTATTGTGGGCACTTGTGCCCCTCCATGCACCTCTGCTTGCGCATCTCCATGCGCTGTCTCTCCTTCCACATGTACTTGGGCTTGTACTTGCACATGTGGTTGTTGTTGCGGCTGTGGTTGTTCAACACTCGTCAGATGAGTTACAACAACCTGTGTTGATTGAGGGACATTGCTGCTACTTTCTTGCGATGATCCAACATCACTGGTCGATGGTGATTGAACAAGTAGACTGGCTGCCTCTGCAGCACTCAAAGGCTTGGACTTAAGTTGGAGTGGTGGTGGTGGCACTGAGCCCAATGGAGCGGGGGTGCTGCTCCCAGCTTGGTCTCCAGCAGATCCCGCTGCTGCTGCAGGCGTAATTTTTTTTTTATTCCCAAAAAATGTGGCGGGCGGCACACCAGTCTCCTTGGTAACTTGCTTCTTCTGCTCCTTACTGGCAACTTTCTTGCTAGAGGAGCTACGGGGAACTTTTCTTGGGGCCATCTTCTTCAGAGGTCGGAACAGCAGGCCGCAGTTGCACGAGTTGCAGAGTTGTCTGTGACGTCGCGTGACGTTATGCTGCACACACACACCGCTGCAGGACTTCTTCCTGGCACTGGTGGTTCTCTTGAGTCTTGTGCACCTAAAGGCAATGGAAGACAAAAGAACATCAGTTCATTTATACACCCCAAAAACTCGAAAACCACATACAAATCAGCACAATCCCATGCCATCCAAGCCCTCAATGATGTTTAAATTCAAGACACCCCACAGAAAGACTAGGCCCATGCACCACTCACTACCCCTGGTCATAATGGATGAAAGCTAGGCAAAATGGGTACAGGCCTGAGAACACTGCCTGCATTCAAAATGGCCCCTTGCCTCCCAGCACATGGCCAGGGCCTGCCTGTACCAGCACTCAAAATGGCCCCACCCACATGGCCTGTCCCAATGAACACCCCAAAAAATTGAAAAACACAGAAAAATCAGCACAATCCCATGCCATCCATGCCCTCCATAAATTCAAAACCCCCCACAGAAAGACTAGGCCCATGCCCCACTCACTAGCCCTGGGCAAAAGGCCCCAACAACAGCCCACAAATCGAAAAACACACAAAAATCACCACAATCCCATGCCATCCATGCCCTCAATAATGTTTAAATTCAAGACACCCCACAGAAAGACTAGGCCCATGCACCACTCACTAGCCCTGGGCAAAAGGCCCCAACAGCAGCCAAAAGAATCGAAAAACACACAAAAATCACCACAATCCCATGCCATCCATGCCCTCCATGATGTTTGCATTAATGAGATCCCACCGAAAGACTCAGTCCATGCACCACTCACTACCCCTGGGCAAAAGTCCCCAACAACAGCCCAAACATAGAAAATTCCAAAATTGTAGTTGCAGCAACTGTAATGCCCCAAACAAACTTACTCGTGAAATTTCTAATCCAAAAGTGATCCAAAGAAAGTCAAAAAGGCCTCAAATCCAAATATCCAGCAGCATCCACAAAAAGTAATCCTTCCAGGTCAAGATCCGAATGAAAGTGACCAGCACATGAAGAAAGCACTGGGAGGAGCCTGCTGGACAGGAACAGGAAGTTGGAGACAGTGGGGCACTTCCTTCCTCCCCCCCCAAAATGGACTCCTTGCAAAAAAAAGTGCAGGCAAATGTCAACCTGAGGAGTTATTCTGATAAAAATCATAATTTTCAGAAAGTTTATGCTGCTTGCTGGTGGATTTCTTGTGCAGAATTGCAAATTCTGTAATTTTGCGAGTACAAGATTGTTGCTGCCCGCCGCATCTACGTGTTCGCAATTGCGAACTCTCGCGATGCGTGCTGTGCAAGGTGGCAAGCTGCTATTACGTAATCGCGGTCGCCAAACTCCCGCGGGATCCCGCAGCAAGATCCAAAATGGCGCAGCACACGCAAAATATCGAGAAAAACAACTCGGCAAACGCTGAATGACAGTAAGTGAACGCCGCGCGCCGCAATATTGTATCACCAAGCAAAAAAATCTGCCGCGTGCGAATTTGCAGATTTTCGGCAAATTCGCGAGAGTTCGCAGATTGCAAATTTACCGAAAATCCGCGAAATCCGCGAGCGAAACGGATTTTACGCCCATGCTTAGTCACAGCACGCCCCGCCCTGTAGCTAGAACGGGAAGTCCCCAATGATGAAGCATGCCATCAAATGAATACTTGGTGTGTGAGGGGTATCTTACAAACACTCTGTGTGTTTTTGAACATTGCACTTGTGTGCAGGCCTCTGGGTACATTTATATTTCAGAGTCTGTGTTGGTGCTTGTGTTCATTAGTTTGTAGCTGAGCATTGCATATGCGAGAATACTGGGGTTTCGGTATACCTTCCTGTTTGTGAGTGTGTCTTTGTACATACATTGGTGTCAGTGTCTGCATCACTGTGAGTTCATCCATTTGTTCCAGTATACATCACCGGGCAGTAAATAGTGCACCGATAGAAAGAGGGTATTTAAAATACTGAGCACAAGCACAGCTGAAGGTAATGGCTGCAGGTGGTGCGAAGTAGACAATTCTACTTGCAAATAGCAGGTATGGAGCATAGCAGAGATGGTAGCGAGTAGACCATAACCCGTACAGGTGGCATGTGTGGAACATAGCCCAGTGAATTGTTGAGTTGGCTGTGAGTGTGTACATGTCTACCTTTGTGTATGTTTGTTTGTCAAAGCCTGTGTCTCTGTCTTTGTGCCTGGTTATTCGTACCTGCCTAAGTACATGTCAGTATGTTTTTTAGCCACTATACATCCTTTTTTAGACTAGGGTATATACGCAGAAGAACATGAAAACACAGACCTAATGTAGTCAACATTAGAACAAATCTTGCAAAAAGTAACCTCTGAATGCTTATATCGCACTCACATAGGCCCCCACAGCAACATCCTTTTCACACTGCAGTAATAACAAATGCAAAACACATAGTGTTTCTCATAAAAAGTGCTCCCACGTCTCTGCGAGTCGCAGCATGCCCCGCTCTGTAGCTAGAACGGGAAGACCCCAATGATGAAGCATGACATCAAATGAATACCTGGTGTGTGAGGAGTATCTTACAAACACTCTGTGTGTTTTTGAACATTGCACTTGTGTGCAGGCCTCTGGGTACATTTATATTTCAGAGTCTGTGTTGGTGCTTGTGTTCATTGGTTTGTAGCTGCGCATTGCATATGCAAGAACGCTGGGGTTTCGGTATACCTTCCTGTGTGAGTGTGTCTTTGTACATGCATTGGTGTCAGTGTCTGCATCACTGTGAGTTCATCTGTTTGTTCCAGTATACATCACCGGGCAGGGAATAGTGCACCTATCGGAAGAGGGTATTTAAAATGCTGAGCACAAGCATAGCTGAAGGTAATGGCTGCAGGTGGTGCAAAGTAGACAATTCCACTTGCAAATAGCAGGTATGGAGCATAGCAGAGATGGTGGCGAGGAGACCATAACCCTTACAGGTGGCATGTGTGGAACATAGCCCAGTGAATTGTTGAGTTGCCTATGAGTGTGTACATGTCTGCCTCTGTGTATGTTTGTTTGTCAAAGCCTGTGTCTCTGTCTGTGTGCCTGTGTTACTACTTCTAGCTTTGTGCTTCTCTGTATATGCATGTTTGGATACCTTCGTTACACTATTTTTCATTTTTTTTATCTTACTATATCTATATATGCATCTTTGTATGTCCATGTCTCGGTGTTCTCCTGGGTATGTACATCGCTATTGCTTTGTTTCTTTCAATGCATCATTATCAATGCATCGTTCTTCCTGCATGTCTATTACTGCTTCTACCTTTCTGATTCTGTCTATGTGAGTTTACATACCTTCGTTTCTCTCTTTATTTCGACTTCTAATGTCTATTATATATGTTTTACATTACTTAAAAATTAATGCCGAGCAAATACAACGTTTAAATAGCATTCCATTGCTGTTGCTTAAAGCACGCCTTTATTTAACTTTCAATTGTTCAGAAATGAAAGCGAGAGCAATTGGAGAAAAAAAATAAACCCGTGATTGGTAAACACGCGCATTCTGCCTGCATGTATATAATACTGCTCATACCTTTGTAGTTCTCTGTACAGGCAGGCAACTTGAGCCGAATTTCAGGGGAGGAGGGAATTTTTTCGGAGGGGGGGGGCTAATTCTAACAACCATAGGCATAGTGCCTGTGAGAAGGAGTGAACACATAACAAAACCCTAATTTACAAGTAAATGGTGTTTTAAAGATCTGTTAAGTACTCCTGTACAGCTAAAAGTACGTAATTGGTAAACGCGCGCATTATACCTGCATGTATGTCACTGCTCCTATCTTTGTACTTCTCTGTGCAGACAGGCAACTAGAGCCGAATTTCGAGGGGGAGATAAACCTTCCTTTACTGTTGCTTAAAGCACGCCATTCAGAAAAAAAATGTTATTTGTACAACTTGTACTTCTCTGTGCAGACAGGCAACTAGAGCCGAATTTTGAGGGGGAGATGGCCTTCCTTTACTGTTGCTTAAAGCACTCCATTCAGAAAAAAAGCCTGTTATTTGTACAACTTGTACTTCTCTGTGCAGACAGGCAACTAGAGCCGAATTTCGAGGGGGAGATGGCCTCCGTTTACTATTACTTAAAGCACGCCATCCAGAAGAAAAAAGCCTGTAATTGGTAAAACGCAAGACGCGCGCCACAGCAAGGCGTGTCATTTCTATTAGCATGCCCATCGCTGTGGTGCTCCTCCCACGGCCTATTGGTGTCTGTAACGAGCTTCATGAGCGTAATAGACACCAATAGGCCATGGGAGGAGCAATGCTCGCGCCAAAAGCCAATAGTGTGAAGTCTTTTATTATGGAAAGAACGCCAAGGCCAATAAGGTAACACTACACTAAAAAGCACACGCACGAGCGTCTTAGAGTCCAAGGTGACTGCTGAAACCCCGTTTTTCGATTACAAAATGCCTTGCGCTGCGCGAAGCACTACTATGCAGTGCAACGCTAGGCGAGACCTAAAAACTGGTTAAATCATCTCCAAAAGGGCCTGGTTTGACTTGTGAGAAATGTTGCTAACCCCAAAGACCAAAGAGACCAGCAGTCCCCTTAAATGTGTTCTTGCCTTTAATCCAAAAGCCAATCAGGTAAAGTGTATCATTCAATTAATGTGTAAATTGTATCAGGATTGAACCTTTTTGAACCACTATTTTGTTTAAAAAAAAATTAACAGCACCTAGAAAGAGCAACAAGACCGAAAGGAAAAAAAAGTCATAACAAAAATTGCTAGATCTTCCAACATTATTTGAGCACTATAGATGTCAAGAATGGAAACACAGTATGTAACACAAAGTATGTTGGGTATTATAATAAATGCCTATGTGAGAAAATGTATACTGGGCAAACTACACAATCAGTGAAGACTTGGATTTTTCAACACAGGTCCTGTATCTGGTGCTGGACACAGGGGGCCCCGTTAGTTGAGAACTATGAGCTAATGAAAAGTTCAGAAAATGTTTTGTAATGGTTTATTCTATTTGTAGTGTGGCAGGGCGGGGGGCTATATCCTCTTGTTAAATATAGACGTTTGGTTGATTGAAAAATCCCAGACAGCAATAGCAGGGTTAAATGACTCTGGTGAAACGTGGTCTATAATTAAAATATAGTAAATATATTATTTTGGATATAATCTTTTGAGGTCCCTCTGGGAGATTTGCACAATCTTAACATGAATCCTAGGGAATATGTGCTCTAATTGGGTAGTTAGTATTTACCTGCTTACTCCTCCCTCTGTCTTTTTTTCTATTTTGCTGTTCCTGAATTACATATATATTTGTTTTAGTTTCGATTTCTAATTGGCAATCAAGATCCGTTGACCATAAGAATTTTATCACATAGGTTTTTCAATGGTTACAGAGCCTTTTTATAGCACTTTTCGAATGATCAATTTGTTATCATGTGATTATCGTTTAACAAAGAACGGGTGTGTTTTTTGCTTTGAAGGTGAGATGGGTCTAACACATTTTCATCATGTAGAGATTGAAACCTCTATGAGAATAGTATATATTGAAGTTCAAACTGTGTGTATCTCATGAGAATGACAATGCCCAAAAAAGATACCTAAAAACATCAGCACTCCATAAATCCGTTGTAGACGCTATTTCCATTATAGATTTTCCCCAAGTCACCTAGCATGTAGTATATTTTAAATAAGCGGGTCCGGCAACTGTACCTTGCGGTAGGCACACTTTTCTTACAGGGTGATTCACATGGCAGCACATGGTGGACGCATCATTCGGTATATGTAGCCCGCAAACAGAAATATTTTTGCCCAACTTTGTTCTACCTGACCACTTTTTCTTTTGCATTATGTATGATTTGCACTGTTTATAAGAACACATCTGTTTCTGGTTTTTATATTCTCAAAATGTTTAAATGAAATATAAAATTATAAAAGATCAAAAACAAAAAATAAAATATATGAACTAATGAACTGATCTATAACAAAGGGACAGCCCACATGAGCTATTTCTAGCCATTGAGAAAATAATTGTTGGTCGAGAGGGAGGCTCTTCATATATATTTGTTTTCTGATTTCCCCTTTTCTCCCAGACTACACAAATTACTTTCTAAGGGGTACCTCTTACCTTGTTTTTATAGTACAATTATATACTTCTTGATTAATTTGCATATTCATAATATGTTAACATCACAACAAGTATGAATACCTTTTATGTGTGGGTATGCATCCAGGTATTTTATACCTACTTTAGAGGAACAATAAAAAAACGTAACATTTTCACCAGACCACTACTCTAGGACTCATCATATACCTCTTTCAAACTATCCCCTACATATACTCTCCGACTCATCCCAACCTCTCACACTACTATGGACTCTCAAAAAAGCTTTCTCAACTCTTTCATTCTCTATCCAATTCTCCAGCTGACCATGGATGGTTACCATAAAGGGATTTACACTTTTTGTGCAGGTTTCGGAGTAGGGCCAAAGGGTTTAGAAGCTTCAAGTGTTCAGATCCACTGTTCCTCGGAGAGAGGCTAGGAAGTACTTTGTGCAAAAAACAGGAGCCCACGCCTATATAATTTGGAAGAGCTCCAAGGTCTCCCCCATAAAAGTTACTTTGCAGGGACCACCAAGATGTTTATTAAGGTTCTGAAATCTAGAAAGGCAAACGAGGAGCAGAGATACCAAAGAACATCTCAGCAGAAGTATAGATAGGAATGTTTCGGACCACGACCAATGCAGATTTCCCATTGAGATCCTGAGGGGAAAGCTGTACAAAGGCTTCAGGCTCTGCATGCCACAAAGCATGAGGTTACTTCAGAGAAACCCATGAATAATTTAGAAAGTGAATTAGTCCTCTCCGAAACGGTGGCTGACGTCCTCAACTGCTTTCAGCTCACCATGATGAGGCCAAATGGGAAAATGTTTAGTTATGTAAGAAGACTGCAAAGGCATCTGCTGCTGGCCTATTCAAAGAGGTGACTCTGGTCAATTGATTTGGGTTCTCTTCATGTGAACAGATCAGATTCTCCATGGTGACAGACTGGTGATTTCATCAAAGAAATCTGCATGCAAGATGGAAATTTGGGAGACATTCCTGATGGTGTGTTGCTTGAGCTTGAAAGAAGACGTGGGTTAGAGTGAGGCAACAAGTCATTTTGAAGAGTTGCAGAGTCTAATGTAGAAGATAATCCATAAAAGCAATGTTCTAGATGAAAAGGCAACTGTGTAAGTCAACCCGATCTTTTGAGTAAGAAAAGCAGCAGTACAACAGTGCAAAAACCTTGAACCAACCCTAAATCAGGCACCAGCAAGTACAGAGCCAAGTCTTTGAGGATGTGCCACAAATGTTGGGTAGAGTTATAGGCTGTGTTATAATGCACAAATGTACTAAAGTCCTCTGAATGATTTGATCAGTTGAGCAGCCACTCTGCCAGCAAGGAGTCAGTAGACATCAATTAGATTCAGCAAAGGGATGCCCCTTGACTGGATAAAATGTGAAGTTTGCAATATGATTGAGACAAAGGACTCACAGTTTTTAGCCAATACTACTGGGCTGCTCAGATTAACACTTAGGGGCCGATTCCGATGTCGGACGGAAGGGCTCCGAACGATGGTCGAAGCCCTTCCTCCCAAATCGGAACGTGCCTGCCGGATTCCTTTTCAACCGAGCCATTCCGATGGGCTCGGTCGGATAGGAATCCGACTCGGATTTCTGGATGGCTTACGATGGGCTCAGAGAGCCCGTCCGCCATCTGGAAATCCTTCAGTACTTCCCCGGTCGCCTCTTGACGACTGAGGTAGTACAATGGCAGTTTTTCGTTGCCTTTTTGTGCCGGTGTTTCTGGCACGAAAAGGCAGTCAGAAACTGTCTTTGGGGGCCCCTCTGTTGATCCGTGCACCCGATGGCAATCACCTTGGGGTGCCAGCCACAGGGTGAAGGGATGAACTGCACCTCTCCATTTCACAATGCGGGCATGCATTCCGCTCGGAATGCAAGCTCCAATTGTGAAACATACGAGGGGTTTGGTCGCATCGTACTTGCAGGCCATAACCAACGACAGTAGGTTGTTCGGTCACGATTCCTGACCGATGTCAGATGGACTCGGGTTTCTCTGATATCGGAATTGGGCCCTAAATGATCCAATAGTTATCTCACAGAGGGGTCAGGGGGACAGAATTCCGACCAGATGTGAAGGTAATAGGAATTAGGGACTATCCTGAACTGCTTTAGGGTAGGGAACCACCACATACATGGCCACGGTTGGTGAGATTAGCATGGAAGCAGCCATGCAGATGATGCGATGTAAGATGGCCATCAGTAGGGAGACTTCATTTATGGACAGTTATGATCTAATTGAGGTTAGTGCACTCGGAGATGTCGGAAATGGGGTATCATAGGGATCTCAGGGGTCGTGGACATCTGAGGCTTAGATCAAAAAAGGTATATACCCAAATGCAGCACTCAACAATTCAAATATATACAACTGTGACACACTAGGAAAATAAAAAGCAATTGAAGGCAATACAGGACACTTCCCTGCTAAAAAATAGAGTCCTGGCTGAACCTTTGAAGAAAAAAGCTGTATCACTGATTTGTAAAACACTGACGAATAACACTGCAGACAATTTAAAATGGGTATGAGAAAGATCTAGGCCATCTAGAGAATGAGAACTCTGAGGATGCCAATCAGGTGCAGAGAAAGGTGTCAATTAGCTCAAGACTTCTCCGGGTGCATCTCAAATTATTACACAGAACATATTGTACCTGGGCTTGATGCAAGACCATTGAGTACATACAGTCAGATCACTGCTTGATGGGATGTGGCCTGAGAGGAGCTTTTTTCATGCATAGTGACATGGTGGCCAAAATCACTAAATGCTAGTGAAGAATCATGAAAGAAATATAAAAACTGAGATCTAGATCAAGTGCAATGCAAACAATATACTATTAGGGGTATGAGGTGAGGAATACCCACCTAAGTACAATAAATTACTGTGACACTGGACTAGCAGTAACCAGACAAAACTTTGCCAAACTTTTTGGCGGAAAGTGGTTGCAACCTATAATGACTAGTTTACAGATTTGGATTGGTGTATCCTGGCGAAGAAAGAAATCTACAAAAGGACACATTTCCCATAGAAATTAAAGAATGTTAGAGAAAATGGTACAAAAAGTTTGTCTCGAATGGCAAGCCATTATATCTGATCAGGTGAGCTATATAATTAGGTTTCCTGTTTTCAGTTTCTCTTTTTGGTAAATTCTAGTGGCGTTTTCACGATACCTTAACAAAACAGTGGTTATCAGTGTTTACACATTTTTGCTCCATTAAAAACAACAGAACTAATGTTTTTCCGGTGTTTATGGGATTTTAATTTCATTTTAATTTTTACATGCCTTCTGCACTGATGGTGCATGTGTATAGATAGCATGTGGACAGGGTATATGAGGTCCAAATAAATTTTTACTGCACCAAAATGGATTACAAAGTCAATAGCATCCTTCATTATCTCTAAAGATTGTAAAAATGCTTTCAGCATACCATCTAGCAAGTGACAAGGATCTCTCTCAGGGAAGCACTTCAGCTCAGTTATTGATTTTGACAGGCCATCATACAACTTTTTCATATACATAGCTGAATTACTGCAAATACAAACAATATCACTCCATTATTTATTGAACTCGGTAGGGCTTCTTTTCAGCAGCATACCATGTGACACTGCCTTCCAGGTTTACCAAACATCTGGTGTCTTGTTTCCACCACTATGTTAGATGCTTGATGACCACATTCTTTTCACATATACCGGTCACTACATCATGCATTGAATGTTTAAAGCCTGATGTGTTTGGAAATTCCCTTACAATCAATACTGACCCACTAGAAAAGGGGGCTGATGTATCAAAGGATTTCACCGATTATCTGTCTGTGGGTAAATGTGATTATACATATTAGGAAAGATTCTTATGAACCAGCCATTTTACCTATCAGTGAAATCAAATGTAGCAAAAATATCAAAAATGATTTTGATATTTCCTGATTATCTACAGTTTATAAAATAACTAAATAACACTTAAAACATGCATCAAAACACTGCATCGTTAGACCAAATACCTCAAAACTGAAAAAGCATAGGAAGAAGAGACAATGTTTTAGTGATATCCCTAAACACCAAGACTCAAGCAGAGTAATGTTAGCCCAGGCTTTCTTGATGCTACCATGCATAACAAGGTTACATAGTATTGGCCCCTTCAGGAAGAAACAAACATTTCTCTTTCAGTCATCTTTTCCTTTCTTTGAATGGTACTTAGTTTGTGGTTGCAAAAGTGTTTTTTCAGTGTTTATATGTTTATACCGATGATGGGTATATTTATTTGGTGAGGTTTTATCAGTTATTATAGGTGTAAACCTAAAACCAGATAGCCAATATATAATGAAAATAATGGTAGGAGATTAAAAAAATAGCGACACATCCATAGTATAAAGTTCTGAAATGTGGGCACTAAATGGGAAACGCCCATTGACACCGTTTGCCAATCCCATATAGAAAAAAGCCTAAACTATGAAAGAAAATTTCGCTCAACTCTGCGACTTACTATCGCACTACTTCCATAACAAGATGCCCACCATCTTTAACAACTTAGATCCCCAACAAACCCACTTTACTTCAAGCCAATCGGCCAGCCGGTAAACCGGGAGGTGGCGTAGCCGCCATCATCAAACTTTCCCTCAGGTTCACTTCCCTTTCTTTACTCACCATCCCCCAGGTGGACTGCCTGGCAATTAGACTCGAATCCTCGGTGTCCCCTCTTACCTGTATCCTGGTATACCGCCCCCCTCAATCTATGCCTAACTTCCCTTCTCACTTTGGTGATCTGCTTTCTCAGCTCACAATTAATAACTCCAAACTCCTGGTCCTGGGAGACTTCAACTACTGGCCGTCAGACGCCCATGAAAGCTCCCAATCCTTGGCTTTTACTGATCTACTAACTGGGCTTAATGGCCTTCAACACGTTCACTTACCTACTCACTCTAAGGGCCATATCCTAGACCAGTTGTGGACCTATAATCTTGAAATTAAGTCACTTACGATCTCACCTTGCCACTGGTCAGACCATCATTTAATCTCCTTTCTCCTCCTGGTCCCTCCTCCGCCCTCCCGTAGCCGAGGCCCTAGCCTTTTGGCTCGTAATTGGAACAAAGCAGACCTTGACCTATTTTTTACTTCTTTATCATCTTCGGTTCTGCATAGCTCTGGCCCTATAGACTCCCAAGAAGACGCACTTGTCAAATGGATAGAGTCCGCCAGCGACAAGGTCGCCCCCCTTAAGTTAATTAGAACTAAGCGCACCCACGACGCACATCGATGGTTCTCTGATAGCCTTAAATCCTTAAAATTAGGACTCCGCCAAGCCGAGCGCCGCTGGCGTAGAAGCTATGACCCTTCAGAGAAACTACACTTCCTAAAATTATCTGGAGAATACAAACTGGCAATTTCTGCCGCCAAAACTGCCTACTTCTCCGCAAAAGTCCTTAACTCCGCGCAAAAATCTAAAGATATTTTCGCCATTGTGGAGGAGCTCTCACACCCAGATAGGGTGACCATCAAACCCCTTCCATCTCAGGCACTCTGTGATTCCCTTAACTGCTTTTTCATAGAAAAAATTAGCAAAATCAAAAATAGTATTTCTCCTGGACCCCCGGCTACACCCCTCGCAGAGGCCGCCCCATCTCTTAACCCTCATTCCTTGACTCAGTTCCCCCCCATATCAGAAGAAGTCTTCCTTGCCCTGCTCAACAAAGTCTCCTCTGGTTCCCCCACAGACTGCTGCCCTCCCGCGATTCTCCGGGCTGCCTTTTCGGCTTGCCCCGTCCTTCCGCTGGCCCTCCTGAACAGCTCCCTTCTGCTCGGTGAGGTCCCCAGCCAGTTTAAGAACGCGGAGGTAGTACCCATATTAAAGAAACCCAACGCCGACCCCACGGTTATGGGCAACTTCCGTCCCATTTCCCTCCTTCCTTACCTAAGCAAAGTACTTGAGGCATATGTAACCAGCGTCCTCAGCTCCTTTATTGAGGACTCCAACTTCCTAGACTCTCAGCAAGCAGGGTTTAGACCCGCCCACTCGACAGAGGCGGTCATCCTCTCTGTAATGGAGGAACTTCGTAGAGGCGCTGATTCCAACATTAGCCAAGCCTTGATTCTCTTGGATTTGTCGGCGGCCTTTGACACGGTCGACCACACCATCCTGGTCGACCGTGACAAAGAGGCGGGCATCAGAGGGACGGCCCTTAATTGGGTCCGCTCCTTCCTGACGAACCGCCACCAATCTGTCCGACTCTCCCAATTCTCGGCGGACAGGAAGAAGCTCACCTGCGGTGTGCCGCAGGGGTCGTCCTTGTCCCCACTCCTTTTTAATCTGTACCTCACCCCCCTGATCCGCTCCCTCCGGGGAAGGAATGTCACTGCATTTAATTATGCAGATGACATTCAGCTCATTTTCAATCTCGACTCCTCGGATGAAGCAGCTCAGGACTTCCAGTCTACCCTCTGCCACATCAGCAATTGGATGGGCGCTCACCATCTCAAACTTAATCCCGACAAGACGGAGCTTGTTCTTGTCGGAGGCCCATCCAACCCCTGGAATTCCACCTTCTGGCCCCTTTCCCTTGGCCCCTCTCCTTGTCCTGCTGACAAGGTAAAAAGCCTGGGGGTCTACATCTCACACGATCTCTCCATGAAACATCAGGTCAGTGCCACAGTGTCCTCTTGCTTTTTCCAGCTTAGGAAAATTCGTAAAATAGCCCATTTTTTGACTACCGAAGCTCTCACCCTGGTGTTGCTGGCATTAGTCATCTCTCGGATCGACTATGCCAACGCCCTGTATGCAGGTATCCCACAATATCAAATTAAAAGACTTCAGCTAATACAGAATCAGGCAGCCCGCCTGATTTACCATCAACCAAAACATCATCACGTCCGTCCTCTGCTCAAAGCCCTTCATTGGCTTCCTGTATCGGAGCGTTGTAAGTTCAAACTAGGCTGTTTGACCCACAAATCCTTGGCCGGCATCGGTCCCTCCTTCATTTCCTCTCTTCTGCACCCCTATGTCCCCCCCAGACACCTCCGATCTTCTCACCATGCGCTCCTCCAGACACCTAGGTTTAAGCGCAAAAAACACGGAGGTCTCAGATTCTCCTTTCTGGCCCCCTCACTCTGGAACTCTCTCCCGCTGGAACTTAGACTCTCCTCTTCTTACCCTCACTTTAGGTCTCTCCTTAAAACCCACCTTTTCCGCAGCGTCTACACATAATCTTCTTTTTTCTCCCCTACATGCCTCCCGTTGAATTAGTGAACAGCGCCAAGAAACCGTCCGGTGTAAGTTGCGCTATATAAGTCTTTTTTACATTACTTTACATTACATTACATTACATTACATTACACTTTCACCAATGGATACCAACCACCTGCCCACTGCATGAACTCCACTCACCACACAGAACACCACAGCCATCATGACCATCCACTCCAGAGGACCCACAGACCCCTGCCCCCACCACTTCTTCAACCTTGGAAACAAAGAAATAAACCCAGAACTCACTTTCATTCTCAACGCATCCATCACCATGGCTGCATTCCCCAACAGATGAAAACACACAGAGGTCAGACCCCTCCTGAAGAAACCTCCTGTCGACACCAGCAAACTCAAAAGTACTGCTCAACCTATTGCACAAGTTTATTTTTCTTTTGAGGAGGAGGAGAAGGGAGGGGGTAGGGGCGGGAGGGGGATTTTGTATTCAAATTCATTGTTCTCTTAGCCCCATGCACAATACTACCATGCCGGGTTGTTACCCGATGATTGTGGAGCACACTGGCTCATTTGTTCTTTTTGTGAAAACCAATAAAGATATCTTAAACAAAAAAAAGTACTGCTCAATTTTGCAGCTTCCATCTCCCTTCAAAGTCCTTAAGAAGGCCATCAACCACAAGCTCACTGAACATCTAGAAAGAACCAACATGCTCAACAGCTCCCAGTACCGTTTCCATGCCAGCAACAGCACAGAGACTGCCCTGATTGCCGCCACTGACAACACAACCCTCCTTGAACAGGGTGAAGCAGCACCCCTGATCCTCATTGGCCTGTCAGTGGCATTCAACACCCTATCCCACCACACCCTCATCAAAAGACTCTACCACATCGGCGTCCAGGGGAATGCCCTCAAATGGATTGTATCCTTCCTCACAGGATGAACCCAGACAATCCGCCTACCATCCTTCACCTTGAAACTCAAGAGCATCATCTGCTGTGTACTCCAGAGAATGTCCCTCAGCCCCACCCTGTTCAACACCTACATGACTCCCCTAGCCGACATAGTCAGAGCACACGCACTCAACATCATATACTACACAGACGACCCCACCACATCCTCTCACTCACAAAAGACCCCTCCACCATCAGAACAAACGCCTGCAACACCATAACGAGTGTCACAAACTGGATGAGGACCAACTGTCTGAAGCTCCACACAAACAAGACGTAAGTGCTGATTTTCAGAAAGAACACCTCCCCATGAGATGACACCTGGTGGCCCCCCCAACTCTGACCCACAGCAACCAATCACTCAACCAACCTCGTCATCAATCTGAACAGCAAACTCACCATGAAGTGCCAGGTCAACACAGCCTCCCCAGCCTGCTTCCATGCTCTCTGCATGCTCCGGAAGATTTTCAGATGGATGTCCATCAACACCAGGAAAACAGTCACTCAGACCCTCGTCACTAGCCAGTTGTACTACAGAAGTCTGCTTAACCAGAATAACTGCCCAACTCCTTAAGAGACTCCAGACTATACAGAAATCCATGGCCAGACTCATCCTCAGCCTCCTGAAATGTACCCACATCACCCCCTTGTTCAGGAACCTACTTTGGCTTCCTATCCTAAAGAGATGCCAGTTTAAGATGCTGACACGCCTACAAGGCCCTCCACAACCAGGAGCCAGCATACATCAATCACCGCCTGAACTTCCACCAGACTCCTGCGCTCTGCCTCCCTAGCCCTCACACACACCTTCTGTATTCAACGAAGCCACAGTGGAGGTTGTTACTTCTCCTACCTCGCCACCAAGGCCATAAAAAATATACCCCTCCACCTATGAACATCTCCCAGTTTCGCGGAATTTAGAAGGGGACTCGAGATTGGGCTTTTCGACTGAGACTAGCTAAACTCAATAAAGACTGATTGAGTGATCAAACGTATTACCTTCTATAAACTATGTAATTTAATTATTATGTAAGGATGTCAACATTATACATGGTTGATAGCACTTATAGTTAATGGAAAACAATTAAAAAATGTTTTTTACTTGAAATTTGCAAGCCAACGTATCCCTCCCTATGAGCCTCAAGCATGCCTAAAGGGGAGGAGGAGCCTAGCTCGCAACAATGATGGCCGCCTGATTCCTCGGCTCCGCCGACCCTCTCGCCCTTCTCCCGTTTTCCGCCCTATCCTGCTGGCTCTCCTGTTCCCGCGTGGTGTCGGCGGACTCGGGAGACGAACCCTGATCTATCGGTGTGCTTCTCTGCCTGATCCCGGCAGTGAAAGTGCCGAGACGCCCTCACCTCCTCCTGACGCCGTGCGGCTGTGACCGGGTCTTTGTTCTCCGGGTGCGGCCGGCTCTACACACAACGACAGCGACCATTGCAGGCGGGACGGAGCCGGCCGGTGGGACGTGGCAGCCGCATCGTTATCTCCGCATCTTGTTTCGTCGCTCTACCGGCTTTGGGCACCGCCGCTGAAGGTGAAACATTGTATCGTCTTTCCAGCCCGGGGACGGCTCCGCTTGCTACTTTGTTTCCCCGAGGGCTGTGCTGGGCGCCATTTTACTGCCTGCCTTCAGCTCCTGTGAGTGGGGACCCTGGGAGGCTATTTCAGACGCGGACGTCTGGCCACACCACTTCGAAATTGTGGGGTGATGGAATGTGCTACCACTATGCCCTTGGACTGGTTGTGCCATGATGAGTATTGGCATGGTAATCAACAGTTTGCGGAAGGTGATGGCGGCCGACTTCCGGGACAGCTCCGCATCTGTTCGCCCCGTGTACAGGGGGACGCTGCAACTTCCCTCCCTGAGGCACCAATGTTGATTGGCGACATTTTGGCCGCCCTGGGCACTTTGAGAGTTGCCCTAAGTACTGCTGCCCGTGATTTAGGGGACCAGCTGGATGCGATTTTGTCTGCAACACCCTTGCCTGGCCGCGGATGCCTTCGGAAGCGGGACACTGCGCCACACCCTGTGTCTGACCTCTGTGGCGTCATCGCCCCAATCACCACCGAAACGGTGGGAGTGCGAGACCCTAATACTGTTGAGGTGCCGGCTGGAACATCCATGGAGAGGTCCGAAGATTCTGGTGTTGTGATATGGCTGGGGAACCGTCGCCGGACACCATGTTTAGCGACTCCTTCTGGGACTACTGGCATGACTCACCCTCTGCTCCTGAAGCGGTTGCTGCTGCCTGGACTGGCCGATATTGGAGGTTCGTTGCAGTGCGTTGCTTCTTTTTGTACCACTGCTAATCACATGGCTATGTGTCGGATGGACTTTGGGGGACATCTTCCTACTCTGCTATGGTCATCTAGTTCACTCGCCTTTTTCTGGATGTCTACCATGAAGTTGGACTATGTCGCCACACCGCACCGCAGGGGGCAGGGTTGAGGGGGTCCCCTCTCATGTTTGGATTGCTGTTGCTCGTACTGCTGGGATGCTGATGGACTGCCGGGGCTATTGAACATTGGTCTTGTATCGGTAACGGGGTCGGGAAAAGGGCGGCCAGAGTAATATGTGCTGGTAGTTTTGGGTATATCCGTATGGCCCTCCTCCGGTCTGATGTGTATTAGGTTCATTTCTTTTTCTTTCCTTTCCCTTTTCTGATTCTAAATTTCGGGTTGATTATGGGCGACAGGCACACTGCTAGGGGGGGGGTAGGCCGTAGCCTCCGCATGCGTGCAAGGTGGGGGGGTTGGGGGGTGGGTTTTTTGTTTCGTTTCAGTTTCTATGGGCCTTATTTTTCTTCTCTCTTCTTGGTTTCTCTTTTACTTTTTCTTTTTCTCTCGGGTCAGCAAGGTGCTTAGGTGTAGCGCTACTTATTCTTTCCGCTGTTGGTCCTGTTACTTTTGTGGATTTAGGTGTTCTATGTCCATGGGGCGGGCGATGGCCAGTATGTACTGTTGGAATGTGATATCCTCCTGATACTTATTACTGTCTGCTGATTTTTCGATTATTATTCTTCGTTTTGTTACTAACTTGCTGGGTTCATTGCCTGCTATGTGCTTTCGGTGGATTGAACGCGTCTGATCCTTCTTATCTAAAACTTTAAAATTAACCTAACTTCTCCTGTACCCGGCGGTCCCTCTTTCCATATGTCACGTCTTGGACAATTGCTGCTCTTAGTCATTGGGACTGCTGGGTTGATCTATCCTTACTTTTTTGTGCTGCCAACTGCTTTCGAGGCCGGCCAGTATGGTTGTGGGCCCGTACCTGTATGCTTATGTTGCACAATAAAGGTTTCAAAAATTAAAAAAAAAAAAAAAAAAGCATGCCTAAAGGGCTGATATAGGTTAAGAGACAGAAGATGACTGGGCTGCTTGACAGAGGAAGGAAAGTCACCATCATCCATGAGCCTTACCACCAAGGATACCAAAAATGCTTCCCCTTGGAACCGCTGTAAGGGCTTCTCTTCTGGACATTGAACATACCACCTGAAACTACATCTGTGACAGAAAAGTGAAGATATGCATCCCATTAGAGGTCACAGGAGTGCAAGCTAGACCATGCACCCTTTGCTCTCACCACTATGATTCTGGATCAGGGGTCTTCAACATTTCCAATAGTGGGGTTATCCCTTCTGGGAATTGAAGATACCACCTGCAACTACATCTTCTACAGAAATGTGAAGATATGCATCCCACCAAAGGTCATACGAGGGCAACTTAAACCATGCACCCTTTGCCCTCATTGTAATGACTCTGACTCAGGGGTCTCCAACTTTTCCAATAGTGAGGGCTACTTCTAATCATTAAACACCACACTGAGCTATTGTCCAATGTAGGGATATGATAATGCTACACAAAAGACAAGTAACTTCAACGCCATCTTGTTTATCACTATTTTGCTTGAGTGTGCACACACCGTTAATGACACAAGATATATTGAAAAGATGTACACGTGGGGTTGCCAAAAGTCAATTGTGTTCCTTTTCTCTTGTGTGTGGATCACCTCTAAGAGGGCAGTGTGTTACTGAGGCTTATGGCATCATTGCCATGCATATATAAGATAAAACTGGGCACCTTTTGTAAGCTAGAGCCCATATTTCTGCCTAGGTCTTACTAATTACCCTGAAGTTTATTGGTTGATGTCCAGAAACCAGTAAATGTTATTTTGGTTTTAAACATAATTATTGCATCCATAACTAGGACTATTAGCAAAGATATAAATAAACATATCTCTGGAGTCCACCCGACCTCACACCCACAAGGTATACCTATCAAGTAATCATGATACATAAGTTAAAGCATAAATAGATGGTTTAAAAAGCTAAAACACCCTTAAAGAAAGGAAGGAAATACATAAAGTAGGTAAGAAAAGGAGAGAAGGGCAGGAGCAAACGAGAGAAAGAAAAGACGAAAAAAGAGTAAGGAGGACAGGGAAAACAAAATACAAAGTGAGAGAAAGAAAGGGAGCGAGAAAGGGCAAAAAATTATGGGAGGGAAATAGAAACAGAGAAGAAAGAAAGGGCGAATCGTGTGGTTCCTGTGATTCAGAAACTGGATGGAGTGTGTGTGACTGATCCGAGTGAGATGGTGGGGTGTTTTGTGGACTATTTTCGTACAGTGTATTCTCCGGTCTCTGATAGAGATTAGGAAGACTCATCTGTTGTTACGCGATATTGCACTGCCGCGCCTATCAGAGGCTGACCGAGACCTAATGGATGCTCCACTGTCGGCTGATGAGATTGCAATCGCCATTCGCTCAGTGCGCTCTGGCAAGGCCATGGGCCCCAACGGTCTGCCCATCTAATTATACAAATTGCGCCCTGATAAAGTTGCACCGTATCTCCGAGATATGTTCCTGGAGTCACGGGACCTTGGCTCTCTCCCCTGTGATCAGCGTTTGGCTACGATTGTGGTTATTCCTAAGGAGGGTAAGCCTCGGGATCGCTGCGCTTCACACAGGCCCATCTCACGGTTAAACGCCGAACCTAAAATCCTAGCTAAAGTGCTGGCTAATCGGCTGATTACTGTGATTGGTGACCTGATCCACCCAGACCAATCTGGTTTTATCCCACACCGTAACACCGCACTCAACTTGCGGCGTTTGCATGGCGTTCTCGCAAAGGCGGAGTCTATCCATGAGCCGGCCATTTTGGCTTCCTTGGACGCCACGATGGCCTTTGATACTATAGAATGGCCGTATCTTTGGGCCGCCCTCGCGAAATTTAGTTTCGGTTACGAGTTTATCGGGTGGGTGAAACTTCTATATGAGGAACCACTGGCTCAGGTGGTCGTTAATGGCAGAGTGTCTGATTCTTTCACTCTTGGGAGGGGTACGAGACAGGGCTGCCCGTTGTCCCCCCTACTTTTTGCGCTTGCCTTGGAGCCTCTGGCTGCTTGGCTCCGTTGGGAGCCTTCAATAAAAGGCATCCAGTGGACCCCAGATTTTGAAGACCGGATCTCGCTTTATGCTGACGACATCCTGTTGTACCTTACCTCCCCCCGAAAATCGCTTAATGTTTTGTTCGATGTCCTCACCTCATTCGGCAACTCAGGTTTAGTCATTAATTGGACTAAATCCTGTGTCTATGTAATTTCTGGTGGTCTCCCTCCTTTGCCCCGTAGATTTCCCATCCGGGTCTCGGAGACGGGATTCAAATATTTGGGGATATTTATATCATTAGACCCCGTTGTTCGCTATGAACGCAATTTGCTTCCCCCTCTCCAGAGGCTGAAACTCGACGTCGTTCGCTGGCGTAGATTACCATTGTCACCGCTCGGTCGCGCTGCACTTTTTAAAATGATGTCCCTGCCACGGTTTTTGTACGCGCTCCAGAATTCATTCGACACTATCCCTGCAGACTATTTCCAGAAGGTGGAGAGCTTGCAGAGGCGGCTTGTCTGGGACGGGCGTGCGAGAATCGCTCTCGCTAAGCTAACCCTCCCCTGGTATGACGGGGGCATGGCGCTCCCAGACATCAGGCGGTATTATTGGGCCTCTCAGTTGAGCGCGATTAAGCTTCAGTTGCCAGGTGTGAATTATAACAGAGCGCTCTACTCTAGGGTGGCAGGGAGAAATTTAACAGGTCCCACTAAGATTGCTGTACGAGTCTGGTGTGATGCGAATGCGGCTCTGGGTTGGAAGGATCGACTGACACGTGCGACTCCTTTGTATGCGTCTGAGAGATTGGGATGCCTCTGGACAATGATAGGTTTTGAGAAATGGGATATGATTGGTATTAGCAGGGTGGGCGACCTCTGGGCCAAGGGTGCAGTTAAGACTTTTGAAATGTTGCAGAAGGAATATGATTTGAGTGACCGGGAGTTTTTCAGATACGCACAGGTCCGCCATGCCTTGACCTCGGTCTTCACTGCCGGTGTCAATATCCCCGTGTCCTCCCCGCTGGAGGATCGTGTGCTTGATTGTCACGTGCCTCACAGCACGATCTCATTAATATATAAGAAGTTGATCAATAATCGGGCGGACCTTCTTGTACACCTCAGAGAAATCTGGACCGGGGATAGGCTGGAACTGGACAATGAAGACTGGCAGTCTGCATTATCTTCCCCAAAGGAGGTGGCTATTCCCGCCCGTCTCCGTCTAGTCCAACTTAAAATTCTTTATCGTGAGTATGTCACCGGTCCCCGTTTGGTCTCCATGGGTTATTCTGCTGATGGGTTATGTAAGAGTGGTTGTGGAGTGATTGGTACCTTCCTCCATATTATTTGGGAGTGCCCAGAGGTGGATGCATTTTGGAATCGTGTGCATGCAGTGATGGAGAGTGTCACCGGAGTCGCGCTGATGCCTGAAGCCTGGCGATGTTTGCTGAATGTGTGGGAACCAAATGATTATAGTGTCGCTCAGACCAGGTGGGCGACCCTTGGGAACATGATTGCCAAAAGAGACATTGCACAGTTGTGGGGTTCCCGGCGGCTGCCCACTGTGTCGGTATGGAAGGACAATATGGATTGGTGTATGTTCAGGGAAAAGACTGTGTATTTGGCTAGGGGTAGACCTAGGGCGTGGACTAAAGTCTGGAGCCAGTGGAACGCCTACCGCGGGAACATATGTACACCCCGTTTGATGACAGTGTGGACATCTCCCTCTCTCCCTGATCCGACATTCCATGTCTGGCTTAACTTTTGTTCCTATTCTCGGCTTCCCCGCTGGCCCCCCATGATCCCATCCCTTAACTATCAGCTCACACAACTTTGCACTTGGAGGTCCGTCCCGTAAGAGCACAGTTCCGCGTACAACGTTTTCATGCCTTGAGACTTGTTCTTTTCTTTCTTTCTTTCTTTTCTTTCTTTTGTAAAAAACAAAATAATACTCCATTATGACTCTATCCTGTGTTGCTACGAATCTCATCCTGGATCGCTGCTGGGCCTCAGGGATGTCGGCGAAAGAGCTGTGGTATATAATGATTACTTTTGCTGTGACTAGCGGCCGGCCCCTGTGATTGTAGGCCCTTGTATGTAACTTTCTTTAAATGCACAATAAAGTAAAAAAAAAAAAAAGAGAACCCTAATAAAGCTAAAACCTTACATCCCAAGGCCTGGTCTCCGTGACCTTCCTTCAACCCCGCCACAGTTCCCCATGACGTTCACTGAAGTTCCTGTATCGATGACGGCCTTTACTTCTGACCCGGCTATCTTCATGATGCACATCGGTTGTGGTATCCTTCGCTTCTTCAACTCCTGCGTGATGGAGAAAAAGAATGTCTATACGTCTCCGTTGTCTTCTGTTGAGGAGTCTTTGACTTGGTAGGTTGACTGCGTGGTACTTTTCGCGCTACTCGCTTGCATGATGGAGGCGTTCAACATTTGGCGCACAATCCTTCTTCTTGGCTTAATGCCTCTGGCGTCTCTTCTTTGGGTCTTCCTGCGACATACTACTGAGAAGTGGTTTGGTATCCCACAGTGTGAACACGTCTGGCCTTGGGCGGGGCACGACTGGATGGGGTGCTCCTCCCACCTGCAGTATCCGCACTTGCGCTTCGGGTTTCGGGTGGGTGGCTTCGAGCTCCTTTTCCTCTTTCTCCTGTTCTCAGTGCATCGGCTTGCTCGGTTTTGACGATCACGTTCCACTCTGTCACCCGGGTTAGTGCCAGAACCATCTCATCCACCCTTGCCGCGGAAAGGTTGTGTGTTCTGTCTAATATCAGAATGTCTTCTAGGGCAATGTTCGGTTGCCTCAGGATTAGCCCAGGACGAACCTTGCTGCGGTAGCCTTGGATGATCTGTAAGCGTATCTCCTTGCATTGGTCATGGACTGTGCAGGTGCTCGTGAGCTCGCGTAACCTTGCATAAAAGCGTCAATGGTTTCGTCTTCCCTTTGTCAGGCATGACACAGCTTAAATCTCTTTAAATCTGGGTTGAACTCTGGGTCGTAGTGTGTGTTAAGCGTCACCATGGCAGCGTCGTAATCATCAGCTGATCCTGTATTAGGTAGGTGCTTGAACAGCAGGTACACCTCCTCGCATCCATAGTGCAGGAGTAGTGACCTTTTTACTGCACCGTCCGTCTCTCTTGTGACGACAAAGTAATTTTCTAGGCGCCCCAGCCACGTTTTCCACCTTTGGGACACGGTGGCGGTTTCCGCTATCTTGCTGTCTTGGGGCATGTTGCACGATGGTGCATGCCTGTTGCTGGGCTGCGTCTGCATTTTCCTCCATATTGCCAGTGCGGTTTGCTGTGTAGACTTTGTATTTTTCCCACTTTTTTTTCCTCTTCTTTCATATTATTTTTCTTTTCTTTTTCCCTTGGTGCATTATATCCTGTGTTATTTTGCTTATTTAGAATACGCTCCCCCTTTTCCTGTTTTTTTCCAGCCTTCTTTTTTTCTTCTTCCATGCAGTGGCCTGGTTGCGTGGGCCGTGTACCAGGTGTTAAGGCCTCAGGCGGGGCTGCCGAGAGGTTGTGCTGCGTCCGTTCTGCGCTTACATTGAAACTTCCTGGAGGGCAGAGCAGGGGTTGCGCTGTTGTCAGGCTGTTCAGTGCCGTTTCACCTCGCAGACGTGAGCAAGGCCTCGCGTACCGTCGCGCCCAGGCAGATGTGGGTCAGCGACTCGCGAAAGTGCTGCTTGCTCCGTTCTTAGACCGGGCACCACCAGAGGTGTGCAGGAGAGTGGATGCGCCACATCCTTCGTCGCCAGTGTAGCGACCAACGCTTTAGGCCGTGCGTGCTTGTATGCGCCGCGGCAATAATCACACTCCACTCCACTGTAACAGTTAGTGGGTGGAGTGACCCCGAGCAACCCCCGATTTATTTATAACCTCGGACCACGCCTGGCCCAAGGGTGTTGGTTAGGGCAGAGTTCTTCAATCTGTGGGGCGCGCCCCCCTGGGGGGGGCACGACACCGTCTCAGGGCGTGCGCGCACTCCACACTAAAATCTCACCTTTGTCCTCTATCAAACGGCAGAGTGGAGCTGCAGGGGCCCTAAGAAGGGGTGAAAGCCATCAAATCCTCATTAACAAGAACAAGGTCTTTTAGAGACCTGTGAAATACTAAGGCTGTGTGCGCGCTGGGAAGCTGTCTCATCAGGCTGCCACACACTGGGTTTGGGGGGGAGGGGGGGCTATCCTGGTTAATTCTTACAGCTGAAATGCTTTAGCTGCAGTGGGAGGCAAGGAGCCCCCTTTTCTAAAACTGAAAGCGACAATTTCATAGCAGAGGAGACTCCTTGCCTCACACTGAAGATTAAATAAATGTCTGTTACTTGCTTTCACTTTTAGCAGGTAAGGCTTCCTGCCTCCCACTGCAGCTGAAGTATTTCAGCTCTCGGAATGTAACCCCTTCCAGGGAGGGACACCTCTTCCCAGAAAGGCTACAATGTTGCTTTTTAAATTACACCAGCAGGAGCAGTGATCACAGGGCTAAAAGGTTTTTAAGTTGCCAAAAGACAAATCCCAGTCAGGTGTTTAAAAAGCCTGCACACTGCTTCTCTTGATACTAGATATGAGTTATAAAGAAGTATTTATTCATTTATGTTACTTTTCTGTCTTTATTCCCTTTTATTATCAGTCATATCATTCAAGCAGGCCTAAAACACATTTTAAAGTGCTTTCTATTTATATTTGCTGTTCAGGGTATGCACAGATAAGTGCTGAAAATAGAGCTTTAGGTGACTGCTTTTTTTTGTACCACGTGGGACATCAAATTAATAAGCTGGCAACCCTAATCATAAAACTGGAATTTTGTTGCAAGATCAGCCCAGTATTTATTTTCTCCACCCTTGATCCCTGGTTAATGCCATAATTGCAATAGCAATAGTTTAACATATCTAAAACCCTGCGCTGCCGTCAATAGCATGCTGAGTTACTGCAAGTGTCTGGGAATGCACCCTGCATTCAGACAACTTGCTCCTCATTCTCGCCCTTCACGTTCATGCTCACTCTGTACTCACAGTGATCACAATTCCCTCACACTAAACCCCATGCACTCACACCATTCACCCTGCGTTCAGTGATCACTCTGCTCTCACAATGCACTTGCGCGGTTTTCCCTGAACCTCAACCTGCAGCCACACACGCACACTACCAACCCTGAACTCATGTGACACTTCACTCACCTGTCCCCCTCACTGCTCAATCTGCAATCTCGCTTAAACAAGCCCATCACTAACCATGCATTCATTAGTCCCACTCTGCACTAACATGCACACCCATATTAATATGGTCACCTCACCCTGCAGTCACTCCACTTACCCTACTCTCGCACTGTGCACTCACATGAGCACTCCTGCCACCCTCACAGCACAGAGGGTTAATGTGCCTGATACAAAGAAGGTGTACCATGCAGATCAAAGAACTGAGGGGCATATGTTCAAGGAAGTTGCGGAGTGAGGCATCAGCAGTCATTGGTTAATGCCTCTCTCCGCCACTTCAGAAAAAGAAGGCTGCACCATATTTACAACAATATGGTGTTTCCCCTGCGCTGGCGCTACACTTAGCAGTGTAGCGCCAACGTAGACACCATTGCACCATAGTGCAAGGGTGTCTGGGTGCAAGGAAAAGATTGTTTATGTACAGGAGGGGACCTTCCTGTACATAAACCATCTTTAAATGCCATTTGTCCCACTTACATGTGTGCTGCTTAATGCAGCACACACAGAAATCACAAAATGGATTTTTTTTTAAACTTTACAAATACAAGGAATTTTGCTTTTTCCATGTGTGCTGCACTTCACTGCACTGTAATTAATTTCTCCTAGTTTCGCCAGCTTAAGACCAGGTTTTCCCTGTTCTTAATTTTAACGCTGCCTCACTTTTACGCTGCCCTTGTAAATAGGGCACAACATCAAATTCAGTGCCTGTTGCAGTGGGACGCCCACCGCAACAACCACTGCCCACCCTTTCACGCTAAGCATAGCATGAAAGGGGCCTTATTTACAAGGCAGCATTAAGCCAAGTTAAGTGGCTTAACTCTGCCTTGTAAATACGGCAATGCCCCTATCGCCACCACAAAGTCGTAAAAAGTGACAGTGTGGTGTTTATACGGGCTTGTACATATGCCCCTGAGTATGATGCAACTATGAGTAGCACTATAAAAAAAATATATGTTTGCCAGAAAGGTGCTATAGAGAGATGAGGTGCATTGTTGGTGAGTGTTAGTGCGGGAATTCATGGAGGAGGAAACACTCATTGTTTTGAACATTATTTGCCAGATATGACCCCGGATATGTGGGTGGCGGTCGATTATGTAGTGTACCAGATTCCGGAAATTTCTGTCAGGTGGTGGGGGGGCCCCGACATTTAAAAAAAATTCAGCTGGGGGGGGCTCAACCTTCAAAAGTTTGAAAACCTCTGGGTTAGGGTGACCAACCGTCCGTATATTTCACGGACCGTCCGTAATTGGGACCTCACGTCCATTGTCCGTGAGAATCCCTTTTACGGATGCCTTTTGTCCGTAATTTTGGCCATCACAGGGAGCAGCACTGCTCCCCTGTGAGAAGCCTCTACCCCGCTGATGGGGCCGCCTCGCACTCCTCCTGGGAGCACAAGGGCAGCCCCACCCGCTCATTGTCATTCTGTATGCCCCTGATTGCCACATACAGAATGACAATGGGGCAGTCTGGGGGTGCTAAAGCATGTGGTGGCCTCCTCCTACCTTAGTGTACAGCAGGGCAATCTGTTAGAAACAAAGTAAAACGCCCATGCTGCAAGGTGAGAATACAGTTTATTTAAAGAAGCCTGAAAAACAAGGTAAAAAAAGGGGTTATCGTTCTTTTACTGTCCATCATTTTAGAGTGAGGTATTTTCAATATTATATTCAACAAAGCCCTGATTACTGCTTTTTTATTTTAAGCAACTAACACCCATTGACAAAGCCAATAGTCCTGGCTTCTTGTTGGTGTAATGGTACTTGCTGTATTATACATCTGGATGCAATGACAGAAACAACATAATGCCAGTCGGGCGGAAGACTACGCTAAGCACAGATTTTTTGCCTAGGTATTTTAAACCACGCCCTTAATTACAGCGAACACACTCTTTGAAGAGACCCCCACGTTTTTACACCACTTAAAGCCTTGGAAACGACACCATGTCACAGTCACCTCACATCCTGGCACGGTGCATCATGCATGACTCATGACTTCTACGTTTTCAGTCTGCCTATGTGCAGTGGCACAGTGAACTCTCCCCCACCGCAGCCACCCCGTGCTTTAGGAACTACAGCGAGGGTGAAGTTCTTGATGGGCCTCTTCTGTCTGCGTCGCGACTCTGCAGACAAAGGCTCAGCTCATAATGTGAAAAGGAGGGAAAGTAAATAAGAAAAGGAATGTAAGAATGGCTAGATGGATGACTGAAAGGATACATGGATAGATAATGAAAGAAAGGATGGATGGATGGATGAGTGGAAGTATGGATGAGAGAAAAGGTAAATAGATGGATGTATGGGTGGACGGGTAGATGATGGGAAAGTGAATGGGTGGATGGATGAGTGGGTGGATGGATGAGTAACTGAATGGATAGCTGGATGGGTGAAAGGGTAAATGACTTGATGGGTGAGTGAATAGATGGATGGGTGGAAGAGTGGATGGATGACTGTATGGATGGATGGGGTGAAAGGGTGGGTAGATGAAGGATGGAAGAGTGAAAGGGTGGATGAAGGGATGGATGAGTGAAATGATGGCTGGAAGGATATATGGTGGATAGGTTTGCAAATGGTTACATTTGTTTGGATATAGATGGGCACACAGATGGAAGGACAGAATGAATGGTGAAAGACTGAATGATGGATGAAAGAATGATTACACCTTGCAGCACCCATTATCTTAAGTAACATTTCCTATACAATTACTTTCACGTTAATATGAGTCATTGTCTCTATATAATGTGTGTTTTATGCAACATACTCAGACACCCTGCCCTACATACTTGGGATGAGTAACACTATAAAAGAAATTAAATACACATGAGAGGCGGTCTAAGTGAAGATGAGGGGCACCAATGGAGGGTGGTAGCAAGGCCGGACTGGGCATTGGGTGTTTCACTGGGAGGCGGAAAGGGGGAGAGAGCGCTTTTGTTACTGGGGCTGGCACTGCAAAGCTCCTTGCATATCCAGTAGTTTTCAATCAATAATAAAAGCGTCCTCACTTATATTCAGGTGTTGTTCACCATTGTCTGGTGACTTAACCCCTTCGCTGCTCATGACGAGCTCAGCTCAGCTCAGCTCGTCATGAGGCACGGTTGAGCTGTGCTTATGACGAGCTGAGCTCATCATGAATAAAGGTAACTCTGTGAGTCCAGCACTGGGGGGAAACCCCCTAGCAGCCAAGGTGTTAAGTACCTGCTGGAGCGAGATGCAAATTTTTAATCGTCTAAGGTAGCAAGCTGTGGCCATACTGAAAAACCGTTACCTGAACGGTTGTCTCAACCTAATGTAAACTTATTTTGACTTGTACTTAGGTGGTTGTCTATTTACTTACTTATATACTATTGCGCTACCACCTCTGACGTGTCTGTAAAACGTAACTTTTGCCCCGAAGTTTTGTCCTGAATTTTGATCCTTTCTCCTGATTTTTTGTCCTGGATTTTGTCCCTTTGTCCTGAATTTTTACACTAACCGTCCTGAATTTGCACCTATGCCAGTTGGTCACCCTAGTGTAGGTGCGACATTTCCGGCTTCACACCGGGCACAACAACGGGACCGCTGACCTGTTACAGAGTGCACAAAGAACAACATTTGCAATTGCTTTATTAACCTTCTTACTCTCTCAAAGTATTGAAAATGCACCAAAGAGCCACTCTTTTTTGCAAACTTTTCCTGGGGGGAAAAGCTTCCTGAACCCATTTAGGACGCTCAGGCTCGCTTGCTTTACTCACTCAACCACAGGGCACTCATCCCGAACTTTTACGCCTCATCAATTTCAAATGTCACCAGCCGCCACTGCATGCAAGTTAATGCCTGGGATGTGGGTAGTGGGTCAGTAAGAGACTTGTACTCAAAGGATGCTTTGACTATTTCTCTAGCTACCCAATCTTTCCTTCAATTTTGAGGGAACAGGCACCGCTAACTGCATTGCCAGAGATGCTGTCAAACGTGAACTTGATGCAAGGTGAGTCAGTGTTTTAGAAGCGCAACTAAGGCCATCACCTGTGAAGGTGCAGACCTAGGCAGAGTCAGGGCTTGAGCAGCCTGAATCCATGGACCCAAAGGTTTGGGCACACCCCTGGGAAGATAGAAGGGGACCATAGAGAGGAGAAGCCATGACAAGGTCCATTATAGATAATGGGGTAGCCCAAAAAGTCAAGGCGGACCTGGGCACAATACGGGAATTAAATAATAGTCCGTGACCAATTGTTTACAAAGAGTTAAATTCAATAGTGAGCAGTCTGTGCACTCAATAAGACATGTAGGTACAGGTCTTATTCCGAAGGAGAGCGTCGACGTTGCGACTAGAAGTGCTGACAAGGAAGCTTCTACGGAGCGACATGCCTTGACCGGAGGCCCCTTCGAGTGAGGAAAGGGGTCTGATTTCTTTTACCATTCACGGACGATTAAGAAATACGGTGAAGTCCCAGCACACCAGCATACTCGTACCCTTGGCGACATTGGGCCTTGGACTCTTGTATGGAATTTACACCTGATTAGCGAAGCCTGACACCAGGTTTAGGTTGCAACATCCAGTCCTGATGAAGACTCGCAGCAGAGGCTCCAATTCCCTCTTTGCATCAGCCGAGTCGAAAAGTCGACGCTCTCCTTCGGAATAAGACCTGTATCTACTTCCTATCTGCTATATCATTGAAAATGCATTGAGTGCACATTGTAATTTACAGAATACATGTAAATGAAAGTTATAACAAGGACAGGTCTACGTTGTCTGGTTTTGGTTACCAGTGATCCTTAAAGTATCGAATTAGCTCTATCCTTATCTCTATGATTTGCACTTTCACTACCCACCACCACTATTCCGCTACCCTCTCACTCTTTTTGCGCGCAACCTATGTCTATTGAAAATTTTTCTGAATAATTCTAAAATAAAAGTTGATTTTCAAGAATAAAGTATATAGTTTGGGGCTGTTTAATGTGTGTTCTCTTGACATATGTATGCATAAATAGTAATTGTATGCATGCATAAAGAATTTTGGTAATTAAATAACAGTGTTTTAGTGTTCTACACAACACAGACTGCTCACTATTGATATGACAAGGTCCAGCATGCCTGGTCAAAAAGTCTCGGCCTTAGACGGATAAGCAAAAGGAGTCCAGATGACATTTGTTTTGAACTAGGAATGGCTCAGAGGAAAAGCCAGTGTCGTGGAATGGCACGAATGATCTTGCGCCTGGGACTGTTTCATAGATGTGGAGGACTCTCTGTCCTATGTGCTATGTATGCTTCCTATTAGAAACCCGTTTGGAAGACTGCTGTTTATCAGGAGACGTCCCTGAAGGAGGAAAAGGACCTGTTGGAGGTCTTCTTACAGGTCTAGGCCAAGGCTCCTGCTCTCTTGTAATCTTTGGATGCATGGAGGCACAGGAGTCACAAGACAAAGTAAAGTGATCAGCCCCCAGGGCAATACATGCCGATGCTGTGGGTTTCAGATAGGGAGTTCTCTTTGGGACTATTTCGACAGAGTTTAAACCAGGACGCTTTAGGGGTTCACATATGGATAGACTGCCGACCAAGCATTGCTATAATTTAAAAGAAATATCAGTGAAACCTTGCTCACAGAAAGGAATAAGAAACAGAAACTGATGTCAGCGTGCCATGTGGCATCACCTACAGGCAAGTATCATCCGTTTTTAGGTGGGTGCGTTTGGAACCGAGATTGGAGTTCTGTGGTGTCGCCTGGCGGCACTAGAAAGTTGCTGCCATGACAACGGTTATCACATCCAGTCTGGTTCCTGAGGTTATTCATACGGAGCTGGAAGAAAAATCCATCAGGCAACTTATCAAATGAAGAATGTGATAGAATCTCTGCAATAGAGGAAGGAATCAGTAAAAAGTTAGGGAAATAGGTGGTTTATTTCGAAGACAACCCAAGAATACTTTTGGAAGGAGGGACAATCACAAATGTTTATGAAACTTTGCATATAACCCTTGGGATCATAGGGGCTGAATATTATTCACACTTTATAAGCTCAAGTGATTGTCCCTAAAAATGTGGGTTTCAATGAAGGATGTTTAAGTGAGGATTTATTTAGTGGCTTCGGTGTAATTTCATAAAGACACTATTAAGCATCCACGGAGGAGTTTGGTCTTACCAGTGAGACTTCCTTTTTATTACCCAAGAAATCTTTATTCACTGGAAAGATGAAAAGGGAAACCTGGGAGATGAGTGTTCTGTATGTCACGATTCCAGCAAAATATACCTTATTGGAACAGAACTGAAGCTTGATTTTCCAAGTAGAGACTGCTTGGAAACACTGCCTCTTCACATGCTCTGGGATTTCTTTTTTCTATTACACACAACATACATACCCCTTTCCACTTGAAGCCTACAAAGTCCTGGTGGACTGATTTTTGGTTCATAGGACCGGACGTCCACCACAGTTTAGACCTTAGTGACGCGATTTCTAGGCAACAGACATGACTTCCCTAACGCTGTGTGTTGATTGTCTAGCCCATTAGTCTAAACCAGTAGGATCCGGTTCCTGAAAACCAATGATATGTCAGGAGCTGCTAGGTCTAAAAATGTGTGCAGCCGCACTTATGTGTTTTGATAAAAAGGGTCACCCGTTAATACTGTCTCTTCTTCTCGGGAAGATCATCTGAGACCCCGTGCAATACGATCACTGAATATTGTCGGCAGATCACAGGATCTCAAAAAAAGCAAGTTAATATTTTTTTGAAAACTTTGGGACTAACTATTCAATAGTATTCAATTCAGGGATCAAATCCACTGCAGATTAGTAAGGCCAGGTATTAAAGGAAGCAACAAGTTTTGTAGGCACGTTATGCTGAAGTTGCTACAAACTGACAAGATTTTACCTGATGTATGGTCAAAGTAATTTTAGCTACGCTGCGCCTGCAGCCAAATTCTCATGGAAAATCTAAACTTTGTCAATGTTGTTAAACAAAACACGTATCCTTGGCAGAGACATAATTAGAGAGGAATGAGAATAGAAGCCCAAAGTAGATTTAAAGCATCTTTATTAGGAGTAATGTCTCTGATTGACTTGATGTAAATAAATTCACTTGCGTGATGTGTATTTATATTATAAAGTGAAAAGAGAGAGGAACCCCTTGAAGAGACCAAGGGAATTGGGGTATTAAACCTAAGTCAAAACAAATAAACTCCCTTGAGTTGTTCACAGGAAAAGCTGAAGATTAGCTATAACACAGTAGAATCTAAATCACACAAGTAAAAGTATAAGCGAAATTAGGAATACATAACAGTTTATTGAAACTTAAAAAAGCATACAGAACACTTCTAAATGGTGTTTAAAAAACAATTAAAAACAGATTTATAATTTTGTGACCTGCACAAAAGTATAAGACAGACAGAACTAAATTGTAAAACATGGGACTTGAAAATTACAAAGCGTACATTCACATTAAAAGTTTCTGACAACCCTGGTGTTATAACCTCACAGTCTTATATACATCAAGGAGGAAAAGCATGAATTGTACATAAACTTGCGTCGACGCGTTTCGGTGGTTGTACGTGTAATTGGGTGCCACCTTTGTCAAGACTGTTATTTTCGTTGTCTGTCAAACAGTTGGATCCTCATTGATCTCCTAAGATAAATATACATGGAATTAGTGATCTAATCTCCAATACAGGTCTTTGTCTATTCGAGTATTTCTACTCTGTCTATCGTCTAAACAAGCAATGTTATCTAGAGAATGAATTTATACATGTCTTATCTAACTTATATTTTCGAGATTAAATATACATCAAGGTTCTCAACAACCTAATTATGCTTGATTGTAGAAGCTTGGATTAAGGCGAATTCCCAAGTTGGGGTTGTTGTCTTAGCGGCAATATTATGGGGCCGGGACTAGTGTTTAGTTGGATAGGGGCCCTACTTGGTGTGGGTAGATGGACCGACTGAATAATAATTCTCTACCCCTCTCAGTATATAGAAGAGATATTGTTGTAGTAGGGACAGAGCTGAGAGAGATGGTATAACTGGTTCCACAGTATAAACAGTGTCGGTTGGGTGTCAGTCATTTAATTATGACCTGTGGAAACGATCCGTTTTGGTTATATAAAGGTGATAACTGTGAGTGTTAACTAGACCCGGTAAATGTTCTGGTGTAGAATTCGCTGTTTAGACATAAAAGGCTATTTAAACACTATTATGGGATTAATGTTAAAATGCGTTGTGTCTATATCTCGTATCTTTAAGCTTATTTGCTTGACATACCTGTAGGTTTCCTGTACTTTAAACTTCCTTTTAATTGTAGTGGCTGTGGTTTGCCAAATTCATACCATCTATTTGGGGAAGCATATATATCCACTTGGTTAAATCTGGATGAACATATATACTAATTCTTTTGATACTCGTATCTTTAAGCCTATTCACTTGACATACCTGTAGGTTTCCTGTACTTGAAACTTCCTTTTAATTGTAGTGGCAGTGGTTGTCGTTGTCAAATTTTTACCATCTATATGGGGAAGTATATATATCCACTTAGTTAAGTCTGGATGAACGTATATACTCATTCTTTTAATACTCTATTAATCTTGCAATAAACGTACCTGCAGGTTACTATTGTAATTCCTATCCCGTAGACGATTATGGGACTAGTCCAAGTCAGTCCTTAAGTGGACACCTTTGTGCGACTGGACGACCGCTGTGAATAACATGCGTTGTGCTCTACTTCTGAGCTGGTTTGTAGCTTTAGCCTGAATAGATCGCTCTTAGAGGGAAACAAAAGGAATGGAGGAAAAGTATCTTAGACTAAGAGTCTATTTGGATATTTTAGATGCTATGCTAAAAACGCCTATGTGTTTAGTTAGTAATTAGTGAGAGCTTACCGGAATCGGGGGATGACTCACTATCACGATAATTTGCGGAGGCGCGGTGTGCTGCCTGGTCTTGTTTGTTGGCTGGGGTATTTCAGATCATTTAAATTATATTATCCCCTGAGAAAACAAAGGTAAGCCCAAATTAGATTAAAGTTGCGTCCTAACCCTTTAAATGCTCACTACCGGGTTAAATCTTACCTGTTCAGGCAGGAGCGTGGCTTCACTGCGGGAGTCTGTTTTCAGTAATGAGGTAACGGGTGCTGGCCCTCCTCATCTCAAATACTTCCTGCTTTGTTATGATTGGGCGAAGTTCGACTATTATTTTAGCCAATGGGAACTGGCTACTATCGGGAGAGTTAATTTGCATAAAAGGCTGTCACGACGCCACAAGCTGTTGGAGCGATAATCTATTGTGGGTGTGTCCAGCGGAGATTATTATGCAGTTCCCACTTAGGTCCCCGTACGGCTAGGAGTTTTTCACAAGCATCTAGCTAAACCGCTATAGGGTGAAACATGCGGACCGGAAGTACCCAATGTTGCGTCCGGTGCTGTCGGCCGTGTTACTACCCTGGAAGGCTTTATTAGCGCACTGACAGGGGCAGTGTATACTATTTCTCATTTTATTGAAATCTACCTAAAAAAGTCTATTTACAAGGAAGGCTGCCATGACGCCACGAGCTGTTAGAGGAATAGTCTAATGTGGGCGTGTCCAGCCGAGATTTTTATTCAGTTCCCACTTCGGTCCCCGTAAGTCTAGGCGATTATCACGTGTGTCTGGCTAAACCGCTATTGGGCGAAAAGTAAGAACCAGAAGTACTTACTATAACGTCCGGTGCTGTCGGCCGTGTTTGTACCCTGGAAGGCTTTGTTAGCGCACTGACGGGTGGCAGTGTATACTGTTACTAGTTTTAGTGAAATCTACTTTTGATTGTAGTATTTTCCTGGAACCGTAAAGAAAACCGCAAGTGTGCAGTTACCTCCCTCATCCCAATTTTTCTGGAGTGGGACTGGTTATATGTTTAAGGCTATAGTCCAGATACAGGGTATTATAACGGGGCATACTGAATTGTTTGCATTACAAACATTTAGCCCAGTCTTCTCTGGTGTTTAGACCCTTATCAATTGTTTCTAGGTAACAAAAGTACCATTGTTCTCTTCTTTTTCTAAGTCTATCTATGTCACCGCCTCTTCTGTTTTGTCTTACCTTTTCTAATATAAACCATCTGATGTCCTCACAAGAGTGCTGCTTCTCTTTATAATGCTCAGTCAGTGGTGCATTTATTTTAAGAGTGCGTATCGCTGACTTATGCTCCAAAACTCTGGTACGCAGCTCTCTACTGGTTTCACCCACGTACCCGAGATTACATGGGCACAACAGTAGGTACACAATATTTTGGCTACGGCAGTTGTTGAAAGTCCTGGGTTTTAGATCCTTATCATTATATTTAAGATTGCTGCCTACAATGCACTGTGGGCAAATGGAACAAGTTCCGCATTTATAGTTCCCTAGGGCAAGATTACCTGACAGTGTGAGTTGTTGTTCTTTTACGGTAGGGTAGGTATGTACTAGACTATTTTTGATGGTCTTATTGCGTCGAAATGAGAAGAGGGGTTTACTTAATTGGTTTTCTCTATTTTGATTCAGAATTTTCCAGTTCCTGTTAACTATGTTTTTAATCTGATTGCTCAGATGCGAAAATTGAGTCACAAAAACTATCCTGTTCAATGTGGAATTATTTTTAGACTTTCTTTCTGGGTCTAAGAGACTGTCTCGATCTCCTAAGTTGAGCCATTCCAAGAAGTTGCAGAGAGTCTCACTGGCACCGCTCCAGATGTACCATTCGGGGAATTCCTGCGGCTCCGCAGAAACTGCACCAATCTGGACGATTTCTATAAACATGCGGAGAATACCAAATTAAAATTGGCAAATAGAGGCTACCCTAAGAAACTGATAAAAAACGCACTTAAACGTGCACGATTCTATGATCGAGACAGTCTCTTAGACCCAGAAAGAAAGTCTAAAAATAATTCCACATTGAACAGGATAGTTTTTGTGACTCAATTTTCGCATCTGAGCAATCAGATTAAAAACATAGTTAACAGGAACTGGAAAATTCTGAATCAAAATAGAGAAAACCAATTAAGTAAACCCCTCTTCTCATTTCGACGCAATAAGACCATCAAAAATAGTCTAGTACATACCTACCCTACCGTAAAAGAACAACAACTCACACTGTCAGGTAATCTTGCCCTAGGGAACTATAAATGCGGAACTTGTTCCATTTGCCCACAGTGCATTGTAGGCAGCAATCTTAAATATAATGATAAGGATCTAAAACCCAGGACTTTCAACAACTGCCGTAGCCAAAATATTGTGTACCTACTGTTGTGCCCATGTAATCTCGGGTACGTGGGTGAAACCAGTAGAGAGCTGCGTACCAGAGTTTTGGAGCATAAGTCAGCGATACGCACTCTTAAAATAAATGCACCACTGACTGAGCATTATAAAGAGAAGCAGCACTCTTGTGAGGACATCAGATGGTTTATATTAGAAAAGGTAAGACAAAACAGAAGAGGCGGTGACATAGATAGACTTAGAAAAAGAAGAGAACAATGGTACTTTTGTTACCTAGAAACAATTGATAAGGGTCTAAACACCAGAGAAGACTGGGCTAAATGTTTGTAATGCAAACAATTCAGTATGCCCCGTTATAATACCCTGTATCTGGACTATAGCCTTAAACATATAACCAGTCCCACTCCAGAAAAATTGGGATGAGGGAGGTAACTGCACACTTGCGGTTTTCTTTACGGTTCCAGGAAAATACTACAATCAAAAGTAGATTTCACTAAAACTAGTAACAGTATACACTGCCACCCGTCAGTGCGCTAACAAAGCCTTCCAGGGTACAAACACGGCCGACAGCACCGGACGTTATAGTAAGTACTTCTGGTTCTTACTTTTCGCCCAATAGCGGTTTAGCCAGACACACGTGATAATCGCCTAGACTTACGGGGACCGAAGTGGGAACTGAATAAAAATCTCGGCTGGACACGCCCACATTAGACTATTCCTCTAACAGCTCGTGGCGTCATGGCAGCCTTCCTTGTAAATAGACTTTTTTAGGTAGATTTCAATAAAATGAGAAATAGTATACACTGCCCCTGTCAGTGCGCTAATAAAGCCTTCCAGGGTAGTAACACGGCCGACAGCACCGGACGCAACATTGGGTACTTCCGGTCCGCATGTTTCACCCTATAGCGGTTTAGCTAGATGCTTGTGAAAAACTCCTAGCCGTACGGGGACCTAAGTGGGAACTGCATAATAATCTCCGCTGGACACACCCACAATAGATTATCGCTCCAACAGCTTGTGGCGTCGTGACAGCCTTTTATGCAAATTAACTCTCCCGATAGTAGCCAGTTCCCATTGGCTAAAATAATAGTCGAACTTCGCCCAATCATAACAAAGCAGGAAGTATTTGAGATGAGGAGGGCCAGCACCCGTTACCTCATTACTGAAAACAGACTCCCGCAGTGAAGCCACGCTCCTGCCTGAACAGGTAAGATTTAACCCGGTAGTGAGCATTTAAAGGGTTAGGACGCAACTTTAATCTAATTTGGGCTTACCTTTGTTTTCTCAGGGGATAATATAATTTAAATGATCTGAAATACCCCAGCCAACAAACAAGACCAGGCAGCACACCGCGCCTCCGCAAATTATCGTGATAGTGAGTCATCCCCCGATTCCGGTAAGCTCTCACTAATTACTAACTAAACACATAGGCGTTTTTAGCATAGCATCTAAAATATCCAAATAGACTCTTAGTCTAAGATACTTTTCCTCCATTCCTTTTGTTTCCCTCTAAGAGCGATCTATTCAGGCTAATGCTACAAACCAGCTCAGAAGTAGAGCACAACGCATGTTATTCACAGCGGTCGTCCAGTCGCACAAAGGTGTCCACTTAAGGACTGACTTGGACTAGTCCCATAATCGTCTACGGGATAGGAATTACAATAGTAACCTGCAGGTACGTTTATTGCAAGATTAATAGAGTATTAAAAGAATGAGTATATACGTTCATCCAGACTTAACTAAGTGGATATATATACTTCCCCATATAGATGGTAAAAATTTGACAACGACAACCACTGCCACTACAATTAAAAGGAAGTTTCAAGTACAGGAAACCTACAGGTATGTCAAGTGAATAGGCTTAAAGATACGAGTATCAAAAGAATTAGTATATATGTTCATCCAGATTTAACCAAGTGGATATATATGCTTCCCCAAATAGATGGTATGAATTTGGCAAACCACAGCCACTACAATTAAAAGGAAGTTTAAAGTACAGGAAACCTACAGGTATGTCAAGCAAATAAGCTTAAAGATACGAGATATAGACACAACGCATTTTAACATTAATCCCATAATAGTGTTTAAATAGCCTTTTATGTCTAAACAGCGAATTCTACACCAGAACATTTACCGGGTCTAGTTAACACTCACAGTTATCACCTTTATATAACCAAAACGGATCGTTTCCACAGGTCATAATTAAATGACTGACACCCAACCGACACTGTTTATACTGTGGAACCAGTTATACCATCTCTCTCAGCTCTGTCCCTACTACAACAATATCTCTTCTATATACTGAGAGGGGTAGAGAATTATTATTCAGTCGGTCCATCTACCCACACCAAGTAGGGCCCCTATCCAACTAAACACTAGTCCCGGCCCCATAATATTGCCGCTAAGACAACAACCCCAACTTGGGAATTCGCCTTAATCCAAGCTTCTACAATCAAGCATAATTAGGTTGTTGAGAACCTTGATGTATATTTAATCTCGAAAATATAAGTTAGATAAGACATGTATAAATTCATTCTCTAGATAACATTGCTTGTTTAGACGATAGACAGAGTAGAAATACTCGAATAGACAAAGACCTGTATTGGAGATTAGATCACTAATTCCATGTATATTTATCTTAGGAGATCAATGAGGATCCAACTGTTTGACAGACAACGAAAATAACAGTCTTGACAAAGGTGGCACCCAATTACACGTACAACCACCGAAACGCGTCGACGCAAGTTTATGTACAATTCATGCTTTTCCTCCTTGATGTATATAAGACTGTGAGGTTATAACACCAGGGTTGTCAGAAACTTTTAATGTGAATGTACGCTTTGTAATTTTCAAGTCCCATGTTTTACAATTTAGTTCTGTCTGTCTTATACTTTTGTGCAGGTCACAAAATTATAAATCTGTTTTTAATTGTTTTTTAAACACCATTTAGAAGTGTTCTGTATGCTTTTTTAAGTTTCAATAAACTGTTATGTATTCCTAATTTCGCTTATACTTTTACTTGTGTGATTTAGATTCTACTGTGTTATAGCTAATCTTCAGCTTTTCCTGTGAACAACTCAAGGGAGTTTATTTGTTTTGACTTGTATTTATATTATAGCATTGATGTACCCTTGATGCTTGAGTAGGGCTTGGCAGTGATAATGGCCATGATGACGAATTGTCGTATAAATTGTCTTGACAATGATGATTATGTTGAAGGCTTTTGAACATCAAATGTCTCAACATCTACAGAGACTGCTGGGAATGAGGATGTTGTCCGCCATTATACTGTGCGGCGAATCCCCCAAGGCAATGTTGAAGGCTATGAGTCAGGTCCCACCTTTGATCCACTGTGTTTTATAGAGCGTTTAAGCTTGCTTAGCACTCGACACCTTTTCTGATTTACTTCTCCCACAGGAGGGCACTTCACAAAAAGGGAAAGGCATGGTATCTGTTGCAGGACAAAACAGATTATTCAAATCGAAATTTCCAGTGAAAAAGAAATTGAAATGTTTCCAAACACTCTACATGGCTGATTACAAGTCGGGAGAGCAGTATCCCTGGTTGGGATACCCATCTGCCCAATTAGAACTGGCCTGGTGTTCACATCACCTGGATTTGCCAGTGCTCTAGTGTCCCACACATGGGCGAGAATATTCACTGTTAACAATCAGCAACGAAGGCCCTATGACAGGGAAAAACCAATGTGATAAACTGCATATTGGCACACAAACAGCTGCCTTTAGTCAGAGTATATGAACACCTACACACCAAATCCATAGGGAAAACACAACGGTAGCTACCTCTAGCTGCTAAATCGGAGTGCGTACCGTTACCCTAATTCTTTTTTATTTTATTTTAATTTTTTTATTTATGGTATTTATACATATAATACAGTGAACAGGGTTTACTTCGTTTGGGAAGCCCGCCTGTGAGGATACAAGGTAAGTAGTACATGGTAAGTTTTTTGGCTGGCCCCCTTTAGCTGCTAGTAGGAGTAATGAAGGAGGAAAGAAAGAGATAGATGTGAATAAGTAAAGAGAGAGAGAAATTATAGCTTAGGTCAGGTAACATCAAGGTAGTGTTGTGGCAGTGGAGTACCCTTCTGCTGGTTAACAGCTAATTCAGATTGTTTGTACCTTTTTTTTTTTAATTGTTTATTGGCATTTCAACAATATACAATCAATTAACGCAAATTCGGCGCATATTAATGTAGATCATGACAGAAACTTTGCAACAAGGACACATTTTGCAAAGGCGACAGTACCACCACAGTTCCAATTCGCGTTGTCATAGCATATACAGTACACTACCACTCTCCCACCCAATTGTCTAGGGTGAAGCTTCTACGTCAGAGCTCTGCAATGCATCCTCTTGTGTGTCTTCTGTGTCTATGACTGAATGTGTGTCGCTCGAGTCTCCATCCCCTCGTACATGCCTCTTCTCCACCAATCTTCGCAAGGTCGGTGCAATGTCCTTAGAATACCCCAATATGGCCAGTAGCGGGGAAGCGGTCAACAACAGACCAGTGATGTCATTCACTTCGCCGTACACTGCAACCCAAAAATCCGCCACTTTCGGGCACAACCAGGCCAAATGCAGAAAGTCCGCTGATTGTGATCTGCATCTCTCACAACAAGGACTCTCCAGCAAGCCGTATCTAAACCACCGCTCAGGGGTGTAATATACCCTGTTAAGGAATTTAAAGTGCAATAGGCGGTGGCGTCCATTGAGCGATACTCTCTTTACACTAGCACAGCAGTACCTACATTTGTCTTCCGGAAGATCGGTATTTAGATCCGTCCGCCACGCCAAACGAGGTTTCGCATAGTGCGCCGTCCTCTCTGCAAGCGTGATACGATATAGCCGCGAAATTAGTTGAGTCGATGTTTTGGCTGTGACTATATAGTCGTACGGCAACACCGTTTGCGGCTCCGTCAGTTTCTCACCCAACAATTCCCGTAAACCATGCCTCACCCTGTGGAACTGGAAACGAGGGAGGGCTAGGACGCCAAAATCGTCTCCCGTAGCTATGTCTTCCCAGGTGCAAGCCATACCATTGACAAAGAGGACGCCCATAGTGGTGAGATTCAATTTAGCAAGCGCTGTTAGGACCCCTTTGTCCCTGCAGGGACTAAGCCATGCGCACCAAGCCAATTTCGCCTCCGGAGCGTATAGCAGTGTGCAGGCCTGGGCATGCATAAGGTGGTACCAGGCGTGTGTCACGGAGTTTAATGAGTCTAATATACCCATACGTCAGTCCCTGGAGCGGGCGAGCAGTGCCGGTAGTGGCGACGGATCAGCAACTATTCCTTCGATCCTCAGATGAGGCACATCCGCTGGGCCATGCATCCATCCATACGCGTGCGCACCTTGGGCCGCACGATAATATAACTCGAAATCCGGGGCGTGCAGACCGCCCTCCTCATAGGGGTGAATCAAAATGTCCCATGCCACCCTAGGCTGTTTACCAGGCCAGACCAATCGCAGAACCAAAGCTTGTAGTTGTCCGAAAAATACGTTTGACAATACAATTGGAATGTTACTGAAAAGAAATAGCAGTCGGGGGAGGACTATCATCTTCAATAACGATATACGGCCTAATAGCGATAAAGGAAGTTGTATCCATTTATCGACCGCTTCCTCTAGTTTGGACATCGCTACCCCATAATTCTCCCACAGAACCACCTCTGAATCCGTATGTAATCGGATGCCCAAGTAGCGAACCGCTTCCGTGGTCCACTGTATGGGATAGTCCGAGTCAACTCTCCTGGTGACAAGGGTGAGTGGAAACATAACGGTTTTGCACCAGTTCACTTGAATCCCAGACAGCGAACTGAACAGTACCACCTCTCTTAGCACCCGCAATAGGTTTTCCTCTGGTTTACCTATGTATAATAGCATGTCGTCCGCGTATGTGGATACTATTAAGTTATATCCAGGGAAGCGGATACCGCGGTGACCATGGTATTCTCTTAGCGCACACGCCAGGGGCTCTGCAACCAAGGCGTATATGAGAGGGGAGAGGGGGCAGCCCTGTCTGGTGCCACGGCCTATCGAAAAGGAGTCAGTCGTAATCGAGCCAATTCGGACCCGCGCCGTTGGGGAGGCATATAGTGTGTTTATAAGTTGGAGAAACAGCTCCCCAACACCCATGCAGTTAAGTACCAGACGAAGGAAAGGCCATTCAACAGAGTCGAAGACCTTTTCCATATCAAGGAAGACAGTGACTGCTGGCACTTCCTGCCGTGTGTGCTGGAATGCCGCAAATACAGTGCGCAAGTTATAGGTCAGATTACGGTTGGGGACAAAGCCCGTCTGTTCCGGGGCGACCTGTGAAGGGATCAGTGGGCTGAGACGGTTTGCTACAATCTTTGCGAATATCTTAGCATCCACATTTAACAACGACAGTGGCCGATAAGAAGCGCAATCCCCGGGGGTTTGCCGGGCTTAAGGATAGTCACTATAATCGCTTCTCTCATCGTCGGTGTCATCGTTCCCCCCTCCACCATCCGTTCAATCAGCATCAGCAATTTGGGTATTAATAGATCTGAAAACGTTTTATAAAAAGAGGCCGGGAAGCCATCACTGCCCGGTGCGCTGCCCGCCTTCATGGATGACAGTGCCCACATTACCTCCTCTCTCTCGAAGGGGCGCGCCAGAAATTCACGGTGGGTATTCGTTAGCCAGGGCAATTTAATGTGTGTCAAATAATCAAGAATGCGATCCTCCGGGATCTGGCCTCTAGTCGCATAGAGATCTGCATAGTAACACCTAAAGCGTTCCGCCACTTGCACGTCTGTCAGTTCCGCATCGCCTTGTGGTGATCGCAGTATATGCTGCGTAGTGCCATGTTTGCGCTGCTTGGCGATCTTGGCCAATACTGCCCCGGGCGTTCACCCTCACCGTATGATCTGGCTATGGCATATTTCCCCATGTGTTTCACCTCTGCATCCGCCTCCTCATGATATTCTCTCAACGTATGCGCAAGTTCCTGTGTCAGCTCAGCGTTGGGGTCTCTGTGGCGGCGCAGTTCGATATCTTTCAGCTTAGTTTACACCAGTGAAAGGCGACCCCGGATGGACTTAAGCATGCTTGCATGTTTTGAAATGGCAACCCAACGTAGATAAGCCTTATAGGCTTCCCAGACAGTTAAAAAGGAATCCACAGAGCCTATGTTTCTTTTGAAGAATTCTTCAGTAGCTGATGCCAGTTCCTCTCTGGAAGTGTCATTCAAAAGCGCAAATGGTGGTAGGCGCCATGAAAACGGGGGGGAGGGGGTCAGCGCGTAAGGGCCGTATGCTTGACAAGGACCGGGGAATGATCCGAGTAGGTGCGGGGCAGCGTCACACAGGCCTGTACCCTAGCGAGGAGACGGGAGGAGAGTAGCCAATAATCGATACGAGTGTGAATATTATGTTGTGCTGAGTAGTGCGTGTATCCCCCTAGTGTTGGGTATCTAGTTCTCCATACGTCTTGTAATCCTATTCTAGTCATCTCAGCATCCAGCACACGAGCAGAGGCTGACGGGCGTCTGTCAGGGCCGTCCACGCGATCAAGCGCCAGGCAGCAGGTCATGTTGAAGTCCCCCCCCCCCACAGGACGTGTCCCTCACCAAGGTCTCTGATCTTGCTTGCCAACTTTAAATAGAAGGAAGGGCAGTCGAAATTGGATCCGTAAGTGTTAACCACGTGAAAGGTCATGCCTTGCCAGTGGATTTTGTAATGGTATATTGCCCCTCCGCATCTGTGGCAACAGGAGTAATGGTCAGAGATGCCTTAGGATTCACCCAAGTGAGTACCCCTCTGGCATTGGAAGTGAAGCCGGCGGAATGTGTATTGTTTTGTAGACCCCTGTAGGTCAGCGTAGGGCTGTCCGGTCTCAGGTGAGTTTCTTGAAGTAAGGCTATGTCAATCGCATGCCTCGAGAGGTATTGCAGTATCCGTCTGACCTTTCTGTGGTCATTCAAACCCCTCACATTCCATGTCAGGAGTGTGATAGCTTCATTTTCATGAATGTACTGTGTCATAGTGGTTAGCGTGGTGTGCATTTGTAGTGGGGCATTATCATGCATGCTAGTGCCAGTGCATCTGTCTACATGTGCGGTCGCCTATAAATTTTAGGTCCAAAACCACACCAACAGAACAGTGTCTCTCATTCGTAAACAACCAAGAAAAAAGAACGAAAGGCCACATCCCAACCCCCTCCCATGCTTGCCCAACCCCAACATGGCCATGTCCCATCCCACCCATCCCCCGAGCCCTCCCCGCCCCCCTCAATTGAACTTCATACACTCCCCCTCTCCCCCCTTCCCACCATCCCCAATGCAAAATGAGAAATACAAAATGCCACATAGCAAAAACACCCAGAAGTAAGAACTAAACGGGGAAATGTGGCACACAAATGGGGCGTAGGTAGCTCATAAGGAGTCTATGTCAGTATCTATACATTGCCCCGCTCCCCCGCCTCTGTAAAAAAAAAAAGTGAGCAATAGCTGGAGCCCCCTAGAATAACAATTTAACAACATTATAGAAATGTCTCTAGTAATAGAGCGCTCCCTCTCACCACAGCATTACGTTTCTTGGCTTCCCTGCAGTAAATCTTTCAGTGTCTTAGGTGTTCCTATCCAGTACAAACCGCAACCCACCTTGGAAAAGAGCTGTGTCGGTCAACAGAAACAGTGTCTCACCCAAGAGCAGGTCACATATGCACAAATACCTCCCTGAGCAGCAGACCACGTTCTTAGTCTTGTTCTTCCAAGGGACTGCCGGGAGCATCCTCTGCCCCTCCTTCGCTGGGTGTATTTCGAGTGTCCCTGCACCAGTCCTTCATAGATTTCTGTAGTGCCCTCGGGTCCGTGAAGATAGTAGACCTTCCCTGTCTGTTGACCCTCAATTTCGCGGGGTGCAGCATCACATAGTCTATTCCAAGATCACGAAATTGGCTCTTCATGGGAACAAATTGGTGTCTCGCTTCTTGCACCCTCGCAGTGAAATCAGGGAACAAGGATAGTGTGCTGCCCTCATAGTTTAGTGGTTGTTTCTCTCGAGCCAGTCGTAAAGCAGTATCATGGTCCCTGTAATTCAGGAGCTTGGCTACAATGGGACGCGGTGGGGCCCCCGGTTTTGGTCTTGGGCGCAGGGTGCGGTGGGCTCTCTCTATAACAAACATTCCTGAGAAGACGGAGTCCCCTAGCAATTTTTTCAGCAGAGATTCCACAAACAATTCCATGTTTCTCGTTTGGGTGTTTTCTGGAAGTCCCGTGAAACGTATGTTGCATCTGCGCGAGTGCGCCTCCAAATCCTCAGCTTTGTCTTGTAGGAGCTGGATCACCTTGCCCAGTTGTTTATGTTCTGAATCCAGAGTCATTTGCGCCTCTTTTACCTCGCCTATTCTGAGTTCCGACATGTCTAGTCGTTCGGCGTGTTTGTCAAGTAATTCCCCCATTCTGTCCATGCGGTACGTATGTGCATCCATTTTGATACCGAGGGATGTAATACCTCCCTGCAGGTTTTTTCCATGGCCAATAACATGCCAAGAATGTCAGGCTCAGGTGCATCTCCTACTCCTGAATTCCCAGCTCCATCGTTCGCCTCTCTTGATGGAGGGTCCGTGGCAGTGGATTTCTTATTGGAGTCGAATGTCAATTTGGGTTGCGTGCGATCCGGGCGACCCATGACTCCGCAGCCCAATCACGCCTTAATCGGCCCTCGAGTATCACCTATGCTTCTGGCGGCGCTCAGCAGGGGCAGGCTGTATGTAAACGGCCAACGCCGGTCTCACCGCGGGGCTGGAAGCGGCGGCTCACGGGTGGGCGCACACGTGGTTCGGCATATTTGCGCTGTTTCACCGGTCAATCTGGAATTGTGGGATTCGGGCCTAGTACCGCTCACAGCCTCCACAGTACCCTCAGTCAGGGGGGAGACTCATGGGTCGCGCAGCCGTCTCCAACCCGGCAGCAGAGCCCACATGCACAGTGTTTCACCGGTCAATCTGGAGTTGTGGGATTCGGGCCTAGTACCGCTCACAGCCTCCACAGTACCCTCAGTCAGGGGGGAGACTCAGGGGTCGCGCAGCCGTCTCTAACCCGGCAGCAGAGGCCACACGCACAGTGTCCCACACAGGAATTATCTCAGGACAGTGTGGGAAACACCAATCCAAAATGAACTACTCCATTTTTGGCGTGGACACTCGCTCTGTGGTCGATCTGGCGGACCACTTAAGAACCTAGGCTCCGCTCAACAGTCAAGTACCTTGGCCCTCAGCTACCTCCAGCGATGTACATCAATCCATCCGGCACAGCAGGGCGAAGGGGATAGAGAGAGACAGAGTTTTCCACACTCCACAGCCCACAGTTGCGCAGTTTAGGCTGCTATCCACCAACAGGAGCAAAGCGCGGTAATATAGAGCCCCACGCGATAGCTTCAGATCTGCTGCGTCACACCATGAGGGCAGGCCCCAGGCCTCAATGTTACAGTGCACAAGGCATCAAAGTGACCCGTGTCCGGAATACAGCGTTATCGATCTCACAGTCAGCAGCCGGTCCCAAGGATAGCGCTTGGGCGGGCACAGTTGCAGCCTCCCCGCCTACCGGCTGACCACAAAATCGGCTTTCCTCCACTTCCCTCTGCACAGGTCCACAGCTGGCAGCCCCCAGCTCTATGCTGCGATGGTGAGGCAGTAGGTAAGGTCCCGCAATCTAGGGGAGGGAAGCCGGGCAGCAGAGTCCCAGGAATCCCCCTACGGCGCTACCTCCAGGTGCGTGAGGCCCAGAGGCCCAACCAAAGCCGGGGCCGCGGGTAAGGAGTCGCTGCCGCCTCAGTCGTCCCCGTCAGCGCAGCTCGTTCAACTACGCACCGCAGCTCACTGCAGCCCCGCCTGGCGAGGTCCCGTGACTCTCCGCACGTCTCTGATCTGTCGTTCCGCCCCCTCCGCTGCTCCGAGTGGGCGGAAGCAGCAGGGTCTCTCAGAGCAGGTGCCGCTCACTCCGTGGCAGTAGACAGGCCGCACCACCCCGCGCCACTGCCCTCAGCAGGGTCAGCCAAATACCGGCACTTCCCTCCAGTCTTCACAGGCAAGGATCGCCCAGTATGTGCCCCCACTGCTCCGATGCAGGTAATCGGCAATTCTGGGTACGAAAGGCGCCACTACCCTCATGATATTCTTTAAGATAAGTAATGAAGCGGAGGAGCCGATGGCTTAGGCGGCCATCTCCGTTGCAGGCTAGCTCCACCCCCAGATTGTTTGTACCTTAGGGCGGGTCAAGAGTTAACAGGAACTTGTCCAATGATTTCCATAGATCTCTGGAGGTGGTTTTCCAGGGTGAGTATCTTATCGCTAGGGAGTCGGCTCCCCTTAGATAGGTGATCCAGGTGAACCATCCGCTGTAAGATGCTTTAGAGGTGTCTTTCCAGTTTGAGAGAACTAGCTTGGCTGCAGCGATTAGGAGAAGGTCCAGGAGTTCTCTTTCTCCCTCTGTAGGGAGGTCGGTTCGGATAAAGGCTGTGATGATCGATGGGTAGTCCCTTGTTATTCTACATTTGAACACTTTGTCTATAAAGTCAAAAACCCTCCCCCAAAACCCCTTGAGAGTCGGGCACAGGAAGATCAGGTATACCTGGTCACCCTTGGCAGGGATGTATGTTGTTACAACGCATACTTTTACAACACATTTTTTACACCGCAACATCCATTACAACGCATTCCATTACAACGCATGCCATTACAACAAATTCTTTGAAACTACCTTTACAACGCATTCCACTACAATGCATACTATATTTACAACGCATGCCATTACAACGCATACCATTACATTGCATGTATGGTAAGTATTGGATAGTGTAGGGGTAAAAATTACTATTCTAACTCTAGGGGGTGCAACAGTAGGGTAAGTGTTGAATAGTGTAGGGGTAAAAATTACTATTCTAACTCCAGGGGGTGCAACAGTAGGGTAAGTATTGGATAGTGTAGGGGTAAATATTACTATTCTAACTACAGGGGGTGGAACAGTAGGGTAAGTGTTGGATAGTGTAGGTATGCATTGTAATGGTATGCGTTGTAATGACTGCATTGTAATGACATGCGTTGTAGTGGTATGTGTTGTAGTGACATGCATTGTAAGGGTTGCGTTGTAATGGCATGCGTTGTAATTGATGTTGCGTTGTAAAAGTTTCGTTGTAAAGGTAGTGCGTTTTAAAAGTTGCGTTGTAAGTGTTGTTTCCCCCTTTGGCAGCGTTGCAGTTCCAACATGTGTGGTTGTTCCTGAGTCCTCGTTGTGTAGTCTTTCTGGGGTCCAGAATGTTTTGTGTAAGAGCCATAGTTTGGTCTGTGCCAGTGCTGGGGTGATCTTAGTCTGTGTGGCTGATGACCATAGAGTGCTCCACTCTCAGCCATCCAGTGGCGGTTGTATGTGGGCGTTCCAATATTTCTCTGTTTTTTTCATTGATCTTGGATTTTTGCGCGGTGAGGGTTTTATATATGCGTGAGACCTGAAGTCCTAGTCTATTAATATTTGCTACATATTGGAATATTGAAGGCTTTGAGTTTGATATATTGGATTTTGTCAAGGCTGTCTTGATTTTTAGGAACCTGTATAGGTCTGAGTCTTCAAGTTGGTGGGATGTTTTTAGGTTGGGGAAAGTTAGTGGTGTGGAGTTCGCTTCCAACTGTGTCTAGATTCAGAAGTGCTATCTTAGTGTTTTTCATTATTGGAGAAGGACAAGTGGGTTAAGATTTTTTGGTATTGCTCTTTCTAACTGTAGCCAGACTGGTGTGTAGTCTGTTGCTTGATCTATCCAGTGTGAATGTCTGACATAATATCGACAGACAGAATATCGACATGCAAAAATATCGTAGCAAAAATATCGACAGCAAAAATATCGGAATCCTATCTTCATTAAGGTAAGTACAAAAATGTCGAAAAAATAATATCGTAGTACAAAAATATCGGAATCAAAAATATCGTTTTTTTAAATGTATTAATAATAATGTAAAAATAATTTTAAAATACATATAATTTTACAAATATTAAATAAAAATATTAAAACAAAATTAAAACTAATACATATACATTTAAAATAAATAAAACACTTAATAATTTAATGTAATTGTAATTATTTTCATGTAATTTATTTGATTTAATGTAATATTTTTTTGTTTTTACCCTGTACGCCTGTACCCCAAAAACCCAAAACTGACCCTGAACCCTTAAAATATCCCTGTACCCCAAAAACCCAAAACTGACCCTGAACCCTAAAAATATCCCTGTACCCCGAAAACCTAAAACTGACCCTGAAACCTAAAAATACCCCTTTACCCAAAAACTGAAAACTGACCCTGAACCCTAAAAATACCCCTTTACCCAAAAACTGAAAACTGACCCTGAACCCTAAAAATACCCCTTTACCCAAAAACTGAAAACTGACCCTGAACCCTAAAAATACCCCTTTACCCATGAACTGAAAACTGACCCTGAACACAAAAATACCCCTTTACCCAAAAACTGAAAACTGACCCTGAACCCTAAAAATACCCCTTTACCCAAAAACTGAAAACTGACCCTGAACCCTAAAAATACCCCTTTACCCATGAACTGAAAACTGGCCCTGAACCCTAAAAATACCCCTTTACCCAAAAACTGAAAACTGACCCTGAACCCTAAAAATACCCCTTTACCCAAAAACTGAAAACTGACCCTGAACCCTAAAAATACCCCTTTACCCATGAACTGAAAACTGACCCTGAACCCTAAAAATACTCCTTTACCCAAAATTAATTAATATTATTTAATTACCAATTAATTATTAATTAACAATAACAATAAAGTAAATATATTAGCACATTTACTGTAATTAATTTAATTTAATAATTAATATTATTTTTCCCAATTAATTAATTAAGACTAACAATAAATTATATATAAAAAAAATTACTATAATTAATGTAATTAAATAATTAATATTAATTAATTACCAACTAATTAATAATTATAAATATGTACAAAATTATATTAATTAATTAACTAATTAATAGAAATTAATTACCAATTAATTATTAATTAAAATATGTACAAACATATATCAATTAATTAATTATTATTAAATTACTTCCCACCCTATTCCCCTATAAACCCATAACCCGCTACAGAACATATTTATCAATTAATCAATTAATTAAAAATAGCTAAAAATTATTTTTCAATTAATTAATAATTCCTACTAATTATTAATTAATTTAACATAATTAAATTACTTCCCACCCTATTCCCCTATAAACCCACAACCCGCTACAGTAGTAAAATACAATATTTAATTAAATTACATTAAAAATAAATAATAAAACATAATAAATACAATATAATATACACTAAATTTATTTAAAAATTGATATTAGTAACATCGAAGTTATTAATTTCGATATTATTGACATCGATATTTACAACTTCGATATTACTGATATCATACTAATATCGATATTAAGACTGTCGATATTACTTACCTTCGATATTTTGTCCCATCGATATTTAAACTTCGATATTTTTGTATATCGATATTTAAAAATCGATATTTTGTCTGTGTACCATCCAGTGTGTGTCCTGCTTGGCCAGGAATGCCAGTTGAAATGTTTTGAAGTCTGCTAGGTCCCCGTTTATTGCGATGCATGCGGTTGGTGTCTGATACAGGTCCATTGTCATCTTGATGTATCCATATCCTAGGTTAAAGTTTTCCATGCATTGCTCTAGGAAAGCCCAAGAAACTTTATCGAAGGCTTTCTCCGTGTCTAGTGCTATGGCAACGTCCAGGAGAGGGCTCTTTGAGGCTTGTTCTAAGACATGCCATAGGAGGCGTGTGTCGTCACTGGCCATTCTGCCTTTCATGAAGCCCACCTGAGTGTTGCATATCAATTTGAGCAGAATCTTGTTTAATCTTTCTGCTAGGATCGTTGCGTAGATTTTGCAGTCTACATTGATAAGGGAGATTGGCCTGTAGTTCTTCAGTAGTTGCTGGTCCTTGTCCTCTTTGGGTATTACTGTTATGGTAGCTCCTGCCATGGTTGCTGGTATTCTCCCTGTGTGAGCTGCATGATTGAAGACTCTTTTCATGAGTGGTGTGAGTTGCGGTAGGAAGGATTTGTAACATTCTGCCATGTATCCGTCTGGGCCAGGGGCTTTGTTCTTTTTTAGGGACCTGCCTGCCATTTCTATCTCTGTAGTATTGATGTCTGCACCCAGTTTCATGCTGTCCGTACTGTCTAGTTTTGGTAAGCCTATTCTTTCTAGGTACTTCTAGCATGCATCTTTATCTAGCTGCTTGTCATTTCTGTAAAGGTCTGAATAAAATCACCTAAAGATTCTGAGGATATCCTTGTGTTTGGTGTATGCTTTGCTGTTCATGTAGGGGATCGCTTTGATTGCCCTCTGATTGTTTTTATATTTCAGGTATGATGCCAGGAGTTTCCCTGCTCTATTGGCTTCGCATAGGTTTAGTGCTTTACATCCAAGCAACATCGTCCAAATATGTGCACTTGTGAATCGATAGATATTACCACAAAAATTGTTAAGATCAGACTTAAGATCCTGAGGTGGGAAACACTTACCGTACAACTGACCCAGACCCCGAACTAAACTCTCCATTTTTATAAGAGATGGAAAAAGATTAAGTATATTAAAAAATGGTGGTCTTGGTTCATGGGGTGGGCGATGACTGGCGCGAAATGTGATTAGATATTCCTTTATCCTGATATGTGTACTGTAGCACCGGCACTCCGATAATGATTATTAGCTCTGTGGACATCCTGACGCGTGCATTGCCCACTCTGTGCCCTTAGGTTGATTGTATGACATCTGATCCTTTTTATTATATATTTTAAAATGAACCTTATCTGAACCTTTAACTCAGTGGTCACGTCTATTCGAAGTGCTTTTTGTAATATATGCAGTATGTTGTAATGGTGAACTACTGAGGTGCTCTCTGGTTGACGAACGTGCTACAAATTGATTTCGAGGCCGGCCAGGATGGTTGTAGGCCCGTAACTGTATTCATATGATGCACAATAAGGGTTTTAAAAATTAAAAAAAAAAAGTATATTAAAAAAACAATGTGAAAACAAGCAATTTTAATAATATCATAACTGCAAGTTATTTCATATTGTCAAATTCTTATGTTTGAGCCTTTCTTGAGTAAATAACCCACTTTATGAGTTCTAACCTGGTTGTGTTCCTTCATGGTAAAAAGAATTATTAAGTGAAAAAAGTGACATAATTCTTCCTTGTGACCCTCCTGGGTATTCTGAGACTATGAACCTGCTGTGGACCCAATACAGGAAAATCTACAGGGGTTACAGCAATGGCTGGCACAACTTTCCTATGAGTAGGCATGGACATTTACAAGCTACAGCCCGCACCTTAAAAAAGCTGTTTTTAATTGGTTTCCATAAAACCTCAGCTAATATAACTTCTCTATCACCAAAACCTGTATCAAGAGGTAAACAAAGTCTGGAAATATAAGCAAATACCATCACTGCAGCCCCAAAAAATGATGAATACACAAAATATTATGTCGAAACACAGTAACATCGTTCATCAGGGCCCCATAGAATACAGGATAAATAACAGTCACTATATTAGAAACAATCTTATCAAGACAATAAAACCATCGCTCATGGCCCTATACAGTGCAAAACAAATAAGGGATCCCATATTAGAACCAAAAAAATCAAACATCCTTGCCCCTTAAAGTGTAAAGTAAATGGCAGAAACTCTAATTAGGAAAGATCTAAAGTCACCACTGTGCCCGAGATTTGTCCATGAAGAATTAATCACAACTGGCCATAAGTCTGATTGCGGTCCTTAAAAAACTAAGAAGATATGATACAGCATTCTTCGAGAGTAATTGTAAAAAGATAAAAGCAGTACTAACCTGCCTAAAACTTGCTTTTTTAAGACTAGGGACAATAAAAGACTTTCTTGGTACCTCATAAAAACTACAGAACATTAAGAAGTGCATCATGTCCTGTGGAGACTTCCCGTTGCAGCCACAGGGTGAGTGGAGCTGCCCTTTGTGCGCCCCATGGGGCTGGGCCAGAAGGTATTGAAAGAGGTCCAAACGAAATATTGACAATAAAAAACGTCATGGGTGCTCTTAAAACACAAAAAACAGGGCTCCGTAGAGGGCCCTGTTTTCAGTAAGGATTAAAACACGGACACTGGGCTTCCTTAGCTCTACTTCTTCCCTGTCCCAAGTGTGCTTATTAAAAACATTCTCCTTCACACTATGCAGGTCAGTCCTGCAGATTTTTTCCGGGTTCTCAAATAGGTCTGATGCCCATGCTGGTATAACTTTCTCTGACGTACTTGAGCCAGCAAATGTGGTTAGAATAATTAAGAGAAAGACAGTCCCTTAAGATGTCCTTACTTAGGGCAGTTCCTTTCTTGAGCCATATTTTCAACCATAACAATAAAGGACGAAAAACCAACAAGTCTGAGAGGAAAGGCATACCTAATTCTTCATGGGCTACAAAGGATGATGTACCCTTCGGTAGGCAGAGTATCCATCTCAAAAAGGTATTTTCAACAACTTGCAATGCATCATGCTTAATTTAACCCCAGATCCAGATCTCACTACCGTAAATGACGTTGGAAAGTCACCTTTGCCCTGCCTGAAGTGCCTGGAAGCTAAATCTGCATTTGAGCTTGTTGTGACTACAACATGACACTGATCCAGCGTCACTATAGAAATTCTGTCACACATGCGTCACCATTCACTACCTAATACTCACCATGCTAATCAATACCAGGGCCCATACAACTTATGACAGAAAATCATGAAGCTGAATCGTGTGGCCTAATTAATCTCTCTATAATCTCATATGTACAATATTTACAACTGCAGTATAACATATATATTCATAGTTTGACAAGGAAACATTTAATTAGACCACTGAGGCCAATGAATTAAGCTAATGGTAACAACTAAATAATCAAGACCAGCTTGACGTTTTAAGTCTTTTATTTTTAAAAGTTTCAAAGTTTCAAAATCTTTATTAGCTCATTTATTAATTTCAAACATTTTTATTAAATCAGTTTTAATCATTTAGATTATTGGCTCAAAAGGTCCGACACTTCAACATTGCACAGATATAACGAATTAAAGGAAACATCAACCCTAAACCCTAAGTTAAGCTTTCTGACCTGTAAAGAAATAACATTTATTAAACAATCTTACGTGTCCAAAGGAAAACGGACAGCACTTCGCCCTCAGGAAACAGTCAGCCCCGCTCCCCTCAAAGGGCTTAACTTTTATACCTTTCTGACTCACTAATCTAACTAAATGTTATCTTTTAGTAAAATACAGCAACCTAATTGGTTGTCAACCATCAGACCACCGAGAGGCCAACGCATCATTTCTGGTGACATTATTATGTCATTGTCCATTGACACGAAGCAGCACTGACTTCCAAAAGTCGCAACATTAAACTAAATGTTCAAGTTTATTTCCTCCAGGATTTTAGCCAAGCTGCCTCTACACGCTTCCTTGGCCTTGACGCTTTTGCAGCTTGATACACACATCGTCCTTTGTTTGAGCTTCTACACGTTTCCGTGGAAGGTTTTCAATGAAAAACACCATCACTGCTGTGCTCAGCTCCTTTTAGTCAGGCCAACCAACTTTAACTTTCATTAGAACTAGGCCTCAGCCTTTCACTCGAGCTAGTATTTAAACAAACACAAAAGAATGATTAATTCAGGTTAAATAAACCCTTCTGTTACCCACCCTTCTTAGCTAATATTTAACCCATTAATATGTGACACTTAGCAGAAGCAAACAAATAAAGCAACACATTTAATATCTACCATTCTTCTTTAATGTCCAGCTGAATTCTTTATATATCTGAAAGAGTAAAATGATTGACAAAGATTGACAAACAAAACATGGATAAACAGTCACAACATAAGACAAACACATAAGCACACATAATAAAAGCACATGCCATAAAATGATCAGCCGCTTTAATTGTGACAAGGACAATAGGACGAACAAGACAATATTAATCATGTGTTACATAACAAACTCGCAAATGCAACATGAGCACATAATGTTAGTCCCACGTGTTTGTGAATGTAATTTTACTCTAGGTTGAATTAATAATACAAATCATACAACAATTCATTAATAAATTAGTTCATGTTACAGAGAATTAACTTCGCGAGTCAGAATAAAATGAATTCTGAAACTCGCTCCATCAACACGTAGAAGGTTGGCAGGTTTGATGCGTTTATTCCTTTCAGCACATAACACCAGTGCGCCTCATCCGTTAGCCAGCGGCTGTCCAACTGACAGGATGCGAGCGCACCGTTCACATTAGAACGTTGACAGTTCATAACATTCCAAGAGGCGCGCGACGCGCAGCTACGGTGGTAGGAAGATCATAACAGTGCTCTCTCTCTTTTGCCAGCCAGTAATTAGCATTTCAATGGGCGCGAATGAGGTGTGAACTTGCTCTCAACTCAGAGACATAAGACATTGTTTTTGGGGAGGTGGTGTTGTGCCCCTGACAGGAACCTAGAGCACTGGGCCTAAGGAGTTGATTAATTTCAAAGAATCCTACCCTGTCACAAGCAGATGTAGCAAACACCCAGGTCTTCACCCTTCTATTGTCCCCTCAGTCAGACAGGCATCCATCACAGTGGGCCTCTTGTTGACATCACAGTATCAGATCCTGCTAGAATGTCATGCCTTCTGGACAGGTCTGCTGGGGTTCTTCATATGACACTTGGGGAACACGTCAAAGGAGGGAAACATAATACTAAAACAAGGTGTGTCTATCCACTGACAAGTAAATGTAAATGTAAATGTGTAAATGTGTTGTATTTGTATAGCGCGAACAGTAACCCGTAAGCATCCCGGCGCTTGTACTCCTACCACAAGGGAACCCCTCCTGGCTTTTCCTTGTGAGGTGTCCACTCCTGGGCATCCCATGGTGAAACCAGGCATCCCTTGTCTATCGGGGGCCGTTGTGGAGACTAAGCAAGCTATTGCCCAGAGTTGCAGCGTGGGGCCCATGCTTAGATTCGGCACTGAGGCGAGAATATCCGGTCAGAGGAATTTAAGCCCGATCCCGCCGAGGCGGGAATCGAACACTGGTCCCTGGCCAGCGCTCTGCATCAAGGTCTGCCGCTCTAACCATTGAGCCACACTTCTCCACAAGTAACAAGTAACTGAAGACAATATTAATCATGTGTTACATGACAAACTCACAAATGAAACATGAGCACATAATGTTAGTCCCACGTGTTCGTGAATTTAATTTTACTCTAGGTTGAATTAATAATACAAATCATACAACAATTCATTAATAAATTAGTTCATGTTACAGAGAATTAACTTCGCGAGTCAGAATTAAATGAATTCTGAAACTCGCTCCATCAACTCCCTCATCTGGTGATTTAAAAATCACCAAACAACACCCAAAAATTTCAGGAAATTTTGAACCCAATTTAGAGGCATCACACTTTTAATTCTCTCAGTATTAGTCTCCCTAAACCCCTGTTTCTGCTGTCTGGTCAATACTTTCAAACTGAGCCCTTCGCATCTCTTCTAACTCATATTCCTTCTCCTGTTCCTTTCTGAGTTTATAAATCCTCCTCTTTTCTTTCTGATGCTTCTTCCTCTTGTGAATGATGCAACTAATTTTTAGCAGCAATATCACTATAATGATGACAATTACTGGATAGAGCACTTTGCCAATGATGGAGCCACCAATTTCTGAAAACCATTCTTTTATTGCCTCCATTCTTTTGCCTATTCGTTCTGTGAAACTTTCTTCTTCCAGGGGTTCTATCTCTTCATGAAACTCAGTAATATTCTTAATAAGCGACTCTATATTCCGACTCTTGTCAGGAATATAAGTACAACAATGCTGGACATGTAAGACCCCACAGACTCCTCCCTCTTTTGCAAGCAGAATGTCTAATGCAAGACGATTCTGCATAACCATGCTTCTGGTAGCAACAAGTTCTGTATTAACTAATTGAAAACCACTTGCGGTGTCTGTTGACAATCTATCTACAATTGTAGAAACCTTTCTGATTTTGATTGAATTCATAGTAATTTCTACCATAGGAATAACAGCACCAAATATGTCTCCCAGGATCTCTGTAAAACTTTCTCTTTTGTACCTATTCAGGTGTTCCCCAAATTCAAAGGTACCCTTTTCATTTCTGTCAACATGAAAAATTTTCGCAAAAACTAATACAAGATTACATGTCCCATACCAATGGTCTGGGAGGCTAAAATATGCCTTATTACCACAAATAAAATAAATACCAGGAACAATTGGATCCTTACCACCTTTAAATCCCCATCCCCCTACAATACGATAGGTATCCTCACATTGACTAGCACCCACAAAAAAGTTATCATAGAGTGTGTTATCTCTTCTAATGCAAAATTTACCACTAACTGGTTCATCTATATGAATAGCTGCATTTGTGTTAACACCATTTAATTTAGCATCCTCCATTTGCCAGTACTTAGACTTAGCATGTTTAAGCATCTCATTTCTCTTGTAAACAGCTCTTCTCTCCTCAACCATGTTCAGGAAAGTCTTTTCTTCTGCTCTCATTTTGCATGTTAAATTATTTCTATAAGCATACTCGTAATTGAGTTCATTAGTAACTAAAAAGAATTCCCTCATCTGCTTCGCAGGCCTAACTATGTTTAAGCTATTTACAACTTTGAGATTTGCAAAAACCTCATCAAAATCTGAGTAATAATACTCCAGACGACCAGTTTGATAAAACAGGCTAGCAATTACACTACAAGTAATGCCATAAGTGAGAGGTAACACATTATAAGTCACCCCCTCTGAAACAGAAGCAGGCAGCTTCACACAGACATAACAATCTTTAACATTCATTACTTTAACATATTCAGACAGAAGCCTTGAAAATGAATTGCTAGAAAAATCTCCAACAGATCTATCTTGATGGAACTCTGGATTATGCTCAATAACTCTGCTAGACTTGCCAGCAAGGGTACACTACAGCTAATATTAACCAAACTAAAATTAATAAAACCACACAAATTGAAGACATTTTGCAACATCTTCTTAAAATAGAACACTTTGAAGTATCTGAACTAGGCATGTTGAAAAGAATTGATCAAAATTCCAAAACAAAAATTTAAAATAATGTAAGTTAACTAAAATGTAAATATAAACTAAACTATATTCCCCCCTTTTTAATTTTTTTTTTTAAAAGAAACCCTAAACAGCTTTTCTTCGACCTTGCATCACATCAATATGTGCTTTTCAGCTAAACACAATTTCTTCGACCTAAAGTCACCTAACACATTTTCTTCAGCCTTATGCCAGGAATTACAAATCCCTATCTAAAACTTTAACAACATCAATCTTTGTCACTAACTTCTTCCAAATCTTCCTGACTACTGCTTTCCACCTCAACAATTGGCGGTATGATAATGTAAGTCCACTCTGGGGACTTATACTTCTGATTTGGCTTTATTACTCTTCTTGTCTTTCGAGTAATTACCTCTATTTTCTTGATTTTTTCGTCTTTCTTATCAGAGTCATCTCCCTGACTAGATACTTCGTTGATCTGCTCTTTTGATTTCTTCACCAGTTTGAATTTCAAGTTATCTTCAGGCCAAATATCTCCTTTCCTCAGGATTTTCTTCTTTGGCACGTTTTCGTTACATTCAGCTTTCCAAGCTCTTTTTCTGAATTTTCTTATATCAGATTCTTCATCACTCCCATCAGTGTCTGTATCTGAGACTTCAAATCTGTACCTAGGAACTTCTTTACTCGGCAGCTTCACTCCATTAGGAACAACATCACAGCTGGTACTTGGTAATTCTTCCTCTTCTTCAGGAATCACCTTTAGCTTCCCAGTTTCAGGTTTCTTGCTCCTGCACACAGAGTTACTACCTTGCCTTTCAATACTCTCCTGGTTTAGATTTTCATCTTGCTCAGAATCTTCTGCTCCTGAATCTCCCTTTTCTTTTTGAGATTCTTTTTCTAGCAGGTCTTCATCAACACCTTGATCTCCAGTTTCGATACCCAGATCTTCTTCATTCAAGTTGTGATTCTCATCTAGATTCTCCAGATGTTGATTTTCTTGTTGATCATCAGACTCAGTATCTTCAGGATCTCCCTCAGAATCTGAATCAGTCGTTGTTTCACTATCTTCATCAAGGTTTTCAGGAGGTGGAACACGAATTGTATGGCTCGCATGCACCCACCTTTTCAACCCTTTACACTTGACCGCATTTGTTGTGACCAAAATAATTTGTCTTGCTTTTTACCACCTTGGTACTAAACAATTTCTTCTTCGATGAACTTTAGTCCTCACCCAGTCTCCGGGCAACAAATCATGAGCTTGTTCTTTCTCCTTTGTAATTACATCTGTTCCCACCTGATGAAATACAGAATTAACTACATCAGAAAGATTCAGACAGTATTCAATGATTGCACTATCATTAATACTTAATAGTTTGCCAACTGGAACAAATGCTTGCCTCATTACTCTACCCATTAGAATATCATGGGGACCAAGGCCTGTCTTTTTCTCTGGAGTGCTTCTTAATGACATCAGAACAAGTGGAAGAGCATCTGTCCACTTCACTCCTGTGGCTAGACACATCTTTGAGATTCTGTTTTTGATAGTTCCATTTATCTGTTCAACAACACCTGATGCTTCTGGTCTGTAAGCACAATGCAGCTTTTGCTCAATGTTTAAATCTTCACAAATCAATGTCATCAATCTGTTTTCAAAATGGGTTCCGCAATCACTTTCAATGGTCACTGGAAATCCATACCTAGGTATAATCTCCCTCAAAAGCAATTTTGCCACAGTGACTGAGTCATTCTGACGAGTTGGGAAAGCTTCCACCCATCTTGAAAACAGACAAACAAACACAAGCACATATTTTAGCCTGTTGTGCATCGGCATTTCAATGAAATCCATCTGTAACCTGGTAAAAGGACCACCCTCCCGTCCTATGGTTCCCATGCTCACAACAGTTTTCCTATTCAGATTCATCTGTTGACAGGTCAAACATCTTTGGCAAAGTGACTCTGCAATGATTCTAAATTTTGGACTGAACCATGTTTCTCTGAATAGTCTAATCATTGAATCTCTCCCTAAATGCCCTGGACCATGGTACATTCGTGCCATGTCAGCAATCATGCAGTTTGGCATTACAGGTCTTCCATCTTTGTAAACCCAAACTCCATCTTCCTCTCGCTGTCTGCATTCTGCTTTTAACCATGAGTTTTTCTCTTCATCTTCTGCCTCATCTTGTAATTCTTTTACCTCCTGCCATGTTTCAACTACAGAAATTAGCATGAGAGAATTCAACGTGTGACTTTTGTCTTTTTCCCGATTGATTGAATAATTGTTCTTTGCGCAGTACCTTGCGATCTCGTCTGCATAGGCCTTGCCTTTAGTGATGTAATCTTCTCCTTTCCTGTGAGCAGCACATTTGACAACAGCAATTTGCTCTGGTAACTGAATGCCATCGATCAATCTCTTGATCAATTTTGCATTTCTGATTGGCGTACCAGCAGAGGTTAAATAACCTCTTTGTGACCATAGCTGTCCATAGTCATGAACTACGCCATATCCATACTGACTATCAGTCACTATGATTACCTTTTTGCCAGCTGCTTTTTCACAAGCTCGAATTAAACCAATTAGCTCTGCAATTTGAGCAGAACGAATTCCATCAAGAGGTGAACCCTCAACAACATCTGAAACTGTACATACAGAATATGCTGCTCTCAGTATCCCCTCATCAGTTCTCAAACAGGAACCATCCACAAAATACACCAGATCTGATTCAGGTAAAGGAACATCTTTTATGTCCTGTCGTGGTTTTGTACAGTAATCTACAACATCCAGGTATTCATGATCAATGTCATTTTCATTGTTTACCTCAGTAATGACTCCATCTGGCAGTAATGTGGAAGGATTTAGGTTCAAGTATCTTGCAATTGAAACATTATCTGATCCCAGAATTGTTTTTTCATATTTTGTCAGTCTACTACTTGTCAAATGCTGAGTCTTACTTCTTGTAAGAAGAATTTCAACTGAATGAGGTACATATACTTTTACAGGAAATCCCATAATGATACCCTCACTTTGTTCAAGACTTACACTTGTTGCAGCCACTGCTTTTAAGCAACCTGGCAAAGCTTTTGCAACAGGATCCAAAACAGCTAAGAAATATGCAATTGGCTTTCTCAGTTTTCCATGTCTCCGTATCAAAACAGACAATGCACATCCTTCCCTTTCACTGCAGTACAGTTCAAATTCTTTCTCATAATCTGGCATACCCAGAGCTGGAGCTTCACATAAGCTTCTTTTTAATTGTTCAAAAGCTTCCAGTTCAATTTTTGACAATCTGATTGGATCTTTTATGTCTGCTTTTGTTAGTCTCTGGAGTGGTTTTGCAATTACTGAAAATCCACTAATCCATTGTCGACAGTAACCAAAAATTCCAAGAAACATTCTGACCTGTCTTTGTGTTGTTGGAGGCTGAATTGCTCGAATCATTTTAATTCTTTCAATTGTCACTTGTCTTGTTCTTTTTGCAATTCTGTGACCAAGATACTTTACTTCTTGTTTACAAAGCTGCAATTTTGCAGGTGACACTTTGTGTCCCTCATCTGCCAAACTATTTAAAAGAGTAATGGTATCAGTTACACAATTTTCTCATGTTTTTGCTGCCACGAGCAAATCATCAATATACTGAACCAGTGTAGAATTTCCAGGCAATATCAGATCATCCAGAGATTTCTTTAATAACTGATTAAAGATAGATGGACTCTCAGTATACCCTTGTGGAATACGACACCATGCTAAAATACGATTCTGGAACCTAAATGCAAAAAATTACTGGCTTTCTGGATGCAATGGAACTGTAAAGAAGGCATTACACAGGTCAATGACCGTGTACCATTAAGCGTCATGCGGAATCTGATAAAGAATTACTGCAGGGTTTGGAACAATTGGGCAACATGGAACAACAATTTGGTTAATTTTTCTCAAATCTTTAACAATTTTATATGTTCCATTTGGCTTTGCAATACCCATAATCGGTGAATTACATGGGCTGCTCTCAATTTCTTTTAGCACACCTTGACTTATGAATTTTTCAATCACTGGAATGACACCTTCAATTGTCTCAGCTTTCATTTTGTATTGAGGAACATTTGGAAAATCTATCCCTTGCTTTACAGTAATTTTTACTGGATCTACATTTTTCATAAGACCCATGTCATTCCCAGTTAGATCCCAAATTTCTGGATTAACTGTCTTTTTGAGCTCCTCTGACAAATCATTTTTATCAAAAACAGGAAACAGTAATGTCTTTTCTTCATCAACCATCAACATTGTCAATTTATAAAGCCCATCTTCTTCTGATGTTTGCATTTCAATGCCATCTGGTGAGCAATATATCTTGCAATTCATTTTGCATAATATATCACGACCCAACAGATTCACAGGATTGTTGTCACAAACTAGAAACCTGTGTTTATCTTTGTAATTTCCAATTTCTACTTTAACTGGTTCTGTTAGGCTTGTTTTAATTTGCTGGTTAGCTACACCTACAACTTGGATGGACTCACCAGAGAGAGGAAGATTTTCTATTTCTGCTGATCTAACAGTAGAACAGGTAGCACCTGTATCCACAAGGAAAGTGATATCAACATCATTCACTTTACCATTTACAAATGGACCAGACTGATCTACCTCAAGAGTAGGTCCAAGCACACACTCTTCTTCCTCTCTCAGGCACCGTCATCGTCATGAATAATCTTCTGATGAATCACTCTCTTCTTTATCTTTCAGCCAAAATTGAGAAGCATTTGACATGTTAACTCTTGACACATTATTTACCTGATTACTTCCACAGAAACCTGTTTCAGGTGAAAACCTCTGAGCATTAGCACTAATAGGGAATGGTGCGTGTGGTACCTGACTCTGCTGAATTTGGCTCTGCTGTATCTGGCTCTGCTGAATCTGGCTCTGCTGATTTGCTACCTGTCGCTGTAGCTGTTGCTGCTGACTTAACTCGTTTAACTGTTGCTGTAGCTGTTGCTTTTGCTGCTGATTTAACTCACACTGCACCTGTGGATTCAATGAATTATTTTTAAAATTTCTGGGCGGGTTTTTACACTTGCGTTTCCAGTGTCCAATTTCGCCGCAATTAAAACATGGGAGCTTTTGTTTTAGCTCTTCAACATTTTTTATTAAATTTAGGTTTGTTATTATTATTAAAATTATTCTTGAATTTGCCTGGATTCTGCTGCATAGAAGCTAACTGCTGTTGCTGTTGCTCCGCTACCTTCACTTGTGCCCACATTGCCTTTTCCTTAAGGTTTTTCTGTTTTGCATCTATCTCATCACTGCAATAATTTGCTTTTCTCAAGATGTCATCAACTGAAAGTGATTGCCAGCACACAATTCCATTTCTAATCATATCACCGATTTCAGGTCTCAGGCATAAACAAATCTGTAAATAAAGTGGCTCATGTCCTTTTCACTTAATTTTTCATAGCCACTGTACTGTTTGAAGACTAACAGCAATCTTTCATAAAATGAATGTACTGATTCTTTTGGTTCCTGATTTGTTCTGTCAATTTTAACCCAGTCCACTTCTTTCGGGGGAATTTTTCCTTTCAGCCAATAAATAACTTTATTATAAATGTCCATGACATCTTTTGATGGGGCACCTGTAATTGGGTCTCGGGCAGGTTCTTCTTTTGGCCAATCCACAGAAATTTTGCATTCTGTCAAAAGATCTGATGGGACGACAATGTCAAAGAATCCATCCAGATCAATCCACAGAACTTTTGACACTTTTATAAATCTGTCTACTTGCCGATACCATTCAACTGGCTTCTCTCTCAAACGAGGGAAATCATTGGTAAACAGCAGAATATCCTGTCTGGACCAAGGAACATGCACATACCCTCCACCTGCTATTTCCCTCATTGGAAATTCAGAAACCACTTCGTTTCTCACTCTTTTATCCTGTTCTTTATTCTTTGACCATTTTATTCTCCATTTACCTAATTCACCTAGTTTTCTGAGAAAACGTATTAATTCTTTTATATGGGCCATTCTTCCTGCAGCATTGAGATTGTCAATATCTTTTTCAGAAAAATCCACTCTGTAGTGTTTCTGCAAATGTTTCTGTTTGCTCAAATCAATTTCTAATTCAGCAGCCATTTCTTCCAGTTGTTCATACCTGTTTTTCGTTTCCCACTGAATACTCTTGCAAATAAAAAGAAGTTCATCATCCTGATACAATTTTAAACTGTCAGTACCAATTGTGCCAATAATTAATTCTTCTAAATCAGCTTTTAATTTTGCAACATCAATCTTTTTATAATCAGGAGCTTCTGGAGGCAATGCATTTTGTGTTAAATCTATTCTGTTTAGGCTTCTCTCTAACGGACCAGGATCTGATTCTGCAACAGATGGGGTTTGCGAACCTGACAGACTCCCATTTAAAGTTAAATTTGGCATCATAGATTTTCTCTATGTATCTCTGAAAGTTCCGAATAAAATCTTTCGGCCACTTTTTGAATTTCTGTATTTAATGGAACTGTTAAAGCAGAATGTCTATTTTCTCCTTGATCGAAAACTGGTACAACAGGACCAATAGTTACTGGTACAGTCACTGCTTTCATGCTTTTTGTCAATTGTTGAATTAAATCTTCCTTCGCTTTATTATAACTGGAAATTTCTGGCATGTTAGCATGTATTCTTTCCTGATTTCTCACATAATTATTTTCCTGTTGAGAAAATCTATTTTCTCTAGGAGTACTACAATTATTTATTGACCCTACTCTTTCAGGTAATTTTAAAAATCTGGGAGAACCTTCCTCAGCTTCTCTAGGAGGAGGTGCACTTGGAGAGGTTCCTGTAGAAACTCTCTGGGTAGATTGAGAATCTACTTGATAAGGTGGCGGTTTGCGTTTAGTAGCATAAATGTCTTCTAAAACTGCATCATCTAATTCCTCATCAAGTCTCTTTTGAGCTTTCTTTTGTTCTAGATCCTCAGTAATCATTACTCTCACTGGGTACAGACCATCATACATGTCTGCCTTTCTCCAGCGTCTCACTTTGTCTTCGTATGTTTCTTTATTTAGAATATACTTTGAATTTCTAGGTGCCAAACATTTGCTTTCACGCTCAAGTTCCATCATCTAAACTTCCCATTCAACCAATGCCTCAAATTGTGTAGGCCTAGGCTTCCGCACAAGATCCATCATTTTTCCTCTCAGGTTTCTCAAAACTTTCATATTAAATGATCCATCTTCTGGCCAGGCTAATACGCCATCATTTTTAGAATAATGCATCCAATTGTCAAACCAAATTACAGTATGATAGCCATATTCGCCTTCCATATAGGCTGCGGGTGTTTTGTACTTATGAAGTAATTTACCACCACGCGTTTCAATTTTCTTTTCAGGTTTAAACAAATTTTTCACTTTCTGAAACCATGAAGGCTTCTTTTTCTCACTATCGTTCCAATAACTCATGTTTAAAATCAAAATTATTTATTCCGTAAGCTTCGAAATGTTCTCTTGGTGTTCCGCTATTCTAGCCAATCCGTGCGCGAAAGACACCAACAAGCCAATCAGGTTAAGCCAAGTCACCACCTTGCTCAACCAATAGAAATACAGTATTCAGAACTGACCAATCTGGTACCAGCACGTCACTGTCACGTGAACCAATCAGTGCGCTTTCTGTGACGTATGTTAGCCAATCACAGCGCGAACCGAAATGACGTACACTGCCGCTGCAGCTTCTCTGCGTGTTACTCCGTAAACTCACCCCTCCTTTACAAAAAAAATTTCACAGCGCCATTTTAAACAATGCTTTCCAATGATTTTAACTAGTAACCACAAATAAACAAACCACTTGTCAGTTTCGCTAATAAAGTGATAGTTTTACAAACATTCAGAACTCTCTCCACATAAAATAGACGACGCTATTTCTATACGATCATTCGCGCATTCATACGAAAACCCTAATCATACACACACGAAATCTTGGCAGGACTTGAACCAACCACAGAAAACGTCAAACGTTAATAAGAATAGACGACGCTATCTCATCCTTCTCTCAAGCTTGGATAAATCCTATTACTCTTTTCACAAAAAGTTTTAAAACGGGCTCACCAGGTCCCTATGCTTAATGCTACGATTTCATAGACAATCCTCACTATTACATTCGACCAGTCACATCTAAGGTCCCTAAACTTGTGTTGTACGTCCACAACACGTGATATATTCTATACCACAATTTTGAAACGGAACAAATGCACTGTGTAACTCTTCTAGTCACACTACTCTTTGCCGGCAAATAACCAGGAATCTTTTCACACTGCTGGAAAAAATCCTTTCGACTACATACAGCAAGTGAACAAACCTACCAACATATTTTAGACATGTATCCTATGTAATTTACATGTAACATGTATGTTACCATAGCAACCGTAATCTGCTACCAAAAGAATTGATCCAGCGTCACTATAGAAATTCTGTCACACATGCGTCACCATTCACTACCTAATACTCACCATGCTAATCAATACCAAGGCCCATACAACTTATGACAGAAAATCATGAAGCTGAATTGTGTGGCCTAATTAATCTCTCAATAATCTCATATGTACAATATTTACAACTGCAGTATAACATATATATTCATAGTTTGACAAGGAAACATTTAATTAGACCACTGAGGCCAATGAATTAAGCTAATGGTAACAACTAAATAATCAAGACCAGCTTGACGTTTTAAGTCTTTTATTTTTAAAAGTTTCAAAGTTTCAAAATCTTTATTAGCTCATTTATTAATTTCAAACATTTTTATTAAATCAGTTTTAATCATTTAGATTATTGGCTCAAAAGGTCCGACACTTCAACATTGCACAGATATAACGAATTAAAGGAAACATCAACCCATAACCCTAAGTTAAGCTTTCTGACCTGTAAAGAAATAACATTTATTAAACAATCTTACGTGTCCAAAGGAAAACGGACAGCACTTCGCCCTCAGGAAACAGTCAGCCCCGCTCCCCTCAAAGGGCTTAACTTTTATACCTTTCTGACTCACTAATCTAACTAAATGTTATATTTTAGTAAAATACAGCAACCTAATTGGTTGTCAACCATCAGACCACCGAGAGGCCAACGCATCATTTCTGGTGACATCATTATGTCATTGTCCATTGACACGAAGCAGCACTGACTTCCCAAAGTCGCAACATTAAACTAAATGTTCAAGTTTATTTCCTCTAGGATTTTAGCCAAGCTGCCTCTACACGCTTCCTTGGCCTTGACGCTTTTCCTTTCGAAGCTTGATATACACATCGTCCTTTGTTTGAGCTTCTACACGTTTCCGTGGAAGGTTTTCAATGAAAAACACCATCACTGCTGTGCTCAGCTCCTTTTAGTCAGGCCAACCAACTTTAACTTTCATTAGAACTAGGCCTCAGCCTTTCACTCGAGCTAGTATTTAAACAAACACAAAAGAATGATTAATTCAGGTAAAATAAACCCTTCTGTTACCCACCCTTCTTAGCTAATATTTAACCCATTAATATATGACACCTAGCAGAAGCAAACAAATAAAGCAACACATTTAATATCTACCATTCTTCTTAATGTCCAGCTGGATTCTTTATATATCTGAAAGAGTAAAAAGAGTAAAAAGATTGACAAACAAAACATGGATAAACAGTCACAACATAAGACAAACACATAAGCACACATAATAAAAGCACATGCCATAAAATGATCAGCCACATTAATTGTGACAAGGACAATAGGACGAACAAGACAATATTAATCATGTGTTACATAACAAACTCGCAAATGCAACATGAGCACATAATGTTAGTCCCACGTGTTTGTGAATGTAATTTTACTCTAGGTTGAATTAATAATACAAATCATACAACAATTCATTAATAAATTAGTTCATGTTACAGAGAATTAACTTCGCGAGTCAGAATAAAATGAATTCTGAAACTCGCTCCATCAACACGTAGAAGGTTGGCAGGTTTGATGCGTTTATTCCTTTCAGCACATAACACCAGTGCGCCTCATCCGTTAGCCAGCGGCTGTCCAACTGACAGGATGCGAGCGCACCGTTCACATTAGAACGTTGACAGTTCATAACATTCCAAGAGGCGCGCGACGCGCAGCTACGGTGGTAGGAAGATCACAACAGAGCTCTCTCTCTTTTGCCAGCCAGTAATTAGCATTTCAATGGGCGCGAATGAGGTGTGAAATTGCTCTCAACTCAGAGACATAAGACATTGTTTTTGGGGAGGTGGTGCTGTGCCCCTGACAGGAACCTAGAGCACTGGGCCTAAGGAGTTGATTAATTTCAAAGAATCCAACCCTGTCACAAGCAGATGTAGCAAACACCCAGGTCTTCACCCTTCTATTGTCCCCTCAGTCAGACAGGCATCCATCACAGTGGGCCTCTTGTTGAAATCACAGTATCAGATCCTGCTAGAATGTCATGCCTTCTGGACAGGTCTGCTGGGGTTCTTCATATGACACTTGGGGCACACGTCAAAGGAGGGAAACATAATACTAAAACAAGGTGTGTCTATCCACTGACAAGTAACTGAAAGCCCAGTACTGTCCTACCAGGCTTTTGTCTCGGAGTTTTTGGGCTTACAAATAACCTGCAAGTGTAAAGGATGAGAAGTTCTGGCTTTAATTGATCAAATAACACCAAGGTTTGTGATGACAAAAAACAAATCTTTGAGTGGAAGTGCAAAAGGCTACCAATTGGGCTGTGAAGTGCTTTTAACTGCATTTACACAGCCCTTAATTGCCCATAAGAGGTGTTGACGGGACCCTTATGTAAAAAAAAAACAATTGCATTACATACGCGCCTAGTATTCCTAAAATCTACATTTTGGAAGCACCATTTTATAGTAAAACGTCTTGCACGTTTTACAGCATTCTATCTTACACTGTGTGTAATGCAAGTATAAAATAATGACTTGCATATTTACAGTACTTTCTGTCACAGGCTGGGACCACAATGCACTAAAAATATACATCACTATTATCCGCTGCACCAATCCAGATTTAATTATGTGGCTCTCTAGTTACACACAAACCTCTGCAGTGCATTAACTAACAGATGTTTTGTAATGTACTGCAGTGCATTTCCCACTAAGTAAAGACTTTTTTATTTATTTATTATTTACGCCGCCCATTAGGTTATATGAAGATGGCTGATAGTGAAAGACCTAAAAAACCTACAGAATATTTTGGTGCTTATTTATGAGAGGCTTGCATTGCCAGAGCATCACTTTGTTTGACGCTCCGGTGGTGCAAGCGTCTCAACCATACCTATGAGGCAGTGCAAAGTCACCCTGCATGGGTTTGCATGGCCTCATAGAGATGGAGTAAGACATAGAAGGGCAAGCCACTGCCTTTAAAGATGGTACATATAAGGACATGTTTCATAAATTATTACAAACATGATAAGAACATTGATATACATTTGATATATTTACATGCATTTTATAAAAGAAACTTATTAGCGGGAGCGAGGAGAATAAATATATATAGGGATAGAAAAACAGTTTCAATTAATTAAAGGCGAGCATCTTTTATCCATTTCTATCTATTCTCCAATTAGTTGCAGGGGCCCACAAGCGTATACCCTTCTTACGCTCCCTCTTGCCTTTATATACATAGAGGCAAGATTCTATGTTATGGATTCCTAAAAATCTTGAAAGCCACATCATGAAGGATGGAGGGTTTGTATCTTTCCACGCCGCAGAGATTAAAATTCTAAGTACAGCAACAGATAAAAACATTAAATCTCTTTCAGCGTCCCCCAGCAACAACTTGGAGTCTATACCAAGTAAGATTAAGGTAGGGGATAGGTCGATGGACTGACCTAGCAGCCCCTCCCTAAATTTCGTTATCTCTTTTTTAACAATATCTAACTGTTTGCAGGAAGAAAACATATGTATAATGTCAGCCTGACTTTCATTACATCTGGGACAATTATCATTTTCGCTTATACCCCAGGCATATATCTTCGCAGGTGTATGATAAAGATTAAAAATAGCCTTGTAGTGTTGTGTGCGAAGATTTGATGCCCGGAATATTTTTTTATTCAATAAGAGAGCAAGATCCAAATCGACATCAGAATCTCCTAATTTTGTCGCCCAATTAGACTCAACCTTCTTAATATCATCCGGGGTTTGATCCAATAAGCAATTGTATAAAACCTTAATCTTCCTACAACCTCTATTTAATAACTCAATCACTGGGAAATCTGCTGTATGTGGAATCCGTGGCCTGGCTGCCTTAATTGCCCTGGTAACTTGACCATATACCAGCCATTGACTATCTGGAATACCAAATCTTTCCTGCAAGATTTCAAACCCCAGGATTTCGCCTCCTTCCATCACATCTACCAAGGATCTAAGCCCCAAACTTTTCCACATCAGCAAATTACTATAATTTTTTAGTTGGGGGAAGAGAGACGAGTTATACAATTGCAGATAGGAATTAACTTTCGGGATATTAAAGATTTTCATAATAGCTTTCCAAGCCTGCCATGCGCCAAACAATGTCTTCAATCCTGTTTTTTTATAAAACCTTCGTTCCAATTCACACTGGAATACGTTTATAGCCTTTTCACCCAATAACATCCTATATATCTGGGGAGGACCATGTTGAAACCCAGTTGCTACATCAGGCAAAGATGTAGATTGAAATAAAATAGTCATTTGGGTTAGCAGGCAGACCCAGTGATATAACTTTAAATTCGGTAATCCCACCCCGCCCCTTTCTCTAGGTAGCGCCATTAAGTTTGTAGATCGCCTTACCCTTCCATATTGCCATACAAATCTGATAAACATAGATTCGAGTTGTTTCATGATCTTGTCCTCTATTAATAAAGGGATGGCCCGGAATAAGTAAAGAACTCTAGGAAACATGGACATTTTAACTTCATTCACCCTTCCTATTAGTGAGAGGTGTAGCACATCTATTCTTTTTAATTCCGTTTCAATATTCTTAATGAGCGGCAGATAGTTCTCACTTACAATTTTCTCCACATTGGCATTGATTTTCACCCCTAGATATAAAGCAGAGTCGACGAATCTATAGTCAGTTTTGGTGATATTTTTGGAGCAAATAACCTGCATTTTTGTTTCATTTAGAAGATAGCCTGACTCTTCCCCAAACATTTTAGCCATCTGAATCAGGATAGGAAGGGTTTGTTGTGGGTTATTTGTTATCACTGCAAGGTCCTCAGCGTAGGCCAGTATTTTACTTGAATAACCATTGCATATCACTGGAACTATCTCTGGACAATCAAGGATACCCTGGATGAGGGGATCAATATACAGCACAAATAGAATAGGGGAACAGGGACAACTTTGCCGAGTTCCTCTCTTTATATGTACAACCCCATATTTTTCACCCATTGCTGTCACCTTAGCTGTCGGTTCTACATACATGGCTTTAAGGGCACCTATAATATTGGGACTAAATCCCCTCGCTTCTAAGATGGCCCAAAGAAAGCTCCAGTCCACGTGATCGAAAGCCTTCTCTGCGTCGAGCAGGATCATGGCGAATTCCCCCCTCACTGCAGCCTGGGCGTCAAACAAAGATATTGCCCTACAAGTATGATCAGTTGTACCCCGACCGGGGACAAACCCATGCTGCCATGGGGATACAAGACCGCCAATGACCCTGCCCAACCTCTTTGCCAGAATTTTTTAGTACAACTTGGTGTCGGAGTTTATTAGTGAAATAGGTCGATAGGATCCCGCCTTCTCCACTGGTTTCCCCTTTTTATGGAAAATTGCTATATTTGTCTCTTTCCAAGAGGCGGGTGTTAATCCTGTACACATAACCCAATTAAACAAATCTACCAGAAGCGGAGTGATTTCGGTTTCTATTGTTTTATATACTTCTAAAGGAATCCCATCGGGACCTGAAGCTTTACCAGAGGCTAATTCCCGTAATGCTAATGTTACTTCGAATAATGTAATTTCCTCATCCAATATTTTTTTGGCTGACTCCTCTAGATAGGGGCCCGATCTCGTATTCCTTCCCCTGGTTTTTTAGTAGGTTCTTCCTGCTCATATAGCTGCTGATAAAATTTCTCAAATACTCTCAGAATGTCCTTGCTTTCTGTGTACCTGATCTCATCCTCTTCTATGCATACAATAGTATTTCTTGCTTTTTCCTGACTTAACCTGAGGGCAAGCGCTTTCCCTGCCTGCTCACCGGTCTCATATCTTTTAACCCTATTTGACTGATATTCTCCTGTGGCTTTTATAGTTACCTCTTTCTGGAGTGCAGCTTTGATTGTCAGTAAGGCTTCCTGACTTACAGTGGTATTGACCCCTTTGACTATATCCTTCATATGTTGCTCTTCTACTTTTACTAACTCTTTCATTAAACCCTCAATCTTATTTCTATCTTCTTTTCTTAATCTTGCTGAGCAACTAATAGTTTCACCCCTCAATGCCGCCTTGAAGGTTTCCCAAACCGTGTTTCTAGACGCGCTATACCTATTTGCTGCGAAGAATTGTGGGACCCATTTTTTCAAATGATCTATAAATCTATTATCACTGAGGAGCTTTTTCTCAAAAGACCAAGAATTACTTTTTCTTTCCCTCTGACCTATATTATATAATAAAATTAATGGGTTATGGTCAGAGACCACTTTAGGAAGTTTGAGAATGTCAACTTTAGGTAACTCAGAGGATGAGATCAGGAAATAGTCTAACTTCGTGTATTTTTGAGAAGGATTAGAGAAGTATGTAAATCCGGAATCCAAAGGGTTTTTAGCCCCCCATACATCATGCATCCCATGAGAGCCTAGAAGTGATCGGATAGATTGATAGACCTTGGGTTTGCGACCTGCATATGATTCAGATCCGACCCAATCAGCCGAAATATTAAAATCCCCTGCTATTATCAACGGTGTAGCCCACCCCACAAGTTCAGTTTCTAAGAAATCAAATATTTCGGGTTCATCCTGATTAGAGCCTTACGTCACACATAACGTAAAACCGAGGTCTAAGTCAGCAATTGCCCATCTCCCATTACTATCCGCCTTCACTTTTCTTGCTTTGCTTAGGGAACCTCAAATCAGTATAGCTACACCCCGGATTGTAGACGTCTGTGTAGAGCAGGCTACTAATTCAAAGCCACCCAGGGAAAGTTGATTGCGTTTTGACCATGGGAGATGGGTTTCTTGTATACAAATAATATCTATTTTTTCGTGCCTTACTAAGAATGCCAATCTCTGCCTCTTCCTCCAATCGTTCAGACCTCCCGCGTTAATAGTGCATATTCTAATGCTTGCCATTTGATTGTTTGTGTATCTCATCACTTAAATCCTTAATCATGTTGTTGTTCTTCTCATCAGATCTTTGTCCAAAATTGTACCACTTTCCTTTTTTTCCACCCATTCACCACCCAAACCCACCCCACATCCCTCCCTCCTCCCCTCCTTCCTAGACCCCTGCCCCACCCACCATCCCAACCCCCCCTGCTCTCCCCTCTTCGTGAGGCACACAGAACTAGTCTGTGTTAGTGATGGAATACAGTGATTCCAGTGAGGACGCTAACATCAGTTACAACTAACTACAAAGTTTGCGTTGCCTTATTCTGCGTCAAGGAGGTGTTCCATGGGCTTTGCGTGGGGTTCCCACGCAACACCCATGGATTTTGATGCTACCCCATATTTACAAGATCACGTATGCCTGGGGCAGCTCCAAAACCAGACGCCTCCCCAGGAGGCGTAATGAGGTAGAATTGTTTTTTTCTCCTCGTAGTTTCTCTTTCCATGAGCGCTGCATTCTGCAGCTCACATAAAAACAGGAAAATGTCTCCTGTGATTGTTTTTGGTAAGAAAGGTGCTCCTTCCTGTGCAGAAACAACCATGGCTGCGTTGGTGCAAGGCAGCACTTTGTGCACCAACGCAAGGGAAAAGGATAAGAATGCACCGTATTTCATAAATATGGGGTAATCCTGCCCTTTTACATTGGCATAGGGCAGCGTAGCAAGACTTGCCACACTGCCCTACGCCAATTCCTCATAAACTAGGCCCTTTGTTTTTAGCTACACCCACACACTCCCTGTCCTTTGATTTGCTAAACACTTTTTAATATTATTTCCCCACATAGTAATAATTATTTGCTGTGTGGATTAGGGGCTTTTATGGTTGTGGATGAGGAGGAGTACCAGGTTCTAGAAATTATTGTCCGAAGGGGGTCCTTATGTCTAAAAAAGTTTGACAAGGGGGTCAAAATCAAAACGTTTGAAGACCTCTGCCCTAAGCTAAGCCTGTGTGTTATAGTTACCAGGAGGTTGAGCTCAGGTTAGTGGCTTTGAGGGTTCACCTTGACAAGGATTGTGATTATTACTTGACTTGGGTACTTACTCTCCTTCACTAATACTCCACTTTCTTCCAGTAGGGTGGCAGATGGGTTGCCAAGAACTTGGGTCTCCAGGTGCAAGGTGATGGCATGCGACCTGATGGTTCAGTAGGCTTGCCCCACACTACAAAAATGGGTCCCATTAAAGCCTTTTTGAAGGAAAGAATTGACTCTGAGGCAGAGGAAACTGGCTGCATAATTTCCGAGAGGATGGTTGCCTTGTAAACTTCCATGAGCAAAAGAAATTCTAGAACCTTGGATGCCTATCTCAATACAGTTTTAATTGACACCTCTTCCTCCAAAGGGGGCCCTGAAGGGGTCTCAATGTCAACGTCATGGTAATGTCTAGGTGACTTGCATTTTGCAGGGCCATATAGATGGCAGCATTAGTGTTTGCAGGGGAAAACAGATTGCCCACCTCACTGCTGTCATCATCTTATTGCATATTGTCAGACATATCTAATCGAAGAAATTTAGACTTCTTTCCCAGTCATTGTGTCTGGTGTAGAGAATGGGCCAGGATGATCTGAGGAAGGTTCGCTGCTAGAGGCAGCAGCTCCGAAGATGGCACTGGCACCTTAAGGGATGATGCTGGTGATGCCCTAGACTGAGCAACAGTATATACTAATGGTTGGTTCTATCGAGAAAGGTGGAATTGCTTCAGAACTCTTAGCATTTGTCCTGACAACTAGCAAAACCAATCAATGGTATGCAGTCAACATTAAATTCCATTCAGACAAAAAACTATAAGACTGATTTTATAGGCTCAAAATATGCACAATATATTAAAAGTCATATAGCGTATTAAAGACTACATATACATATATGTAAAATCACAAGTCTGTTCAACAACATATATATCATTTCATACATAAATATGTGCGGGTCCCGCGTCGCCCTAGGACTTGGGCTGAAGACTCTGCTGGCCGTGGATTGGAACAGAGGGCTGCGAGCGACGGGGTGTGGACTCCGTTTCCCAGGAGCCCAAGGGAAACCCCGCGCCAGTGACACCTGGGCTGCTCTCCCTCTTCGTCCCGCCCCCTGCCTCACCGGTTCGAGATAAAGTGCCCCGCCTGGTTTACAAACGCGGGACACTCACCTAATCTCGAGCAACCGGGTCGGATTGCTGCTGACCCTACAGACGTTTATCCTGGAACTTTGTTTACTGTAGCTGCTAGCGGAACCCGCTTCGCGGGTCCCGCGTCGCCCTAGGACTTGGGCTGAAGACTCTGCTGCCCGTGGATTGGAACAGAGGGCTGCGAGCGACGGGGTGTGGACTCCGTTTCCCAGGAGCCCAAGGGAAACCCCGCGCCCGTGACACCTGGGCTGCTCTCCCTCTTTGTCCCGCCCCCTGCCTCACCGGTTCGAGATAAAGTGCCCCGCCTGGTTTACAAACGCGGGACACTCACCTAATCTCGAGCAACCGGGTCGGATTGCTGCTGACCCTACAGCCGTTTATCCTGGAACTTTGTTTACTGTAGCTGCTAGCGGAACCCGCTTCGCGGGTCCCGCGTCGCCCTAGGACTTGGGCTGAAGACTCTGCTGGCCGTGGATTGGAACAGAGGGCTGCGAGCGACGGGGTGTGGACTCCGTTTCCCAGGAGCCCAAGGGAAACCCCGCACCCGTGACACCTGGGCTGCTCTCCCTCTTCGTCCCGTCCCCTGCCTCACCGGTTCGAGATAAAGTGCCCCGCCTGGTTTACAAACGCGGGACACTCACCTAATCTCGAGCAACCGGGTCGGATTGCTGCTGACCCGACAGCCGTTTATCCTGGAACTTTGTTTACTGTAGCTGCTAGCGGAACCCGCTTCGCGGGTCCCGCGTCGCCCTAGGACTTGGGCTGAAGACTCTGCTGGCCGTGGATTGGAACAGAGGGCTGCGAGCGACGGGGTGTGGACTCCGTTTCCCAGGAGCCCAAGGGAAACCCCGCGCCCGTGACACCTGGGCTGCTCTCCCTCTTCGTCCCGCCCCCTGCCTCACCGGTTCAAGATAAAGTGCCCCGCCTGGTTTACAAACGCGGGACACTCACCTAATCTCGAGCAACCGGGTCGGATTGCTGCTGACCCGACAGCCGTTTATCCTGGAACTTTGTTTACTGTAGCTGCTAGCGGAACCCGCTTCGCGGGTCCCGCGTCGCCCTAGGACTTGGGCTGAAGACTCTGCTGGCCGTGGATTGGAACAGAGGGCTGCGAGCGACGGGGTGTGGACTCCGTTTCCCAGGAGCCCAAGGGAAACCCTGCACCCGTGACACCTGGGCTGCTCTCCCTCTTCGTCCCGCCCCCTGCCTCACCGGTTCGAGATAAAGTGCCCCGCCTGGTTTACAAACGCGGGACATTCACCTAATCTCGAGCAACCGGGTCGGATTGCTGCTGACCCTACAGCCGTTTATCCTGGAACTTTGTTTACTGTAGCTGTTAGCGGAACCCGCTTCGCGGGTCCCGCGTCGCCCTAGGACTTGGGCTGAAGACTCTGCTGGCCGTGGATTGGAACAGAGGGCTGCGAGCGATGGGGTGTGGACTCCGTTTCCCAGGAGCCCAAGGGAAACCCCGCGCCCGTGACACCTGGGCTGCTCTCCCTCTTCGTCCCGCCCCCTGCCTCACCGGTTCGAGATAAAGTGCCCCGCCTGGTTTACAAACGCGGGACACTCACCTAATCTCGAGCAACCGGGTCGGATTGCTGCTGACCCTACAGCCGTTTATCCTGGAACTTTGTTTACTGTAGCTGCTAGCGGAACCCGCTTCGCGGGTCCCGCGTCGCCCTAGGACCTGGGCTGAAGACTCTGCTGGCCGTGGATTGGAACAGAGGGCTGCGAGCGACGGGGTGTGGACTCCGTTTCCCAGGAGCCCAAGGGAAACCCCGCGCCCGTGACACCTGGGCTGCTCTCCCTCTTCGTCCCGCCCCTTCACCCTATTGGAGGAATCGCCCGAAAAGAATAGTTGCGCCCTGCTGCGCGGGAGCGCGCGGGAGCGCGCGGGAGCGCCCGGGGCTAAGCCCGGGCAAAGGGCGGGCCCTCTGTGGCCCTCAGAGGCCCAAAGAGACTGGACTGGGCCAGAATCCCTGGTCGACTACTGAACAGCCTAGGACTATTGTGTAAGTGTTTGGGGGTATACTATATTATCTACCATTATGTCAATTGAAATACTAACTCCGGAGCTGGCTGGCCCTGAGAAACCTGTGAGTTTGATAAATGGGAAATTAGATAATTACTTTAAGAAAACTCTTCTGGACTCTCCAATTACCCCCACCCTTGAAGAACTTCGGGCTGAGCGACGGCGGTCGGTCGAAAGCCTAAAGAATAGACCATTCCCGGTTTCACCAGTGTTAATTAGCTCTACGGGGGATGGAACTCTTATTGAAAATACCTGTACCCCCTCGCAGGACAGCATTCCTCTAATATTTAGAGAGGGAACATCTACAAGCGAATTTGAACCCTTAGGCACTACTAGTAAATTGTCAACCATTGCTACCAATCCAAGTACAACTAAATCTATTGTTATAACCAAGGCACAAATCACCCCTATTCCTAAACAAACCAAAGCAGTAAAAAGTAGGGCAAAAAAAGTCACGCCAGTTAAAATTTACGGCCCTCCTCCGACAAAAAGGCGTAAAAAATCTGACCTTCCAAAGAGGAAAATTAATCATGCAGATTTTGGCATTAAAAAGGATGACAGTACTAGAGGAGGACGGGTTAAAGTAACAGATAAAGGAAGGATAGTTATATCACCTACGCATCCATGCGTAATCCCCTTAATAGACCCTGTCATCTCCACCGCCAACAGCCCTCCCGCTGTTGTGACGCTACAGGAACCTTCAAATGGTGCCTTGATCGATAGCATAGAGTCTATAATGAGGGCCTATACTCTGGCTATCGTAGATAGACTTAATAAATTAGATGATAGACTTGGGAAGATTGAACATGAACTGGGAATTAAGACAGCGATTAATAAAATATTGCCTAACCCCATTATACAAATTCCAACTTTACCTACCTCATCAGGTATTCCAGCTACAACTACTATACCTACCCCTGTTCAGACTACCATCTTGCCTCAATCCTCACATAACATGAGTGGAAGTACATCAGGGAGCAACCCTGTTATATCTAGGAGTAAACCCACATTGCCCCCGGCTGTAACGTTTACTGGACAGTCGAATAATCCTGGTCAAGCCCAAGGGAATAATAAGAGAGAAAGAGGAAACGAGCGGCCGGCTCGAGGTAACTATAACAAGGGCCCCCTTCCAGAACTTCCACCAGAAGCTGTACCCTTCGTAGTAGTCCTTACTGGGGTACCAGAGCTGGAGAAAAATAAACGGGAGGGCTTTGCCCAGCTGAAAAATAAAATATCGCATTGGTTAAGTCTATACAGACCTATTGCAAATAATATCAATGGAGAAATTGTCCATGTCCGCCGCCTTCCTTGGCTGGGAGGAAGACCCAAAGATATTGAGGGAGACATAGTGGTCATTAATTTTAGAGACCAGAATGCCGTCCATTTTATACTTAACTGGCCCTCTGACCACGGTAGTAAATCTATTACCCCCCGTCCCCTAACATATTTTTATCCTCGCTCAGTGGTGTTCCCACCCAATCATCAATCACAGCGAGCTCCTCCCCCCCCATTATTGAGGCAAATGCTCTCAAACCCATATCGTCCACCTGTCTACAATAACGGCCCTATATTCATTGATAAACAACCATCTATAGTAGTAGATCCGTATGGGTGGAATACTGTAGGCCCAAGGTACAACTCCCTAACACACAGGAGAATGGATCATCTCAAACCTTTTACACCCCTAGATACCACCAACAGGTTTGACGTGTTTAGTGGCCTGGAAGACTGCGACTGATGCCATCGAGCCACAGGGGAGGGGGGTAAGGAATTCTGTGGAGATATAGGGAGAGACACGGGCGCAGGCACGGGGGAAAAAGACTCAACAGATATTAACCCACCCAATGGGTATAATGCTACTTGTAACTCTGGGTGTAATACTCGTAATTCTGGGCAGCTTCATTGTAACACAGTTACTCTTACCCCAGCCAAAGGAAGTACAACTCCGCCTCGACTATCTGAAGACCCCGTGCCTGGGTAGGTAATTCAAATCCATACCTTACCCCCACCATCTATTGAGGCTGTTAGTTTAACAGAACGGGGTTATAAGTTGGCGAGTTGGAATATTGCTGGGTGGAATAATAAGATAGATCGTCTAGGATGGTTAGAATTTATAACCCAATTTGACATCTTGTGTCTCCAGGAGACTTGGGCGGCCGAAGATGTCTATCTTGATGGGTATGCTGCCTATAACTGCCATGCACAGCCATCCAACATGGGGAGAGGCAGTGGTGGGTTGGTGATATTGCTCTCTGTGAGGTTACCGGTTCGAGTGAAAATCCACCGGAATGTTGGTCTGCACTCTCAGTTGTTGTGGTTACAACATAGGAATGGGCGAAATGTTTTAGTAATAAACCACTACAACAATGTCTTTAACCACTCTAAAACAGCTATGGTTGATGAACTTGAAGCGGAGGTGGAAAGGCTATATGGGCGTAGTGATGTGTCTTTTGATATTTTGTGGGGCGGAGATTTCAACATTCACATGTGCCCATTTGTTGGCAAAAGGGTGTGTGGGTATGGGGGTGAGGTGGGGGAAGATCAGACCCATTTTTTACATTCTGTTTATGGGGAATCTCTAAACACTCTTATGCTTAAAATGGATTTAGGCATCATGTTACCTGGCGTAGACAGTGAGGGAAATTCGGTACCAACCTTTATTGGTAGGAATTGTGCCACGGTTATCGATTACCTCATTGTCTCCTCCAGTATTACGGCTTTGTGTTCCTCACCCGTAATAGTAGACCCAGCCCTAAGCGATCATAACTGTCTAACAATGTATCTCTCCTTGTGGGGGGATAAAGTAAAGGCGATACATGGTGCAGTGACAGATGTAGTTCCACATAGACCCAATGGCCCTAGAATTAAATGGGGTAGGCAAAATGAGGAACGTTTACTATGTACCATTGTGTCAGCCTGTATAGATGAGGTGGAATGCTGTCTCGAACCCGAAAAGGACAATGCTGATATTTTAGCTAGTTTTGAAATTATTAATAAAAACATTGCACAAATTTTAACTGGTACAAAACCAAAGGGCCCTAGGAATAACGGGGGATGGTTTAACAGGGAATGTACAAAATCCTTACAAAGACTTAAAGCTGCTCTTAAGGGTAAACCCAGGGATAAGGAAGCAGTTAAAACCCTGAGAAGGGAATACTCAATTCATCTGAGGGATAGGAAACAGGAACTAAGGGAAGAGGCCTGGAACAACCTGACTAAGGCAGTGGATCTTAAGGATGCCAAGCTTTTCTGGTCCACTGTCAACAGTCCCTTTCTCCAAAACGAAGAAGCCCCGGTAATGTCTGCTCAGGTGACTGAGGAACAATGGGTGGCTCATTTTACTAGTATTTTTAATCCTGAAGGACTAGTTGTAGGGGGCGATAGGGAGACTGTGGCTACTACCCCCCTACCTCTTAATATCACAGTCTCTGAGGTGGATGCGGCCATCCGTGTCAGTAAGGGGGGAAAGGCGCCGGGCCCTGACGGGGTACCCGTTGACCTTTATAAAGCCGAGGTTTCCATCTGGAGCCCATTGTTAACAAAGGTTTTTAATGCAGCTGCAATGACTGCGGCCCCACAGACTTGGGGGGAATCAATCATTATCCCGGTTTATAAAAAAAGGGGAGAGGGGTGAGGCAAAAAACTATCGCCCGATTTCTCTCCTCACTGCCTCCCTAAAAATTATGAGCAGGGTATTACAGAGTCGTCTGGAGGAATGGGTAGAAGGCAAAGGGATCCTTGCGGATTCCCAGTACGGATTCCGCAAGGGGTTAGGCACCATAGAACAGTGCATTAATTTGGACCTTATTATAGGCAAATATACACGGGCTAAACAAGGCTCGTTGTTCCTTTGCTTTGCTGACCTGACCAGTGCCTTCGACCTGGTTGACCATGGCCTTCTGTGGTCAACCTTATTGGACATGGGTGCTCCACAGGATATTATCTATTTCTTGGCCCAACTTTATAGGAATCTGACGGCTAAGATACGCTACGGGCAATCGGGGGAGTGTACACCTAGTATTAAAGTAGGCTCTGGAATTAGGCAGGGATGCGTCCTTGCACCTCTTCTTTTCTCCCTTTTTATTAATTCAATTGAGTCGGAACTACGGACCGTCAGTGCAGATGCACCGACTGCTGACGGCCTTTCCATCCCAATATTGCTTTACGCGGATGACGCAGTTCTGCTTTCACAAACCCCTCTTGGGCTACAAAAACTTATGAATAAATTTGCAGATTTTATTAATGGGAGAAAATTAAAAATTAATAATTCAAAAACTTTTATAATGCCCTGTGGGAAGAAAATTAAAAACTTAAGGCCCTTTACAGTTATGGACCAAACTATACAAGTGGTGGACAAATTCTGTTATTTGGGTATCACTTTTAACAGTGGGGGGATGTGGACACCTGAAATGATTAATGAAAGAGCCAAAATGGCCAAGTGTTCTTTTGGCATATTTAAGTTTGCATCCAAGTTAGGCTCAAGACGGATACCAGACATGTTGTACCTATACCGCCATAAATGTGTTGCTCTGGCCCTATATGGCTCAGGAGTGTGGGGCCATTGTAATAACAACATGCTCCAGGTTGAGGAAAACAAATTTGTCAAAAAACTCTTGTGTTTACCATCTTCTGCCTCAACAAAGCTGATCCATCAGGAGGTTGGTCTAGAACATCTATCTGACTTGATCAGATTAAGACCCCTGTTAGTATGGAGATCTATATGGATTAAGGAACAGACTGGTTTCACAAGAAAGATTATTTTAGACTGTCTTCACATGGACAAATGTTCCCGTATCCCTTGGCTTAACTATATTATTCGAACATTTAATGATGTATTTAATCTTACTGTGCGTGATAACCCTTCTTGTGTTTTAGATATCTCGAAGAGTGAGCTTAAACATGAATTTTTGAGGGTTAGCATGGTGAAGCGTAATGTAGCTACTGCTCAGTTCTCCACACATGTTTTTTACGACAGATACACTAAGGTAGAAATGGGGTTTTCAGGATACCTTAAATTGGTTACTATACGATCCCACCAATATGTATTGACAAGATTACGGATGGAGATTGTTCATTTGCTTGTTGCGTATCCTATAAGGAAGACCTATACTACTGCCCCTTGTCCGTGTGACGGGACCACAAAGCAAAGCACGGAGCACTTTTTATTGTTATGCCCTCTTTATCTTCACCTTCGAAAAATATATCTGAAACCGCTTTTCAAAAAATATAATGTATCCACTATTGTATCGGCCATGGGGCTTTTATTTGGACTTGATTCACAGGACATCTGTTTTTTTACTGCTGTATTTATTTTAAAAGCGATATGCTTGAGGAATAACATGCTTTTTGATATGTGATTAACTTAAAATTTGCTGTACCCTCATGTTTTATTACTTATGTATGTATGTACTTTTATGATTATTAATCAATGATCGAATAAAGTTTTTGAAAAAAAAAACATAAATATGTGCCATCTATTACAGTGTATTACATAGAACACAATCCAAACATTTAACATACACAATACACATAGAAATAAACAATTAATTCTGCATCCGTATAGACAGCATGTGCATTAACACATATAAATCCCACTGAAGTCACTGTCCTAAGCAAGAAAGGATAGAAAGAGAGACTATAGTTGTTCTAATACTGTGGTTGTTGGGGACAGTGTGTCCTGATCATGGTGCCCTCACACACCCCGAAGGATGTCCGCTTCATCATTGGGCACTGCTCCTCGTTGGGCCGGCGCTGCAATGCCCTACAAGTCCCCCGAAGGGTCACTTTGTTGGAGATCTTTTCAGGATAAAACTGCATTTGAGTTTGAAAGGCATTCTGTGCAGCGCTCGTGACCTGTTTGTAGATTCAGGCAACTGCTATCGTTAATTGATAGCTACCTGAGCAGCGCTAATCTGTTAAGCGTTCGAGACCGGTGTGCTTATTTGTGCCACTGATTCAATTTGGAAATTATTTCTGTGCAGCGCTTTGTGATAGTTATTTAAGCAGCACTCTACAAGTGCAGCCGTGTTAATATATCTGCCCCATAGCGCTTCCTCACAGATTGAGCTCTCGTTGTCGGAGCATTTGTTTACCTTTCAGCCATTTTCTTGTGACCCCTTGGCCAGTCCCAGACCCTCCCTGCACCTAGATCCCGCCTCCCAGCTGACCCTCCCAAGCTCCGCCCCCCTCCTCTCTCCATTTAAAGCAGATGAACCAACGCGCAGCGTCCACGCGCAGCGGTCGCGCCGAAGGTGCGCCAAAGGTAAGCCCGTCTACGCCCGTCCTCGCCTGGACCGCGCCCAGCGCCAGACCCCCTGGTCCCCGCACCACCCTCACCTCCCGCATTACATACAACGCCTCCACCCTCCTGGCACTAAATCCCAGCCGACTCCCCAACTGCGCCCAAGCCGCACCTGGACACACCCATGGACCCTTCACATGCAACTCCTGCAAGTATGACGGCACCAAGACCAACTCCACATCCACAAACACCAAACAGAGATCCGACACTAACCACCTAAGATGCATCCTGCTCAACACCTGCTCGGTCCACAGACACGCCATCGACCTATGGAATCTACTAGACACCATTTCTCCGGACGTCGCCTTCCTAACAGAAACCTGGATGAATGCCTCTTCAGCTCCAGACATCACCATAGCCATCCCGGACGGCTACAAGATCATCCTTAAGGACCGCACCATTCAAACAGGAGGAGGCATCGCCATCGTCCATAGGAACTACATCCGCATCTCAACCAGCTCTGACGACAACCTCGCTAGCGCCGAACACCTTCACTTCCAGATCCACACCGACCCCAAGACCACACTCAGAGGCACACTCCTCTACAGGCCACCGGGACCCCGTGCACAATTCAGTGAAGACATCACTGACTTCATCACCCCACACGCCCTCCCCTCCGAGGACTACATTCTACTGGGAGACCTCAATTTTCACCTGGAAAAAAGCAACGACAGCAACACCATCACCCTTCTGGACAATCTCGCCAACCTCGGACTCAAACAACTAGTTAACACCTCCACCCACAACGCAGGACACACACTCGACCCTATCTTCTCCTCCAGCAAACACATCTACTTCAGTCACACTTCAGTTCCCATTGGACGGACCACAGCTGCGTTCACTTTGTCTACAAAAAGACCACAACCCACAAACATCCTCAACCTACTCTGCAAAGAAACTGGAACAAAATCACCATCGACCAGATCTCCTCATCGCTTCTTCAAAACCCCCCTGCCCACTCATCGAACGCCAACCAAGCAGCCATTAACCTCACTCAATGGCTAACCAACAGCGCCAACAACCTAGCACCTTTGAAAAAACGTCAAATCAAACTAGGCAGCAAAAACGCCTCCTGGTTCAACGATGATCTTAAGAAATCCAAGAAACTCTGTCGCTCCCTTGAGAAAGCCTGGAAAAAAGACCCAAACACCAGCACCAGAGACGCCTTCAAAAACGCTACCCGCATACACCACCAACTGATCCGAACTGCCAAGAAAGCTGCTTTCAAAGACCGACTAGACAACAACGCCCACAACAGCAAGGAACTATTCAACATCGTCAAAGAGTTTACCAACCCCACTGCCAACTCCAACGACATCACTCCCTCTCAAACCCTTTGTGACTCCCTAGCTTCGTTCTTCCACGACAAAATCGCAAACATCCACAACAGCTTCGACAACCAACCCGGAGACCAACCCACCCAACCTTCTACCGTACCTTCACCCCCCTTGAACATCCTTAATGACTGGAACCCAATCTCCACTGCTGACACCATCCGCCTGATGAACTCCATCCACTCAGGATCCCCCACAGACCCATGCCCTCACCACATTTTCAACAAAGCAGACTCCATCATAGCACCCTATCTCCAAGACGTCATCAATTGCTCCTTCAAATCCGCCACCTTCCCGGAAAGCTGGAAACACGCCAAACTCAGTGCCCTCCTGAAAAAACCCACAGCTGACCCCACCGAACTCAAAAACTACCGCCCCATTTCGCTCCTACCATTCCCGGCCAAAGTCATTGAGAAAGCAGTCAACAACCAGCTCGCCGCCTTCCTCGAAGCCAACAAATCCCTCGACTCATCACAGTCCGGCTTCCGAGCCAAACACAGCACTGAGACCGCCCTCATCGCAGCAACAGACAACATTCGAACACTTCTGGACAACGGAGACACAGTCGCCCTCATCCTCCTTGACCTCTCTGCAGCCTTCGACACAGTCTGTCATAGCACCCTGATACAACGCCTCAGAAACATCGGAATTCAAGGAAAAGCATTGGAATGGATCATCTCGTTCCTCGCAGGAAGAACTCAGAGAGTCCGCCTCCCGCCTTTTAAGTCCGAGGCCACCAAAGTTATTTGCGGCGTCCCGCACGGATCATCACTCAGCCCCACCCTCTTCAACGTATACATGAGCCCCCTCGCGGCCATCGCACGCCAACACAACCTCAACATCATCTCCTACGCTGATGACACTCAGCTGATCCTCTCCCTCACCAAAGACCCAAACACTGCTAAAACCAACCTACATGAAGGAATGAAAGAGGTAGCCGAGTGGATGAAGCACAGCCGTCTTAAACTGAACTCAGACAAAACAGAAGTCCTCATCTTAGGCACTTCCCCTTCCGCCTGGGACGATTCTTGGTGGCCAGCTGCCCTAGGAAAAGCACCCATTCCAACGGACCACGCACGGAACCTGGGCGTCATCCTGGACTCCTCTCTCTCGATGACCAGACAAGTCAATGCAGTTTCTTCATCTTGCTTCAACATCCCCCGCATGCTCAAAAAAACATTTCGCCGGATCCCCACCGAAACTAGAAAAACGGTCACCCACGCACTAGTCACAAGCCGCCTGGACTACGGAAACACCCTATACGCCGGTACCACCGCTAAACTTCAGAGAAAACTCCAACGCATCCAAAACGCATCAGCCAGACTCATACTAGACATCCCGCGTAAAGACCACATTTCCGGTCACCTAAAAGACCTCCACTGGCTCCCTGTCAATAAGAGGATAACGTTCCGCCTCCTCACTCATGCACACAAAGCACTCTACGAACTTGGACCAGAAGGCCTCAACACGCGATTATCCTTCTACTCCCCCTCCCGCCAGCTACGTTCCTCCAACCAAGCCCTCGCTGCGATTCCACGCATCAACAAATCCACCATGGGGGGAAGATCCTTCTCCTACCTTGCGGCTAAAACATGGAACTCCCTTCCCATCCACCTCCGCCTCACTCAAAACCACCCAGCCTTCAGAAAGCAGCTTAAAACCTGGATTTTCGACAAATAATTCCCCACCCTTCCTCAAGCGCCTTGAGACCCTCTGGGTATGTAGTGCGCTATATAAATTATTTGACTTTGACTTTGACTTTGTGGGGGGTAAGTGGCATTGAAATCCTAATGTGAAATCTAAAAGATGACTGGAGGGTAGCTAAACAGTTTAATTAAGAGAAAATCCCTCTGCCATCAGTAAAAATCCAGAAGGTTGTGCTGCTTAGAGGGGAGTAAGGGCCCTCAGTAGCTAATGAAAATATAGCATGCCCCTAATGGACATGTTTTGTGGTCAACATGTTTTGCACTACCTATTGGCCTCAGGAGGAGATCACAAGCGCTTCTTCAGGACCATGAAAGGGGGCAGTGTATAAAAAGAGTAGTGAGTGGCCTATATTTGTTGCTCTAGTGCCACTGAGAATGATTACTGTATTCTATAAAGTAAGGGAGAAGTAATCCATGAGATGCTGCAGTGAGGTATCCTCAACACAATTTCTCGTAGGTATGAGAGGCCCGATCACCTACCGACTTCATGCCGTCTCTGTATATTAAAACATATAGCCTTATTCCTTAGCACCAATATGTGGAATACTAGTACGGAATGCCGGATTTGTACGTCGACATTTCGACACCTAATCAAAGAGTGCTATTGCAGAACATCACCCAGGGTCTTCTTGTAAATATGTAAATATGCACTTCTATAGCGCGACTGTCGCTCCAAGGAGCATCCTGGCGCTTGTAGCCCGTAGCCTAGATGGAAGGCCGGAAAAGTCAGCTTGACTTTGAATATATTTCAGAGCAATCTGTATACATAGGCCTTGTGTTTGCTACATGGAGGGGAGGGATCCCATTATTCTCGGGAAATCCTCCATTTGTACCTTGAGAATTTAATACAAGTTAGTACTTTCCTGCGATCCCTCATCAGAGGGTAACTTATACTTCCAGCAATCTGTTCAACTGGCAAATCGCCACACCTCGAGATCCTGTCTACACGTAGACGTTAGGAAAAAAGAGCTGAAAGTACTTCAAGTGTCCTCATGATTTAGAAATCTTATTCAACAACGGTGCAACTGCATCCGTCTGTCTCCGCCGCCCAACTCAAGTCTACTGACTAGACTGAGGAACAGCATCAGTCAGCACCTGAATGGCACTAGAAGGGAGCGGAGTAGGGCCAACCGGTGCTGAGGGAGTACATCTTGGCAGAAGCACAATAGGAGGACTCGTTGGTTCCATGGGTCCTGAGAGCGCACCAGCAGGAATGCAGCAAATCAGAGCCAGAGTTGCCTGCGTGGCAACTGCAATTTGTATGGGGTCAGCTCCTGAGGCTAGACAATCTGGGAACCAGACGGACATGGGGCTTGGGGCTGGAGCTAGCAACAGATTGATATCTGTGAACTCAGATTCAGAGGATGAAGGAGAGGCCCATGGAGAGGGTTCACATTGCCTATATAGGCAACTACTGTGGAAGTGAAAACAATTATTTGATACCAAAGATCTCTCTCCTGTGCTTCTAATGTTTCAACCCTCATTTTCTGGGAGGTGACATCCTGCCAGCAGCACTGCAGAAAATATTTTTTTATGACTAAAGGTGTTTCAAAGTGAGCACTCTGGATCCACTTCAGAGGGCGCGGAAAAAAATGGCCTGCCATCAGTACACTGGGATGGTCGTTATATTGCTTCATGAACATTATGTTCAAGAGGAGGCTGAGACCAAGTAAAGCACCACCTACGGGAGCAGGACAGCTATTTCAATTTTTCTGGATCCAGTCAGGTGCCTGAAGAGAATTCAAGAGATGAGGAATCTTCAGGTAAAAATATCCATCAGAAAGTGCCTCTATGTATGGACCAGGTGTAGGGTCTTGTGAAATCCTTTTTGACTGACGTTATCAGCATCATAAGTTTTTCTTTGTCTAATCCTGCCTTTAATTTAAATACATTTTAGTTAAACAAACTTATATTCAACTGACTTATATGGTCTTTGGGAATGTGCCAGTATCTTTTTGTTATCAAGTACTGTGGATTAACGTTCCTTTGTCTTAGGAGTTTGTGATTTTTACTTTCAGGGACGGAATACTGTGCCTCAAACAGAAAAGTACTTATTTTTTCAAGGTCAGAACCTGGTTAATGTTTTGCCGGAGCCTCCTCTACCTCGGTATCTTCTCATCTGAATCAAGTCCCATGTCTTCCATGGCTGGAATCAATCTCTTCTGTTTTAAGAGCATGGCTTCTCCATATGACTCCATCTTTCCCCAGTATGCCATAATGATCTTCTCTTTGGCTTAAACAAAGAACAGGCTTAGCAATCTTCAAACATATGGTCTTGAGGAACACAGAAAATGCATACAGGGCATTCATCGCAAACACTGGGGGTGCAGTTTGGACAAAACTTACAAATCACTCATGCTTTAAAATGGCTTCAACGAAACTCAGTTACAACTTCCCTGAAATATATTCTCCAACAAAGTAGAATACACTGACCAAAAATTTTAATTCTTTGAGGTCAAATCTGCATTATAAACCTTCAAGAGCGGATCTTCGAACACTCTGAACCGGCGAGATGAAAAATATAGCCTAAAATAGAGGTCACTCATTAGGGCACTGTGGGTTTGCGGTCAAAATTATAGTAATTCATACTGGTTCTTCCCTGGTTGATGCCCAAACTAAAAACTTGGATAGTTTAGGAACAGATTAGTACCCACGCAGATAGAAGAATATTGCGGCTGTTTCTCAGTTAATAAATCAACTGTATTTTTTAATTCTCTGCTTTCCCATTTAGTTGTGGCTTATTCCCAAAGTGAAGTACGAGAGACGTTTCCCAGAGGTTGTTCATGCCACGACAAGCATACACATCACAACATTTGAAAAACACAGTGGGAAGAGTTGTCTCCCATATGATGCATCTGACTCTGGGGACCGAACTCTGAAAGGAGATCTTCTGAACACCCTTCCAGCAATTACAAATAGCATAGCCTTTAAGGCAACGTTTAAGAAAGGCAAAGGACGATCAGTCAGAAAGGAAAGTTGTTGGTCTGGATCAGAGAGTGGTATAGTTGGATAAACCGACTAAGGAAAACAAGTCACACTTCCAGAACCATGTTGAATTTAAACACTATGGTATCCTCATGCTTCGCCTTCAATAGTTTGAACTTTTGGAGAACGCAGCAAATGGCGCTAGACTTAGGATACTGTGGGGTCCACCAATTCCCCAATCCAAGGTGGCAAAGATGCTGATTCTCCATTTTTTGTGAACAAAGGTTCTATGTAACAACTTTATAGTGGCATAGAAAATCTAACAAGCTCTCCGACTTCCAGCACCTGGTTAAAGGGATAAATATTTCTAGTGAATAAGTGTCCTGATGTTGCGTACACAGCCCCGACAGCTGCACATCACCGTGACCCGACGGGAAGACTGGACCAATGGGGGAGGACAGCCGTCCTTCTCCGCGAGGTGCGGTAACTCTGGCTGTCCGAGGCTCCCGGACCACAATACCCAGCCACCCATGCAGGTGAAGACGCACACGCACAGGAAGTGACGCAGCAATGAACTTCTGGTCGGCTACGAAAGCGGGAGCCGGAGGAAGGAAGCTCGCAGATTTTTCCGGCTTTGCACTGAGGCGTACCTGAAGGTTTTTGGGCTGCTACAATTCCCGGTGGGGTAATGGTGTCCATGACACCACCAAGAGTCCATCTCCTGTTAAAACCTTATTCACGCTAGCGGCTGCTAGCATTTTCCTGGATTTGCATTTGTGGCAAAAAACTTTACTAGGCAAACGCAGTGACAATTGGAGCACACCCGTTTTGTGGCATTTAGTTACTGGACAAATATGAACATTTCTCTGGTGTTTATGCCAGGTGGTATATTCTTTATCCCAACTACGTTGTACCGCACTTAGGCTTGTTGCAGTGTGTACTACGTGTCAAAACTGTTTAAAGGCTGTTTTAATGGCAAAGAAGTTCCATGTGATATATGTGTATGTGTGTTTGTTCTCGCCTTCTAGCAGGGGACGTAGAGAGGGAGCTGCCATCAAGCGTATCCCCGTGTGAGGCCCGCACCCATACACTGACTGGTGGGTAATGTAAACATCTATTGTTGTGAAGCCAGTACCGGTTACTGTGGTGCACTGTTTATGTTTCCTTGTTCATTTATTCACAGTGCTCTGCCTGAAATCCCATGTGTCTGCCATAGGAACAAACAAAAGGAGGGTAGCCAAGAAGATGTCTCGATGACTGTCAAATCGTCCTTCTTCTTATGGCTACCAGAACTGATCCTTTTCCTTTACAGGTAGACTTGCTTGGGTAAAGCAAAATAGAATCAAATAACAATTGAAGTTGTTAGCCTAGTGTGTCTAAATAACATTTTCTATTCACAGGTCTCCCTCCCCGCTGTTCCCATCCTTTCCTTCCCCCGATTGATTCCCTTATTCTTTGGTGCCATCAAGGAAATTCGGAATTGAGGTTGTCAATAGGTGGACCCCATTGAGCAACGAGCCGATCCTGAGAGGCCTCCGAGGGACCATGACAGAATAATCTGCCTTATATATAATATACCATCCCTAGTCGGTTCGTTGTTGCTATGGCCACTCTAGAAGACGTACCAGCTAAATTAGTGACCCTTCAACAAGAGATTACGGATTCCAGAACAGAAATAGCCGCCTATAGGGCGGAGACAGCAGCCTTGCAGGATACTGTTAACAGAATGCAGAGGAACCCCTTTGACGTACAGTCGAGGCGAGGTGCTGGGGGGAGTCTTTTTCAGTTTGGGTCACCCTCAGTTTCCCCACCATTTACTGTCGAAATGCCCACTCCCATTCCCTTAGTGGCCCTGAAGCGATTTTATGGGGAGGCATCCAATGTACAGGACTTTATGACACATAGTGTTATTGCATTTTTCCTGTAAGCCTATGGCCTTTCCCACCAATCAGGCTAGAGTAGCCTTCATGATCTCGTATTTAACAAGAGATGCGGCTCAGTGGGCTAGGGGATACAACAAGAAAGTATTGTTAATTCATTGCTGCTGCATATGTACGATCTCGGTTGACTGATACATATTCATTAACTATTACAGATACCCCTGACGAAGATCATTTATGATCGAAATGCATTGGGTGAATTTAAATGTCAATGGAGGATTCGAGTTTCTTGAAACGTGCTTGTGATTAGGCCTGGATGGGCAATTCTAAAGCAAACAAAATACATGAAATTATGGAATCTCGTACCTTTGATGTGAGAGACTAATACTGAAAAGAACAAAAATAAATGGATTGAACTTTTTGATCACTTTTGATTACTTTTTGAGTACGTGTATAATGTGAATCACAAACGTGTATAAGGCTGTGCAACTCTTAAATGATGCGCACGGCGCGCATCATATCGTTTTTTAGGATTCGAACAGGTGCACTCGGGATGGTGCACAACAGAGTGCATGCACGCCAAACTTGATAAATAACAACGTGAAAAATAATGGTGAAGTACAATTGCAAAAAATAGGGGTGTGCATCAGGATACTTATAGATATTTGTTTACCCTGACCCGTTCCGGACCCTGTCAAGCACCCCGATTGGAAAATGAAAGTATGCATACGAAAAATAACATCTTCTCACGTCAAAGGCCGTTGAAATATGTTTCCAGTGTGAAGAACATCAAGATCAACGAGCATTTGCATGTCAATAAAGCATTCTGGGCAGTATCTACAAGTTGGCCATTTACGGACACGTTTTATTTTCAGATTGATTGAAAAGGAGTCACATAGATAGGGAGTAAGGGCCACGTATTTGAAATTTAATTTATTTCATTGTGATGTTTTGTTGTTAACAAGTGAATTTAGACACAGGGTGCAAGATTAGGCATATTTGCATGGAAAAGGGGATTCTGGTTCGTGTAGTCGGGTTGACGGGAGAGTTTTTGGGGGTGGAACACAGGATTGGGTGAGAGGGATTGATTACAGCTGGGAATGTGACACGTGATGTTACAAGCAGTTGCAAGGGACAAGTTCACTTAAATCATGTTCGAACAGAGAAGTGGAGGACATGCTGTTTATAACGTGACTGGATTACCGCAGGTGGGAACTAGGGATATCATGTTTTTAAATAGCAGATTGAGTTAGTTGTAAACCACGGAGGATATCACAGAGGTGGCATTTGCAATTTATTTTTAGTTTTATTAATGTAATGATGGCAAGGGTGTATTTGGTATTCATGTTTACATCTTAGGTTATGGGGCATTGCGTAATAGGGACCGGGTCGAGAAATGGAGGATGGGGATGATTGACACTGGGACACAAATGAATGATGATATTTGTTTTGGTAACACTGAAATGTTTTATTTGAAGGGTAGGGGATACAACAAGAAAGTATTGTTAATTCATTGCTGCTGCATATGTACGATCTCGGTTGACTGATACATATTCATTAACTATTACAGATACCCCTGACGAAGATCATTTATGGTCGAAATGCATTGGGTGAATTTAAATGTCAATGGAGGATTCGAGTTTCTTGAAACGTGCTTGTGATTAGGCCTGGATGGGCAATTCTAAAGCAAACAAAATACATGAAATTATGGAATCTCGTACCTTTGATGTGAGAGACTAAAACTGAAAAGAACAAAAGTAAATGGATTGAACTTTTTGATCACTTTTGATTACTTTTTGAGTACGTGTATAATGTGAATCACAAACATGTATAAGGCTGTGCAACTCTTAAATGATGCGCACGGCGCGCATCATATCGTTTTTTAGGATTCTTACAGGTGCACTCGGGATGGTGCACAACAGAGTGAATGCACGCAAAACTTGATAAATAACAACGTGAAAAATAATGGTGAAGTACAATTGCAAAAAATTGGGGTGTGCTTCAGGATACTTATAGATATTTGCTCAGTGGGCTGTGCCATATGTACGCCGTGACGACCCGCTACTCTATGATTGGGACGAATTCCGGAAGGAGTTCGAACTGGTGTTTGATAGTCGAGCTGCCTCCTTTTCGGCAGACTGAGAACTCTTAGAACTCAAGCAGGGCAATAAGGATTTGGTGGTGTATATTAACACCTTCCAACGGCTAGTGGCCGAAACACAGTGGCCAGAAGAGAAAAGGGCTGCCTTGTTTTATCAAGGGCTGAAGGAGGACATGAAAGATGTGCTAGCCCAGATTGACCCCCAGCCCTCTACTTGTATAGAACTGATTAACCTCGCTCTATGATTGGATTACCGTATGGGCGAACGTAGAGGGGACCGGATGGGCTGCTTTTATCAGCCCATGCATTTTGATAAAAGCAGGAGTACAGGGGGGGTTCGGTGCCTCCCGTTGAACCTATGGTACAGTACGAGCTCCACTGACGCAAGCTCTGAGAGAAACAAGGAGAAAGACTGGCCTCTGCATGTACTGCGGGGGAAAAAGGGCATCTTGTAAAGGATTGCCTGGCCAAACCTTGATCGAGGTTAGGGGTGAAACGACTATCAACCCCAAAAGGCCGTCGGAAAACTAGTAGACTCAAGGAACTGAGAAGGGAAGTCCTTGGGTGGTATAAACCTCCCTTCCACAAGCAATGTCTCTGAGTTGTCTTTCCAACATTTCTTTCTTCACAATCCTTTCATTAATTGGAGAGAAAAACATGTGGAGTTCGGCGGTTCATGGTGCAAGGACCATTGCTTTAGAGAGCACCCAGATCCCTTGCTCAAGGTGACCATGTCACATACTTTAGCAGCAACTGCAGCAGAAACAGATGTCCAGCAACCTTTATGGTATCAGGAATACCAAGACGTATTTTGTGAGAAACTAGCTGATACCTTACCCTCTCATAGGCATTACGACTGCCGGATTGATTTAATGCCGGGAGGAGTGATTCCTTGTGGGAGGTTATATGCCTTAACTGAAGGATAAAACCCCCATTTACGCGAATACCTTGATAAATACTTGTAAAATGGCTTTATACGCCCCTCAAGGTCACCAGCGGCCTCTCCACTTTTTTTTATCCCTAAGGCTAACGGAGAGAAAAGAGCATGCATAGACTTTCGGGCCTTGAATAACATAACGATTAAAAATAAGTATCCTCTCCCCTTGATACCATTTCTTCAAGAACAGGTCAAATCCGCCACCATTTACACACGTCTAGACCCAAATGGAGCATACCATTTGGTGCGAGTGCGGGAGGACGATGAGTGGAAGATGGGCTTCCACACCAGGTACGGGCTATACGAGTACATGGTAATGCCCTTCGGCCTGTGCAACGCCCCCGCAGCATTTCAATATTTTGTTAACAAGGTGCTGCAGGAGTTCTTGGACAGGTTCATGGTGGCATATATCGATGACATCCTAATATATTCTCGGATGAGGAGCATCGTTCTCATGTGTGTCAAGTATTTTATGCGTTAAGACAAAACAGACTATACTGCAAACTCAGCAAATGTGAGTTCCATGTGCGCGAAGTAGAATTTCTAGGAGTTATGTTGACACCCACCGGACAGGTAATGTCCAAGCAAAAAATCCTAGCTGTGAAAGAATGGCCACAACCTACCAACGTTAGAGACATCCAATGTTTCCTTGGTTTTACGAATTTTTATCGCAGGTTTATCAACCATTTTTAAGTTTCGCCTGGGGCCGGAGCTCCTAGCTCCGCCCAGGAGAAATCTTATGTCTCTACAGTGTACTGCTTAGTCCCGCCCTCTGTTCCATTGGCTAGCTCCATAAATGGAGGTTAGCCATTGGAACAGAGATCTGTCCGTCATGGCCGGACCAGATTCGTGGGCGTTCCTGCATTTTTTTCCCTCTCCACCCTTTTTGCATCGTCATCGGGCGGTGGGCGGAGTTTCGTTTTTTTTTGTTTTGGTGTTTGTTTTCGTCATTATGCCGACCACGGCCGCCGGAAGAAGTCCAGGTGAGTGCCCGTTCCTGCCCCCCCCCTCCCGCTGACCGTATGCCCGTTCCTTTCCCGCCCCCCCCCTCCCGCTGTCCGTTCCTTTCCCACCCCCCTCCAGCTGTCCGTGTGCCTGCCCGCCACGTTTCTGCTGCTTGTTTTTACCAGCCTCTGCAATTCCCGCCCCCTCCCGCTGTCCGTGTGCTTTCCCACCCCCTCCCGCTGTCCGTGTCTTTCCCGCCCCCCCTCCCGCTATAATTACACTAACGTTAAGTGGTACAGGCAGGCAGCACACGGTGCGCACTTTTGTTCAGACTACATAGGGGCTAAATGAGATGCTTAATGTATGTAAGCATGTATATTATATGTAATTATGTAGCACTGGATTCCATCACCGCACGGCATACCTTTCACGCACGTCAAGTGGTGCCTGCTGATGGCTACTACAGAGACATTGAGGAGACAGTTTGAGTTCTGTCAGACTCACAGTTAAAGGACGAGTGGCTCGTTATATAGCCTAGGCTGCCTCCCGGCACGTGTGCGAGCTGCAGTTAAATTCAGAAAAGTGGTTGCTGCCCGATGACTCATGAGCTTGTGGTGCTGCGGTACAGAATACCACGGCACTACTGACCCGATCCAGCTGGGCCCACCGTGGCTGCCAACAACATCCAGACGCGCACTGCGGTGGCCGATGTGGGGCCGGTAAGCCACACCTTTGTAGAGCGCTTTGTCCACCCGGCCCGCCATACTGGCGTTCCTGCAACAGAAGCCTCAAGCAGGCGTACTGAAGTCACCCGAGGTGCAGCTCTGCCTCAGAGTCCGTACTAGTGAACTGCCTGTCACAGATCATCCCCGCCAGCACCCTTATTAGAATTCGCATGGTGCTGCCTTGCCTGTTGTTCATGTTGCTTTTCAGCAACAGGCACTGCTCCAGAGGTGTAGTGTCAGTGATGCTGGCACTTTCTGTGGCGGTGGCGGACAGATTTTTTTACCTTAAAACTCACCACAAACCTCCTGCTTGAGTCACTCATTTTGGCATAGTTAAAAGCAAAGGTATTTCTCCGTCCTGAGATTCATTTTTCAGTTCACTGCAGCTAAGTGAATCCCCACTGTCCGCATCAATTCCCGCCCCCCTCCCGCTGTCCGTGTGCTTCCCCGCCCCCCCCCCCCTCCCACTATAATTACACCAACGTTAAGTGGTACAGGCAGGCAGCACACGGTGCGCACTTTTGTGCAGACTACATAGGGGCTAAATGAGATGCTTAATGTATGTAAGCATGTATATTATATGTAATTATGTAGCACTGGATTCCATCACCGCACAGCATACCTTTCACGAATGTCAAGTGGTGCCTGCTGATGCCTACTACAGAGACATTGAGGAGACAGTTTGAGTTCTGTCAGACTCACAGTTAAAGGACGAGTGGCTCGTTATATAGCCTAGGCTGCCGTTAAATTCAGAAAAGTGGTTGCTGCCTGATGACTCATGAGCTTGCGGTGCTGCGGTACAGAATACCACGGCACGACTGACCCGATCCAGCTGGGCCCACCGTGGCTGCCAACAACATCCAGACGCGCACTGCGGTGGCCAATGTGGGGCCGGTAAGCCACACCTTTGTAGAGCGCTTTGTCCACCCGGCCCGCCCTACAGGCGTTCCTGCAACAGAAGCCTCAAGTAGGCGTACTGAAATCACCCGAGGTGCAGCTCTGCCTCAGAGTCCGTACTAGTGAACTGCCTGTCACAGATCATCCCCGCCAGCACCCTTATTAAAATTCACATGGTGCCTGTTGTTCATGTTGCTTTTCAGCAACAGGCACTGCTCCAGAGGTGTAGTGTCACTGCTTGTTTTTACCAGCCTCTGCAATTCCCTCCCCCCTCCCGCTGTCCGTGTGCTTTCCCGCCCCCCCTCCCGCTGTCCGTGTCTTTCCCGCCCCCCCCTCCCGCTGTCCGTCTTCCCGTTCCTGCCCCCCCCCACGCTGTTCGTGTCCCCTGTCTTCTCGAAGGAAATCTGGCAACACTAAACCGTCTTGAAAAAGATGTTGTGAATAGTTCTTTGTGGTGTGACTCATTTGGATCTGTAATATTTCTGTGCCCATTGTACCTGGATAGGCCGCAGTGTTCGCAGTATAGTAATTTGAGTTGATACCTGGAACATACTCGGAATACCTGCAAACAAAAACCTGTTTGTACACTTCATTCTGGGAATGTGGAAGGGCGGAAATGAACGCGTGATGTAGTTTGTTTGAGTACTTTCCAAACATCCATTCAATCTCTTCCCTTCTCTTTACTCTCGTCTCCCTCTCTCCACCGCTCTCGATTCAAGCCTCTGTGCCTGCTGCAGTTAACCCACAGGAGCTTGTGAAAGTGCCAGATAGACCAGTAGCGGCCCTGCTCTTCAAAGCCTTCACATGGTCGAGCCCAAGGGGGAGGAAGGGGGGGGGGGAGGCCAGTCCGGCCCTGGACAAATGTAAATAACGTGAAGTTCAGTGAGTTACAAAAACCTGCTTCTCCCCCGAAGTGCTTCAGAGCATGATGTTTCCCACTTGCCCTTCTCCCATAGTGTGAATCTCCCCTCAAGGCCAGGGTGTAGCAAAGAAGTCGTTCCTGCTTGGGTAGGACCTTTCTGTTGGCTTTTTCGACACAGGTGCACTGCCTTGTGAACCCGTACCAAGAGAGAGCGCTGGTATTCACGAGTCTCCAAAGGTGCTGGAACCTAACCCGTTCCTTTACAGGCGCTCAGTACAACATCAGTCCTGGTAATTCATGGCTAAGATCAGCGCTGCCCTTTGCTCTGGGAGCGACCTGGGCAGAATCAGTTTGGCGTCCTCACTGCTGATCGTGGGTGAAATGGGGCACGAGGGAGCCCTTTTGTGTTCCCAGGTCAGTCCGTGGCTGGTTATCTCTGCAGTGACTGACCTCTGAACATAAGCATCTCTGCCACTCCCCACCTCACCCGATTCACCCAAAGAGCAGATGCTTCAAGCTGGTCAAGCTGGTGCCAAGTTGTTGGTGAGGGGTGGGTAGGATTTGTCTTTATGTGCAGCAAGGGTTGAGAAGGAGATGGGGCGGGGGGGGGTCTGAGGGAGAGTTAAACTGTGTCTTCTGCACGCAAGAGCCTCACGCAGGCAGATTCATGACCTAGTAGGCGCCCTGGGTGTGGGCCTTGCTCGCCCATCCCTGACTAAGATGCTTTCAGAACCTTATCCAACCCTGGAAGTCAGAGCTGTGCATCATGCTCATTCTGCCCTACACTAAGGTATCTTTCATAAACCGTGGTAAGCTGAAATGTCAGATCAAAAAGTGATCTAATTACTTGCAATTGCATAGATTCCCTCCCCCCACGACAACCCCTTTGTTAGAGTTGCTACATTTATTGTTGTTCACAAAGTAGATACATCTTTACACAATCTTTTTTTATTTTAACGATCTAATAAAAAATACTGCACCTCTGTCAAAAGTATCTACTATGCAATATTTTGCTATGTATGCCTTTTTAAGTTCACCACTTAAAATGCCGATTTCATCTTTTTACTCGATCCATATTGCTCTTCTTTTAGAGTGTAGCATAACTATGCTAATGCAGGCTGATCAGCGAAGGGTCCTGCTCCCAGATTTCCTATTTCCATATTGTTGTAGCCCAAGATGTTTGTTTTGCTCTGGTACTTTATTTTAAAGACCGCTTGAGGTCACACACGCATTCGCCAAAATATTACAAAACACTTCCCTCAACGAAGAGGCAGCCCTATTGGCTTTGCAAATACTAGTTTCAATAGTGCTTCAATTTCAGGCCACTCCACAGTGGATGGCAAGTCTTGTTTGTTGTTGACAGACATTTTAGGGCATTATAGACAGAAGTAGTACAGCCTCTTTATTGTATAATATGTGTGCATAATTTTATGCACCAAGATCGTATCACACTTTGACAATTCATTTCCCGTCGGTATCACTCTCTTCATACTTGCCATGTGCTGTTTTACAGCTGGGTGTGCGGGTGTGTGTGTGTGTGTGGCTCTAGGTGTGTATGTGTGGGTCTGGGTGGGTGGGTGTGTGGCTCTGGGTGTGTGTGTGTGGCTCTGGGTGTGTGTTTGGGTGTGTGTCTGTGTGGCTCTGGGTGTGTGTGGCTCTAGGTGTGTGTGTGGTTGTAATTGCTGTCTGCAGAGCTCGTCCGTAGGGTACAATAAGTCTCACATTTGCAAGAGATTAAGCTAATGGCAATGTAAATAACAATGCCATTTATTTATCTATTTTCAAAACCAACACATAAATAAAAATTTTGTCATATACATGCCAATAGCTCAAACTTTTCCAAAGGCGAAACCATTGCATTGTAAATGCTTGTTCTAATGTGGTTGCTCCCATAACTAAACTGTTGAGAAAGAATAAACCTTTCTGTTGGACCAAGGAAGCAGAAACGTACTTCCAGTGTCTAAAGAATGCCTTTGTTTCAGCACACTTTTTGGCTCACTCTGACCCTGACATTCCCTACATAGTAGAGGCGGCCGCCTCCGATTTAGCGGTAGGAGCCATACTGTCACAAAGACATACAACCACAGGCCAACTCCATCCGGTCGCCTATATGTGGCAAAAACTAAATCAGGCAGAAATACATTACACCGTGGCTGAAAAGGAGCTGGTGGCCATAAAAGATGCTTTTAGCGATTGGAGACATCTGCTGTTAGGAGCCAAATACTTGGTAACAGTATACACAACCCACCACAACCTGCAGTTTATGCGGTCCACCAGAATGTTGTCTCCCAGACAGTTACGCTGGATGCTTTCCTTCTCAGAATTCCCTTACCTCGTTACATACAGACCCGGGGCAGAAAACAACAAGCATTTACAATGCAATGGTTTTGCCTTTGTTAAAGTTAGAGCGATTGGCATTGCTCTTGACATTATTTTTATTTATGTTTTTTTTGTTACATAAATAAATGGCATTGTCATTTACAATGCCACTAGCTTTATCTCTTGCAAATGACACACACCAACACCCACAGAGAGCCCCCCCAACACACACAAACCCCCCCCCACACACACACCCACACAGAGCCCCCCCACACACAGCCACACAAAGCCCCCCACACACACCCACACAGAGCCCCCCACACACACACCCACACAGAGCCCCCCACACACTGCGAGCCCCACCCCACACACTGTGGGCTCGCTGCGAGCCCCCCCGCAGGCAACAGAGGCACGAAAACAGGGTCACAAGCAAGCAACAGGGTCACAAGCAAGCAACAGGGTCCCAAGCAAGCAACAGGGTCACAAGCAGGCAACAGAGGCACGAAAACAGGGTCCCAAGCAGGCAACAGAGGCACGAAAACAGGGTCCCAAGCAGGCAACAGAGGCACGAAAACAGGGTCCCAAGCAGGCAACAGTGGCACGAAAAGAGGGTCCCAAGCAGGCAACAGAGGCACGAAAACAGGGTCACAAGCAAGCAACAGGGTCACAAGCAAGCAACAGGGTCCCAAGCAAGCAACAGGGGCACGTAAAGAGGGCCACAAGCAGGCAACAGAGGCACGAAAACAGGGTCCCAAGCAGGCAACAGCGGCACGAAAACAGGGTCCCAAGCAGGCAACAGCGGCACGAAAACAGGGTCCCAAGCAGGCAACAGAGGCACGAAAACAGGGTCACAAGCAAGCAACAGGGTCACAAGCAAGCAACAGGGTCACAAGCAAGCAACAGGGTCACAAGCAGGCAACAGAGGTACGTAAAGAGGGCCACAAGCAGGCAACAAAGGCACGAAAACAGGGTCCCAAGCAGGCAACAGTGGCACGAAAACAGGGTCCCAAGCAGGCAACAGAGGCACAAGCAGGCAACAGAGGCACAAGCAGGCAACAGAGGCACGAACACAGGGTCACAAGCAGGCAACAGAGGCACGAAAACAGGTTCCCAAGCAGGCAACAGAGGCACATATGGAGGAATTACGATGCCTGCTTAATTAAAAGAGTTTACAATCTAAAATGAGAGCGTGCAATATTGGGAGTACTTCAGGACGTTTGACAGTGCGGGGACACCCGAACTGGTATTAACGTGTATATGGCGTTCACTGCCCCCGGCGAGGCGCGGAGCTACTTTTATATATTTTTTTAAATACGCGCGTCATGTTTTGACTGTGAATGCCATACAAGCAACTAGAGCATTTTCCTTCGTCGAGATGAGCGCTAAATAAAGCTCGTTTAAAGCTTGCTGTGTGGCAAGGGTAACACATTTCCACTTTAAAGACAAGGAAAGTATAAGCTTTGGCCGCGTTTGGGGGGGGTCTGTGTGAGTGTGTTTTGGTGATAGTAGGAGCAGAAATTGCTGATTGGTCTGTATGTTCATTTACATAGGCGACTGCAGGAAGAAAGTGTTCTGTAAACAACATTGTGTTAGTGCAGTGTCTTTGCCTGCATACATCCGTGTATACAACTTGGTATACTTATATACATATATGTGTATATAAATATATAGCTGCGTGAATGCACTTGTGTATGCATCTCTGTAAGAATATTTGCATATGTGTGCAAATCTGTATGTAGCTGTGTGTGTACATATATGTCTCTGCAACTTTGTATCTGTATGTATGTACAAATGTATGTATCCATGCACACAATTGTGCGTAGCTATAATTTAGCTCTACATGCGTGTATCTGCGTTTCTTAAAGTGTGCGATTGCCTGTGTGTATCTTTTTGTGTGCATGTGGGCTTCAGTTTGCAGTTTGAATTGTTGCATTGCTCTATCTGGGTGTTGTGTGTACCAGTGGAGCGGACGTCATTTTGAAGTAGTGCTTCTCCGTGTGCGTGTTTGTGCTGCTCCGGTGTTTTAGTGTGGGTGTGTGGCGGTGGAGAGTGTGGGCAGATGTGGAACACGGCTAACTTCCGCGTGCTTCACCAGGTGGCAGCGCCCCAGCGCCCACCGCGCTCACCCTAAACACATAGATGGACACAGATCGCGAATCAAGATGCCTGGGTGGTCTTTCCAAATTATATGGTCTATTTCAGGTAGAAAATATCAGTAGGTTCTTTGTGTTCTTGAGGGGGGATAGGTCCAACCGGCACCATAATCGGACGTTTATTGTTTATACCCATTCACAACAGGCAACTAGGCAGGATGGCCGTCTCAGAGCCCAATCAGCAGTGAAGCAACAAGGTCCCTAAACCTCCGTAAAAGCATGTGTAACACTGAGGGGCCCTCCTCAACACACACAGGGCTTGATAGAACTTAATTAGTTCCATACTGACAATTATTGCCAGACCAAAAATGTGTTTAAAACAGTAACACACACACTTGATATCTAGGAGAGCTCACCGTGTAGCACTGCAGACCCCAATTTTACCCCCATTTTTGCCTGCACACCCTAAAAACGACCACATACAACATGTATACACTAGATGTAGAGGGGTAGGTGGATAGAGGGAAGCATGGACAGAGAGGTGGATGTGGTCGAGGGGTAGGAGGATGGAGGGAAGCATGGGCGGGAGAAGGATAAGAGGTAGAGAGGTAGGTAGATTGGATTGAGGGAAACATGGACAGGAGGATGAGAGGGGTAGGTGGATGGAGGGAAGCATGGACGGAGAGGTGGATGAGAGGGGTAGGTGGATGGAGGTAAGCATGGACGGAGAGGAGGATGAGAGGTAGAGGGGTAGGTGAATGGAGGGAAGCATGGACGAAGAGGAGGATGAGAGGTAGAAGGGTAGGTGGATGGAGGGAAGAATGAACAGAGAGGAGGATGAGATGTAGAGGGGTAGGTGGATGCAGGGAAGCATGGATGTAGAGGAGGATAAGAGGTAAAAGGGTAGGTGGATGGAGGGAAGCATGGACGGAGAGGATGATAAGAGGTGAGGGGGGTAGGTGGATGGAGAGAAGGATGGATCGACGGACAAGGGACAAATGGAAAGAGTTTAGATTGAAGGGGTGGATGAGAGAAGGGTGGACAGAGGGACAGACACAGATGAGTGGGTGGATGGAGCTAGGGATGGCTGGGTGGGAGGAGAGAGGGACAGATGTATCAATGGACGTACCTCCTGTTCGCGTACCTGTGTCAAGTGCTGCTCATTGTGACGCGTCTCTGACTCGCGCTGTGGTAGCCTTTGAGGTTCACTGTGACGTGTGTCAGACTCGGGCTGTGGCTGTCGTTGATCATTGTGACGTGTCTCGGAGTCAAGGTTAGGCCGTGGTTGTTCGCTGTGACGTGATTCTGTCTCTCGCTGCGGGGTTAACGTCACACAGGGCTCATGCTGCACTTGGCATTGACGTGCTTCTAGTCCACGCTGCTGCTGCGACGCCTCTTGCGGTGCCTCCTTTGCTGATAGTGTTGTCAAGCCTATGTCGACCTGGCGCTGGGGTGCCTCGAGCTGCTGCAGCGGGCCCTGACGTCTTTCGTCCACCTCGTGTCCCGACGAGGGCGCAGCACACGTCACGGAGGGCTCACGCTGCTTTTCTAGCACTTGTCCGGCCTCTGCCTTCACCTCATCGTCCAAAATAACCACCTGGGTGGCAGGAAGACTGACGAAGGGCACCCGGCGCGGCTCAGCCATCTCCGTTTGCAGCCTCCAGACTGTAAACAGTTAGTAAAGTTAGAGACGAACGCCAGCACCTCTTTTTTAAGTACTACTTGCCTCTGCCGCCATCTTGGGACCCACATAAATAAAAATTGTAACCTCCCCATTCCGACGTCTCTTGAGAGCGCATGCGCCACGTAGACATTGAAAACGGCTTCCGATTTTCTCCACAATCTTTCTCTTCTCCTAAATATTAACGAAAATAACCCTGTTTCAACATGGCCACAAACGAGCGCAGACGCCACATTGACATGGGATGGTAAACTAAAAAAACTATCGCCATTTTTAAATGGTAATATGACCCAGACTGAGATTATATAAAACTATTTTATAAAATGTGAAGTGGGTTCACGAGCGACACACAATGTCACTTCTTGGCGTTCATGGACTTTACATCCTATGCAAATAGAATTCGATGAGCACTCGCGAAATTTCAGTACGTTTGCACTGCAAATGGGTAATAACTACGCGATTACAATTACATTGGTATCTTGGGTTTATTTAGAATGCTGCATTTGAAGATCCAACACGAAAGGTAACCCTGTGTACGTGTGGAATCGGGGGAGGAGAGACGCAGAAGTGCCGGCAATGCCGGACCAGACACGGGGGCGTTCCCGGCGTCCCGTGACGTCGGCAAAAGCCAAAGAATGTCGGGAACGCCCCCGTGTCTGGTCCGGCATTGACGGACAGGCCCCTCGTCCAATGGCAAGGCTCCGTTTACGGAGCCAGCCAATCAACGACGAGGGCCGACCCAAAGCACCCTACAGTTCTCAACAGGATTTCGCCTGCGCGGAAAAGCTGCGCAGAGCGCAGCTTCCGCTAGGCAAAACCTAAAAAGGCGGATGCCTTGTCCCGACAAGAAAACCCTTCTCGGAACCTAATTGAACAACAGTATTCCATTTTGGACCCCACCAAGATCATCGGAGCACTCCAAACTGACACCTTCCTTCAGAAGGTAACCCGAGGGGTAAAAAAAACGATATTGGTGGAACTGATTAAAAAAGCACCCATAGTGGAGGGTGATAAACGGTCTTTCGATGAAGTGCAAACGACTGTTGGTACCCATTCAGGCCTTATGAAAGGAGGTGCTACAGTGGTGTCACCACACCCACAGCGCCGGACATAATGGTATTCATAAAACCCTCGACAGGATATACCGCCAGTTCTGGTGGCCTACGGTGGTAGTAGAAGACACCACCGCCATGATACGCTGTTGCAAAATATGTGCAAAGGAAAACATCCTATACAACAAAGTCTAAACAACGACTTACGTTTACCATGAAGTCTAAACAACGAACCTCGACACTTCTACAAATTCCTGAACCACGAAGACTGGAACAGCGATGCCTGGAACCACGAAGAATGGATCTCACCCAGTCACCATGCGCTGTTGTACTCTTTCGCCTACTTACCATGCAAGAAAATCTCAGTCACCGGCCATCGTTGTAGTGTTGGGTTTGCGCATCCCGTTGTTGTTTGGGGAATTAGTTTTACTCATATTGAATTTTTCAGGAAGCATCATGATGACATATCGAGTTAATTTATAATGAGGCAAGCCCTTGTCTTAGCACTGCCCGAGCCAAGCTGCAACTGACCTTTGTCTGTATGGCTCTATCCGTACAGGCGCACAAACACATTGGCAATTCGACAGTCATACTCTTGCACTTTTACCACAGCACTGTGCTAAGTGTTGCTGGGTTGTTCAGCTCTCACACCAAGTGCATTATTAACCCGCCCTCCATATCATACTGTCTTGCTTAGAGTAGTGGCACTATCGGTCTGGGGTTCTCTAGTGCCCTTCTCCAGGCTGTTGCTCAGTTTCTGGCCTATTGTGTCACCTCAGCGTGAGGTGTCGCGTGCACTTTATACCCTCTCACCCAATGTACTTTAGTATATCCTCCTCTATGCATGGTGGCACGTGAGAGGTCTGGAGGGAAGGGGGGGGGGGGGGAAGTGCATCCCTGCCTCTGCGAACTGCACAGTGCTGTTCACCAGTTCAACTGGCACGTACCTTTCTCTGCTTAGGGTGTCCGACATCGGCAGCCCATCTCCTATCCTTAAAAAATAATATTAATAAAATAATATGAAATTATTATCAAAAATATGCTCAATCGATATTGTTAATGTTTCGTTTTTCTATACATTTTAATTTTTTCGCATAATATAAATTTCAACAATTTACAATCATTTGTAGTTCGTCAGGTTTTAGAAAATATAACTATAAATTAAAATATAAGCTGAATAAATTAAAAATAAAATGGCTAATGAGCAAAGTAAAAATTATTTCTAAGAAGTATTGTTATTACAATAGTGCCATCTAATGGCCAGTCACAAAATGTTTTTTTTTCGTGGTTTAGGAAGTCATTGTAAAAAACAGTAGTGGTTTAGCATAGATCGTTGTTCAGCTTTCGTGATTAAGAAAGTCGTGGTATAGGAAGTAGTTATTTAGTCATATATTCATGTGTAACAGCCAAAACAAACCATGGAAAACCCCAAGGGCTGTTACAACCCCTTCCCACACCATTGATACCGTGGGAAACCATTTCTTTTGACTTTGTAGTGGGTCTACCAAAGGTCTAGGGATGTACCACCATTATTGTAATAGTGGACAGCCTCACCAAGATGGGTCACTTCATCGCCTGTGCTAAAGGACCCACGTCAGGACAGCTGGCAAAAATCCTAATGGTGCATGTGATTAGATTGCACGGTCTTCCAGCCAATATCATTTCCGAAAGGGGCCCCCAGTTCACCGCTAGATTTTGGAAGACTTGGTGTAATGCCTTGAACATGAAAACCTCCAAATCCACCAGTTTCCACCCACAGTCAGATGGACAGACCGAGAGACTGAACCAGACCCTCAAGCAATACTGAAGATGTTACGTAGAAAAAAATTCCGATGCTTGGGTAGACTTGTTATGTCTGGCAGAGGTGGCTTACAACAGTGCTAAGCATCAATCCAGTCAATTCACACCCTATTACAGCAACTAAGGATTCCATCCTTGTTTCATATCTTTGATTCACCCTGCGGTCACACAAGAAGTACCCGAAGTACAAGCCCGAACTAAGCATATCCAACAGACCATAATAGCCACCTGTAGGAATTTGGAAAAAGCCAAGGGAACCTACAAGACCATGGCTGATAAACATTGCAAGCCTAACCCAGTATACAAAGTAGGAGATGCAGTATGGTTATCAACCATTCTGTTCCGCAAATATAGCGCTTTTAACCCCAACCGTCCTTCTTCTTATAACTACCTGAACTGATTCTTTTCCTTTACAGGTAGACTTTCTTGGGTAAAGCAAAATAGAATCAAATAACAATTGAAGTTGTTAACGCAGTGTGTCTAAATAACCTTTTCTATTCACAGGTCTCCCTCCCCGCTGTTCCCATCCTTTTCCCCGATTGACCTCCTTAATCTTCCATGCCATCAAGGCAATTCGGAATTGCGGTTGTCAATAGGTGGACTCATTTGAGCAATGAGCCGATCCTGAGAGGCCTCCGAGGGACCATGACACCTGACTAGACTGAGCAACACATCCCAACCCGAGATAATTTGGAAGTTGGTCCTTATGAGATACAAAAGGTGATCTCACCCCTGGCCATGTTACTAAAGCTTCCTAAAACACTGAAAATACATCCTGTTGTTCACGTGTCCCTACTGAAACCTTCCTATACCCCTGTAAAGAAGAGACCATCTCTTATCTGGATCAACAATGAGCCAGAGTATGAAGTACGAGCAATCTTGGATTCCAAAATGAGAGGGTTCAAGGTATGGTATCTGGTATCATGGAAAGGGTACGGGCCGAAGGAAAATTTGTGGGAGCCTGCAGCAGGGATGCATGCTCCTCGGTGTATTAAGACATTCCATGCACGCTACCCCAGCAAACCTGGTTCGTGTCAGCGGTCTTTGGGAGAGGGATGTGCTGTTGTGTACACAGCCCCGACCGCTGCACATAACCGTGACCCAACTGGAAGACTGGACCAACGGGAGAGGACCGCCGGCCTTCTCCGGAGCTCCCAGACCATAATACCCAGCCACCCGTGCGGGTGAAGACACGCGCACAGGAAGTGACGCGGCAATGAACTTTCGCTGTGCTACGAAAGCCGGAGCCGGAGGAAGGAAGCTCGCAGATTATTCCGGCTTTGCACTCAGGCGTACCTGAAGGATTTTGGGCTGCTACATATCCCAGTGGGGTAAGGGTGTCTGTGACACCACCAAGAGTCAATCTCCTGTTGTAATTGTAATTGTAGTATACTTATAGAGCGCAGCCTGTCACCACCAAGGGCATCCTGGCGCTTTGAACCCTGATCTAACAGCAACTTCAGCAACTAGCCTATCCTCGGGAAGAGGTGGGTTTTCAACGCCTTTCTAAAGGCTGGGAGAGCCTCAAGGCTCCTAAGGGATAGTGGCAGAGAGTTCCAGAGTTTGGCCGCCGCTACTCTGAACGATCGGCCACCCATCCTCACTCTCTGGAAGCGCGGGACTACTAACAGCTTGGATGACGAGGAGCGTAAGGCTCGAGCTGGAAGATACCAAGCAAACATTCTCCGCAGCGGGATAGGTCCCAAGCCATGAATAGCTCTGAACACTATGCATGCGGCTTTGTAGCGGACGCGAAGGTGAATCGGCAGCCAATGAAGTTCCTGTAGTGCTGCTGTAGCCGAGCTGTAGTAGGGGCGGGACAGAGCGAGTTTGGCCGCCAGATTCTGTACCCTTTGGAGCTTGCCCAGTAGTGTTACAGGGGCATCCAATAGTAGTGCGTTGCAGTAGTCGAGTCGACTTAAAATCATGCTCCGCACTACTTCGGATCTGGCTTGCTCAGGAAGGAGAGGTAGAACCTTGCGCAACATCCGGATGAGCATCATGCACGTGGACGTGGTCTTGTTTACGTGCAGATCCAGCTGTAAATTAGGCCCAAAAGTGACCCCCAGATTACGCGCCGAGTGTGTGGCTGACACCGTCTCAGAGAAGGACGGGGGCCAGAAATCGTCTGGGAGGTCCCTGGGAATTCGGTCACCGGAACAATGCAGAACCTCGGTTTTGGTACCGTTGAACTGTAGCGAGTTCAAACGGAGCCAGTCCGCTGTGGCCTGCATACATCGGTGAAAAGTCTCCAGTGGGACCGCATCCTGTCCCTCCAGCGAGAAGACCAGCTGGGTGTCATCTGCATAGTTAAATGCAGAGATCCCAAAGGATTTAATAAGCTGGACTAGTGGGCTGAGGTAAATGTTAAAGAGTATAGGGCTGATGGCTGAGCCCTGCGGTACTCCTTGTCCTACTCTCCGCTCCTCTGAACTGAAGGGAGGGAGCGACACACGTTGTTGACGATTATCCAAGTACGAAACTAGCCAGTCCCTAGCCTTGTCTTTAACTCCACACTCTTCCAGCCTCGCTATCAAGGTTGGATGGCTGACCGTGTCGAACGCGGCCGACATGTCGAGCAGCACTAAAAATGCTGCCCGACCACTGTCGACTCGCGCCCGCAGATTGTCAAGCACGGTCACTAACGCAGATTCCGTCCCATGAGCTGGGCGGAAGCCAAATTGCGTCTCATCCAGCCAGGTGTTTTCTTCCAAGAAGCCGGATAGAGTGCGGGTAACCAACTTTTCCATGATTTTCACTGGAAAAGGCAACAGAGAAATTGGCCGGTAATTGGAGAGACAGGCAGGGTCCAGCGTAGGTTTTTTTAAAAACGGAGATACCACTGCCTTCTTCCAACAACCCGGTACAATCCCTGTTTCAAAAGACTGGCAGCAGATGGAATGTAAAGGCTGGAAAAGTTCCCCCTGAAACAACCTCCAAAGTTTTGGCGGAAGAGGGTCAAGAGGCGAACCAGATGAGATCGTAAGGGCTAGGCTGCTAAACTCCTCCAAGGAAGGCAGAGGAAAGCTACTCAGTTGGGGTCGACTGGCCTCACTTGCCGGAGCTCCCAAACTGAGGGCCCGGTCCAAGGAGGGCAGGGGAGGACTACTCAGCCGGGGTCGACTGGCCTCAAACGCCGGAGCTTCCAGACTGAGAGTCTGGTCCGCGGGAGGCAGAGAGGAGCTACTCAGCTGGGGTCGACTGGCCTTCGTCGCCGGAGCTCCCAGGCTGAGGGCCCGGACCAAGGGGGGTGGGGGAGAGCTACTCAGCTGGGGTCGACTGGCCTCACTTGCCGGAGCTCCCAGACTGAGGGCTTGGTCCGAGAAGGGCAAGGAGAAGCTACTCAGCTGGGGTCGACTGGCCTCCCTCGCCGGAGCTCCCAAACTAAGAGCCTGATCCACGGGGAAGAGGGGAAAGCCACTCAACTGGGGTCGACTGGCCTCGATTGCCGGAGCTCCCAAGTTGTGTGCCTGAACCTCTGGTCGGGGTCGACTGGTAGTTGAGGCTGGAGCTTCTAAACAGGGGTGAGAAATCCCCTGCAAGGGTCGACTAGCCATCACCTCCGGAGCTCCCGAACCAGTAGGAGAATTGACTGGGTCCTGCAGACCCTCCAGGATTCTGCAGATTTTCTCCTCAAAGGCCTCGGCAATGGAATCACAGAGATCTTGCGATGCAGGGACAGAACTGGCCACACACGTGGGATGGGCAAGGTCTCTGACAATTTTAAAAAGGGCCTGTGCCTTGTTAGGGGCATGAGTCAAGGTGGATTCAAGATAGGACGCTTTAGCCAACTTGATCTGAGCCTTGTAATTTTGTATGGCAGACCGGAACATAGTTTTCTCCGAATCTAGGTATTGTTTCCTCCACACCCTTTCTGCACGTTTGCAGTCGAGTTTGAGCTGACGAAGTTCGCTCGTATACCAAGGGCTAGCTCGGTTCACCCTACCCCGTGACTTCCGAAGGGGTGCCAGTTTATCCAAAGAACTCGAAATTGATTGACAGAAGCGAGCATAGCTCTCCTCGGCTGTAGTGCCAAGCTTAAAGTCCTTATCTAAGATGTTCGGCAGAGGGGAGGTTTTAAGAATACGGGACCAAGGTCTCTCTAATTTAGCTTGGGGTAGTCCAGCCTCTCGTGAGGTGTGGTCCTCCAGCCAGAGAGAAAACAAGATCAAGAAGTGGTCTGTCCAATACTGGCACTTAATATCCTCTATCGAGACCCATAATGGATTCGCGAATACCAAGTCCAGAATATGACCCTTACGATGCGTGGTGGCATTCACCAACTGTTCCATCTTAATATCCATGCAGGCTTGGCTAAGGGAATAAAATACATTATCCCTTGAGCCACCGGCCCACAGGTTAAAGTCGCCAAGAATCAGTAACTTGGAGTGGGAACTAGAGAGTTCGTAGATCAAGTCAATGAGGAGGGCTATGGTTGGTGCTGGTCCTGGGGGGCGATAACAAAGAACACCTGAGCACAGTTTCAGCTCCTGCTGTTTGACTGTAAAGCCCATCAGTTCAAAACCTGATACCTCACGAATCTTTAGCTGGGAGAGAGTAAGCGAATCTTTATAGATAAATCCGATTCCTCCTCCTCGGTTGAGCGGGCGAGGAGTGTGACTGATTTTATAGCCTGAAGGGCAGGCTAGGCCCAGCTCCACCTCACAGTCCTCCCGAGTCCACGTTTCTGTGAGAAAGAGGACATTGAGATTTTCAGACTCAATAAGAAAGGCGATTTCCATGTGGTGCTTACAAAGAGATCTAACATTAAGCAGTCCACAGGAGATTCGCTTGGTAGTTAGTGGTCTGGCCCCGTTCTGACAGGGTCTGAGCTTGAGTAGGTCGGGCCGGGAGTAGGTGATACGGTGGGAGCCAAAGGGGCCAGAGGTAGCGGCCCTATGCGCGTCCGTTGCGCGAACGGGCGCAAACGGGCTTACCTCTGGCGCACCTCCGGCGCGCCTACGACGCGCCCGCTGCGCGCGAGCGCTGCGCGTCGATCCATCCATCCTAAAGTACTATTACGCTGAGCAGAGGACCGCCTACTAGCCTCTTGCCTTACGCAAGATGGCCGCGGAGTGCCTCGCCTCACACCCAACCCAAGATGTCGGACCCAGCTAAACTGTCTGGCCTCGCCGAATGCGAGGAGATGAAAACTTAAATGCAGGTGAGCCTCCCAAACTTCCCCGGCCTGCGGACGCCGACAGGAAAAAGTTATTCAGGGAATTCTAGCCAGAAGCGCTAGCAAGAGAGTATTAAGGCGCTGACAAGGTGAGCGTTAAAGCGCTGATAAGTAAGCTTTAAGCGCCGCGGAATAAAAGCACAGCAAACACTTTAAAAATTATGAGTAAAAGGCGCGGCAGCGGTTAAAACCTTTTTCGCACTAGCGGCTGCTAGCATTTTCCTGGATTTGCATTTGTGGCAAAAAACTTTATTAGGCAAACACGGTGACAATTGGAGCACACCCGTTTTGTGGCATTCAGTTACTGGACAAATATGAACATTTCTCTGGTGTTTATACCTGGTGGTATATTATTTATCTCAACCATGTTGTACCACAATTAGGCTGGTTGCAGTGTGTACTACGTGTCAAAACTGTTTAAAGGCTGTTTCAATGGCAAAGAAGTTCCATGTGATATATGTGTATGTGTGTTTGTTCTCGCCTTCTAGCAGGGGACGTAGAGAGGTAGCTGCCATTTAGAGTATCCTTCCTCCCTTGTGAGGCCCGCACCCATACACTGACTGGTGGGTAATGTAAACATCTATTGTTGTGAAGCCAGTTCCGGTTACTGTGGTGCACTGTTTATGTTTCCTTGTTCATTTATTCACAGTGCTCCACCTGAAATCACGTGTCTGCCATAGGAACAAACAAAACAGGGTTGCCAAGATGATGTCTCGATGACTGTCAAATCGTCCTTCTTCTTATAACTACATGAACTGATTCTTTTCCTTTACAGGTAGACTTTCTTGGGTAAAGCAAAATAGAATCAAATAACAATTGAAGTTGTTAACGCAGTGTGTCTAAATAACCTTTTCTATTCACAGGTCTCCCTCCCCGCTGTTCCCATCCTTTTCCCCGACTGACCCCCTTAATCTTCCGTGCTATCAAGGCAATTCGGAATTGCGGTTGTCAATAGGTGGACTCATTTGAGCAATGATCCGATCCTGAGAGGCCTCCGAGGGACCATGACACCTGACTAGACTGAGCAACACATCCCAACCCGAGATAATTTGGAAGTCCAGATACTTGGTCCACAGCTTGCCTATTTTGGTGATCCGCCTTATTTAAGATTTGTTGTTTGGATGAGGATCACATTTCATCAAGAGTGGAAATTATGTTTTAGAATGTAGTTTCTGTTCTTCCCCTCTGGATTCCCTCTGCCTGGTGGGAGGAGAACTCAGGGTCACTGAATTAGCAATTTAGGTTTCATATTGCAATGATGCGGTTTTAATCAATGGGGATGAAACTATGGCATGGTTATCCTTTTTTGCACAAGTATTTGTTATGTTGGGTGGAGCTCAATAAGCAATTTGAAACGAAACCATCTTTATTAGCATTTTTTATTTTCACTATGAAAAAGACAATGGATAATATTGTAACAAAAGAGAGCATCAACCAGTAAATAACATTAAGGGATTAGTAGAGGAATCAACATCGGTTCAAGGGCTGGAAAGAGGAACTTTGAAACAGGTAGCTGCAGTAAAAGGTATCTCGAATGGGACGCAAGCAGCAAAATGAACTCTGTGCAGAAAAGCTTTAAAATGTTGTTTGCAATTTGACAGCCGCTGCCAATGTGAATTTACTTGGGGCAAATATCTGCTAAGAAAAGAACTGAAAAACAGTTCTAGTCTCGAAGTTGATAAGGAAATGATGGCGCTCATCGACACAGAAAGTGAGAATGGAAACACATTTGGACATGTTTATGCATACTGTAATACGCTGTGACGTTGCTGAGCCACATAAAAATGGCGTGAGAAGGGAGAGGTGCTGCAACCAGTAGAAAAAGACAACCCTATTAGTGTGAGCGTGGATCTATGTGCAAAATTAGAGGACCAATTTGTATAGCACGCGAATACCCCAAGGTGGGCGTATTACGGATTGAATGGATGCCACAGCTGAAGTCGGGGAGTAGGGATACCGGGAATGTTGGGAATGGCACCTGGGAATCCCGTGCATGGGACAGCAATGTGCATGCTTCATCTGTGCCACTTTTATTAAAACACTTTTATTAAAACCAATAAAATGTTTTAAAAATGTGAGCTTTGAATGCAAGAGCATTACAGCATTCCTATGTCCCACTCTTATCTGAGGAAGCAAAGGTGGGACTAATGTGGTTAAATCTATGCAATTAAGGGCCCATAGCCAGAAGTATATTTTTAGGGAATACGGCCCTCGGCTACGATCTCACATTAAAGCTGTGCTCTATAGATGTATTCTTTTCTAAATACGGGTTCGCCTACTAAACATTGCCCCCCAGAATAAAGCGGTACAAAAATATTGAGGACAGACTATTGAAGGGTAAACACATATATAGGAAGTACAGATTTACATTCCTAAAGCCACATTTACATACCTTGACTATATATACATACCATGTAGGTACATATATGGGCAGTAAGGTATAGAAAATCTATACTTACCTGTCGATATTTTGGATACAATATTCTGTCACAGCACACAAAGAGTTTAAATAGGGTCAGAGGCCAAAATTTAAAGACTAACTGGGATATGCAGCCCCAAATTAACATGTAAATACAGAATATATCCCAGTGTCTAAGAGGTAGAGAAAGATAGGGAAAAACTCATCAGAGCCCAAGATTCATAAGGAAGACATATGGTTTATATGTATGGATTCCCATCACTCACCATACCTCGTGATTAGCTTCATCATTTGGGTACCCTTTTGTAAAGACTGACATTCTTGCTCCTTAGATATCGGAACTCTAGGATGTCAAAAGGTATAGTTGCCAAGATGAGCAGAATGTAGATTGTAGTGTGTATGGGACAGAAATAAAAATGCAGTGCAAAAAAAGTGAAGTGAAAAATAAAATTGATGCGTAGACAGACTGTAAATTTTATTGATGTCTGCTACGATCAAAAGTTAAAAACAGTGTTAAGGACTGGTTTTAACAAATAGCCGTCCTTTACAAAAGCGGTCGACTTGTTTCAGCACTCAGCGGTGAAGATAAACCATGTGCTTTCATCAGGACCTCTATATACAATAAAGCTACTGCTGTAAGTATAAACTAAACAAAAGTGTTTGCAAACAAAAAAAGGATACAATGTGAGTCAAATTTCTCACAGTCCAGAATTCCTTGTTGGCTCACAAGTGGTCTGGAAAAATAAATAAGTAAAGTGACACAATGTACAATAGAATCTTAGGACAGAGTCTTCCCATTCATTCTTTATTAGATGTGTGGTAACAGGTTAAACCATAACACTCACGCCCAAGAAATGAGCTATAACCACCATCTTATCTCGTGAGTATGGAGGAAAAGGCCTCACCCCATCTGGCAACAGCTCAGGGCAAAGGAGGCACCGCTCTAGGAGGAAAAGTACACCAAACTAAAATTTCTGCGGTGTAACTTACAACCTTCAACATTAAAAACAAATCCAATACCAAAGGTATTAGGTAGAGCACTCCTGGCTCATGCAACTCCCCACTCGCCCATGTTGGACAACACTATCCCTCCTTGAGGGTATTTAATGTATTGTCCATGAATAAAACATTTCTCCTCAAATAGTAATATAGCCACAAGCGTCGTAATGGTGACCATAAGCCTCATTAAGGTGTCTTAATAACAAGAAGGTCGTGTGTGATCACAGCCTTCAGCTCGCAGCAACTATGATGGTAATAGTATTACGATTAAAACGCTAATCATTAGGTCCGCCAGTTCAGATATAATAACAGAGAATGTCGCGGTGCTCTGATGACCAGGGTAACTGTTGGTAGAAGTAAGTACTTCCGTCAGGCAAATCACAGCCTCTTTCCCTTTAAACAAATTAAGTTTGTCCACTTAAAGATACTCCGTAGTTCAATGCAGAATATCGCATTAATCGCGACTCGCGTTCGAGATCTCTAGGGTCAAAAATAAGAATAAGAATGTCAGCGGGAGATGTGCTAACTCTTACCTATCCGTCGGTACCTCTGACGGTCTTCAGAGCCGTCGGGGAGGTGCCGGACGGAAAAGAGACACTCAATAAATAGACCCCACTCCTCTTGGCAGCCTCTCAGTAACTTCCGTGTTGGTTAGCATAGTCCCGGTAGGCGCGAGAGTTCGTTCGAAATCTCGCTGGACATCATGGAATATGTAGTCTAGAGACTCTAGGCTCTGTTAAAGAGATACACGGGTAGTTAAAGAACCATGTGAACTCTGTCATGTACTCTCAGCCATTACTTCTAAGTGTATTGCTATTGTAAAGTGCTAATGTAGAGATCTAGACCAAACAAAACTATTGGCATAAACTCCTAGGTGGTAAAGTATCATGTTTAATCCAGAACTTGGGGGTTTAACAATAAGCTAATATGTTATAAATACAAGTAGTTTTATTGGGGTATAAACTCCCCGTGGCCAGATCATGTAATAACTCATTATAACCCTTACAACAACATGAACATACCCCTCAGAGAAAAATAGAATTAGAAATAATAATAATAATAATAAATTATTTGTAAAGCGCTTGGATACACAGAACTATGTGTCCCCGCGCTAACTGCTGATACAATACGGCGATCCATGGGCAGCTGTAGAAAAGAAGCTCAGGGGAAGATTACATGTTGGGGAACAGAAAAGTTTTCAATTTTTCTCGAAATCTCCGTTCAGATGGCTCCATCCGCAAGTGGAGCGGGAGCGCGTTCCAGTGTTTGGAGGCTAAGTACCTAAAGGAGCTTCCTCCCATTATGGACCTGAAGATTCGAGGCAGTTTGAATAGCATCATACCAGATGATCTTAGGTTCCGGGTGGGGCGGTGTATAGTGAGGAGGTTTTTTAAGTATTCAGGACCTTTGTCCTGAGCGATGCGATGAGCATAGCAAAGGGTCTTAAATTTGATCCTCTCCCTAACCGGAAGCCTGTGAAGTTTCACCAAGGCAGTTTTTGCGGAAGTTCTGCGTGAGAGTCCTAGCACAAGGCGTGCAGCGGCATTCTGCACACATTGCAGTTGATGTAAACCCTTCTGACTGAGCCCCATCAGGAGGGCATTCCCGTAGTCCAAATGGGGAGTCACTAGCGCGTGGACAATGGTTTTTCTGGCTCCGGTATACAAATAAAGCAGAGGCTTGGCAAAATACAATGTACAGTGATGCGGAATGTCAGAGAGTAGACCAGGGGATAGAGTCATTCAGTCCTTGTGTGTCACTCTTAAGTCTAAAGACCCACCGTTGTTCTCTAAGCAGTAAAAATTTCGAAACGTCAGTGACATGGTGTGGAATGAAGAGTTGTTCTAGAACAGTCCACAGCATGTCCTCTGGTCTGTGATTCAGTTCCAAATAGTGGGCCGTAAGACCAGTCGCTTGTTTTTTGCACCTCACGGTGCTCATGTGTTCCATGATCCGTAATTTAACTTTTTGTGAGGTCATGCCCACATAGTTCAACTTGCAAGGGCATGAAATCAGGTACACCACCCTCTCGCTGTTAGTTAGTAAACTTCTTCTGTATCCATGGGCGATCTGTACCTATGTCCACTGTTTTAGATTTTCTAGTCATGGGGCATACTTTACAGGTACCACACGAAAAATGTCCCTGCAATGCAGGTGTACCACAAATGGTGTCTTGGGTAGGTGGTTCTGAGGCATGTGGTCTTGTGTGTACTAATTGGTCTCGTAAGTTGCTATTTCTCTTAAATGCAAAAAGAGGTTCTGGTATATTTCCCAATTTTGAGTATTTTCCAGTGCCGACATATTGATTTTTTCATGTCATTCGACACTGTACTGTAAGTATTAACAAATGTCAGTCTCGGGGTTGTCTCTTGTTTGGTGTTGTTTTACAGTAGACTCTCACGATTATTATTGCCAGCACGTTTGACCGCTTGATTAACCAGTTTTCTGGGGTAATCCCTATTTACCAGATTGGATGATAGGGTTTTAGCATGCCTGAGAAAACTGTCCTTCGTGGAACAATTCCTGCGTATACGCAGGAACTGCACATAAGGCAGGTTGTCCTTGAGAGCGACTGGGTGGTGACTTTTGTAACTCAACAAGGAATTTCTAGCCATGGGCTTGGTGTAGAGTTCAGTCTCAAGGCCAGCAGGGGAGGCAGTGATAAACAGATCTAGAAAGGGCAACTTATACTTGTTCATCTCCACCGTGAATTTTAGGTAACTATTCCTGCTGTTTAGCCAGACCAGGAACTCATTCACACTGGTGGTATCCCCTCTCCAAATAACTAAAATATCATCGATATAACGCCTCCAAAGGCAAATGGAATCACGATGAGGGTTATTGGAATTAAGAAAATGTTCTTGCTCGAAACCATGAACGTACAGATTAGCCATGCTTGGAGCAAAAATGCTTCCCATACTCTTACCAGATGTTTGGAGGTAGATAGTATCCTCAAATTTAAAAAAGTTTTCTTTCATGGCTATCTGTGCGCACGCCATGATGAAATGAGGCGGTGTTATGGAGTCTAGGTTCCGCTGTGACAGCAGTGTATTCACAGAGTCGAGGGTATCATCCTGCGGAATTGAGGTGTACAGGGACTCCACATCAAACGATACGAGAAGATCCGTATCGTGATTATATTCAATGTCAGGAATAAGTCTGAGAACGTCCTTGGTATCCTGAAGGAAGGTTGGCATTTCCTTCACCATCGGGTTCAAAAAGAAATAAACAAAAGTCGAGAGGGGTTCCAAAAGTGACCCAATCCCTGATATAATAGGGTGGCTCAATGGTGGTCTATTAGGCTTGTGCACTTTTGAAAGGACGTAAAAGTACGGCATGACAGGTTTTTTGGTCTGGGGAGTTGCATGAGCCAGGAGTGCTCTACCTAATACTTTTGGTATTTGATTTGTTTTTAATGTTGAAGGTTGTATGTTACACCGCAAACATTTTAGTTTGGTGTAGTTTTCCTTCTAGAGCGGTGCCTCCTTTGCCCTGAGCTGTTGCCAGGTGGGGTGAGGCCTTTTCCTCCATACTCATGAGGTAAGATGGGGGTTATAGCTCATTTCTTGGGCGTGAGTGTGATGGTTTAACCTGTTACCACACATCTAATAAAGAATGAATGGGAAGACTCTGTCCTAAGATTCTATTGTACATTGTGTCACTTTACTTATTTATTTTTCCAGACCACTTGTGAGCCAACGAGGAATTCTGGACTGTGAGAAATTTCACTCACATTGTATCCTTTTTTTGTTTGCAAACACTTTTGTTTAGTTTACACTTACAGCAGTAGCTTTATTGTATATAGAGGTCCTGATGAAAGCACATGGTTTATCTTCACCGCTGAGTGCTGAAACAAGTCGACCGCTTTTGTAAAGGACGGCTATTTGTTAAAACCAGTCCTTAACACTGTTTTTAACTTTTGATCATAGCAGACATCAATAAAATTTACAGTCTGTCTACGCATCAATTTTATTTTTCACTTCACTTTTTTTGCACTGCATTTTTATTTCTGTCCCATACACTCTAAAATCTACATTCTGCTCATCTTGGCAACTATACCTTTTGACATCCTAGAGCTCCGATATCTAAGGAGCAAGAATGTCAGTCTTTACAAAAGGGTACCCAAATGATGAAGCTAATCACCAGGTATGGTGAGTGATGGGAATCCATACATATAAACCATATGTCTTCCTTATGAATCTTGGGCTCTGATGAGTTTTGCCCTATCTTTCTCTACCTCTTAGACAGTGGGATATATTCTGTATTTACATACAATATTCTGTCCTCAATATTCTCTGCCATCAATATTCTGGTTTTGATATTCTGGTGCACACCATGTAATTCTGTGTAAAAGAATATGTGGATTTTTTTAAGGTACATATTAAGTCACGCTCAATCACCTTTCCACAATCCAACTTTTAATCCTATCAATTAGATGGGATTTAAAGTAGAAGTGTGTAGAGGCTGACTTGCAACGTTGTGTATTTTCTAAACTGTTCAAGCTTTGTTCAATGAAAAACGTATCAAGTTATTTTATTTAAAATAAGCTGGTCTCATCTCAGAGCCATCCCTCCCACACCTCTTACCTCAGGTGGTGGATATCCAGCCTCCACACTCAAAATTGTTTAACTGGGATATTTCCTACCTGGGACATGCTACATCAGGAAATAATCACACCTGGAAGGCCAAATGGACTAGACCAGCATCTTGATTCCAGGACCACCAGAGAGACTCCAAGGGCTAGTTGGCTGACCTCGTGATCAGAGCCCCAGGGTCAGAAAAGCCTACAACCATCTTGAACTCAGCACCTAGTTTCAAGTTGTTGTCAGTCTTGTCCCTCAAGAGTTGCCCCCCAGTCTAAAGACCATTTTAAGTGGGCTTGAGGGTTCTCTGCCAGCCCAGCTGTGGTACTGTAAGCAGAACCGACGGTGCGCAAAGCCTCTCCTCACAACCGCATCGGCACCGCTGCAGAGAGACGCATCCCAGATGACAGACTCCACATTGTAGCCCGTAGTCTCCTTGGTACTGCGCGGTGCAATGCACCCTCGATGCAGGCCTTTGAATTACAAGTACCTCATCAACCGCATCTTCAAGAACGATGCAGGACTCCGCACCACAGGTCAGCCTCCCCCTCAGAACCGCCGCTGCGCGATGCACCCTCGACGCGGGATCACGCAATCCTCCACAAACCAGGAGTTAAGGTACTTTGTTCAGCTGGCCTAACTGGCCCCTATATCTGGCCCATGCTCCATCGCGGTCTACCTGAACTTGTGATTGTCCCGGTACAGGGCGACCAGATAACCAAAGTTGCGCTTTGTGTTTCTAGGCACTTTTTAAGCTAAATATTTAAAATTGCATATCTCCGGTTCTACTGATTTTGTTGCTTTGGAGTGAAATAATTTATTAAAACGTACTCTATTTTTCTAAATTGGTGTGGGATTTTCCATGTGTTGTGTTTTCACTTTATTACTGTTTGTAGTACTGCATAAAGTCTTAACACATTGCCTCTCAGTTAAGCTTGAATGCTTTTTGTCAGGCTACCTGAGGGTTAAATCCAGGTTAATTTGGGGTTTGCTGCTCGGGTAGGGTCTTACCCCCTCAACTTGTAACCTAATGTCCAACAAAAGGTGTGAAGGGAGTTCAGCTAATGCCCACTAAATTCTTGATCTTTAGCTGTGACAATGCACTAGTGTTGGCACCACCTTTCATATCAGCTTCTCACACACAACACTGTGGTGCCCCACAGGAGTCCATCATATTCCCTATATTATTCAACATCTACCCAACCGCCTTACTGAACCGGATTACATCATTTAACCCCAACCATTACAATTATGCAGATGACACCAAAATCATTTAAAAAAATAAGTGGTTGGAAGATCTCTACAATTTATAAAGTGACTGCCTTAAGGCTATAAACACAGATTATAACATCCAGCTAAAGCTAAATTTGCTAAGACAGAGCTTATGACCCTGCGAAAACGATAGGAATACCTGTCTACCGCCAACATGAGGTCCTTCAAACAATACCAAAAGAAGTATGAAAAAAGGGGTAACCCTTGAATCAGACCTATATTTAATACCACATGTTAAAGTAAAACAGAGTGCCATTTACACAATAAAAACACTACGATGCATCCACCCACACCTTAGATAACCTCCAAGCTTGACTACCCAAACAGCCTATACCTTGGCGCACCTGTGTTCATCATATGCATAATACAACTCATCTAAAATGCTGCTGCAAGACTTCTCCTCTTCCTTCACCCGAGATAATCCATGAATCCAATTGTTAAATCACTCCACATACCATATTCCATAACTAGAAGACCAGTACTGAAAGCACTTTGCATTGTTCACAGAACTTAAAGGAATAGGACTGCTATACTTACAATCTAAATTCAAGCAATAAAAACAAATCTGGACACTTCGCTCCAGGCTTGCTCTACTTCTCATATCACCTTACCAGAAGAAATCTGTAGGAGGACCTGCTTTCTCAGTACAAGCTGCCAAGCTCTGGAACTCCCTACTAGCTAGCATTTGAAGCACACAGGAGTTTATAATCTTTAAACGATAGTTGAGAAACATTACTATTTCCAAGACAGCTATAGTATCACACCTGGCAGCAGAACCTTGAAAGACAGTCGAACCCTCAAGCTTAGTCTTTAACTTACAATCCACAGATTGAAAACAACCCAACAAACAAACTACTTTCGATAATCTGGTAAGTAAAGGAGGGCAGACTCATGCTTTGCTGGGGTATTGTATAATAATGCCTTATCTGATAGACAGGATCTGGCCGCAGATTCCTTATCTTAGAATCCTCCCCAGGTTCAAGACTGGAGCCGGAAAACTTTCAGCATTACCTCTGTGCATCGGTTGAGGGCATCGAGTGACTCTGCAGCGATATTGTCTCCCGAATGTGACATCCAACGGAGTCCATATAAGTCCTCCTGACAAACTGACATCAGTTTCTTTTGTGACTATTTCCGCATCAACAGCACTGAGCTATTTAGAGAAACAGTCTCAGGAAACAGTGTGCCAAAAAGGGAAAAATCTTGTATCAACAAGTACAGATCAAAATAATTGCAGTAGAAAACAAAGAGGAGATCTAGGAGACCACAGGGCCCTCAACTGACAAAGTGGGGAGGATGGGTAGGTCAATAAGTAATCTGCGGCTAGAGCCTGTATATATCAGATAAGACATTACCGAAGATAAGTAACTTGTCCACCTGATAGTTTCATCTAGCCGCAGATTCCTTATCTTAGAATCAGATACCCAAGCAATACCATCCTTTGAGAAGGGGCTGCGAACTGACCTCACCAAAGATCCCCAAATAGTAGAAGCCGGTCCAAAAGGTAGGGGCCAGACTGTTAATAGGTGAAACCAGATGCTCACCTAAGGACTGTTCTCCAAAAAGGACTACGGGACGCCCACATGGATTCAAAAGTGACATGACAGTGAGAAACACTGTATAGTGCCAGTTAAAGAAGCCGCCCCAAAAAGGGATGCAACCTACGATCGGGGGATATAAAGGGACCAAGGACAATCGTCCACAAAGTCCAGGCTCAAAACCAATGGAAAGAGCACACACAGCATGCTCAGCAGCAGCAAACGCATACAACAAAATAGGAACACACACTGATTGTCAAGGAATCTATCATGAGATACAGATTCTGAAAAAAGGGGCCTCCAATCATAGAATGATGGAGAAAAAAGAAAAAGAGAGAATAACGAATGCTGAAGAGCATCCCTAGAAAAGCAAGAACAGTAAAAGGAAACAGCTCTTATTCTGAGAACCGTGATAGAGATATGTGGCAAGCTCCAAAATAATGCAACTGAGACGCACACTGAAGAGAATGAAGGAAACCGACAAGCACAACCAAGAAGGATGAACCAGGTCACCAAGAAGGGTGTAGATAAAATGCAGGGACATACACTATATAGAAGGCCAGAAGACCATATGTGCAAAACACACATGTATATATAATTAAAGTAAAATACATCTACAAGAGATCCATTTAAGAGATCAATATATACATACCCACAAAAAACACAGAAATTCCTGTACACACACAAGTAATAAATGATACAGCAAAAGTATATCCACTCCACTGAAGGCAACTTGTGTCCTTCATCAGTGAGCGAGAGGACGAGAAATAGAGGAACAAGGGACACTCTAAGAACAGAGGCAACCAAGGAAGGACAGAGATAATACATCCTACTGTCATAAAAGAAGAGGTTACGACAGTAACTGAGGTGGAGACAGAAAGACAAAGTTGGGAAACCGCAACACAATGCCACAGAGCAGGAATTCGAAGGCATTGCCCACTACAGGAGAACAAGGGCAACCATCTAAGAACCAACGCCACGACTGAGGAAGGATACCAGCAGGTGGTCGCAGGAGAAGCAAAGAATAAACAGCATGTGGAAAGTCCACTATGAAAGAGAATAAGAGTGTAACTGTCAGAGGAAGCAAAGGGACGGTGAAAACTAAGGGAAACAGATAGTCGATTACGATAATCACACATTGCCCAACTTATGGAAGCAGGGGGAAACAGGTAAGAAACCTGACCAACACTTCATGGCGATTTAGGGAAAGATAGGATGTAATAGGAAACCCAGCCTCTTGTAAAATAAGGATACTAGGCAAGGATCCAAACAATCAAGGGGACTGGTGTCCCGGGTGAAGAGCACTGAAAGAACAGCAGAGACAACAGCTACCCCATGGATGTATGGCGGAGATATATAAAAATCCTTTGCAGAAGGCAACAGCAGCAACTGTACCTCAAGTAGGTAGGTAGAAAACCAAAAGGGTAAACCCACAGGCAAAAACACCAGACTGTGGAAGATAAGCATCATCAGGGGCACAATAAAGGAAAAGAGGGAGCAACACAAGAAAACGGTGCCAAGGCGAAGATCGAACTAATACGCCAAACAGATGCCGATACCATAAGCGTATCGGGGGGGGCTGGAACCCAGGCCAGAACTAAGAGGAACATAATATGGGTAGGAAAAAATCCAAGTGTCTCAGAGTAAAAGAGAACAAAGACAAGGTCCACACTGCAGAGGGTCGGAGACCCAAACAAAAGATAACCAGGCCAAGAACGTGCCTGCCTATGATACCAGTGTCACTCAAATGGAGGGGGCAGAGAAAAGAAGAAATTGAGTCCCCATAAGGGATACTAAATGTATAGAAAGCTTATAAAATACCACTAAGGCATACAAAATAAGGTCTCTGCGAACGCAGAACAAGGCTACAATGCATACGCACAATGTACCAGAAAAACCGGCACAGGGTAGCATTCGGGTAGGAAAATTCAAGCAGCAGAAAAAAGCCGGAAGAAGAGACTCCCACGAGAGAGCAAAACAAGATGTGTTCCAAATGGCTGGAAACAAAACTTGTCATTGACAGCATAATTGAGAAGAAAAGTATCTGCAGAAAGCAGGAACACTACATCTAATGTAATCCTGGAGGGCAGAGAGTACCTATGAAGGCGAACAAGAGTCCAAACAAGGGGAAACAAATTGCTTAGTAAAACAAATAGTTAAGACTCTGCACCACTATGACTATCTCTGAGCCGGAATAAGGCCGAGTTGCCATATGAGCCACAAAAGGGAGGCTCCATCAAAAGGCATGTCATTTAAAGTAGTTTGCACAGCTTCGAAAAATCTGGAAGTACGCAACCATGCACGCTGACCTGGAGCTATGGAAGAGACCATAGCCCAAACAACAGAATTAGTGGTATCCATACCACAGTGAATGCTAAGAGTGGCAGCAAGATATCCATCATGTACCAGGCTTCCTCCGAAAGGGAGGGCAAGAGGTGTTCCACTGAGTCTCATAAGGCGTGGGAGAAGCGGGCGAGGACACAAGAAGCGTTCAGAGAGCGCAAGACAGTGCTAGAAGAGAAAATATGCCTACTACAAGTGTCAAATTTTCTGGCCTGTCTCTCCGGAGAGACAGGAGTGGGAAAATCATTATTTTGGGTGTCCAAAGCAGCCTGTACCACAAAGCTCATAGTAAAGGGATGTCTAAGAAGATGGGAGGAATCCTCAAGGGCCAGGTAATGCCTGTGAGAAATAAAGCTATCCACAGGGGGCCCTGTTTCAGCTTTACTCCAAGCACCCAGTAGGATGTTGATCAGACAGGCACTATAAGGAACTACAGGTTCACTGTTGGACTGGGCAGGGTGTAGAACGCCAAGTAAAGGGTCTGTTGACAATTCTATAGAAGGAAATTTTAAATTAAGTATGACCAAAACACGATTTAGCATGGATGCCAAAGTGGAACTCACTGCCGTAGCCAAATCCAGGCCACTGGTGTCACCCAAGTCAAGTAATCAGTTAGACTGCATAGATGGTGGAGCTGTTTCCGAAATGGGATGGGGCGGACACCACACCATCTGTAGTACTTCCACAACCATGGTACTCAGCAGGAAAAAGCAGAGGAAGGGAGTCTGAGACAATCGGCTCCATCGGTGCCGCATCTGACACTGTAACAGAAGCTGGTCAACGCCGAGAAGGCGACTCCTCGACGTTGGAGAGAGCGTCTATCAGTGTCGACGGCACCACCATGGGGGCTTACAGACAAGAGTCCGACACCACCATCAACCACACCAGAAGCAAGAGCCGAAAGTGGGAGCCTTGACTGGCTGTGCACCGGCATCGCTAAGGCGTCAGACACAGGAAGCCGGCCTGAAGCTGAGGGAGAACCTGCTGGCAGGGTCACAGACCCGACCTCATGCACTTCTGTGGGGCCTGAGGGCACTCAAGAGGAAGGTGATGATCCAAGAATAGAATTAAGAGTTTGAGAATATTGTCTCATCTGGTTCAAAGACGCCCAAGCCCCCAGACAGGTGGGAAGATGCGAGCCACACCCATGCTTTGACACTTCAACAGAAGAGTGGGAAGCAGCAGTAGACGACGAAGGTGGGCGGCAATGTGACTTCAACTGCCGAGACTTCCCTCCAGATGTCAAAGGTGAATGACGCTCACGGGGACAGCTCCTAGTGGGGATGTGAAGTAGGTCCGTAGAGCGCATTGGGGACTGAGGACAACAAGAAGACTGATGACTGTGTCATCCGCGTCGCAAGGTACTTCATGAGATGTTACCTGCATGCTTTCAATTGGAGATGGCGACAGGCTTGGCACTCTTTGAAGTCGTGGTGCTCACCCAGGTACCACATGCAAACCGAGTGAGGGTCTGTGGCAGAGATTTGTCATCCACAGGACTCACAAGGCTTGAATCCCGAGGGAATTGAAAAAGGTAGAAAAAAAGAGCACACTGCTCTGTCAACGAAAAAACGTCAAGTAGTCCAAAAAACTGCTGGAGCAACTGCAAAGCGGATCCGCGTTAAAGCAGAAAAGAAGGAGTTGGCGTCAGCGTGTCGGGGGAGGGCTTACATGGACTCAGTTGACGTCCCATTCGGAGGCGACGTCGCTGCTGAGTTGCTCGATGCCCTCTACCGACGCACAGTGGTACTGCTGAAAACATATCTTGACTAGTCTGGCACCTGAGAATGATTCTAAGATTAGGAATCTACGACTAGATGTCTCTATCAGACATGTACATTCATACATAATATTTCTAGCCGACAGTAATACTAATACCATAACACTCAGTGGTCATTAGTCAATTGTAACTTGCACCTCTTACATTCACATAAGACATCTGCTATGAGGGATGTCCATCACCAGTATTGTGCAGCCAATAAATCAGCCATCACCAAATAAACAGGCATGAAATAAAAACAGCTCTGTCCATATTGCTAGTCAATGGGAGGACTTTAATCTAGTCCATGACTGCAGGTCCTAAATATCTATACACAGTGGCCGCTACTTTAGATTTCACTATGACTTTCAGATATGAGAAGATAGTAATAATGGACATCCCATCAGAACACTCTGCTTCTTTCTCCCTCCAGCAATGCCACCTCTGCCTCAGACCTTTACCCCAAATTTTTGATTGGCCAACCATGTGCAGTAACCAACGAAGCAGACTATATCATAAGAAACACCATAAAGGCACCTGCCGTTCTGTTCGAAGCTGCCGCTGTACTGAAAAGCATCAACTGCACATTTGTGTCTCCCGTAGCTCATCATCCACCACACTGCTAAGTGACGAAATCTCATACCACGATAACTGCACATTGGTGGTTATCACGCACACATAGAAACACTTCCTACATAGGATCACAAAACAAAGGCAACACCCTTTCAACCACACACCATCCTATCTGGCGTAGCTTGCTGCTCACGTAGGTAAGTGCTTCAGCAGCAAACATAGGGGAAGGGAAGTAAGTGCTATACAAATGTGCAATACAATACAATATTTATCAATTGTGCATCACCAAGATTTATTTTTATCTTATTAAAATCTTTTTTCCATCAGATTTCAGAATCATAGAGCAAAATGAGCTTCATTTGTGTTTTTTCAACTGCTGGTATATGTTGAAATATTTGTACAGTTCATTTACTTTTATTTACATTTATTTTTTTATTTTATTGTGAATTAGAAACAAACTGGCATCCTAAATTACTAAAAACCCTGCAACGTGCTACAGCACAAAGGAGGGTCCTTCACAAAGGTTGACTGGTCTCCTATCAGTTATTTATAGCTGTATCTGGATGTAGAACTGTTACTAATGAAGTGAGATCTTTGCCGTACCGTTCCAGCGCTAATGATAAATAATGCAGTGTTACTATCACATAATGTGCCACATTAAGCGTCCCAATTTGTATTTTCTTGCCACGTATTTTAGTCAACATAGCCGCATAATTTAGGCCTTCCTTGTTTTTCTTTTTTTTTTACAAAATATTTTTATTGAAATCGAGGCATGCAGTGATAACATTACACCTTGGCCGTTCCATTGAATCGTATTTATTTTTTTACACAAAAGGAAGAACTTACTTTAGAAATTTGCCATATGTAGGCCTTCCTTGTTGCACTGTTCCAGTGGCCCTGTCTGTACCCTGCAAGATTGTCACACAGTTCACTTTACAAAATCATCTCATTGTGCAGTCATAGAAAGAGAAGTAAGCATAATCTCAACTAAATTTGTCAGAAGACATAGCCTGACACTTAACCTGTTTAGGACCACGCAGAAAATATCAAAATTGAAAGCTATTTTTTTGCTCATTCACCCTCGGATTTCATGCACCTTTAAGTACGTTGCCAGCAGTTTCGGTCATGAGATGAACGGCGGTGGGGGGCGGGTGAGAGGTGAAGATAAATATGGACTGGCCCAGCCCTCAAATGCCCCCATCATGTCTACTGCCGTGAAATTCGTAACAAGACTTTTTTTTTTAATCAAAGGTGTGAGGCAAACACATTGTATTCAATTTAATAAATGAGGAGGTAAATTACAAATGGACATCTTACTCCAAACATGCCTTAAAGTACTGGCAAAAACAAGCAAGTTATGTTATGTTATGTTACGGTTATTTATTGTGCGCACAGATACTCCAGCCAAGGAGCGTCCTGGCGCAGAGACAAGGTAGAACGTAACACAACAGGAGAGTAAAAACAAAACAGCTAAAACAAGAAGGTTTTTATAGCCCTCCGAAAGGTCAAAAGGTCCTCCATCAGACGGATTTCAACAGGCAGGGAGTTCCATGCTGACGCGGCCATTACCCTAAACGAGTGGCCTCCCATGCGACTGAGCCTGAATCTGGGGACCACCGCAAGGGCCAGACCCTGGGAACGGAGGCTACGGGTAGGAACATAAAAGGAAAGACAACTCGACAGGATTTCCGAGCCAATACCTCTCAAGATCTTAAAGGCAAGGCACAAAACCTTGAAGAGGATGCGCTTCCTAACCGGAAGCCAATGTAGGGAGCGAAGGACACCTGTCACCGAGCAGAATCTGGGCAGGCCAACAATCGCCCTCGCCGCAGCATTCTGAACCCGTTGCAAGCGGGTTAGCTCGGCCTGGTTAGCCCCAGCCAGGAGAGAGCTGGCATAGTCCAGGCGAGAGATGATAGTGGCCTGGATCACCAGCTGCCTGGTTGGGGCATCAAAGAACTTGAGAACAGGTCTCAAGCCCCTCAGGAGTCCAAAGCAGCAGGCCGCAGTTTTTTTTGTATGCCCTACAAAGGAGAGGCCCGCATCCAGCCATACCCCCAGGTTTTTCACCTCCGATACCGGGATCGGAGTAGGTCCCAACTCTGAGGGCCACTAGTGGTCACCCCACAGCTCCACTCCCTTACCTACGACCATCACCTCTGTTTTTGTGGCATTTAGCTGAAGGCAATTGCCTGTCAGCCAGCTAGCCACCGCCTTCAGTCCAGACTGAAACCTGGGGGCCTCAATCTCCGCATCCCCGCTGAGAGTAACCGCCAGCTGTGTGTCGTCGGCATATGAGACCAAAGTTAGGCCCCACTGCCTAGCAACATCAGCCAGCGGTCTCACGTAAAGGTTGAACAACGTGGGGCTCAGCGAGGACCCTTGCGGAACCCCCATGGCCAGCGGTTGGTAATTGGACTTGAAGGGAGGGATGGCAACACAGAAGGAGCGGTCATCTAAGAAGGAGCGGAACCATTGCAGCGCCTGACCGCCAATGCCAATCTCCTCGAGCCGATGCAGGAGGATGCTGTGGTCTACCGTATCAAAGGCGGCGCTAAGGTCTAACAAAATAAGCGCCGCCGTTTGACCAGCATCCAACCTTGCCCGGAGATGTTCCACCATCACAAGTAACGCGGTTTCCGTACTGTGACCAGCACGGAATCCGTTTTGTGTGGGGTCGAGGGCATTGGTCCGTACCAGATGTTCAGACAGGGCCAGATTGACATGGGCCTCAGTGATCTTGGCTGGCCAGGGTAGCAACGAGATGGGGCGATAACTTTCAGGCTTGGATGGGTCCAGGGTGGGCTTTTTGATAATTGGGGACACCACGGCTTGTTTCCACTTAGATGGAACAACTCCCGTTTCCAAGGAAAGGTTGACGAGGGAACATACAGCTGGACGCCCCATAAAAGCCTGATCTCGGAAGAGAGCAGGCCTTACTGGATCGGATGGAGATCCAGATTTGACTTGCAACACAATTTTGTCAAAACCGTCCAAGGTAAGGGGGGGGAAGACAAGCAGTGTAGTCTGATGGTGGGCCCCATTAGTACTTTCCCCACTGGACCCTATGCTAGGGAATATCCTATAAATAGCTTGGACCTTCCCCAAGAAGTAGGATGCAAGGGATTCACAGTGGGAAAGAGAGCTTACGGTCATAGAGGTAGTCCGCTTCGTCATAAGATCTTTTACGGCCTTAAAGATGGCTTTCGACGGATTAGAACTGTTCCGGAATTCAGTGGCGTAAAAAGCCGCACGAGCTCGGCAGATGGCTCGATGGTAGAGCTTGACGGACCTGGCATATGCAGCTTTTAGATCAGCCCCATAGGTTTTTCTCCAAGCCCTCTCAGCTCGTCTGCAGGCACCCTTTAGGGCCCGAAGTGTGCCATCGTACCAGGGACTCGACTCTCTGGGGTTGATTTTAGTTGAGACAATAGGTATCAGAGAGTCCAAGGCCCTAGTGATCCAAGAACAGAAGAGGTCGTACCCCTTTTCTACATCCGTCAAAGGGCCCAGCGGCTCCTCTAATAGAAGACGATGAAAGTCATCTAACCTAAGCTTTTTCCAAGCCATCTTCTGAACCCGTCTAGCCGTAGAGATGGAAGGAGTGGCCGAGACAGGGCATAGGATGGACACCAAGAAGTGGTCTGTCCATTCCACCGGAGAAACAGAGGTGATTTGAATCCCCAGCAGATTGGTGAACAAGGGATCCAGAATATGCCCCCCCAAGTGGGTAGGCTGGGAAACCATCTGGGGAAGTTGAAAGGCCTCTAGGTCAGAGGAGATGGAACGCACTGTCAAGCCAGAGAGGGTGTCGAAATGCAGGTTTAAGTCACCCATGATAGAAAAGTTGGCACAGTCTGCGACCAGAGGGCCAACAATATCGGGGAAAGCATTTCTGAACGCCACATCACTGCCGGGTGGACGATAAACGACCATCCCGGACAGGGTAAACTCAGGGCTGACAGAGACCTTGAACAAGGCGCTTTCACACCCAGAGATGCTTAGGGCACTCCAGACACAGGAATAGATAGATTTTACCACTAACGCAACACCCCCACCCCTAGACAACCTATTCAAGGTGTACATAGAATAGCCGGGTGGGCAGGCTAGATTGGTAATAGCGGTGTCAGCATCCTGTAGCCATGTTTCAGTCATGGCAAATATGTCTGGAGCTTCCTCCTCGATGAGGTCATAGATGTTCTGATAGTGTTTCAGCGCAGACCTAACATTCAAATTCAGGATCCTCAGGGTAGTAGGAGTGTCTGTAGTACTGCGGGTCTCCGAGGAAATAGTCCTTGGGAGAGGACGCGGAGAGTCAAGAGCCCACCCATTGCAAGGGCAATGATATGGGCCACACAATGGGTGTACCGGTGGAAGGGTACAACAGTGGCTTACCTGACCGATGGCAAACAGGCACTCCCGCGAGAAAGTCAGCATGGTGGCCCCAGGATGGAATAATAGTCCTTAACCAGAGTACCGCGACGTCCAGCGCGTCCTTAGCGCGGACGGGCGCAGACGGGCAGGACTCTGGCACGACTCCGGCCACGCGAGGACACGCCCGCTGCGCGATCCCGCTGCGCTAGGGGAGGAGCTTTAAGTAGGTGTTCCCAGGCTGCTCCTGCGCACTGAAGCGCTGGAGGGTAGAGACACCTCTATCATCTCTAAAGTATAGTGATTAAAAAACAGCAACATGTAAGCATTCTGGGCTCCAGAGACTGTCCAGTATGTGTGAATGAAACAGGGCAAAGCCTCAATGTCATTAAAATACACGGTGAGTAGTTAGCCTGTCGTATAACATGAACTGTCCCCAAGGGCAATGAGGTAACTGGTGGACCTGTTCAGCCGACATCCAGTCTGTCCCCTGCTCTGAGATCCCTTCCAACCCCTCTGCCCCCCCGAATCCCCTCCTCCAAACTCCGGTGGGCGTTGATTTTTGACCCAGCCACCTGGACGACTCAAATTCTCCCAACGCAATTCCTAGCCCAGGCCCCAGCACTCTGGAGCGTTCCTTTGGACCAGCCTTGCCTAATAACAGATTGTCTGCAATGAATGCCTCCACCCTTGCTGGTCCACCCCTGCTATTCTGGCTGCTTCTCCAGCACTTACCAGTGTTCGTTGAAATTTCCAGCCATTTGTGGTGCCATTTCCTGATCTAGGACAGTGATTCCTAAACCTCTGGCTTATGAGGACATTCACTTAATCAGTACTGGAATCTCAGGACTCCCAAAGAATCTACAATTGAATCCAGGGACTCCCACTGAATCCTTATTGGAACCCCGAGACCCCAGTCGAAGTCATTTTAATGATTTGAACCACAAAAATACAAATATGCAAACAAACATCCAACAAACACACATGATTAAATATTTTATTTCAATAAAAAATATTTAAAAATCTAAATTTTAAGGAGAAGGTTGTAGATTTTCTAAATGTAATTGTTGACACTATTTTATGTTTGATGCACTTGCACTTCCATTTCCATTTCCAATTAGTCCACGTTTAGTTATGTTTAAAATGTTAACATTTTACGATTTGCTTCTTTATTTATGAACAATTTATTAACCTGTTAATAATATTAAATTCTTTAAGCAGTCTGAGGAACCCCTGTGTACACGTAGTGGACTCCTAGGGATCCCTGGACAACAGGTTAACAACCACTGATCTTTGCAAGTTGTTTTTCTTAGAAGAAGTTTTTCCAGTCACGAAGTCAGGTGACTCTTTATTTTAGTGATAGTGCTCATGAGCATCAACTCCGCTGTTGGATTGTTTTCCCGCAAGAGGGTGAGAATGGAGTAATTGAGTGTAAAATATAGATGTCCATGCTTGTGAATGTAAATAGTAAGAACTGCAGCAACTATAGGTGTCTAGGGAGGCGGGTGGGCGCATGTGAAGCTACACATTCACATGCAGTTGTCTGAAAAAGTGTCTTAAGGACTGCTTGGCCTACATTAGCTTTTTCCTGTGCTAACACATCTACACAATAGTGTTTGGTAAATGTGTGTGGTGTAGACCATGTTGCTGCCTTACATATGTCAGCTAGAGAGATGTTATCTAAAAAAGCCATAGTAGCCCCTATTTTGCGAGTGGAATGGGCTCTAGGGGGTATAGATAAAGTTCTTTTAGCTTTCACATAGCATGCTTAAATGCATTTAACAATCCATCTTGAAATGCAAGATTTAGAGATGGTTTTGCCTTTGTGAGATGGAGCAAATGCAACAAACAGTTGTTTTGTTTTGGTCCTTTCTATGTAATACAATAAGGATCTTCTAACATCAAGCGTGTGAAGAGCTTGTTCTGCTACTAAATCAGGTTGAGGAAAAAACACAGGTAACTCAACTGATTGGTTACTATGAATACTACTTTGGGAATGAATTTAGGATTGGTGCGAAGCACTACCATGTCTTTATGGAGCTGAAAGAAGGGTTCTTCTAAGGTTAATGACTGTTGCTCACCAACTCTCCTAAATGAAAAGATCGCAATAAGGAAAGCAATCTTCCATGAAAGAAACTGTTAAATACAATTATGCTAAGGTTCAAAAGGTGGACCCATAAGCCTTGTAAGCATTGTTAAGATTCCACACTAGTGCAGGGGCATTCTTGGTGGAATTACCCTTTTCAAGCCTTCCACAAAGGCTTTGATTACTTGAACTTGGAATAGGGATAACATCCGTCTGTTCTGTAAATACAGAGCTACAGCTGCAAGGTGCAAACAAATAGATGTATAAGCCAGCCCAGTGTGCTCTAAGTGCATCGGGTAACAGATAATGTTTTGCACAGAAGCATCTAGAGAATTGATTTTATTGTTATTACAATAGACAACAAATCTTTTCCACTTTGCTGCATACCATGCTCTGGTAGTAGGCTTTCATGCTTCCTTCAGAATAGTCATACAGTCTGGTGGTAGACTTAAATAACCAAACTATGACTTCAGAATCCAGATTGCTAGGTTTAGTTCTTTGGGATTTGGATGCCTGATTTCTCCATGGTTCTGAGTGAGGAGACTGGAGGTAGCTTTTGACGTGGAACTACTGACAGCCCCAACAGGGTGGTGTACCATGGTTGACGGGCCCATGTGGGAGCTACTAGAATCAGTGTGAGGGATGTTTGCCTGAGCTTCTGAACGAGAAATTGAATGAGCAGGAGAGGTGATCTGTGTAGGCAAATATCCCTGACCAGTTCATCCACAGGGCATTTCCTTTGGAGAATAGGTATGGGAACCTGGAGGTGAATTTGGGCATTTTGCCTTGCCGACTGTGGCAAACAAGTCGATTTGTGGGAATCCCCATTGTTGGAGGCATGGAAGGAGAACTTGGGGATGAAGTTCCCACTCGTGAATTTGCTGCCTCTTTCTGCAATTTTATTATTTACCCCTGGAAGGTATTCTGCCAGAAGATACATCCTCTGATGGATTGCCCAATTCCAAATGGATTGAGAGAGTTGTGACAGTTGGAGAGAGTGTGTCCCCCCTGTTTTTGTACATAGTACATTGCTGTCATGTTGTCTGTGGGGACTAGGACAACTTTGCCTATGAGGCGAGTTAGAAAAGATTTGAGTGCTAGAAACACTGCTTGAAGTTCTAGGTAGTTGATGTGGAGACTTTTGTGATTGTTGCTCCACAGACCCTGGATTGTGTAATCATGGAGATGGGCACCCCAACCAGTCAGGGATGCGTCTGCGGTTATTTATTTATTTTATTTATTTTTTAAACTTATAGAGCGCAACAAATACCACAAATGGTGTCTCGGTGCTAGGCAGACAGAGAGGCACCTCCTGTGCATTATTGGATGAATAGCCAAGTCTTCACTTGCTTTCTAAAAATCATCAGTGATGAACTGCTTTTTATATGGTGGGGCAAGGTATTCCAGAGCTTCGAGGCGGCTACCAGGAAGCGTCTGTCTCCCCATGTAACCGTTCTCACTCGTTGAATGCATAGAGATGCGGATGAGGCAGATCTTAAAGCTCTCTTAGGGATATACACCAACAGTGATTCCCTAAAGAAGTCAGGTCCTTGGCTGTTCAATGCTTTATAGATAATACATAAAGCCTTAAATTTGGTTCTCTTTTTTACTGGGAGCCAATGAAGTTGGTAAACGATAGGAGAGATGGATGCGAACTTGGGAGTTTTGGTCAGAATTCGTGCAGCAGCGTTCTGCACCATTTGTAATTTTTTTTAAACCTGCTCCTGGGCATTCAGCAGAAGCCCATTACAATAATCCACCTTGGCTAACACCAAGGAGGACATAAGGGTTTTCCCCGCAGACAGGGGAAGGAAAGGTAACAACTTTTTCACTTTTCGTAGCGTGAAAAAGGAAGAGGAGACTACCGCATTAGCGTGACTGGTGAAACTTAGTTTGTTGTCAAACAACACTCCCAGGTTTCTAACCTTTGAAACTGGGGTGGGTGGATTACCCATTTCTGGTGGCCACCAGACCGGGGACCAAGATGGTTTTAGGTCTCCAAACACCATTACCTCGGCCTTATCGGTGTTTAGTTTTAGACAATTACTGTCCATCCAGTGACTAATGGCTCTCATACCTGACTGAAAGTTGGCTGCCACCTAACTCCCATTTTTATGCACTGCTAGCACCAACTGAGTATCGTCGGCATATGAAGTCACTCCTATTCCATGGGTTTTAATGACCCTCGCCAAGTCCGACACATAGATGTTAAAGAGTGTCGGACTTAGCGAGGATCCCTGGGGGACTCCGCAGGGCAGTACAAACATTGTTGAATAGAAGCTCCCCATCTTTACCGACTGCTCTCTGTTAGACAGGAAAGAAGCCAGGAGCTCCGCAGCTTTGCCCTGTATGCCCATAGCAGTGACACGGTCGATCAGGATGTTATGATCGACCGTGTCAAAGGCCGCTGAGAGATCCAGCAAGATCAGGACTGCCGTGCCACCCTGGTCCATGATCTGTCTGATTTCCTCAGAAGCCTTTATGAGCGCCGTCTCCGTTCCATGGCCTCTCCTAAACCCGAACTGAGTGTTATCTAGCAGGTTATTATGGTCAATGTAGTTGGCCAGCTGTTTATTTATAACTTTTTCAAGTATTTTAGAAGGAAATGGGAGCGCTGCTATAGGGCGATAACTTTTTAGTTCCAATGTGTTAAGGGTGGGTTTCTTTAGAAGTGGCTTTATTATAGCTGTTTTCCATCTTTGAGGATAGTTTCCTGATTCGCAGATGGTACTGCAGATGTTTTCCAAGATTGGAGCTACCACATCAGTTGTTGATTTTATGATGGTCGGTGGGCAGGGATCCAGGGGGGAACCCGACATTGTTGTTTTAATGAGATCTTTTATTTCTGACAGTGATGGAGGGAGGAATTCGTTCAGAGAGGAGGATGTGAGCTGTGCGTTCTTAAGGCTTTCTGATGATTCCCCTGTCATGTTGTTGTTAAATTTATCAAAGATTTCTGTGACCTTGGTCCTGAAAAAATCAGCCATTTGATTGCAGAAATCTTGGGTGGTACCTGTAGTTTTAGCTGTTGGTATATTTGTTAATGTTGCCACTACCTGGTATAATTGCTTACTGGAGTTCTGGGCCTTTTCTATCTGTTCACAAAAGTATTTACTCTTTTCCAGTCTTAACAGCTTCCTGTAGCCTGATAGTGCTTGTTTGTACCTTTCTTTATCGTTGTTATCATAATTAACTCGCCAGCATCTTTCTAGATTGCGGCATTTCTGTCTCTCCAATCTTAAAGGTTCAGAGAACCAAGGGGCTGATGGTGTTGCGCGATTTGGACGCACTTTCTTTAAAGGCGCTACCTGATTAAAAGTGTCTGTGAGCCATTGGTTGCAGTTATTTGCTGCTAGTTGAGAATCTGACGCTTTAGATGGTTTATTATTTTCTAGTTTCTCAGATAGTGTTTTTATATCTATATTTTTCCAGTCCCTGCACGTCCTAAGTTGCCTTTTAGCCGAGTGTTGATTTTTGTATTTTTTAACACAGACATAAAAGACCACCAATGCGTGATCTGACCATACAATTGGAACAACAGTAGGGGGAGTAATGGCCGGGTTATTCGTGAATAGGCCGTTAAGAACATGACCTGCTTTGTGCGTGGCTGTAGTAACTAACTGGTTTAGGCAAGCGGCCTTAAGATCCTCAATAAGGCTCAATGTATCTTTGTCTGTTGTTTTTTCTAAATGAAAATTAAAATCTCCAAGTATTGTAAAATCGGAGGCTTCTGCCACTGGTTCTAATAAAGTGCTAATGGATTGGAGAAAAGGCGCTCGAGACGCTGGGGGACGGTAGAGCAGAACTCCATTAAACATTTGGATGGGAGACAAAGTAATAGAAAAGGCTAGTGTTTCAGCGGGAATGCTATCTGGTGTTCCTGTTTTTAATGCTAGTTTTAACCGTAAAATTATGGCGAGGCCGCCCCCTTTTTTCCCTGTCGGTCTATCTTGTCTGACGATGTAGTAGCCCTCAGGAATGGCTGTCACAAGGTCAGGGTCGGAAGCCAAATCGGCCCATGTCTCTGTTATAAACAGGATATCTAGTTTGTGTGCCGAGATTAATTCGGCCACATCTTCTCTATGTTTGCACATAGATCTAGCATTCACCAGTGCGCAGTTAGCAAGATCTGTGGAATAGGGTCGATGAAGGGCCACCCTTTTGATATATTTTGTGGGTTCCACCACTGCAGAGAGTGAGGGGTGCGGCAGTCTACCAACACTAGGTCAGTTAATTGACCCTGTGACTGATTCCACTGACGTCCTAAGCACTCTTGTAGGGGACGCATGTGAAGTCTTGCATGGTTTACAATTATGATGCAAGACGCCATTATTCCCAGCAGTTGCATTAATACTCTGGCTGGAATTGTTTGGTTGGGTTGAAACTGTAGGATCATAGATTGAATGTTGTGAATTCTGACTACATTGGGAGAGGCTAGATCTTTGAGATTGTCGATAGTGGCCCCTAGATAAGACTGCATCTGCGAAGGATGCAGGTGAGATTTCTGTGCATTGACTGTGAAGCCCAATTGATGAAGTAGGTCTGTTGTGGTCTGAGTGTGTAGTAGACAGTTTTGGTAAGTGCTGGCTTTGATGAGGGAGTCGTCTAGGCAGGGAAAGACGTGAATATGTTGTCTTCTGAGGTGAGTTGCAACTACTGCTAGACATTTGGTAAATGCCATGGGATCAGTGGTCAGTCCGAACTGGAGTACTTTGAACTGGTAATGTTTGTCTGCTATCACAAATCTGAGGTATTCGTGATGAGCTGGATGAATTGGAATGTGAAAATATGCCTCTTCTAAGTCTAGAGTAGACATAAAATTGCCCTGCTATAAAATTGGAAGTACCTGTTGAAGGGTTACCATGTGAAAGTGCTCCGCAAGTATGTATTGGTTTTACTCTCTGAGATCCAGAATCGGACTTAAGGAGCCATCCTTTTTGGGATCAGAAAGTAGAGAGAGTAAACCCCTGAACCTTGATAATGTAGTGGAACTGGTTCTATGGCTACCTTTAGTAGAAGAGATTGCACTTCTTGTTCGAGCAACTGCAAATGGTCTAGTGACAATTTGTGAGAGCGAGGTGAAATGTTTGGAGGATTGGCAGTAAGATCCAGGCAATAACCTTGTTGGATAATTCCGATCACCTATTTGTCAGTTGTCATAGATTGCCAAATGGGGAGAAACGGTTAAAGTCTTCCCCTGACTGGTGTGGAATAGTCAGAGGGAAGCTTGGGAAAGTCACTGCTTGTTAGGGGAAGGGGAGTTACGTGTATGGTGCCCTTATCTCTGCCTTTGGAGTTGTTTCCTCTATAAAAGCCTCTTGAGTAAGAGGACTGGTTGTTCCCCTTGTAAGAGGAAGCATTCTGGTCTGAGGGTGTGGTTTTGAACCCTCCCCCCATAAAAGGAGCGACAAAAGGAGCCTCTATTTGAAGGAGACTGGAGCGCACCCATGGACTTTGCCACTTCGGTGTCCTTTTTCATTTTTCCATGCGCCTGATCTACCCCAGGTCCATAAAGATGTTCTTTGTCAAAAGGAGTCTTCAAAATAAATTGTTGGACTTCGTGCTTAAACCCAGAAATCTTTAACCAAGCATGCCTTCTGAGTAGGACGCAAGTATTGACTTCTCCAGCTGCGGTGTCAGCAGCATCTAGAGCAAACCTTATTTAAGAATTTGAAATTAGCTTTCCTTCCTGTACTAAGTCTTGCACTTTTGATATATGCTCTTCTGAAGATATTGGAGCAATTGCTCCACTTCATCCCAGGGCGCCCGTCATATCTGGCTAAAAGGCCTTGCATGTTTGCAATGTGCCAGTAATTGGCAGCTTGAGCAGCTATGCTTTTGCCGGAAGCGTCTATTAGCTTGGATTCTTTATCTGGGGGAGGAACGTCCCTAGAGGTTTGGGAATTAGCTCGCTTACGAGCACTGGACACCACCACTGATTCTAGTAGTAACTGACCTTTAATAAATACAGATCTGTTGGGGGAAGAGTCAAGATGTGTGCTTGCACAGGATCTTTAAAAATTTTCGTTGGAGTGTCTCATCATACCATTAAGCATATGGAGTGTTTAAGAGGCAGTTTGGTGTGATTATGTCCTGTATCTAGGTTAATAAAACGTCTCTTTTGTTTGGGATCCAATTTGGGAGGGACAATGTCCTAATTTGGATCTGAAGGGACAACTGTCGATTTCGGCGCCGACGATTTCGGTGCTGAGATGGAATGACCTTTGGATGCAGAAGGTTTCGGCTTCGAAGGCTGTTTCTTTCTCGGACTGGAGAGTTTTCACTTAGAGATGGATTTGGGCTTTGAACCGGAGAGGTTTGGTTCTAAAGAGCATTTGGGTCAACTCGATCCAAAGCTAGAAGGCTTGACTGTGTGTTTTGGAGCAGAGGCGTAAGAAGGGGCGTCGGAAACATTGTCTCGGTGCCGGCCTTGGCCAGAGGTGGTGCCAAAGCCTTCGATTTTTTGGGTGTGGCTTGATGGGGTTTTCAGTACTCGCGTTACCCTGTGCCTGCGGAATTTCGTTGAGGTCTATATTGAGCTCCGAGTCCGACTCCGGCACAGAGAAGCCCTCTTGCTCCTCCACAGTTGATGCATCAATTCTTATTGCTCGGACTCTTCACAGAAGATATCCGGCGTGTACTCGATATTTTGATGCTGTGTTTCTCAACGTTGAGCCCGACGATCGCAAAGGGTTTTCTTCGACTAAAATGATTTTAAGTGTTGCAGTCTTCTTCTTTGTGCTCTGGAGACAAGCACAAGTTACACACCTGGAGTGAGTCGGTGCGCAGATACTTTGCACGGCACGGAGGACAGAATCTGAACAGAGTCCGTTCCATCGACAAAAAGCTGGACCGGCGTGGTTAGGCGGGAAGGCCGGCCACAAATTTTTCCGAATGAAATGGAGATTTTGTTGAACAAAATGATACGTGGAGAAGTGGGAAACGTGTACGAAACAATACTGTAGCGGGTGGAGTGGTTTACGCACCGAGGGGAACCCGAAGGCCGGCTTCGAACCAGAGCATAACAATACACATCCAAACCGAATGGCGGATAAAAACAATCTGACAATAGAGTTGATGCCCATGCGCACTATCACCGAAAGGAGGAGTCACCTTACCTTGTGATAGGAAAGATTTATTAGAAGAAAAAACAACTTTCAAATATCAAGACTCAACACTAGATGGCAGGAGTATGCAAAGCATTTGTATCTACAGCACACCTGCCTCAAATGAATATATATATGTGTGTGTGTGTGTATGGTCCGCCCCACTTTGTCTCTGCTGGGATCAAGCAGCCGTAATCAGATAAATTACTTAACATTTTAGTCTTCAGAGGCTCCTATGAATGGAGGTATAACTTTCATTTCTGTTTTGCAGAATGAGCTGACCCCCAAAAAACGGGCCATTTACCTAAAATTAAGAAAAGTGTCTGCACACTGGGATAGTCCTCTAAAAACTGTGACTGTCCAGAGAAATCCGGGACATCTAGTCAACCTAAGGAGAGGTGACTCATTTGTCGAGTCTCGAATGAGAATCCGAAAAAGAACTGTAGTCCATCACTCAGCACCAAATGCATATCAAACACTTATTAAAATTCAAAGTAAAACTATAGAGCGTTAGAATATAATTTCGGATAAGCAAACCATTGGCAATGCCTGTGGTATGGGCAATTAGCGTGCCAATCACAAATTAAAAAGAAAACCAGACTGAGCATACTGATAAGACTCATTTTATTAAGCATATTTGGCACACAATTTACAAGAGTATACCCTTGTCAATTTAAATACAATGAGCAAGCAAAAGGCATACCAATACTTTAGTACATTACACATGACAACAAATGAAAAAAGAGGCACCGATTTTTTTAAATCAAATAAAGTCAAAGTGCATACACATTTTTTGCTAGTGCCCTACGATATCAAATTAAGGCACCTTTTAAGAATGTTAACTGGACAGTCCACGCGCTTGCAGTCTGTTCTGGAATGTACTGTTATTTTCTGTGCTTGTGGCCCTGGCCGCGATTCAAAACAGAGTTGTTTAATTGGAATGATTTTGAAGACCTCCACAATCAATGCATGGTGTTCGATGTCTGAAGAACGCATCTCCCTCTTCTGCACAGATAGAAAGACGCTGTCAGGAAAGGATCCTATATGAACTGATTCGAACTGTGACCAAATCTGTGGTACCTGGAAGAGGCCATAACAGAGTCATGCCCACTAAGACCATTCAAGCCCTGGCAGTGAGCAATTAAAAGAATCTTAGTAAGGAGGAGTCTCTAGAAAGTCTTGGCCCCTACCTGGCCAAATCTTTGCCTGCAAAACCACTGCTCAGCTTGATCAGAAACGTTTTTGAGCTTAATGAACATTAACACTGCTCAAAATTATTTTTCATTGGCCTCTATCGAATAATATTTATCTTCAGCCACACTATATGCTGCAGAAAGACGCACATGATCAGGTTACAGCAAATCATTTGATGCATTCAATTCAATAACAATGTAAATTCAAGACACATCCAAAAAATTACAGATAAAACCATTTTGACACCGCATTTCTTTTTTATTCATTTAGACGTGGGTTTGTGAATTGATTTAGCAAATCACACGTTTTCCTATCAAAACGGATGTATAAAAAGGAGAGGAGTAAAAATTAGTGAGATGTTCACACCTAACTAAGCAGCATGCTGCGGCTGTGCAGATTCACCACAACGTGTATGAGACATTGTTTGCAAACATGAAGCCTTAAGACATCTCTTTCATCTAAACATTCTACGTGAGGCATTCTATGAGTGACAGCTCAACGAGGTACATGCAGTCCAATTTCTGCAAAAATGGCACATTCCTGAAAATAAATGTTTGGTAATTTCTCCTTGACAATTATAAGTATTCCTGAATATTAGGAAGCCTCTTTGAAGTGACCATTACTGAATGGTCACAGCGTGACGTTTAGTTAAAAATACAAGAAAGCTAGCTGCAGTAGATAAATGACCAAGCAATAGATGATAGGCACAGTAAAACGACTTGTTTGACATAGGAGACGTAGTTCCTAGCTGCATATGGCATTTGCTTTTTAAACAAATATATAAATAGCCCCACCCGGTTTAGATATATTCATAAGATGTGGTAAACATTACTATTGCGGATCGTGGCTTCTGATAAAATTAGAAACCACTCAAACATCGGATCCATCTATACAAAGGCAGGTTCATTGAGGTGAGGTTGGAGTGGACTTATTTCTATGGGCCGGACACTCCTATGTAGATTCGGGTCTGGAGCTAGACCCTAGAATGAGGTCACTGAGAGGAATGTCAGCGAAGGCGAATCCACAGTGAAGTGGAGCACGTGAAGTGGAGCACGTGCACTGCTGCAGAAACATTCCATCTTCCGCAGGGCTCGAGGCCTGCAGAGGACGCCACTCCTTTCATCGCACAGACACGTTCATCCTCAAAGTGGACCCCAGCCGTTCCAAGGCAGCCATGGCAGTCAATGACTCCGAAAGGACTTGAAGAGTCAAAGAATCGGATGTTCAACATTCAAGCCACCTCAGCATCTTGATGGTCACACTATGAGTGTGCATCACACACCAGACCCGGTCTATCATGGCAAGAAGGTACAGAACTCAACTGGCCCCTGCGAGGCTATACCAATGGCACAGTGTGTGCACAACACAATGCAAAGTTATTGAGCCAAATCTAGACACAAGAGAGAAACTGCAAGGCAAACATTGGGACCACAAGCAACAAACTAACCCTCCTGGAAAATCAGCCATCTAAACAAAAAGGACAATCAAATTATTTGCGATACTAGAAACAGGGCAAAATGAAAACGGAATAATAAAAAGGAAATCTAGGAACAAAAACTTCCCAAAAACAACGTGGCTATTATACCTTGCTTCTCACACCCAAAATAGAGCAGGCACAGCGAACAATAGCCCACCTCTCTGAATGATTTACAGAGAGGTGGGCGCCATCTGCACAAGACCTCAATAGAAGTAAAGAACTCAAAGGGTGCAAAGGGGCAGAAACCATAGCAACCACAAATTTGCCGAACCACCCAACTAGGACACATGGGACAAGAGTTCCGATGGAGCCACTCTACAACAAGGATGGAACTTCGCCATTCAAATGGAGACGGAGGGCAGACCAACTGAAAACTCGACCATACACCCAGGAGCCACAAAAGGTCCTCTTCTTAGCTCAACAGACTTCAAAAGAACTGTCCTCCGAGAAACACCTTGATCTATGCAAGGTATGCCAAGCCAAGACCAATTATGCCAACCCCACTAGCAATACTGGAAAGTAACATCTGGGCAGGGATCGACTACCCTCTAGAGGCCAGAGACGACAGGGAACCGCAAAGCCCAGACCCGAGGCAACACTCAAAAGACCAGGGAGCGGAACACTTGGTCTAACCAGGAAGGTCACATACAACTGGGAGGTAAACACCCCTTGTCAAAGGGATCAGGGCAATGAGCAATGACCCGCCTCTCAATTCATACACCAAAGGCTAAAAGATCTGAGAGTGGGCCAACTGGCCTGGGGTGAACACCTCAGGCTGCCCACTCCTAGCTGATCAACAAAGGGACCAGACCCCGACTAGGACAACACAAGCTAGGCAGGAAAAGAAGGAAAACTTTGCAGGTCTAGAAGCACCACTTTATGTCAACCAAAATTTCGCTCATGGGGACAAGAAGATATCCTAAACCGATGGAATCTACTGAAACTCCTAAGGCAGATCCCCTCCATAGCAGGTGTCTCCTCAGCTGAAATAGAATTTGTCCACTTCATCAACCCTGCCCAACCTAGTGACTCAACCAGGGTTACCTGGAATTCACCAGAAATCGCCCAAAAAATCATGGAAGAAAACAAACAGTTCATGGATTAGGGAATCCTAGTAGAAATCTATCTTGAATCAGGATACCAGCAACCATCCACATGGGTAAAAAGTGCTTAGTCAGAAAAACCTAGGTCACTATCTACAACGTACTCGGTCCTTAGGAATGCAATAGGCACCTCTCCAAAGCGGAACATCCAAGAAAAAGGAGACTACCTGCCCACCAGCCCACTGGACCAACCGGGAACTGAGCCCACCATCTACAAATGGTGGTGGTTTGCAGGCGCAATCAATCAACAGCCGGCAACAGATTGATCCAAAGGACCTGGAACAAACCAGGCAGCCTCCAATCTAAGGCTCTGCTCCTGGAACATTCATGGCCTGAAGGCTAAAATCAACTATACCGACATATTGAGCTACCTTGACACATTCTCCACAATAGAGCTCCTGGTGACCTGGGCATCAAAACCAATAGCAATTACTAGATTTCCTCATGTGACCACCCCAGCAATCAGAGATGACAAATCAGTGAGCTGGAAAGGTGGCCAAGGAGTATACACATCAACAGCGTTAAAGGTAAGGTGCAGGCAGAAACCACAGATCAAGAGAGACTCCAGAAATTGCACTTATCAATTACAGTTGAGGGAAAGACACAACTTTTAATGCAGAGTAATCTTTATGTGCTGCCGACGAAGAAAGACCGCATGGAGTTATCAACAAAGATAATCTACCATATCATTAGCCTAGAGGGAAAATATCCAAGCACTCCTCTGATTGTAACTTGGGGCTTTAATATGACTTTGTTAGGCCAAACCAACAGCAGCAACATCACAGAGGCCAGGAACAAGAGTGGGCCTTCCCAATACAAACTTAGCAAGAAAGGAACAGCTGGGCCTTTCCCTGCCCGGGGAAACTAAAGCACCTGGGGCTACGTGCTCTTAACGGTCGTATTAAAGGTGACATTCCTTCAGCCCTCTCGTTTCACTCTTAATCAGGAATTCACTAATAGATCACACTTTGGAATCTCTCTAACTACTACACCTAGTGACCATGTACAAAATGGACCTTACCAGAGAGTGACCATCTCCCTCAGGAGCTGGACCTGGGAATGCTCCCAATTGAAAACAAGAGTGCAAGCAAAGTAGCCGAGACCACACATGTAATCAATCTCAAAAGAATTAAATGGTTATCCTACACAATTGAGAATCTGGAACAGGAGGCAACTAAGCACCAGCAAAGAGCGAAACATTCCCAGGGCACAAATGATAAATGTGTAGAATTCACAACTACTTTCACAAAGCAGTTCTTCACAAAAGTAAAAACTTGGGGCAGGCAATCAATATCATTTCAACCAGATCAGCCACAACCGTTACAAGACAAGACAGCCAAAGTAAGGACCTAAAATGGAAAGTGAATAATGCCCTGCGAGCAGTCCATTGGAACAACTTAAGCAAATCAAAGGCAGCCACTTTGAGGGTCGCAAAGCTGAAATGTAGACGCACAATGTGGGCAGTCAAAAATGAAAACTGCAAGACCTTCTGAGAAAAAGTCATATTTGATCTCAAACACATTTTGAGCAACTTTAGGAACACAGCCCATGCCCTAAAAAAACACTTACCAGGGAGCCCGGCTCCAATGTCTCAGAAGCTGACTGGGTCATCTACCTGCAGCCTATTTCAGTCAACAACATTGCCTATACCCAACCAGGCACAAACTGGGGCCAGAAAACCCAAGACAGGACCCAGAGCAGGGGACAGACAAGTTTGGGACCAAGGGACGGCTCACCGGGGCACCAGGACCAAATGGCATCCCTCAGGCTATATACAAAACCAACCCAGAAAAATGAGTTGAAGCACTATCAGCATTCTTCAACCACACCCTTGCTGGGGAACCAATTCCACCTTCTTGGAGAGGATCCATTATCTCCCCAATCCACAAAGCAGGTAATAAACTCGAACCAGGTAGGTTGATCATCGACAACGAAGCTTAATATTATGACGGGGTTCTTCTAGAGCACCTCAGAGACTGGGCAGAATCAAACTCCAGCATTCCCTATACCCAAACAGGGTTCTCCAAGAATGACAACAAACATAATGGACCTATCGCTTATATTTAACTCCTGCAAAACCTCAAAGCTCCCCCTCTATCTATGCTACATCGACTACCAGGTCGCCTTTGACTGGGTAGACCGGAAAAAACTATGGGAGAAACTGAAGAAATGGCAAATTGCAACTCACATCCTCAAAGCAATAGAAACTTTATACAGCAATACCTGGGTTAGGATCATGTTCTGTAATGCTGGAAACCTCTCAAGGGCCATACCTACAACAAGAGGGCTCAAACAAGGGTGTGTGCTGGCACCAAAGCTTTTCAATGTATTTTTAGCAGACCTTCCACCAATACTCGCCTCTATCAACTTGCACACTCCCAAACTAGGGTCGACCCACTGATCCAATCTACTATATGCGGACGACTTGGTGCTGCTATGCAGAACACGAGTGGGGATAAAGTGCCTAATGAAGGCCACCAAGGTATACGCTGATACAAACGGGATGAAAATAAAAAAATAAAAATCCTGATTCTTGCCACAAAGGCCTGAGGGGGAAGGTCAGCTTGGAACTAGGGGGGAGCAGGGCAAAGAAAAAAAATAGCTACAAATACCTTGGCCTCATACTAGACGGCTCCTTTAGAATACACAAAGAAGAAATCAAAAAGAAAGGACTCACTCTCACAGCTGGCCTGGAAACACTATCAAGGCACCCAAATGGACCTTCATATTGCTCAATTCCCGAAATCACCAGAGCTAAGGTAGTTCCCACCCTGGTCTTTCGGATTACTCCTTTATCCAGGGCCAGAATAGCTCTCCTACGGAGTGCGACGCTGCCGTAGGAGAGCTATTCTGGCCCTGGATAAAGCAGTAATCCGAATATACAGGCAAATCTTGCTGCTCCCCTACAGCACCTTGCCTGCCCAAATCAGGCTTGATTTTGGGCTAACAAAGCAGTCTTACTCACGAAGGGCATCCTTTGTTACTCTTTGCTACAAAGTAAAAAACTCTGAGGTACATTCCATCAATCGCTATGCATTTGAAGAGATACTAAAGAAACCACCCTCGCCCGCATGTAAACATCTTAATGATACTATCGACCTACCAAGCTTGGGGAAATTATGATCAACAACTGCAAGTCAAGATCAATTAAAAAATATCTGTGTCTAAATCTTCCAAAATCCTCGCATCACTTGAAGATAGGGCTACCCTAGCCAAAAGGTCACACGGCTGGGTCGTGCTAAAAAAGCTACAGAACAGGGTGAAGTACTAAATACCAGGATAAAAAGGAAATTTCCGGACAGTCGACTGGGAGAACTTCCAACGCTACTGCACGGTAAGCCCTGGTTGAGGGCGCTCTGGGAAATGATGTGCAGACGATGTGGCAAGGCAACAGAAAACCTGGGCCACACCATGTGGCTCAGCGATAACACCTTCCTGTCCTGTTTCAATGCATCAGACCAGGGCTCTATTGCCAAAAGTGTCAAGTACTTACAAGGAATCGAGAAGGCCCTTAAACTGGCGGAACAATAGAGCTGGTCAAAACATACGGAACTACCCCCATAACTAACTTTTTTTGCCCTAATTTTACCTTCTAGCACCCTGCTTTTTCCTGAAGTATAAAAATCTTTAAACATGCACCTGCGCTTCACATGGTTTGTTTCCATTCCTGGTCATTTTACCCAAGAAACGTATGAGCAAAAACTTTTTACCACTAGTCTGCTTTCCGTTTTTTTTTTATATCCATTCTGGCTATTTTATTTTAAGAAATGTATCAACTGCTGCTCCTAGGTTTTTGCACATTACTTTTTTAAACTGCTATTATTATAAGATTGTAAAGATTTTAAATAATCACACAAACAATAAACGTAATGTCTGACTAAGTTACACTAGTGGCGGAGATGAAAATTGTCAAAGCTTGACGCTTTGGGGGCAGCTCAGATAACACGATCACTTGTGCAGTGTCAACAGAAACAAAACTAGTACTATATAAGAGTAGCACTGCAAGAAGGCATATGGAACTGAAGGGTGGCAACATTATACCCCGAGGCACGAGCCTCATGGGATCTTGCTAAATGGTAACCTTTCCTGTACAGGTTTTTGTGCCACTCTGCACTTTGCCAAAAGTATTTGTCTCACTGCAAATCCGGATGTATAAAGTTCCTCTTCGTACAGAAGTGTGTGCGCTTGTGCTACTTGTCTCTGGCACTTGGCTGAGTAGGTACTGGTCTTGGCACGCTCACATCTTGCTGAAACATTCCTTCGCATTTGTCCAAACTTGGATTCCCTGAAAAAGAGAAAGTGGGCAGAGCTTAAGAAAGACAGTACCAACAAGTGGTTGACTAAGGACTATAGAAAGGATCATACTGAACAGTAAAAACTCAAGTTAACTAATCTGGGGCGTCACTCGTCCCTAAATGCTGCTCCGTTCTGCATGACATTTCTGCAAGTATTAGTGAGGTAGCTTAGCGTTAGAATCGTGCAAAATGTGATACCAACATGACATTCTTCACAGGGCTTAATAATAAGGTAAAAAAATAGCGATGCTATAGACCCCAAAATACGTATGGCTACTTTGCCCCTTTAACATCATAAAAGAAAATGGCCATCGCTTATTATTTGGTTACCGATTATGAATCTAATGTTAGGCATCCATCACATAGTTTCACATGTTTTTTTTTTTCAGGAATGTCAAAAGTGGTACAAATTCTTCATTTTAGTTGACCCCTAATGAAATGTGAGAAATGTTTAATAGATCCAGTAAATAAATACCTTATGATGTAAATAATAAAGTATGTTGTACTGCCCTTGCATAGTTCTTAACCACTCCTTTGTCTTTTAAAACAGGAGACCATAACATTAAGAATCACAGTTTTCAAATTCACGTCAGTCTGCAATATCTTGGTTTCAGAAGACTCTCTCTAAAGTTCGGTCCAGTGGACAAATACAAGTATCTTTTTTTCTTTAGCAAATGGTACACATGAAGGCTTGCTCTGGAATAAAGCACTGGCTTGCAAAAACTCCTTGGAGGAGAAAGAGCTACTGAAGATGAAGAATAAATGCATCCTAAATTGCTTCACACATTTGTAAAACACTGGAATCACACCAGATCGAGTACCCACACTTGCTTGACAATTTCCTAGTTGCTATGCAAGCCTCCATAAAGAACAGAGAAAACCCGTAATATAAAATCGTCCAACATTTCCCATGACCGGAGTGAGGTAAATTGCATACGTGCATGTTCCATAAGCTTTTACTTATTTTTATTAATTCAAATTTAAAGCATATCTTGGAAAGCAAATTGGCATTCAATATCTATGTGGGTTTTAGTAAATAAAATGAGGGAGTGAATGTACAGATGAATAAAAGAAAAAGTTCTTTCTAGCAGTTAATGGCTATAAGCAACATATTTACACACATTCCAAATCAGAGACCTTTTCTTACAAGGTTTTCTATCAAGGTCTCGTGTAATTGACACCAGAGCACAAAGTCACAGTACTCCTTCTAAATACAGTTAGCACTTCGCCATCCCGCCCTCACACAGCCCACACCAAGTCACGTAGGTGGGCAAAGGAACTCGGAAGGGAACTATCTCCTAAAGAATGGTGGTGGGGGGGCGGTATACTTTAGAGCCCAACACACTGCATGGAACACGGCTAGCATGCAGACGGCCACTAAAATTGCAACATATTGGTACCTGACTCAGGTGTGCCTTAACAGGGGTAATCCAGGGCTTAGCCCTGATTGTTGGTGGGGATGCGGTCTACGAGGCACGCTTATATACATACTCTGGGAATGTCCACAGACACACAGATATTGATATTGTGCTGTGTCAACAGAAACAAAACTAGTACTATATAATAGTAGCACTGCAAGACGGAATATGGATCTGAAGGGTGGCAACATTATACCCCGAGGCACGAGCCTCATGGGATCTAGCTAAATGGTAACCTTTCCTGTACAGGTTTTTGTGCCACTCTGCACTTTGCCAAAAGTATTTGCCTCACTGCAAATCCGAATGTATAAAGTTCCTCTTCGTACAGAATACAGGTATTCAGATCCCCCGTTTCGGCACGTGAGAATATAGATGGGACCTGGAAGCTATGTACACAGAAGCAGAGAGCCTTAGCATGAAGAACAAGCATTTACAATGCAATGGTTTCGCCTTTGGAAAAGTTAGAGCTATTGGCATTGTAAATGACAACATTTGTATTTATGTGTTGGTTTGAAAACAGATAAATAAATGGCATTGTCATTTACATTGCCATTAGGTTAATCTCGGCAGCCACTCTGCACTCCCTAGCATTCTGCAGTCACTCTGCACTCCCTAGCAGTCTCTCTGCAGTCCCTAGCACTCCCTAGCACTCACTAGTCACTCTGCATTCTCTAGCACTCCCTAGCACTCCCTAGTCACTCTGCACTCTCTAGCACTCCCTAGTCACTCTGCACTCCCTAGCACTCACTAGTCACTCTGCACTCTCTAGCACTCCCTAGCACTCTGCACTCTCTAGCACTCACTAGTCACTCTGCACTCTCTAGCACTCCCTAGCACTCACTAGTCACTCTGCACTCTCTAGCACTCCCTAGCACTCCCTGGTCACTCTGCACTCTCTAGCACTCTCTAGCACTCCATAGCACTGCAGCCAGCCTTCCCGCCCCAGACTGGTATCCACTGAAGCGACGAGGAGGTCCGGGCACTCCCTGGGACGCTCCGTGCCAGGGGCTGAGGGTGGCGATTAGCGAACGTGCATTCCACCGGAAATCTTTGAAATAAATCCAGTTTAAAGAAAACGGAGGGTCGGTGGCAGTCAGAACAGAAATTCAATTAAAAAAATATATAACCTGCAACCCACGGGCTGGTCCAAGCTACGAGGGGAGATACGCAGCAGCGCGCGTCACCCGAAATAAACCCACGCAGAGAATAAAGTATCCAAGAGAAGAACTGGGCAAAAGCAAGACAAGCTGGTTAAATACAGTAAGACTTGTGCCAATCGGAGGTTTGAAGCCTGGCAACAATGTGATGCAGCCTAGATGAACAAGGCTTCGAGGAGCCTTCGGGCCCGGGAGAGCAGGTGGGAAGCCGGGCACAGCGCTCGAGCCACATCCGGGGAGCCCGACTGGCAGGTCGGTGCCGGGGCTAAGGGGCGTGTGCACTGCCGCGGAGCCGGTGGGGCGGGCCAGATGTCACTTTAAGTGCCCGCTCCGATAGAAGACAAGCGAAAGGACACCGAGAAAACTTTCCGGGAGCCGAGCCTTCCAGCTGGCAAGACGAGCAATTCATTCCAACCTCCCCTGTCTGTCTCCCTCTCGTGGCCTCCTCCTCTCCCCTCTTTTCTGCCCTCCTCCTTCCCTCTTTTCCTCCCCTGCACTGCCCTGACGCCGCCTTTCTGCCCTCTCTACTCCTCTACCCTCCCTGCCTCCTCCCCTTTTTTTCTCCTCTGCCCGCCCATCCTTCACAACATGATACAATCTACTTTATTGGCACGACAAGTCAGACAAGTATTGCCAAAGTAAATACATGACAGACCCCCGCCCTCTCGTCTTTCCCGCCCACGCCCCCAGCGTCTACGTCATGAATATACACATATATACATCCATAGAGCTATACAGTATGTTGACGCCGCCTGCTGCTTTGCCTGCTATTGGCCCGGGTGGTAGTGACGAGAAACACCCCATGCCCTTCGTTGCCGCACAGCGTTCAGTTTCTGCATCATGGCTCTGTTGTGTTATTTATTTTATTATTATTTTTTTCTTCGCATTTCAGGTCATTTGTATGGTGCAGGTGATAATGCTGGCAGGGTTCACGCAGGCGAAACCCAAGAATACACTTTAGGAAAATGAGCTCTCAGAAAGCAGCAAAAAAATGTAGAGCTAGCGTTAAGACCCACTACACCACTTCCCGATCAGTCTTCTTGAAGAGAGAGGGGGTTTGGGGGAGGGACGGGGAGAGGCGGCAGAGAGGTCTGGAGAAGCAGGAGGAATTACCACGTCCCATTAGCCTCCGTCTAACCTTGTTAAAAAATCGGTTGTCTCCAGTCTGAGGAGCCGAATAATTTTTATTTGCGGGCAGGCGTCCCCGTGTGCCAGAGCCCTGCATGAACACCCCCCACGCCATGTGCAGCGGAAGGAGGCCGCCCCATCCTTCGGCGCTCGGGGAAAGGAGGTCAGTGCAATTAAACACGAGTATTGAATTTGGCAGGGGGCTGGAGTAAGCAGATGACCGCTGCTTCTTTAGACCCGCTCCCGCCCCGTCATTCAAGTAACCTCCGAGGCGTCCCCTTCTAACGCTCTCCTCCCAGACCGTCTCTGACTCACCCCGGAGGGGGGGGGAGGGCAGGGGTGATCGTGCCCGGAGACAAACTGAGGATAATAATCACCATCATTAGAGCAGCGGCCCCCGAAGTGAGCCCCGCCCGATCGATAAACACGGCGAGGTGCCAGTCACCTCCTAATGCCGCGCAGACCCCTGGGCTGACAGCTCTGGGGCTAATTGCATGTCACACTCTGCCTGTCTGGGCTGGCTTCCAACGCCCCCTCTCTCCTCTCCGCCCCCCGCAGAGCGCCCGGAGCTCAAACTCCTCTGCTACAGATTTCTAGCCGCAGAGCACCTCGTGCAGCTCCCGCGGCACCGGGCTGCTCCCTCGGCTCAGTTTGCGGAGGGGTAGGGGAGGTAGGGCAGGGAGGGAGGGGCGCCTCCGTCTGCCGGAGGATCCCCCGGAGGCAGGCGTCTCGCTTCACTCCCACAGCCGCTCGAATGACAGGCTGCGCATTACCGCTCCCCTCCCCGGGCCGCCCGCCTCCTCGCCGTCCCCAGGCACACTTCACAACTTCAAACAGACGGGCTCTTCCGGGAGCCCTCCCCCACACAAACCCGCAGACCACCCCCGCCGCCGCAGCCCAAAGTAACTGGACTTAGCCCCCCCGACACCTCACATACACGACAGTTAGGATTTTGCACCACAACTGTGTCCAGGACACTAGATATAGTCTCAATATTCACAGACGAGATTTCTCCCTCAGCAGGTTTTCTACCCTCACATTCATCTGGGCCATGTGCAGATATCCCCAATCACTCGACATACTTTCCCCAACTTGTCTAGGACTGGGTCAGGGGCAGCCCATCCCCCAAACAACTTCCACCAGGCCCACGGGCTGAAGTATGAGCTTCACAAGGGGGGGCGGGAAAGACACGGACAGCTAAAGGAACGGACAGGAAAGGAACCACTCACCTGGACTTCCTCGGCCGGCCGCCAAATGGCCCAAACAAACCTCAACCAGCCAAAAAAAAGCCCCGGCCACCGCCGCATGGCGTGGGCAAAAGAGAACAATTCTCGGGAACGCCCCCGAATCTGGTCCGGCCTTGACGGACAGATCCGGCACCCAATGGCTAGCCTCCATTTATGGAGCTAGCCAATGGGAGCCGGGGGACGTTCCTGAAGTCCTTATTGCAAGCAAAGGATTTCGCCTGCGCCGAAAAGCTGCGCAGAGCGCAGCCTTCGGCAGGCGAAACCCAATGATGAGGCAATTTTATCTGTTTCTATTTAGCGAATATACACTGCTAGGAAATCGCCCACTGACAGGGATCGCCCAGGCAGCGTAGGACGGCAACCCTGGTAAAGAACCAGATACTACGTAAATGTGATTACCTCACCCAGTAGGAGAGGGAACTTGCATGGCACGGCTGTAGGCAAGAAAGGATGTGGGGCATTGGCAAGAAAAAGCATGAGCTTCTGCAACACTGTAAGGAAGAAACCCGGTCTTATTTCCGGAGACACCCATCGGTCCAAGGTGATCTCTCTTCACTTGAAAGAAATCTCAGGCACATCCTTCAACTGGGGTACCATGCAGCTGCTAGGTCAATGAGTTTAATTAAGTTTTGGGGGTGCAAGCCCATGATGACAAACGTGGTTGCTGCTGTAGTTGTCCTCGATTAGATCCACTCCAGCTAGTCAAAAATAGTGACAGGGAGGAATGTCGCAGGGCAAGGAGAGACTGGATAAGAATTGCTTGTTGCAGCCCTGACCTTTCTAAATTGTTAGGAATGCCTTGAAGAAGAGGCAAGTCAGAACAAGTGAGAAGCGGCTCTCAGTGGAGATATCTGCCTTCTCTCCAAACAGCCTCTTGCCATCAATCAAGCATCAATCAATCAATCAGTGACACTTATAAAGCGCGCTACATACCCGTGGGGTCTCAAGGCGCTGGGGGGGGGGGGAGCCGCTACTGCTCGAACAGCCAGGTCTTCAGCTTCTTCCTGAAGGAGAGGTGGTCTTGGGTCAGGCGCAGGTCGGTCGGGAGGGAGTTCCAGGTCTTGGCGGCCAGGTGGGAGAAGGACCTTCCTCCTGTAGTCGCTCTTCGGATGCGGGGGACGGCGGCGAGGGCGTGGTTGGCTGATCGGAGGTGGCGTTTGGGAGCGTAGAAGTTGACTCGGCTGTTGAGGTAGCTCGGGCCTTGGTCGTGTAGGGCTTTGTGTGCGTGGGTGAGGAGGCGGAAGGTGATTCTTTTGTTGACGGGGAGCCAGTGAAGGTCTCGCAGATGTCCGGAGATGTGGCTGGTTCGTGGGATGTCGAGGATGAGTCTGGCTGAGGCGTTCTGGATCCGCTGGAGTCTCTTCTGGAGCTTGGCGGTGGTCCCGGCGTAGAGGGCGTTGCCGTAGTCCAGTCGGCTGGTGACGAGGGCCTGGGTGACGGTCTTCCTGGTCTCGGTGGGGATCCACCAGAAGATCTTCCGTAGCATGCGTAGGATGTTGAAGCATGCCGAGGAGACGTTGTTGACTTGCCTGGTCATGGAGAGGGAGGAGTCCAGGATGAAGCCCAGGTTGCGTGCATGGTCTGTCGGTTTGGGTGCGGTGCCCAGGGCGGGAGGCCACCAGGAGTCGTCCCAGGCGGAGGGAGAGGAGCCCAGGATGAGGACCTCCGTCTTGTCCGAGTTCAGTTTCAGGCGGCTGGTCGTCATCCACTCGGCTACCTCTTTCATCCCTTCGTGCAGGTTGGCTATGGCGGCGGCGGGGTCGTTGGTCAGGGAGAGGATCAGCTGGGTGTCGTCGGCGTAGGAGATTATGCTGAGGTTGTGTTTGCGTACGATGGCCGCGAGGGGGCTCATGTAGACGTTGAAGAGGGTGGGGCTCAGAGATGATCCTTGGGGGACGCCGCAGATGACTTCGGTGGCCTCTGACTTGTACGGTGGTAGGCGGACTCTCTGTGTTCTCCCGTCGAGGAAGGAGGTGATCCACTCCAGCGCCTTGTCCTGGATTCCGACGTTGCTGAGGCGCCGTACTAGGGTGCGGTGGCAGACCGTGTCGAATGCCGCGGAGAGGTCTAGGAGGATGAGGGCCGCTGTTTCTCCATTGTCCATCAGGGCTCGGATGTCGTCGGTGGCGGCGATGAGGGCGGTCTCGGTGCTGTGGTTGGCTCGGAAGCCGGACTGTGAGGGGTCGAGGGATCCGTTCGTCTCGAGGAAAGCGGCCATCTGCTTGTTGACGGTCTTCTCGATGACTTTGGCTGGAAACGGGAGGAGCGAGATGGGGCGGTAATTCTTGAGGTCGGTGGGGTCCGCTGTTGGTTTCTTGAGTAGGGCGCTGAGTTCGGCGTGTTTCCAGCTCTCGGGGAAGATGGTGGTGTCGAGGGATGTGTTGATGATGTCTCGCAGGTGGGGTGCGATGACAGCGTCGGCTTTGTTGAAGACGTGGTGAGGGCAGGGGTCGGTCAGCATCAGCACTCCCTGAAACTCCCAAAACATTCACCCAAGAATGACATCTGAGAACAACACCTGTGTCAATTGACCTTGCAATCACATCCATCAAATCCAGACAGGAAAGCAATCTTTGGTTCAAAAGGTCTAACCCATCACTATTTACCCCCTCAAACCAGGCACCGGAGGCTAAGGACAACATACTTTTCTCCCATTAACATCTAACATTTTCCATTCTGTTTCAGAGGCGAATAAGGGGACAGTATTTGGTCTTATTCAGAATTATGACCACCATGCTCACAGCATTGAGGTGAGGACCAAAAAGCCTGGGAATATGATTATTCTTGCTGACAGTCTGTCAATATACTGCCTGAGAAGAATGTGCTTTCACCATGTACATCAAAAAGGGTCTCATTAAAAGCTTGCATGACAAACCTGATACAGCCAAAATAGAAGTCTTTTCAGAGGTAGTGGGTGGAAGATTTGGCATTTCCACAGCTTTGGAAATCCCACACATGTGTTGTGTGAGGGATTTCCGAACCTGCTGAAATGTCTGTTCATCATGCTGCTTCAAAATGTATGTATTTACATCATCACGATATAGTGTTCTTAAAAGAGGTGCATCTTCACCTGTTCTCTAAACTATGGCATGGTTGGTGTGGTCTTAATATATACAATGCTGTTGTTAAAGATCCCGGGTGCCTAGATAGAAAAGCCCTACTACTTTAAAAAAAAATACTTCTTTAGTTCTTGGCTACAGGTATGCTGAGACCCACCAGAGATGATTAGCTTATCAGCCAGATATGCGGGGCTGCTGGTAATGATGGATTTGTAAGTAATGCAGCTGGTTTTGAAGATGGCGTGGGCCAGCAAGGGGAGCTAGTGGAATCACATCAGGATTGGGGTAAAGTAATCATTCCATTTTATCGGGCCCAAGATGAGATGTTCTGCAGCACGTTCTCCCTTCTGGAAAAATACCAAGCCATTAACAGCCATATGTCACAACTTAGAAGGTATTCAGAATGTCTGCCTCTGATGCATCTTTATCATGAGAAGGGTACGGCTCAGGAAATTCGTGAGCCCTGAGGAAGCAGCACTGCTTTCTTCATCTGACAAAGCTTCGCTCACTCTGCCAAGAATCTCTGGAGCCGAACAGCAAAGACAGAAGGAAGGATTGCCTTCAGTGCAAGACGGATCGCCCAAATCTCCAGAAGGTTGATGTGGAGCCCGGACTCCGCCGGACACCAGAGGCCTCTGATCTCCGCCTCTCCCATGTGGCCGCTCCACCCCAGAAGTGATGCAACTGTCACCACTGTGAACTATGGCTTGGAAAGGGAGTGGGAACTGCCAATGACCCAATCTCGGTTCGTTTGCCACCACTCCAATTGCTGTGCAGTGCACTCTGAGAACTGGACGCAATCAGAAAGATTCCCCTGATGCTATGCCCACTGGAACTTCAGGTCCCACTACAGAGCACCATATGCAACCAGCAGGAAGCAGGAGGCCATTAGCCTCAGGGTCATTCTGACTGAAACTCAGGATAGAGGCTGAATGATTGGAATCATCACCCTAATATCCTGGACTCGCTGCTCAGGAGGATAAGCCCGATACTGCGCTTTGTCCAGAACCGCTCCGATGAAAAGGAGCTTCTGAGAGGGAATCAGGTGTGACTTCGGCACGCTGATGGTGCACCCCAGCGGATGCAGGAGGTCGGCCCTAGTCTGGAGGTGGGAGACGACAGCACTGGGCGAGACCGCCTTCAACAGCCAGTCGTTGAGATAGGGGAAGACTTGAACCCCTGATCTGCGCAGATGAGCTGCGACCATCGCCACCACTTTCGTGAACACCCGAGGGACGCTTGTAAGGCCAAAGGGGAACACAGTAAACTGAAAGTGCTCTGGGCCCACCCTGAGCCGTAGGCCTGTGGGCCGGCAGGATGGGGACGTAAGGTCGAGGTCAGACAGGACCTGAGACAATTTCAACATTATGAACGTCTCCTTCCGGAGGAAGTCGTTGACGTTCCCGAATTCCAAGATAGGATGCAGGCTCTTGTCCTTCTTGAGCACCAGAAAGTAGTAGGAATAACAACCATGACATACTTCTGGGGCAGGAACTCACTCGATGGCTCCCTTGGCCAAGAGAGCCGTAACTTCCGGGTGGAGAAGGACCAAGTGATCCTCCGACATGCGATGAAATCAAGGTGGCATGGATGGAGGGGTAGTCTCGAAGGGGAGGGAGTAGCCCCTTCGGACTATCAGCAAAACCCACCTGTCCGACGTGATGTTGAGCCAGTGGGGGAGGTGATCTCGAATCCTGAGCCTGAAAGGTCGGACTAGGAGGGCTTGTAGGCTGCTGCAGAGGGTAAGCTGGTGGACTGGCCCGCTCACTGGCCCCCAGACCCACGACGGTGGGTTCCACATCCCCGGCCGCACAGAGGCTGGACAGCTTGCACAGGCATGTGGCTCTGGACAGAACATGGCGGGCACCCCTTCTGTAGCCACGAAAGGGGCAAAAAGTAGACTGTGCGGGCAAGAGGTGGAAGTGAGGCCCTAGGACCTGGCCGTAGTACTGGAATCCTTAAAGAGCTCAAGCGCGTTGTCTGCCTTGTCGCCAAACAAGCGACGGCCATCAAAGGGCATGTCCAAAATTGTAGCTTGGAAATCACCTGAAAAGCCAGTGGACTTCAGCCAGGCGTAGCGTCTGAGGGCTATTGACGCTGAAATCGTCCTGCCCAGAGAGTCAGCAGTTTCCAGCTCACATCTTATGGTTAACTATGCTGCGTCTCTCCCATCAGCAACTGCACGGGGGAGCACGGCCCGGGCCTCCTCCGGGCACTGAGGCAGCACCTGAGCGACCGTGTCCCACACAGAGTGGGAGTAATGGCCCAAAAGACATTCACCGCTCACCGACCGCAGTCCTAAGCTGGAGGGAGAAAACATCATCTTCCCAAGGTGGTCCAGCTTCTTGGATTCCTTATCAGGTGGTGCAGTAGGGAATGCACCCTTGGAAGTCGAGGCTTAAGACCACCCAGCTCTCAGAGGTGGGGTATTGGGAGAGGAAAATGGGATAGTCCGGGGCCGGGCGGTTGCGTTAGGCAATCATCCTATCCACAGGTGCCCCTGTGTTGGGCTTGGACCAAGTGCCCGAAAGTTGTCCGTGAGGGCCTCATTGAACGGCAGCAGGGGCTCCGAAGAGGCCACTGCCAGTTCGAGTACCTCGGTCAGGAGGTTAGTCCTGGCCACCACATTAGGAAGCTCAAGGCTTAAGGCTTAAGGCTTCAGCCACCCTACGCAACACCACTACGAATGATGCACCCTCCTCCGTAGCTATGGAAGGGGGAGATAGCATGCCAAGGTCTGGGGAGGTGCCCAGACCACTGGCCTCACCCAACTCCTCTCTCTAGGTCCGGTTCCTCTAACTGGTCTGCCAGAGGGTCCACAGACCCCTCGCAGTCCTCCTCACCCTCCTCTGATAGCCACTCAGGGCAATAGGGAACACCAGGGGAGAACAGGGGTACAAAAGTACCGGTTTGCGCCGGTACCAACGTCGGTCCGGCTCCATGGCCACATTGAGGGAGAAGCCAGGCTCGACGTCGGTTGGGGACACAATCAGCATCTGAGGGGGCGCCAATAGATTTGCGCCGGAAGAGGTGCCACAAGGTCGACCAGTGACGATCCGGATCCAGGCCGGGATACCTGCGGCACCGGAGTCGAAGCTGCCAGCATCGAAGGCCGGCCTGCCCAAAGATAGAGTGGAGAGCTTTGTAAAAATGACGAAGTTGGGCAGGAGTCGCTCCGGTTCCCGGGAAGGAAAGGAGGTTCAGAGTTGACCCAACAGACTACCATCCACATCCTGCGCTGGGCGACGGACGGGGAGAACGTAATGAGCAACGGTGCTTCTTCACCATCTTTTTGTGCTTCGACTTAGACAAAGATGAGGAGTGGTAGTGATTGCTTCGCAACCGGTCCCGCGACCTCTCTCTCGACCAGGACCTCGAGCGGCGCAGAGCCAACTGCCGGGCCTCCAGAAGCTTTCGGGACCGCTCCCGCAAAGACGTCCCGCCATGGCCCGGCAGACAGAGCACAAATTCGGGTTGTGGTCGTGCTCCAGGCACACAAGATGGGGGTCCATCACCGACATCAGCTTGCGGCAGAAGCCACAAGGCTTGAAGCCGGGTCACCGAGATGACATCCCTGTGCACCAGGAGTGGTGACGAGTCCAAAAGTGACCGCGCTGGCCGGCGTGGAAAAATAAATAACTGATGTCAGCGCAGAGGGGCAGCGTCTAAGTAGATACTGCAATGTCATCCAAGCGGTCACAACGCCAATGACGAATGTGGAGTCGATCGACGCCACCTACCGATGCGCAGGCGTACTGTTGAAGAAAAAATTCTCAGGATACAGTGACGCTGGGGGGTAATTCTAAGGTGAGGAATCCATAACTAATATTCTCTTTCAGATTAGCTGGGCAGTTTGAGGAAAGGCCTCTTGTAGCTTTTTGTATCCCTGCAGCGTCCACTTCTTTGTCTTGGGTACAAGAGTGAGCAGGTCCAGTACTTCAAGGCTCTTCTCAATGACAGGCAGCAGCTCCAGTTCTTTTCTGTTCTTCCTCACGTCTAAGTTTTCTGAAGTGGGTGCCTGGAGGTGCCACATTTATGCCTGGCGGGAGCTAGTGGCTAGAAATGACTTCAAAGTAATCCCTAATGGGGTAAAGGTTTGCAGGGACACACTACTCACTTTGGGCATTTTCAAGAGGGCCAAAGTCTTCAAACATAATAAACTTAGGTTCAAAGGGATGGGGGTTAGTATGGGGAGTGTCCTATGGTAATCCTTGTGTCATCCCACATATAACACTAACATCCAGTTCAGGGCAATCACAGAACCCACAATAAACCCAAAGACAGACATCTTGTAAAAGAAAAAACAGACAGGGCTTTCAGCAACCAGACAGTGAATACACAATAATTGTATTGGCACCCAGTTTCCCTACCTTTCAAGTGTGCCCCTAGAGTTATATGTAACTCCAGCAGACCTGTCAAGCAGGCTTTGAAGTCCAAGCTGGATATGACACTGTAATGTCAAAAAGGTTGCACACAGCCCACCTTGTATATTATGTCAAATTCAGAGGAGTTATCTCTATATGTTCACATCAACCTATTATTAAGTCCTGGAAATGTGCCCCCCTGGTGCTTCAAAGAGAGAAATATACCTTTTTAAAAGTTCATTTTCCTTAATCTTCATTAAAAAGCCAATTTCACTTTTAATTTGGATTTTTAATAACTATGAAAATGAGTTGTTTAACTATTTTTCTAGTTGGTCTCATTCTTGAGAGACAGTATTAGGATTTTTGACGTGTACTTTAGTTTTCCACATAGAACAGCTAGGCCTTACACATTAAAAATAGCTTTTGGGTGCAAATCACTTTAGAGCCATGTTAACTTTGCATTTCTACAAGTCCTACTTTTAATACCACACACCCTGCTTTGTGGGTAACAAGCCCTACACAGGAATGAATTATTAATATTTAGATGGGAGGTTTTGACCTGTCAAAAGGGTTTGAAAGGTCGAATGGCAGTGTTGAAACTGCCACAGTTAGGCTACAATGCTAGGCGTGAAGCCATGCTTTACATTGTCACTGTAGTGGATGGTGCAATAGGTGATGCAGTCACAGTACTGACATTTAACAGACCAGGTCTGGATACATTTTGTACTTCATATACTAGGGCCTTATATGCAAGTTAAATATACCAATAAGGAAAATGCCAATTCAACTATGTTTAGAGGTGAAGCACAGGCACTTTACTTCTCATTGGCTGGGGCAAATTGCACAGAGTTGTAAAACCAGCAAATATATAGGGTCCAGCAAAAGCTGAAAAAAACCAAGATGATCATGCAGAAAAGGCAACTTTCCAACAAGATTCACCTGCATCTGGTGCTGCTTGAGTTTTATTATGACTTTGGGAAGGGCAGAATATGGTGGAAAAGCAGAAAGGAATTACCCAGATTAGACTTCAAAAGAACATTAACTGTGGAGTTGACCTTTAGCAAACGGAACACAGCCTCAGCACTTAGCATTTCTTTTGCCGTAGCAAACAAATCAATATTTCATAATTCCAATGGGGAGATGAAAACTTCGAGCAATTAGTTGTTTGAAACCCATCTGAGTGTCTCTTGAAGAGATCTAATCTTTTCGTCTACCTTGATGTTAAAGCCTGACAGGGGAATGAGTACACATGAAGGTGAAATTTCAAGACTGTTACAGATTATGCTTTTCCAGTGCTGCACCTCCCTTGAGACAACGTTTTACCTTGTTCATTCTTGCATAGTCATAAAGTCCCAAAAATGAATGGTTTAAACAACTTAGAGACCAGATGTAATCTTCCAAGCTACAAAGTATTTAAGGGGTAAGGCTCGCTCCAATTTTGTTGTTCACAGCTGGTGCAGTGAACAAAGGCCTCACAGAGCCCACGGGGATTTCAAACCGCTTGTGCTCCTTGAGACCTTTGATTTGTTAGAACATTTTGCCTTCTAGTGGTGGACTGTTCTAATAGCCTTATAGACCTCTGTAGCTGGTTTATACCAGCATTAAAGTCCCGCTCCCTTGTTAAAGGCCCTCTGTGCGGGCCTTTAATTGGAGGTATAGCACGCTGTAGCAGGCTATTAAGTTAGAGTAAAGAAATGTCCATGCATATGAAAAGGGAAAAAGAACTCCAACAGCCACCACACAAGTGTCCGGGGAGGAGGGAAGGCGCATATGAATCTACAGCACTACATGCAAAGAACAGATGCTTACAGGGTAACATAATCTCTTTGAGGCATGTGTGGCTGTCGATGCACATGCTTTGTATAGACTGTAAGCAGTGCCCACGAAAATCGGTGGCCAATCTGTGGGTGTTGCAATTGCTTGGAAAACTGTACGTAGCACTGGCGGATCTACATTAGCTTTTTGATGTGCTAGAACATGCACACAATAATGTTTAGTGAAAGTGTGTGGTGTAGACCATATAGCTGCCTTACATATGTCAACTATTGGGATATTGTCCAGGAACGCCATGGAGGCTTTCATTTTATGAGTACCATTTGCTTAAGGGAGTGTAGGTAAGATATTTTAGTTTTGACATAACATGTTTGAATACACTTAATTATCCACCTATAAATTACTGATTTAGATATGGGCTTTCCTTTGTGAGGGGATGAAAAAGCAACAAAGAGTTGTTTCGTTTTACAGAAATCTTTGGCTATGTCAATGTAATACATTAGAGCTCTAATAACATCTAGTGTACGATGAGCCCTTTCTGAAACTGAGTCTAGTGCAGGGAAGAAAAGAGCTAACTCAACTAATTGGTTAAGGTGGAAAGGAGAAACCACCTTTGGAAGGAAGAGTTGGTGCAAAGGACCACCCTATCCGTGTGCAGTTGAAAGAACGGTTCTTCGAAGGTTAGAGCCTGGAACTCACTGACACGCCTAAGTGAAGTAATGGCAATTAAAAAGGCAAACTTCCAAGATAAAAACTGGAGGAAACAATTATGTAATGGTTCAAAAGGTGGAGTCCAGTAAGGACAATATTGAGAGTCCATGTGGGTGCACGTGGAACTCTGGGAGGAATTCTTTTTTTAAAGCCTTACATAAAGGCCTTAATACATGGTACTTTGAAATGGTGCCTATTTTGTAGATAGGCAACCACTGCAGCAAGATGTAAGCGTATTGAAGTACAGGCAAGGCCAGAGAGCTGTAAATGAAGAAGGTCGCAAACAATGTTTTGCAGTTGCTTTAAATGGATCAATTTTGCTATTACCGTAGTAAAAGACAAATCTCTTGGGTGCGTGGCTTGCCTGGCTCGAAGATGGCTGCAGCCTGAGCGAGCTCCAGCAGCCACCCGCAATATCCTACATTTATTTGCGCCTACGTGGTCTCGGATGGCTTAATTTCCAGTGGTAGTCGCTGTGGTAGTGCTTGGGCAGCAGCGGCAGAGGTTTGGTGTCGTCTGGGGTCGGAGAACGTAGTTCAGCAGTCTGCGCCATCGGGCCAAGTGACGAAGTGTGCTGGTGGGCGGGCCGATCCACTGCTGTTTTTGCACATTTACACAAACACCCACAATGGTACAGACGGGTTGATTCAAAGTTACTGAGTCACTAATGTGCAAATGAAAGTGGATGACATTTTATTCCTCTCATAGGCTGAATAGCAAAAATACTTTGCCTACGGTTGTGGGGGTATGGAGTCATTGAAACAGGGTATGTGAATATGTTGATGTAATTGACCTTTCCCATACTACTACTGCTGGAACTTGGAGAATAGCTTCCTTTTTTCAAGGCTTATGATCAAACTTTCTCTTTTGGAGCTCGGATAAGTAAAAGATCAGAAAAAACAAGAATCTGAAAAAGAATGGGCCAATACTTTTCGTTCTGCATTTGGCTTTAGTGAGGCACGTCATGAACACAAAGGTTGCCTCCTAACTCCATGGCGACAGCTGTGTGCTTCTTACTCAGATGTAACCTTCACAGTTATAACAACTGGTCAGATGGCATGCCTTCCCTTAGGATAATCTTGAAACCTTTCCTTGAGTCTCCTGTAATAACGTCCTTGAATTTCTAAATGCAAGGTCATAATGCCCAAGGAGCACTTAAAAGCTTGATGCACTGAGTAAGACCGGAGCTCTTTGGTGTTAGCTGGGGGAGCTAAAGAGGTCAGCCAGGGGTTGTATCTCTTGTGCAAAGCAACAGTGTGGAATTACTTCTACTGCATCCTCTTTATGTAATTGGCAGATGCCAGTGTCAGAAAGTCTTCTATTAGTAGCCTTTTGTATCCTGAGTATTACATTTATTTAAGATCCTTTTGCAGAACTTTCAAATTACAAAAATGCCATTGCAGAGTACTGAGTGGGGCAGGGTAGAGACACTGGAAAAACAGAAATTGTATGCCACGAAGGTGATGCAGAAACAACATAAGATTAAGCAAAGGCAAAAATAATAAATTATTACTAGGAAAGGTGTAGAACCATGATGCTGATAAATAAACAATCTACAAGCACTCTTAGGCATTTGTCTGACTGAAAAAACACCAGTGGAACTGTTAGATCTTGTGGCTGCAGTGTCTAAAAGATAATTCAGCGAGGTATGGACACCAGGAAGGAACTCAGGTTTTACTTCTAGCATGAGGGTTGTACAATAAGGCTTTCCAAAGATGGGCACACAGACAAGAGAACTATATCCTCAAGGTTTGGCCTGCGGTGCAAGGCAAACAATCTATTGAGTGACAGGTCAGATGCCTGCTTCTCCCATGCCCTTGTCACTGGTTACTGAGGTTCATCTGTCTGAATTGATAAGGACACCTGTAGTCTAAACCGCCTAGTATCCATCATGACATGCAAGACTTCTTGTGATAAGTCCCATTCTTAGCCTTTCATAAGCCAAATCCTCATTTGATAATTGTTTGTATATGGATGAAACAGCTTGATGCCTTCCAGCGTCAAAAGTGATGGAACTGACTAACAATCTCACAAAGCTGCCATTACTGACATTTCAAATAATGAATATAAGATTCTTCCTGAGACAATCAGAAGTCACGAGAATCATGGTGATATGAAACCACCTTAATCTGTTTAATACCACAGAAAGAACAGTAATGAAGAGAAGGCATACACCAGTTGGTCGGTTCAGCACACTAACATTCAAGTCTGCCAGATGTGCTTCCCAACTATTAAGGAATGCGTCCATAACCATTCAGTCAAGGAAAAGCCTGACCCATCAACAGATTTTCCTTTAGCCCTCAGCAAATATCCTGTTGAACTTGTACACAATCAGGGGGGCTTCCTTCAGATCTGTGATTAGTCCTCAACGACCAACAGAATACAAGATACCATGAGGCTCAAAAACCTTTGAATCAAAACTATTCAGCACAATTAAAAAAAAGCTTCCTTAATATATGCTTAACACCAGACAAATGCGGACATTCTGCCTTAATCAAGAAGACTGCAATGACTCTCCAATAAACAGAATTTTTCTTGTTGGCTCACAATCCACTTGAATAAGTTTCATGTACCACAGGGGATCTGTTACTGGGTGGTTTGTCAGGTAAAATAGACTTTCCTGCATAGGTCTATATGCCACACAAACGTGAACTAGCAAATACACAAGATTACTTCTCTCACAGACCCCCAAATAGGAATTTTAAGAGCCTCTGAAGAGAGAAGCAAGGAAAACTTGTTCTGAGGTGCTTGATGCATCAAGCATGTCCACCTCAGTACTAAGAGGATTTTTCTCCAAGTCTTAGAAGTCATTTGCTACAAAGTAATGTAAAAACTTTAGGCATTCAAAGGTCATTTTGATTCATTTTGATAGTACAGGTATAGTGGACTCATAATTTTAATTGGTTTCTTATTTCTTTGTCTTTCATTCTCATGGAAAATTAAAGCTATTTTTGTTCACTCCACTTTCTTCAGCCAATGACTAAATCATAAGAACTGTAAGTGACTGAACTTGTGAAAATGTAAGCTTTTTGAGCACAAAAGCCAGAGATTTATGGGTCTAGCCTATTTGAGGCTCAAAATCAATGTTAAATGTTTTGTTTACATTCCACAGAGAATATTCACGACATAGGGAATCGATTATACCTGTTACGTGGAAACTTTGAATTAGGAATGTTGTTTGGGGCACACATTGGTTAAAAGATGTCATTCCAGTTATCAGTGCTGTAACAAAATCAACATAGATGTTGTATGCTTCTTGTACTTCTAAGAGGCCAAAACCCAAAAAACCTTCTTGGGAATCATCCCACTTCTCAGTGCTTGCAGCAGAGGCAAATCAGACCTACACAGGCATCGGACTGTTCTGCAAGAGAGTTGGTGGCAAGATGTGTCTGATTATTCTCTGAAACGCAAGTAGAATGCTTCCAGAAAATGACATGCACATTGCTGATCTCTTCACAGTTTCCTTGTTGGTAGAAACAGAACCATGACATTCAGATTCATTGTGGGCATGTAGTAAAGAAAGGTAATTAAGAGTATGTCTACCTATTAAAGGGTATCTTTGATGGCTTTTTAATATTTCGCCTAGAATAGCTACCAAACATCAGCAGAAGGAGGAAAATGCAAAAAATGATGAGTCATTCCCATACAACCTTTTCTACAACAGTGCACAGATTCATGTATACATACCTTTTTGCACATACTAATCTGCATCACAGCGTAATTTATGAGTGCTTCTTTCAAGTCATGATTCTTCTGCTCTCTGAAGCGATCAATATCTTCCCATGCATTCTTCACAAATTCCCTGCAAAGCAATGTGAATAATTTTTATATTTGATGCTTAAAAGAAGAGGTAATGTAAGACCAAGAAAACAACTTTTAGGATAGGCTATACACGTTTTTAAACATGTCTAGAAAATGTGCCTGTCACCTGACTGAATACATTCAACAATTGGGGAAAAGAATTCTGCGATTACAATGGAAACTTTAAAAGAAATTAAGTGGCTGCATAGTGGGAATACACAACCTTATGGCAGGATCTGACTGACTGTTACAGAAAACAGGCTGAGACACCAACATAAAAGCAGCCTCAATTAGAAAATTAAGTCGATTAAGAAGTGGCCCACATTTGCAAATTATGGCAGTTTCGAACTTATTAAGAAATGCTGTATAATTTTGTTGCAATGAATGAATGAATGTTGCACTTGTAGAGTGCATTGACACTCGTAATTGAGCAGCCTGGCGCTATGCTGGGGGTCAACAGGGATACTTACGTCACAACTCTAAATTGTTAGATAAGGGAGTGACCTAGTGCATCAGGGCAAGAAAAAGCAAGGTCTTAAAAAAATGTTTTAATACTTCCGTTTCCATGATACAGAGAGACCTGGGAAGATAGTTCTAAGCTTTGGCACCCAGCACCATGAAGGACTTTCCCCCTCTGGATTTCAGTCTAAAAGCGGGAAGCCTCAAAGATTGGCATCAGAAGATCTCAATGTTCTCTGGGTCCTGTAGTGGCAGAACCGGACTGTGAGATATTTGGGCCCAGGAGACTAGAAAGCTTTGAAAACTAATAGTAGGGTCTTGAATAGGATTATTTTGTGGATGGGTAACCAGTGGAGTCGTTACGGGCGGCCGACACAAAGCTCCACCTAGGAAGTTGCAGCACAAGTCTAGCTGCCTATCTGGAGCTTGCGAACTAGCTGTTTGGAGCAGTCTGCACAAAGGCTATTGCAGTAGTCAAGTCTTGACATCCAATTCCTTTCTAGAACATAGCGTGGGTCATTATTTTTGTTGAATAAAATTCTGGCTATGGCCAGGGAGGGGACCTGTCAACAGGCACAAGCTGCGCCCTTGCCCTGGCAAAGGCCTTCCATTGCAACAGAAAAGCGAGGATTTTGACTTCAAGTCTTGAGCAAAGAAGCAGCCGAGAGGGGTGCAGCTGCAAGTCTGTTATCACAGTACAGACAGACGGTACAAACATGGTTAAGAAATCTCTCCCCTTTATCCTCCATTGAAGCACAAATCTAGGATAACCAGTGCTGGAGTGAAATTACAACGAGACTCCTCAGAAAATTGACCTTTTAGGATCTGTCGAAGAATGTGGCTGTGGATCAGTGGCCTAATGGGACAGTTGTAGTCTTGGAGGTCATGTAGACAACTACAAGTGCTCAGCTGGTGCAGAAATACTGAAGCGTTGGCCTGGGGGAGAAGAGGAGGGGGAAGGACAAAAAATGAGGACTTGGCTTCAGGTCGTAATCCTCAGTTGAGTTCCTATCACAGACTCTCTCTGGTCCACGGCCAGACAAAACCAAGGAGAAGAGGATGTCAAGGGCCTGCAATAGTTATTTTGGGTGTGCTGGATGTCTTCAGGACATGTTGTTGGATATGACATTGCCACATGCATCTTTGAGATATTGCTTGGTTCCACTTAGCCGGCTCATCGACTGCCTGAAGGATGCTCGTCCAACGTTAAAGCTCAGAAAACACCAATAATGAAGAAAACACAGAAGTGCCATGAAGCTTAACTCTTTGCCTATTCCTCCAGAGTTGCAGGTGCGTTTTACTAAAGCAGACATCCTGCTGGTGCTGCAGGAATTTAGGAAGAAAATTGCTTCTCTGCTGTAGAACTCTGCAAAGGCCTTGATGAAGTTTGATCATTCTTTGCAGAAAGCAGAATCGAGAACTGATCATCTCAAGAATGACCTACCCTGATCAGGCTCATGAACGTAATGAGTTGTCGGCCAGGTTGAACACTCTAGAAAGGCAACAAGTGACTCACTGATAAACAGGAAGATTTTGAAATTTGCTCCAAAAGGAACATCTCCCTTTGCAGTTTTTTTTTAATTACTTTTTAGTGGCACTTCCCAAAAAAATAAAAAATAAAACACAATGTGACAAACATTGTAAACAACTAGCCAGTGAATGTACAATACATAATCATTGTCAAGACTGCATACCATATTCATTACCTCTGTTGTATCTTGCGTGCAACACCCATTATAACTCCATGAATGTGAATGTGCCCACTGTATTACAAAACCTGCTGTGGAAGGCCAGATATCTATAGTATCAAGAGTCGAGAACAATCCTCCCATATATATTACACATATAAGTTAAGTTGTAGGAGAGCAGTATAACATCCTTCTTACCACTTTACCCCTCATTCCCGGTAACCATTGGTGCAACCCCAACCCCCTCCCGTCGCTCCCGGGCCAAATTCAGAAATGGTTTCCAGATGTCTCTAGGTCTGGAGGTAGTAGGCATTAATTCCCAAAATGTAGACAATTGCGAATACCCATATGTGGCGTCTTTAAGCCACCCCTTTCTGGAAGGCTCCCTCTTCCTCCCCCAATGAACGGCGACCTGGCGTTTGGCAAAAAGAAGGAGCATTGCATGTAGTTTGCGAACCTTGACTGGCGTGTCTTTTAGGTAGCCCAATAGGCTTAGCAGGGGTGTGGCATCTACAGGTGTCGCTATGATCTGATTGATCGTTTTGAATATAGCAGTCAAGAATGGTGCCAGCTGTGGACAGCTTCATGCCATATGTAAAAACGCTGCTGGCGCGAGCCCACAACGCCAACAGCTGTTGTCATCTCCTAGTCCCATTTGGTGTAACCCAACTCGTGTCCTGTAGTAACGATGTAGAAACTTAAAATGTATCAGGCGGAGTTTATAGTTCGGGGACAGGGCGGTGAGTTGACAACAACAGTATGCCCACTGTGCCTCGGTAAGTTGTGTGTCCTTTTCATCATTCCACGCCTGTAGCGCCTGCGGTTGTCAAGGGAGCGAAAGTTTGCATGTGTTTATAAATCCGTGTAATGAGGCGAAGCGGCGTGGCTGACCTTAGCACATTCTCCAAGGCGAGCAGGGTAGGTGGGGGCATGGGAAGAACGGCAGCCAGCTCACAGTTTATAGTAGACAAATAGTTCGGTAAAAGGCACCGATTAATCCTCCTCTGCGACCGGGGACAACCGGAATATATCGTCCGGGTATAGGTCAGCGATCGTGAACAGGTTCATCTTGTGTGCTATAGTTTTGCTTATGCCTTCACCTATGTTCCGAAGCATAGGGTTATGCGCCAGTTGTATGGATGGAGCATACAGTATAGGAGCGCCAGCCCTCCTCATCAACTCATTCCATGCCCACCACAGAGTCTCCACCATGTCGATGCCATCCCTGGGTCGTTTATAGTTCTGATAGAGTGCCACCGAGATAGGGCAGGTGCCGCCGCGTCCTTCTCAGCAGCCACATGGGTTTGGAATGGAGTTGGGTGCACCCAGTAGTGGAGAAACTGCGCTTGGGCGCACCAGGCATACAACTGCATATCTGGGGCACCTAGACCACCCTGACAAAGCTGGAGCGTTAGAAGATCCCATGGGACCCGGGCTTGGCCACCCGCCTAAACCAGTAAAATCAGAAGAGACCTGAGGGACTTTAAGAATGCTTGTGTTAAGGGAATAGGGACGTTTACAAATAAATAAAGAAATTTCAGCAGGACCACCATCTTAACAAGTGCTATCTTCCCCGCTAGGGTGACCGGGAGCTTTACCCACGTTGTGACCTTCTCCTCCAACCACGTTATGGCACGCTCACAGTTCACAGACCAAATCTCCTGCGTATTTCTGCTGAGCCATATTCCCAGGTACTTTACCAATTCAGCCGCCCATTTTAGCGGAACCTCAGAGAGAACTGGAATAGTGGTGTCCGTCAATGGAAAAATTACGGATTTTGCCAAGTTGATTGAAATGCCTGTAAGGCTGCCAAATTTGATAAATTTCACGAGAAGGGGGTCCAGATTCGTCGCCCAGTCAAGCACATACAGTGCGACATCATTGGCGTATAAGGAAATGAGGAGACTGTGTGTGCTAAAACCAATTCCCCTAGCGGTGTGGTGCTGCCTAATGCGTGCCGCCGGTGGCTCCATTGCTATCGCGAAGAGCAGAGGGGACAACAGGCACCCCTGCCTCGTACCCCTCGAGATACCAAAGGGCTCCGACACCAGACCATTCACACGGATCCGAGCCAACGGCCGTGTGTACAACAGACGATTTATGTTGATGAATAATAGGCTGAACCCAATGCGGACCAACATGGTGAACAGATAGAGCCATTCAAGCATGTCGAATGCTTTTGTAGCGTAGAGAAATATAGCAGCCGCCTGCAGCTCTGGGTGTAAATAATGTAATACTGAGAACAGTGATCTAAGGTTGTGTGAAGTAGATCTACCTTGGATAAAGCCCGACTGTTCTGGATGGGCGATTAGGGGGAGAAGGGGCTGCAGTCGATTTGCAATCAACTTCGCCAATATTTTAACATCCACGTTTATTAATGACAGTGGTCAATAGGAGTCCAATTAGTTTTCAGGTTTCCCAGGTTTCAATAAAGTTATAATATAGCTCCGCACATGGACGGTGGTAATATGCCAGAGGCTTGAGCTTCCTCGTGTAACGCTAAAAGGCGGGGCACCAATTCCTCATCATAAGATTTGTATAAGGCGGTAGTGAGGCAGTCAGACCCAGGGGCCTTGTCTAGCGGCAAACTCTTAATTACCTGGATAACGTCTTCTACTGTGAAAGGAAAATCTAAATAATCCCTATGGCGTTGACTGAACCATAGCAGTTCCAGTGAGTCAAGAAAGGGTATCAGACCATCCGGACTGTACTCTTGGGTGGCAGTATTTAGGACACAGTAGAAACTGGAGAATTCATCCATTACTTCTGTTGGGCCTCTCTAACAAGAGTAAGGTCTGTTGTGCAACTATCAGCTCGGGAATGTAAGCAGTGGATCGTGGGGCACGGAGCATCGCCACCTGCGTCCTCCCCAGCCGGTCACCCTCCCCATATCTCCGCGCCTCTGCATGTTTCCCCAAAAACTTGACTTCACGCTGCGCTTCCTCCTCAAAGGCAAGCAATTTATCCTTCAAGAGAGCCAGCGTCTCGGGGTTGTTGGAGGAGTAATATTTGTTATCCAGCTCCCTAATCTGGGACTCCAAGGAAGCGAGGGATCCCCGAACAGCCTTCAGCACTCCAGCTTGTCCGGCAATGCATTTCCCTAATTACCACCTTGAACGCTTCCCAGAGAGATGCTTCCGTATTGACCGATCCAGAACTAAGGGCAAAATAATCAGTGATGTCGTCCCTGATTTCCTCCTTAAAGGCCTCACCTAAAAGGGCATTCCTTGGTAACCGCCAGGTAAATAGACGTGGGGGTGAGTTGGGGAGCGGCAATTGCAAAAGGGAAGGTGCATGGTTCGAGAGGGACCTGGGAAGGTGTGAAGCCTCCTTAGTCCAAGTTGCTACGTTGCGCGATATCAACCAGAAATCTAACTGTGACCATGCCCTATGGTTCTCAGAAATACAGGTCCCTTCTTTGATCATGGGGTATGTCCCTCTCCAACTGTCAACTAGGTTACCATCTGAAACAATGGCACTCAATGCCGCACTAGCCAGGGGAAGTAATGTGTGAGACGTCCCTTTTCTGTCTAGCTCATCGTTTAAAATTGCATCGAAGTCCCCTCCCCAAATAATGGTGGCACAGCCTGTCGCCTTGACTCTGGCTCATATATCTTGAAAAAAGTTTGGGGAGTCAACATTAGGGCCATACACTGCAACTAGCACAATCAGGATCCCACCCAAAATACCCTATAAGATAACAAACCTTCCCTTAGTATCATTGTGTAGTTCCCTTTCTTTCAAGTCCAGACCTCGCCTGACCAAAACCGCAACTTCACAGGAATAGTTTGAATAAATGGAAGATTATACAAATCTCCACCTATTATGTTTCAACCTGGGGGAGGGAATAACATTTAGATGCGTTTCTTGCATTACACATATGTCAACATTATGCCTCAGCAGGTAGGCATGTACGAGCCTGGACTTCCTACCATCATTTAGCCCACGGCTGTTCCATGTTAAACAGGTCAGGCTCGCCATACGGTGATTAGGTGAATGTAGCACTGAACAACAGTAGGGTCAAGGCAACACAATATATACCCATGGGCATCCAACGGCAATCCGACAAATGAAATGGCGACTCACTGGCTAAGAGCAAACTTTTAACTTCCTCCTCCTCCCCCCCAACCCCCCACTGACTCCAACCCCCCAATTAAGTTGTAGAAAACCCCCACTCAACACCCTAAAAGAGCAGACAACCAAAGGGAATTCTTCCGTAGAGGCGTAGAACCACTAACGTACTCCCCTGCTAAAACACGGTGGCCAAGAAAACTGCAGATAGATCTGCCAATAGCCCAATTCGAGTAAAACATATTCTGTCATCATAACAGTACCTGAAGTGCAAATACAGTGCGAACAACTCAGTCCAGCCCAATGACCTCAAGCCAATCAGGCCTGTCTCTGCCTCCATCAATCCCAAACCACAGGCCGTTAGGTATGGCCAACAACACCCCAACAGTTAACATGGCACAGCATTGCATCATAACACACTCTGCCACACAGTTAAATGTAACACCTAGGTTCCCCTCCTCCCCCGAAGCGTCGAGCAGCATGACATAAGCAAAGGATAGAGCCCGACTGGAACTGTCTCAATCATTGTCACTCATATGACCCTTGGCCGAGGTTGCAGACTTTGAGCCTTGTTTGGGCTTTTCCCCCCCAATGTGTTTCGCGAACTTGAGGGCAGACTTGACATACGTGAAAAAATGTGAAGTTCCATCGTGAGTGACTAAGTTTGGTGGGGTAAAATAAAGAATATGGGACTTGAGCTTGTAATAAGAGATGCTTCGCACGCAGGAACTCCCGCCTCGCCGCCTGTACCGCGGGCATGAAGTCCGGGTAGAAAGAGATCTGATTGCCCTTGTTAGTGATCGTTCCCCTCTCCTGTGCAAGGCGTAGGATAAGGTCTTGGTCCTGATAATACAAAATTCTGGCCAAAATTGGTCAGGACGAAGCCCTGGTCAGCAGCCTGGGGTCCAAGGCTCAGTGTGCCCCCTCGACCGTGAACACCGCAGACAGGTGGGTGTCAAGGAGTTCACAGAGCAGATTTGCCACATAGGTCTCCATCTTGGTGATAACTGTCGTCTCCGGTATACCTGTGATACGTAGGTTATTGCGGCGTGACCGCACCTCCAAATCCTCGTTTTTAGAGCAGATGATCCCCAGCACCTTGTCCATGTGGAGAAGCTGTGATTTCGTTTCGACTTGAAATTCGTGAAAGTCTGAGACCTTGTTCTCCAGCACGTCCAGCGTATTCTTCTGAGTTCCCACCCGCGATTTGATCACATCCAACTGGGTAGTAAGGGTATCAAACTTCGTGTTGATATTCCGTAAAATGGATCTCATCTCGAATATTAGAGTGCGCAGGTCTTCTGCGCGATCGTCCATCTGCGACTCCGAAGGCCTCTCTGCCCCAGCTTCTGGATCAGATTCTGTAAGTCTCGTGGTCCTCCGCTGGTCAAAGGTCAGCCTTGGCTGTTTTCTGTCTTGCGTCCCCATGGCTCGATCCGGCACCTCTGGCCGGGCCAGCAGGGTCTCACTACTGCCTAAGGCGCAAGTATAGCACGTGCGGCGGTACGACCACACACCTGTGTACTACAAACACTATCACCTTCAATCTGTGGGAGCACAGAGGCCAACACACATCCACAGCTCGCAGATAAGACTAAGCGACCCCACCACCTCCTCTGTCACCCAATTATGAGTGTCAACAGGGCCAGGCCCGGGCTTCAGGGATCGACCTCTGCCACCAGGCACGCCAGGGTGACCAGAACGCCGCCTTGTGTCGTGTGGGCCCTCAGATCTCCCCGCTGGTGTGAACTGCACCTCAGATGCAGCCCAAGGAGGTTCTCCTCTGCTAGGCCTCTCATGTCAGAGCAGACACTCTACCTCGCGGCAGCCCAGTGTCACAAAATAGTGCTCGCGGCTCACGTCCAGCCTCAGATTGCGCTCCCAGTCTCTGGGACCCACTAGACAGAGGCGTTCACCATGCATCCGGCCCGTCAGGGCCTCAATGCTTCCTTAGCAGTCTCCCTCGCCGCCCAGAAGGGGAGTCTCCAAGACACTTGAGCCCAAGGGCTGCGCCGCCGCCTCCTCCCCGTAGCCCAGCAACGACCCACAAGCCAAGCTCTCTCGGCAGCGCCCAGTCAGCACGGTCCGGCATCCTGCGCAGTTTCTCTCCTCACCTTCCCAGGCACAATGTGCTTGTACCGCACACCAGATCTCGGAGGCAGCCTGTCCGTGTCTGTTATGAATGCGGCCTGCGCCTCATAGCACGAAGTAGGCTAGATTTTCGGGGCAGTCAGCACCTGCAGCAGCGGGGCCGGCTCGCAGGGTCGGCCTCACCTTCACTTCCCTCGGCGCTTGGCACAGGAACGGAGAGCAGGGACACGGTACACATCAATGGAAGTCCCGCTTTTTAGGCTTTCACATCAGAGGTGTTCAGCTCTGCAGAATCCCTCCTTATGACAGGATCAATGAAGGAGCTGTTCTTGACCGGTGGAGCTCGCTCAATGAACGGCCATTTCGCTGCTCAGCAGGCCATGCCCCCCTCCATTTGCAGGATTAACAGTGAAATGCCCATCTCGGTATTGGAAGCTTACACACAGTCTCCCTCTGCCACATACTTCAGCTTCGAGGTGACCAAGGGATAGGCTTGCTCCCCACTCACGTGTTTTCTGACTTATAACTAAATAAAAAAAATTACTAGCCCCAAACATCCTCAGTACGGGCAATTTGTTTTTGCTGAAGGAGGACATATTAGCCCCAGCCTAGAAGCAAGAACCCATAAAGTTCAAAGATGCCATGTGCTAGAATTAAAAACATCTAACACAACGGAAAAACATTAGATCCCGTCTTATCATTAAAGGATCAACATGTTTTGGCCGGTGACTTATTCAGTGTTGTGGCCTTCTTCAGGATATACTTCATGCTACTTCTGTCCTAGCAGCCAGAATAAAGTCATACGGCGAACTCACTGAATATTTAGTACCTTCCCTCTTAGTATACAAAAACATCTCTGACCTCCTCCCTCTCAGTGAGGGGGTTGTAGCCCACACATAGTCTAGGCTTCATTATGCGAGGAGGTTTCCCCAATGATAAAGCATGCCACCTATGGTGGGTGAGGGAAACCGTCCTTTAAAAAAGGACGCCCCCCCCCCTTTTCTGAGTTTTTTTTGTATCTAGCCTATACAAGGGCTCCTGTTTGTTGGAATCAATGACATACCGCATACTTTGGTAGCGATCACTTGGGATAATCTCAAAGTGGTGGGGAGGGGAACATACGTAGCGGCAGCATCAATGGGGAGAGGAGGGCCAAACGCTTAGAGCTGGAAGAGTCGCACAGGCAGACGGGCTCCCATAGGGTATGACGCCAACTCACCAAAGCTAGAAAACAACTCAAGGCCCTAGATATGGATACAGCAGAATATGCCCTGCTCTTCCCAAAACAAAAATATTATGCATGGGGCAACAAAGCCGGAGACTTTTGGCATACACAGGCTGCATCAGACTGTATGTCACGAGCCACAATAATGGTGCGAGCCATACTAAATGGTGCAGACCCACTACTCCCTGCAGATTGACCTGCATATGTGGAACAGGCTCCCTTAATGAAATTGCCAGAACCCATCGGCAGAATCCCTCTATATGACAGGAGCAATAAAGGAGTTGTTCTCGGCCGGTGGAGCTCGCTCAATGAGCGGCCATTATGCTACTCAGCAGGACACTCCACCATCCTTTTGCAAATTAACAGTGAAATGACTATCTCCGTGTTGAAAGCTTATACTCAGTCGTCCTTCTGCCACATACTTCAGCTACGAGGCGACCAAGGGATAGCCTTGCTCCCCACTCAAGTGTTTTCTGACTTACAACAAAATAAAAAAAAATTACTAGCCCCAAACATCCTCAGTACGGTCAATTTTTTTTTTAGCTGAAGGAAGACATATTCGCCCCAATTCAGAAGCAAGAACCCATAAAGTTCAAAGATGCCATGTGCTACAATTAAAAACATCTAACACAACGGAAAAATATTAGATCCGGTCTTGTCATTAAAGGATCAACATGTTTTGGCCGGTGACCTATTCAGTGTTGTGGCCATCTTCAGGATCTACTTCATGCTACTTCTGTCCTAGCACATGGCAGCCAGAATAAAGTCATACGGCAAACTTTGTAGCTAGTGTTAATTCACCTTGTCACTTCACTAGATGCACTCAGTCCTCCACCATGCCAAGCTTTCACTGGGTATTTAGTACCTACACTCCTAGTATACAAAAACATCTCTGAGCTCCTCCCTCTCAGTGAGGGGGTTGTAGCCCACACATAGACTAGGCTTCATTATGCGAGGAGGTTCCCCAATGATGAAGCATGCCACCTCTGGTGGGTGAGGGAAACCGTCCTTTAAAAAGGACGTCCCCCCCTTTTTTTGAAGTTTTTTTGTATCTAGCCTTTACTTCACTTCTAGACTCGAGGGCTCTTGTTTGTTGGAATCAATGACATACCACATACTTTGGTAGCGATCCTTTGGGATAATCTTAAAGTGGTGGGGAGGGGAACATACATAGCGGTTGCATCAATGGGGAGAGGAGGGCCAAATGCTTAGAGCTGAAAGAGACACACAGGCAGGCGGGCTCCCATAGGGTATGCCGCCAACTCACCAAAGCTAGGAAACAACTCAAGGCCCTAGATATGGATACAGCAGAATATGCCCTGCTCTGCCCAAAACAAAAATATTATGCAGGGGGGGCAGCAAAGCCGGGAGACTTTTGGCATACACAGGCTGCATTAGACTGTATGGCACCGAGCCACACTAAATGGCGCCGAGCCACTACTCCCTGCAGATTGATCTGCATATGTGGAACAGGCTCCCTTAATGACATTGCCATAACCCATAGAGGCACTTCTAGAGAAAGACATCACAGTGCAGGAGGTCCTCGAGGTGGGAGGCTCAAGTTGGACACGGCTCCCATCCAGGACGGGTTCACAGCTGCATTCTACAAAACCTTTGCTGTGCGGCTGTCCCCTGTGCTGGCTCGCTTAAACAATTCCTTTAGCTCACAGGAGGCTCTCACAGAAACTATGAAGTTGGTTATTTTAAGGTTCCTGCCTAAACCAGGGAAGGACCCCCAGCTTTCCGTCTCCTATCGCTTCATATCTCTCCTGAACGTAACTGCGAAGTATATGCCCGGGTTAGTAGACGTAATCAGGCTTTATTCCCAAGCGCACCTGCGGAGATAATACTAAGCGCTTATTCCACTTAATTGACAAAACCACACGCCTTGAAATCCCCACACTGTTTTTCTTGATCTATGCTGAAAAAGCATCAGATCGGGTGCACTGGCACTTTCTACGACTGGTCTTGGATGGCGTGGGCTTGGGGTCTTGCTTCCGTCAATGGATCAGGACCAGCTACTCAGATTGAGTGGCACTTGTCGTGTCAATGGGTTCCTATCCCACCCCTATCCTATTTGAAGGGGAACACAGCAGGGGTGTCCTCTCTCGCCGCTCCTGTTCGCGCTATACATGGAGCTGCTGGCGGAGCGCATCCAGAGACATCTCCTTTTTCCTTATCGAGGGAGTTAGGAGGGGAGGCCAACTCCATAAGATAGCGCTGTATGCTGATGATGTACTGTGGCAATGACGAGGCCTCGCCAATTGTTACCCCCTTTGCTAGAGGAACTGGAGCTCTTTGGGAGGGCATCCGGCTTTAAGGTAAATGCCAACAAATCCCAAGCCCTTAACCTACCATCCCACAAGACAAGGCTTACTTAGCTGAAACCCTTCCATTTTTATAGGGCGACGCAGAGAATTTCTTACCTGGGCATTCAGTTATTCTCCACAATAGAGAAATCGCTGACACACAACTACACATCCCTGCTGGCTACTGAGCCATCCCTGATTCTGTCCAGGTACGGGCTCCCCCTCTCTTGTTTGGGGTGCATAACTGATATAAATATGTCCCTGCTACTTAAGATCTTACATTTTATGCAGGCACTGCCACTTCAACTGCCTCCTTCTGTACTGAAGAAACTACAGTACTCCATAGGGACCTTTATCTGGAGGGGAAAGCGCACTAGAATGGCTAGGGAGCATGCATATCTCCCTATGGCCAGACTGGGCATACCATACCTATTGCGTTACTACCAGGCAGCCCAGCTGTGATTCCTGGTGGAAAGGCAACACCCATATACGGAAAAACTTTGCTGTTTTCTAGATCAGGCCGTGGCAGGCCTCCATATATGGAAGATCCCTTGGCTACCGCTAATAAGTCGCCAGCCAGGAGTGTATATATCTCTGGTGTTTAGAGCTACGGTTGGGGCAGGGGATAAAACCAAAGTTATTAAATATCTCTCCACCCCCATTTTGCCACTCACCAAACTCCTAGGTAATGCAGGTTTCCCCCGGCACTGCAGAGAATGGCATATTGCCAGTGGCAGGAGGCAAACTGCAAACACATTGGGTTCTCAAGGGTTCAACAGGACTAGCCAGATACTGAGCGCTGGCCCTTTGTTGCCATCCGTCAATAGGTGACTCATCAATCGGTACCCCCGCATGCAAGCAGGCCGCTCACCACATTCGAATAATGGCTTCTGTCACTGTGGGATGACCGACGCTTACTATCGGACATTTACACCTTCTTGAACACTTCTGCTAATCCCCTGACCTCACCGGCAGAACTGGAGTGCAAGGGCAAATTTTCAGAAAAAGAATGGGCCGATAGTCTTTGGCGCGCCCACACCTCAGCATGCAGCGACTCTGGGAGGGACTCTCCTTAAGGTACTATACACCACCCTGTGTGGTTAAGTGGAAGAGGGGGGAGTGATGACAAATGTTCGAGCCACTGCAATCACTCTGGCACATTATTTCACTTATTATGGCGCTTTCCAAATTACATCACTTTTAGCCAGACGTTCTTGCAGACACTGACCATATGTTTAACACCTAATTGCCCTGCTTCCTCAGCTACATTCTTTTGGGACTTCCCACCGCCTTAACATACCCATTGCAATCCTCTAGGAGGAGGGTCATAACTCAGGCACAACCTCCAGAGGCCCAAACCTGGGTCAGGCACTTCCTGGAAGGTCTGAACTCTCAGCAGTAGAGTTCAGGAGAACTGGGGTGAAGTCTTCGTGTCCCTGAGACTTCAGAACAGGAGGCCAGCACATTCAAGCCCTTGGAGATTCCTTTTCAAGACGGTTCTGAGCAAAGTTCCAGCCTTTGTCCTAGATCAACTCAAGCAGCTTTGAATGTCTCACGAGGAGCAACTGTAGAAAAGAGGAGCTATAGTAGGCCTTAGTGGCCTGGTGGGAGGCCAGAGAAGCTGGGGAGATAGATTATGCAGGTGTGTATGGTGTGTGGCAGTGGGCAGCTTCAGATCACAGGATTTCCTGTTGGGAGAGCAGCAATTGTTCTTCCAGTAATTTGGCTCCAGTAGAAATGGAGGAAAGGCAAAGGGCCAGAGAGCATGAATTGAAGGTAATGAGACTTAAGGCAGAGGAGAGCAAGAACGCTTGTACCTTGAAAGAAAAGAAGTTGCTCTTGTCACATTAATTCAGCATGTGAGATCAGGACCTCAAGGCCAAACAGGGGAGTTCAGTACAAATGGTGGCAGTGTACAGCCAGTGCAAGGGGTAAGGTATTCATGTGTGCCGCAAACAAATTTTGCTGTCGAGATTGGAGACAGATATCATACCGCCGGATGCAGATTGGACACACAAACTTTGGGACTTGCTCAGTATGGAGAAATTGACAGCGATTGTAGACCATACAAAAGCTAGGTTTGAGAAAATGTGGGGTCCTTGTTTGAAATACCGGTCTACGACATTTTGAGAGCTCTCTTGTCCAATATATTTGCGGGTCCTTCACAGGCACACCAACTGCTATTTAATAATTTATCATGGTGAGATGGATACAGAAGACCTTTTTGAGTAACATTAAATGCGAATATGTTATGCTATTTTATTTTCACTGTCTGTTGCCTTTGGACTTTGTTTTTTGTTTCTTCTATTTTCTCTCTTATCTTTGTTTTTTGCTGGATGTAGGTGAGGACTACACTGTATTTCTTTTCCAAAATAAACAAGCATTTACAATGCAATGGTCTCGGCATCATTATAGGTAGAGCTATTGGCATTGCTCATGACATTTCTTTTTTTTCTTTAAATCATAAATAAATGGCATTGTCATTTACATTGCCAATACACAGCACTCTGCACTCAACAGCACACACCACTCTGCACCTGCACTCACTGCTCTGCACACTCACTCTGCACTCACTACTGTGCACTCATTACTCTGCACTCACTACTCTGCACTCACTATTCTGCATTCTGCACACTCACTCTGCACTCACTACTCTGCACTCACTATTCTACATTCTGCACACTCACTCTGCACTCACTACTCTGCACTCTGCACTCACTACTCTGCACTCATTACTCTGCACTCACTACTCACTACTCTGCACTCACTACTCTGCACTCACTACACACTACTCTGCACTCACTACTCTGCACTCACTACTCACTACTCTGCACTCACTACTCTGCACTCTGCACTCACTATTCTGCACTTTGCACACTCTGCACTCACTACTCTGCACTGTAAGTTTACGTTTTAGGAGAGAATTAGTCTGTCGGAACTGATGTCATCACGCCGGCGTGGGCCTGTTATAGGCGTCGGTGACGTCAGCGGAGTCGCGGGCGGAGCCGTGTCTCTGTGACGTCCTATCCACGTCGGCGCGAGGCTACGAAAAAGAATTTCCGAATGTTGCTGGCGCAAGGGGGATATTCACAAGGTGAGGAATCCACAGGCAGATATAGTTTCTACCAGAAAAAGCATTACCGAAGGTAAGTAACTTGTTCTTTAGGAATCATCCATACTTATTAATATGAAAATAATACCAGGGGGGACTACATAGCAAGTATTGTATATCGTACATGCTGTCGACATTGGAATGGACAATTGTTGGTGGTATATATGGTAAAATTAGTAACTTTGTCCCGTTATGAAACAGAATAGTTTGATGCAGCAGTGCCGTGTCTTGTAGTTGGATTCTCAAAAGGAAATCTGGGGGCCCAATTATCCATAGTGCACTGGCGCGCAACAACAGTATGTACCTGCTTTGTCCGTCCCCAGGGCACTGTGGTATTCGAGAAGAGGCCATTACATTTGAGCACCCATTTCTATACTACTGATAGCGATGCACTACACTTGCGGTAGCATTATCTCGAAAGGGTGTTCCCTCTTTTGTGTGGAATCACTTTGCCTCTGTGCCCACGCCAGAGGCAAACAGGCACTTAGGAGGAGCACTAACAGTGTGCCACAAAAAGGTAACATATTTTTAGTACCCCACCTGAGGCAGCCCTTTGGAGAGGAAATGGGGGTCCCATCTGCCCTCATAGATATCCCCCTGTACTTACTGCATCTGCCTGCAGGGCGATCTTTGTCCTGTCTTTAAGCGCAGGTGACTGCCACTGCCCTGTGAAGCAAAGAGGTGCTTGTGAGCAACTGCTCTATCTATCAGGGAGTGCACTGCTCTCACGACAGCTGCGGGTTTACAGCTGCCAGGTGGCAGCACAGTCCTGAGATTAGGGCGCAATGTCTCAGGCTGCGCTAGGTGCACCTTTTGAAATGTGTGCCTGGCACAAAGCAAGACAGTGCTCCTGTACAGCAATAGGAGCTCTGGTTCAAAAAGGCACAGAATTTGATGTAAAAAGTAATTACATGGAAATTCATGATTGGCTGTTCTGTTGACCATTTATATTAGTGCAACAATCATAGGGGGAATGGATCACTTGTACCTGTAATCCCAGGGTCAGGTGTGGTAACCAATATAAAAACCCTCAATCACGTGCAAGAACGAAGAGCGGTATATCTTGGTTCGCCGCTTCAAAGACGTGAAAGTATCAGCTGAAAGCCCGAAACTGGTCCTAGGATGCTTGTTTCCAGTCCAGAGAGGACCTGGCCTGGCAGTTCGGGCTGGACTGTTCCCATTGAGCTCAGGGTCAGGACTGATTTGCATATGGCTGGGTCCAAACTGGAATGCCATGGTGAGCAAAAAACCGATGGATTTAGGACCAGATCTCTGTACTGGGGTGAATGTATGACATTGTTGTGCATTCTGTCCATCAATTGTTCTTTTTGCATTTCTCTGTGATACACCCTAATTGCAAAGCTCACTGGGCTTAAGCACGTCACTGATGAGGTTCAACAGAGCCTTAACCATTCTTACGTTGGTTATGTCCCTGTTTATCGAGGATTTGGCCTAGCAATTCTGTCTGGCCTGCTCTGAGCTGAGCCATTGCTGATTTGTATATGGTTGATCCATCTCCCTAGTGGAGCGATGAACAGACTAAAAAGATTGCCTGGAATGTGTTCCTGAGTAAATACCAAGGACAGATTAATTCAAGCATTCAACCGGTCACGTTTTTTTGTCTCCGTGACACATAGGCTTGCTATTTGCACAGAGGGGCTGGACTGAGAGGAATGGCGACATTTTTTTCACCTCGCACAATGGTTTGCCGTTATGGACGCAAGCCTCAGTTCACAGCTGATATTAAAAATCCAGAAGTACAAAAAAAATAAAAGGGTGGAGCACCGTAGGCAAATGCCAGCCATTATACCCACCTGGGCCTTTGTAAATTGCTGTGCGTGCTATATTGCTATCGGTACACGATGTTATCAGTCCCCATGCTGTGATTGGAAATGCACACCATACGTACCTGTTCTCCTGTACAGCACCACTGGATACTGCAGTGACGTATATATTATAATTAACGCCACGGACTGTGCTTGGCTTCTCCATTCTGCCATCATGTTCATGTGTGTAATTTCCAGATTACAGGCACATTGCAGTGCGTTAATCAGAGGAGCCCAGTCCGTGAAGTAGTATACACATAGCTCCCTCTGCTGGACTCACTGCAGCCAAACCTAAACAGGACTCTTCTGCAGAAAGATTGCAGCGATGGCGCCAACTTGTAGGCAAAATACCAAACAAAAACTGGTACAACGCTTATTGCACTGGACAAGTGGGGTAGAAATGTTATACTTTCGTGTTTGTAGGGTTCAAGTTACACTGCTCCGTGAAACAACAAGCAGCCAACCTTCATAAATATTTGCCTTCCAGTTTCTTCTCCTGTGATTTTGTGCATCCATGTGTTTACAAGAGTAAACTTTTATAAATGTAAAGAACATACAGACACGTGTATTTTTAGGGCATCTAGTGGGCCTCATCAATACTGTCAATATTTCCTTAGGTGGCGTTTTTGTTGCGTATGATTTAATGCGGTGTTTACTTGGTGGCAGGCGATATGTTTGCTTGCTCTGCGCTTGTTAGTGGAATTTGGGACATGTGGTGCTGAAAGCTCGCCGAATGCCTTCATCAGCAAACTGTGCTGGACAAAAGCGCGTGTTATTGGCTTGACTCGGAGCAGACTGCAAGAGCACGCATTCCACCCTCCCGGCGCGGGCTTTCGTTTTAATAACACTGACTGAAGTGCCCAACGGCTGCAGGGTCGAGTTGCGTAATTGTGTGTCCTTAACAAGCCAAGGAACAGCCTTGTTACCGAGTTCAACTGCTGCGGAATTTGTTTGCAGCGATTAAGATAGTGAACTTAACCCCGAGCCACAGCAAATCATTTACCGCTAGATTCCTGGAGTTGCTGTCTAGGGCCCAGCACTTGACGGCCTCCGTGCGCGCGCCCAGGCCGCGAGGTCCTGGCAAACACGAAGAGCTAAAGAAAAGTCTAGAATACGCGAAATATTTCAAGTGGTGGAAGAGGGACACGGCCAAAGCCATCCGCCCCATTCCGCTCTGTGCGCTTGCTAGTTTTTTTTTGCGATCCCTTAGGTACCCCAGCCATTAGTTTAAAGACAACTGTGACGGGGGCGGGGCTGCGTACGTAACCGGAAGAGAAGGCGGGAAGGCGGAGTGAAAGCGTCTCGCGAGTCGCGACGCCAGAAGGAGAGCGGAGTCCCTCAGAATTGATCTGGTAAGTTACAAAGGGCTGGGGGGGGGGCTCGGTTCCCTCGTTGTGTGTGTATGCATGTGTGCGGCGACGGCGGTGGCACTCGTGTGTGTGTGTGCGCGCGCGTGTGTGTGTATGTCTGCGGAGGGGGGGGGGGGTGTCTCTGTATGTATGTGCGTGGGCGCTTGTGTGTGTGTGTGTATGCGCATGCGTGTGTGTGTGTGTATGCGCATGCGTGTGGGGTGCTTGCGCTTCCCAGGAGACAGCGCCTGGCCACAGCGCGCGTTCCAGTTACAAATCGCCTGGAAGGATGCGCGTGGCCGGGACTGTCTCCTGGGAAGCATAGTCCCTGACAAAAGATCTCGGCGGAGACGCGCTTCCGCGCGTTGACGCCGAGACCTAAAAATGTATACAATCCTAAACTGACTAATACATTTTTAAAGAAAGAAGGCTGGGTAGTGGGACTCATGGCCCAATGGGTTTCATGTCTAACATTTTCCATGTATGCCCCAGTGAACGTCAGAACCAATTCTAGGCATGTCTATTTTCGGTGACAGCCCAGTTCTTTTTGGCATCTTAACAGAAGACCAGATGGCCACACCAGTCTTGTGTGGTACAAATAATACTTCAGTTTGTGTTAGAACCAAAATCAACACTCTACAGGACAGCATTAAATGGTTACACACACATATGTGATTTTAGAATGATTAGCCTGCCGTATGGAATGCCAACATTAGTTTAAATCATGAAAAACAGTGGCTATACGAGCCCTAGTATAAGAGTTTATTTTCTTCCCCTTTGTTTTTCATTGAAGTGTTGTTGTACACAAAATTATTTTCTGATATTCAGGAGGGAGAAGCATTTGCATATGACCATTAGCCGGGTAATTGCTAGTATGGTGGTCATACAATGAATACAATGAGAACGAGAAGTCTAGTTTATAGGCTGAATAACCAGTTCCATATATTTGAAAACATCTGGGGAGCCTTTATTCATTAACATTTTAACACATACAACTCTTCCACTACTAGAGACCCAGGATGCCCAAGTAGTCTAACTCTCTAAGAACTTTCAAATTTCATTCTAATGCTCTGGTTGTGATGTACTTGCTCTATATAAAAATAGTTTCTTAATGTGACATCATTCAACATTCTGAAGAGATTATACAGGAATTTATCCTATTTTACTTCTTAAAAACGTGGTAGAGAACAGACCCATCAGCTTATCGCATCGCACAGGAATACACCGGGGAATTGTACAGACCCTGAAACAAGACAGACATCGAACCTTAGTCTTGATAAAGGTGGAACATATTCGCTTCAGAACCACCGAAACGCGTCGACGCCAAACTCCTGTACAATTCAAGTCCTCTCCTCCCCTGTTGATATACAAATTTGTGGCCATAAAACTAGGGAGTGATGAAATTGTAGTATTGAATGTACCACTTGTATTTTACAATTTTTTATGTTTTACAACAAATTTTTGTCTGTCTATTGCAATGTGCAGGTCACAATAGATTGTATTATTAGTTGAAATTTTAATTGTTTCTTAGTAAATGTATGATGTATAAATGTAAACTGTTTTTATTTCTGTTACTTTAATAAATTGATGTGTACCTTATGTTTAGAATTGTATTAGTTCATGATTTTATCGTTGGTTGCTTTAAAGCCAAGTTTTAGCTTATCCTGTATATGTCTCAAGGGAACTAGTTTAATTTCTGGGTCCAACACCTCACTTCCCTTGACTAACTCAAGGGGTTCCTCTCTCTTCTTACAATATATATATATATATATATGATTGCCACAAACTCGTGATCTCCAAGTGAAATTAGACGGCACTCCAAGTCAATGTTCACAACAAAAGATTTATTGGCAGACCCCCCTGCCCCCTCGACAGACGCATTCACCGTTTAGGCTTCGTCAGTGTCTGACACTGACGAAGCCTAAACGGTGAAACGCGTCTGTCGAGGGGGCAGGGGGGTCTGCCAATAAATCTTTTGTTGTGAACATTGACTTGGAGTGCTGTCTAATTTCACTTGGAGATCACGAGTGTGTGGCAATCATTGAACGCGGCTTACCACCGCGAGATAGAGCACCCGGGAAGAAGGAGGAGCGACAGCGGTGGCGGTGCTGTTCGAAAAGTATATATATATATATATATATATATATATATATATATATATATATATATATATATATATATATATATATATATATATATATATATATATTTCACTGAAAAAAACATAGGTTTCACACACGTTATAGTTAAAAATTAGCATTTAAAAAACCTTAGAAATTCACTGAAAAACCGTAGGTTTCACACATGTTATAGTTAGCTGGACATTTCACTCATACAAAACCAGTGAAATTCCCCCGTTATAGTTAACTATAACTCGCGCGCCCGCAATGCACTGCTGATGATGCCACATATTACATCACTCATGACAAGGTCAGTGACATCACTCATGACATCACTGATGACATCCTCCAGTGAATGTGTGTCTTTCTGAAAAATAAATGTTTTATATATGTATATGTAAAGGTCGATGGAAGAATAAATGTGTAAATAAGTGTCTAAATGGATGTCTTTTTTTGTAAAAATGATTGTATAACTGACTTATTAAGTGTATCTTATTGAATACATGTATTAGCGAGTAATGTTTAAATATGTAACTATCTGTATCAGTGCCTCACTTTGTGTGTAAGTGGCTGCATGGGTTGGTAACTAGCTACATGAGTGTCGATATGGGCTATTAGTTGGTTTTTAGAGTATCAGTAAGAGTGTCTGTATGGTTTGGTGGGGGGTATTACTTACCGCATAGATGCATGAATGGGTGACTCACTGTATGTGTTTTGAAGACTGCATGTGCGCAGGACTTTATGGGTGGATGAGTGCGTGTATGGGTGTGTTAGTGAGTGAATCACTGTCTCAATAGTATCTTTAAGAGTAACTACATATGTTTTAAACTAGTATATGTGAGTATTGATGTATATAAGTGAGTATATGTGAGAGCGAGAGATTGTAAGAGTTCCTGTATAAATAAGTATGTGTTTCTATAAGTGATTGTTTAAGAGAGTAAGTATGTGTACGATTCTGTAGAAGTAAGTGTAGTGGTGGGTGTATAGCTGTATATGCAAGTAAATGGATGCTTGATAGTTTATTTGCATGTGTGAGTTTGTGTCTGAGTAACTCTATAGATGAGTGTCGGTGTGTAATAAGATGTATAGGTGTATGAGTACATACGATGAGTGAGTACATGTATGAGTGCCTATATTGAACTGTTAGTGAATGACTGGCTGTGTATGTAGATTTTAGAATTACTGAATAGGTTGTTCCAACTGGAATTGGTTTTTCCATTTTTTTTGAAAATTTTAGTTTCTATTTTTGAATGTGTGTATATCAAGGATTATATTACGCTGAGAGGAGGTCTGTCACTCTTTCACAAGAATGATGTCATCAGTGATGTCATTTGAGATGTCATCAGTGATGTCATGAGTGATGTCACCGACCATGTCATGAGTGATGTAATATGTGACGTCATCAGCAGTGCATTGAGGGCGCGCGAGTTATAGTTAACTATAACGGGGGAATTTCAATGGTTTTGTATGAGTGAAATGTCCAGCTAACTATAACATATGTGAAACCTATGGTTTTTCAGTGAATTTCTAAGGTTTGTTAAATGCTAATTTTTAACTATAACGTGTGTGAAACCTATGGTTTTTTCAGTGAATTTCTAAGGTTTTTTAAATGCTAATTTTTAACTATAACGCAGGTGAAACCTATGATTTTTTCAGTGAATTTCTAAGGTTTTTTAAATGCTAATTTTTAACTATAACTTGGCTGAAACCTATGTTTTTTTCAGTGAATTTCAAAGATTTTGTAAATGATAATTTTTAAATGTATTAATTGTTATATTTTTTTATACAGATTTACTACATTATTGTAAATTATTTATTTTTAGATATTTTATTTTTTAAATTACATTACATATTTTTTTATATAAATTGAAAAATACGTTTTTAATAATATTGAAATTGTAATACATATTTTTTTAAAATATTTTTTTATTTATATATATTTTATATAGCAGGCAATGATATCCTATTGAAGAAAATTCAAGTTACTGGTAAGTACAGTTAAATTTACTTTTCAGGAACAGTAGTGAGCTGAAAGATGCAGCACTGAGGTCTCTCCTGAAAACAGGTGAGTAAATCGGAATTCGTAGTTCGGCTGATTTTTGAGAAATTTTTTAAACTTCCAAAACTCCACACTTAGAAAAATTTCCACGTGAAACCAGTAAATGTTAGCCTATGGAAACAAATTCAAGTTACTGTAACTAAGATTAGAATCTTTTTTCAGGATCAGTAGTGGGCTGAAAGATGCAGCATTAAGGTCGCTCCTGATAATAGGTGAGTAATTCGTAATTCGACTGATTTTAGAGGAATTTTTTAAAGTTCTAAAACTCCACACTTAGAAGAATTTCCAAGTAAACATGTCAATGTTAGCCTATGGAAGGAAATTCAAGTTACTGTAAGTTTGGTTACATTTACTTTTCAGGGTCCATCCTGGGCACAAAGATGCAGCACTGACATCTCTCGTGATAACAGGTGAGTAAATCGAAATTCATAGTTTGGCTGATTTTACAGGAATATTTTAAACTTCCAAAACTCCACACTTAGAAGAATTTGCATGTGAAACCAGTCAATGTTAGCCTATGGAAGGAAATTCAAATTACTGTAACTACGATTAGAATCTTTTTTCAGGATCAGTAGAGGGCTGAAAGATGCAGCACTGAGGTCTCTCTTGATAACAGGTGAGTAAATGTGAATTCACAGTTCGGCTGATTTTAGAGGAAATTTTTTAAGTTCCAAAACTCCACACTTAGAAGATTTTCTAAGTAAAATATGTCAATATTAGCTTATGGATGGAAATTCAAGTTAATAAATGTATGGTTACAATTTTTCAGGGTCCGTCCAGGGCTCAAAGAGGCAGCACTGACGTCTCTCGTGATAACAGGTGAGTAAATCAGAATTCGTACTTCGGCTGATTTTAGAGGAATATTTCGCTCAATAGTGAAGGAAGGGGGCGGGGCCTGAGGAGACATGTGTGCAAACACGCTCTGTGGCACGTTTTAGGTTGGGGAATATATTCCTCTTCAATCCTGAGGTCACCTATGAGCCAACTAGCCCATCAGGTACCTCCAGTTTGCGCCGGGGAGCTGCGTTGCAGAAAGGTGTTCAGAGGGCACGCCCCCTTTTTACAGCACTCTGCAACGCAGCTCCGTGGCACTTACTAGAGGTACCCGTTGGACTAGTTGGCCCCTAGGGTACCTCTGGATTGAAGAGGAATATATTCCTCAAGCTAAAACGCGCCACAGGGCGTGTTTGCACACATGTTACCTCAAGCCCCGCCCCCTACCTTCACCACTCTGCAAACATGCCCCGTAACGCGTTCTAAGTTGGGGGATTAAGTCCCCTTGCATACTGGGGGTCCCTGGGGGCCAACTAACACACTAGGAACCTCCAGTATGCGCCAGGGGGCTGCGTTGCAGAGAGGTGTAAAAAGGGGCGTGGCCTCATTACACCTCTCTGCAACGCAGCCCCCTGGCAAATTTGCAGAGTGGGAACTAATTCCTATTGCATACTGGGGGTTCCTGGGGGCCAACTAGCCCACCAGGAACCTCCAGTGTGCGCCATGGGGATGCGTTGCAGAGAGGTGCAAAGAGGCCACGCCCCTTTTTACACTTCTCTGCAACGCAGCCCCCTCGCCCTTTTTCAGAGGGAGAACTAATTCCCCTTGCATACTGGGGGTCCTAGGGGGCCAACTAGCCCACCAGGAACCTCCAGTGTGTGCCAGGGGGCTGCGTTTCAGAGATGTGTAAAGAGGCCACGCCCCTTTTTACACCTCTCTGCAACGCAGCCCCCTGGCGCTTTTTCAGAGGGGGAACTAATTCCCCTTGTATACTGGGGATAACTGGGGGCAAACTAGCCCACCAGGAACCTCCAGTGTGCGCCAGGGGGCTGCGCTGCAGAGAGGTGTAACAAGGGGCGTGGCCTCATTACACGTCTCTGCAAGGGAGCCCCCTAACCCATACTGGAGGTTCCTGGTGGGCTAGTTGGCCCCCCTGGTTCCCCCAGTATGCAAGTGGAAGTACTTCCACCTCTGCAAACGTGCCAGGGGGTGCGTTTGCAGAGGTGCAGGGAGGAGGCGTGGCCTCCTCCCAATCCCGATTAAAAAAAAAAAAACTTTTAAGAAGGGAGGCTGTGTAGCCCCCCTTTTTCTTTTGGCCCTGGGGACCCCATCCCTCAGGGCCTGGCCTTCCTCGTTTCTGGGCCGTGGGGTGGTCACCAAGCCCCCCACGGTCCCTACCGGCTCCCTCATCCTGCGGGAGCCGGCATTGCTTTTCTGTATGGGGAGCAGCTGACATGCTGCTCCCCATACAGAAAAGCTATCAGCTTTGATTTTTGAAAGAGAGAGCAGGTTTCCTGCTCTCTCTTTCAAAAATCAAAGCAGTTTGCTGTGGTAGGGTGGGAGCCGCGTGGCTCCTACCTGGTGCTAAATTCTTCCAATCACTGCAAGTGCTGGGAGTAAAAAGAGAGTAGAAGGGCGGGGATGCCTACACCTTTCCATTATATTGCAGATGGCGGTACCTCTAATTTACAACTGTCTCTCTTTGGATTATAAATTGGGAAGCACACTATGTCAAAACGCTATAAAGTATTCCCTTACCCGAATAGAAGGGGGGAGCAAATAGCACTGTTACAGGAAATGGATTTACCGGCAAAGGAGGGACTAGCACTGCAGCAAAGACAGAGAGGTCAGGCTTTTTACTCAGGAGTCTTGACGTGGATTAGGGTGGGAGCACCTTTACAACAAACATTGACACCTTAACTGATCCAAAAAACAGGTTTGTGGTGGTACACGGTCTTCTAGAGGTCCGAGCCATATCTATTGTGAACATATATGCTCCAAACACAGATCAGATGCCTTCTTTAACGCCTCCGCTGCTAGGCCTTTTCTCCCCTGTGCTAAGCCTTTTCTTTGAAGTGAAAAGGAACAGGAGTGAAACCCATAGACCAAGCTGGGACTGGGTATAAAGTATATATAGGAAACAATGTCCCATACAATACGTATTACAGAGAAGGAATACAAGGCTCATAACTGTGCCGAATTTGAACATTTTAATTCTGTAGACTCAATGTAAAGCCTATGTTTGATTGCTTTTCATCACTTTGCGCCGACCACGCTGTTCACCACGTTCACTTGCGTCGTCACCTTCACTTTGTTATCACCTTGTCACCAAGTGCCATTTGGGTTGCTCCATGAATGTCTTTCATGTACAGTGCTGCTATCTAACTGTGCTTCCCATTTCCATGAAAATTGGTGATTAATAACCTTTTCACAAATGTACTGAGACTCCTTGTATTCCTTCTCTGTAATACGTATTGTATGCAATTTTCTAACTGTCTTTGCTACTGATACCTAGTGGGACATTGTTTCCTATATAAGCCTTTTCTTTGGCCATTTTGGGTTGTCTGCGCTAAGACTCCCGTAACATTTTGTCTACATGAGGTATCCACACCAAATTCTCTTCCAACATCGTGAGGATTCTAAAGGTACCCAGGGTTTGTAGATTCCCCTGGAGGGAACCAAGAAACAAACCAAAATACAGCAAACCTTTGTCTTTTTTGCAACAAAAATTTGAAAAAAGTGCTGCCGAAGAGAGTGTCTGTTTTTTTCCATGCAAATGGTATCAACGATGGGTTTGCAGTGCTAAAATAACCTTCTTCCCAGCATTCAGGAACAGGCAGACTTTTGTTAGGCAACCAAACTTTTCTTCACAGTTTTGGCATTTTACTGGGACATAGCCTATTTTTCCTATTTTTGGTGCTTTCAACCGTCTTCCAGTTAGTGGTAGTAATGGGTGCGTAACCAATAATGGATCCCGGACAGCTGTACATTTCTGAAGAGTAGACAAAATTCTGAATTCATCAAGAGGTCATTTGTGCAGATCCTTCAAGGTTTCCATACACCTGTATCTTCTAAGTATGGCAGATTCTTGAAAGTTATATATTGTTAAGTCCGCTGGACTCTTCTGGTTGCTGGGATATATAGGACTTGTAGGGTCACCAAGAACCCAATGTACCCAGAGCCAATAACTGAGCTGTTAAGTGCAATGGATTTTCATTGTGTACCGGGTATACAGCAATTCATTTGGTAAAATATAAAGCGTGGCAAATAGGTATCAAGGAAATCTATGTATTTCTGAAATGGAAACAAAATATGGAGTTTAGAAGCAATGGTTATTTTCAAATTCTCCAAATTTGTGGGTACCCATACTAGCATGTGAATTAGAGGGCATTTTTCAAAATGACTTCTTTTTTACACACTGTCTTACATTTGGAAGGTAGAAATGCCGATAAAGATAACTGGTAATAACACTTGTTCTACTATTCTGTGTTCCCCTATGTTTTCCGATTAAAGTGGTACCCCACTTGTGTTGTTAGGCCTAGTGCCCCGAACAGGAAACATCCAAAAATGCAAACTGGGCACATCAAATCTTTCCAGTGAAAACGGACCCTATTTTGGCAAAGCATTTAGCTGTGGATTTTGGGCCCTAACTCAGCTGGCACCTAGGAAAACCTAGCAAATCTGTAAATTTGTTAATGCTAGACACCCAGGGGAATCCAAGATGGGGTGACTTGTGCGGCTCTCACCAGTTTCTGTTACCCAGAATCCCTTGCAAACCTCAAACATTTTAAATAAAAACACACAAAAAAAGAATTTTCCTCACATTTCTGTGATGGAAAGTTCTGGAATCAATCACAAACCTCCACCTATTTAGCATTCCCCAAGTCTCCCGATAAAAATGGTACCTCACTTGCGTGGGTAGGCCTAGTGCCCCGACAGGAAATGTCCCAAAATGTACTGTGGAGACTTCAAACTTATCAATCACAAAAAAGTCTTGGTTATGCGAGGGAGTCCCCTACGTTTTTGGTCCCACACTCGGCGGGCATCTAGGGAAACCTACCTAACCCACACATGTTTGAAAACTAGAGACCTTGTGGAGTCCAGGGAAATGTGGCCTGCATGGCTCTCCCAATGTTTTCCTACCCAGAATCCCCTTCAAACTTCAAAGTGTCTACTTTTCAGAACTGTCTGGGTTTGGTTGGTTTCCCTAGATGGCCGCCAAGCCTGGGACCAAAAACACAGTTGACTGCTTTGCAAAACCAGGTTGTTTAGTGATCCATAATTTTGATACTTCCACAATAAGTTTTGGGTCCTTCCCTGTTGCATTAAGGTAGCATTTTTATTGGGAGATTTGGAGGAATGCTTGGAGGTAGGACATATGTGCCGGCCCAGTGGTCCTACAGCTTTCCCAAACAGAAATATAAGGAAAAAGAGGTTTTTTTTAGTAGCTAGATTTAAGGGGATGCTGGGTAAGAGCATTTTGGGTATCCACGCAAGCCATGCCTCCCTGGACTCCTTCTGGTGTCTAGTTTTCAGAAATGTTTAGGTTTGGTAGGTTCCCCTGAATGGCCGCCGAGCCCGGGACTAAAAAACAGGAGACTCCTTTGGAAGAACAGGTTGTTATGTGATAGATAGGGTAGCACCTTGATTTTTGGCCCTGGGGTTGGAGGCCATCTAGGTAAACCTACCTAACCCAACTAAAAATGATACCCTGCGTAGCGGCTATGCAACAAGATAGATCCCCACCCTCCACTGCATGACTCTCAAGCAGTGCTGACAGCCCAAGCCTTTGGAGATGGGCAGCAATACTGGGGGCTAGTTGACTTACGGAGGATAACACACCCACAAGAACAGGACTACTTTTTCTTTTCTGGCCTCCATGAAGTCCACATTCACTTAGACACATTCATTTACACCCCAGTCATCCAAAGTTTAGTGCATTCTGTTGAATACCTGGCCTGCACAGTATCTGATCATAACCCGGTCCTCCTACACATGCAGTGGACCCGGCCTAGACCTTCGATCCCTACTTAGAGATTGAAACCAGAGTCGTTGAAGGACCAGGGTTTTAGGTCAGTGATCAGGGACAAAATAATCCAATACTTTACCGACAACTATTGCATGACCTCTTCTTCCCAAGTAGAATGGGAAATTTTTAAGGCAGTCCTGCATGGTCAGAGCATACCACAGTCGAAGGGATTAGACATACCATATTGAGGGAGGTACTCACTGCCGAACAAGCCCTACAGGACATAGAAACTCGCAGGCCAAGATGCCCAGAACCGCAACCTGACTTCCTAGAGACTAAAGAGACAGTAGCGGCCCAGATAGGATGCCTTTGATGATTCGATTTTAAACAATATATGGTCCAAACTCAGCTAGGGAGATACAAGTCAGGGTCCCTCTTATTATGGCTGGCCAATCCGATCAACTGTTGCTCCCCTATAGTCGAATAAGAGGGTAGGGAAGGAGACATAATATACTCGGAGGAAGAGATTAATGACACCTTTGCTCAATACTATTAAACTCTTTATAGAAGTGTTAAAACACGACACCACAGTGACTCCGTCATACCTTGGAATGCTGCCCCTCCCACGCCTTGAGGAGGGGGCGACGGAGGAAATATCACTCAACAGGAGATACGCACGGCTATTGAAAATATAGCCCGCAACAAGACCCTTTGAACGGACTGGTTTCCGGCTGAATTTTATGCTGCCTACTACGCAGAATTAGCACCCAAATAAGCTGCCTTGTATGCCGCGGCAAAGGTCATGACGCCCTTACAAGACACTACTAGGGAAGCACTCAATCAATCAAACTTTATTCGGCTCTGAGGAGCCATAAAAGTGAGCTATACAGATATAAACAATACTTAATAAAAAACATACAGTACTCTTGTAAGACATTTAAAAATTATCACAAAGCACCCTAAAGCTCATACAAGTGCTCCCAATCCTCATCCTGAAGCCAGGGAAGCTGGCACACAATTGCACAGCATATAGGCCACTATTGATGCTAACTAATGCTCTGACACAACCAGAGTACATTACACTATTGTCTTGAAAAAGAGGGTTCAACCTGAATAGATCTTCAAAACGTGTCAACGCCAGTTTGCCATAAATCTACCAAAACTTACATTACCCTAGATGTCGATAAATTACAGTGCACCAGGGTTCATTTGTATATTCAGTTTTGTTGGGTATGGCGACTTATGACAAAGATTATTGTCTGTTTTAACTTGTGTTTTTAACATTGTCCAATATTTAGCAGAATACTGGTGACCAAATTACTGCCCCACAAGCCCATATTGATTCACTCGGACAGGTCGGGATTTATACCAGGCCATAACACGACCATAAATATCAGAAGATTGCTGGCCATACTGGATGCTGAGGACTGTAATCGTGAGAGTGCAGCTGTTTGCGCTGTTGACTTGGAGAAGGCATTCAACAGCTTAGAATGGCATTAGCTGAGGTGATGTTACATATGGGAGGGAACTTCCAGGCATGGACAAAATTCATGTACACAAATCAGACCGCTAGAGTTCGCACAGGGAAAACCATATCTGCGAGACACACAGTGGGGGACTGAGGAGCGTGGCAGGGTTGCCCCTTTCCCCCCTGCTTTTTTGTGATGGCCATGGAGCCCTTGGTCAACTATGCAGAACAGATGATAGCTATCAGCATTTGAGGCCACCAACATCACATAGCGCTGTATGCAGATGTTTTACCGATTTTTCTCTGCGATGGCGGGGGGATCTGGACAGCACTAGAGACATGCTGGAGAGGTTTGGCCTGCTATCTGGGTTGAAGTAAAACGGGCATAAGTCCACACTCTTCTCTACAGCACTGAAGAGAGACCCACTAGAGGGATTGGAGCACCCGCAGTCGGAGCTCCATTGACTGGAATGCCTGAGGATCAGGGATTACCAAAATAATGCTGACCTATTGGATGGCAATGTAGGACAAGCCATCAGGTCCCTCCGATATTCTGCAGACTTTTGGCAAACACAGCTGCTCTCGGCAGTGGGCCATGTTGCTCTCCTGAAGATAGTGGCTCTGCTGAGCCTCCTTTATTTCTTTGGAATGCTCCTGGTCTACATCCCGGGAGCAATGTTTCGAGACCTTCATTCCTTCATTACTGTTTTTTTATGGGGAACAAACTGTAGGCAGGTGACACTAGCCACGACGCAGCATTCCACAGCGACTGGCAGTCTCCGACTTTGGGATTTACCTTATAGCAGCCCAGTTTAACTAGCTGGTCCAACTTCTGGCGACCAGGAGAAATCCTACCAGGAATCGGAGCTCATTTGTGCCGACATATTCAGACCTCACCCAGGTGTTGTTGAGAGTGAGATGATCCCCAACTGGTGATACCTAGGAGTTCCGAGAGTTCGCTCGCTCCTGAAATAGATGCCTGCAGATCACACGTAGCAAAATCACATACTCCTCTGATTTGCCTCTCTCCATGTTAAAACATCTGCCACATGGTGAATGCTGGAAAGGTATTTGCACTTGGACTGAAGCGAGGGCGACAAAACTGGGGATCTCTTTAGAGATTCAGAACTGCTGACTTTTAAGGAGTTCAGAGCAGAGTTTGACCTACCACAGGGCCAGATTATGTTACACAGAGCACTTACAACTGCACTAAGGAAGCACTGGGGTACGGGCTTGTCTGAGCCGCTTGCGCTCAGGAGCTGCCAATATGCGACTTTAATGGCGGGCACGATTAAAACAGTCACCTGCCTATAAAAAGCAATACAAACGGATTACCAGCAACCACAGGAGAGCTTACCTACACAATTGGAGGAGGATTTGGGTATTTCTATCACTGCCAAAGACTGGGACACTATTCTGGAATGAGTGCTGAGTTGGCAGGGTATGCTCAAACGTGAGTCCCTTGCTCCCTTGGCCACTGGATTCAAGATAGCCTAGCTGATGAGGATTATGAATCCGAAACCGGTCCCAGGATGCTTGTTTCCGGTCCAGGGAAGACATGGCTTGGCAGTTCGGGCTGGACTGTTCCCATGAGGCACAAAGTCAGACTGATTTGCATATGGCCATGTCTGAACTGGGGTGGCTGAGTGAGCTAAAGAATGGTGATGGATTAAACCCAGATCAGTTGACTGGGGGTGAGTGTTTGATTGGCTCAAAAGCTCCGTCCATCATCCCCTTTTGTATCGCTTTGTTCGCCCTAAATTGGCAGGGAATGCTCCGACGTGAGTCCCTTGCTCACTTGGCCACTGGATTCAAGATAGCCTGGCTGATGAGGATTATGAATCCAAAACCGGTCCCAGGATGCTTGTTTCCGGTCCAGGGAAGACAGGGCTTGGCAGTTCGGGCTGGACTGTTCCCATGAGGCACAGGGTCAGATTGATTTGCATATGGCCATGTCTGAACTGGGGTGGCTGAGTGAGCTAAAGAATGGTGATGGATTAAACCCAGATCAGTTGACTGGGGGTGAGTGTTTGATTGGCTCACACGCTCTGTCCATCATCCCCTTTTGTATCGAAAATCTCCAGGAATGCACGCTTCAAATGAATTACCTTACTCCAGAGTGGATTAGAAGATAGTTCCACATAGCTGAAGCAGCCTGTCCCAGATGCTGGGAAAGGGAAGTACATATTCAGCATATGTTCTGGGCGTGCCCTTCACTGCGCACTTTTTGGGAGGAGATCACGACTATGATAGCGACTCTTATTGAGAGGGAGGTTCCTTGTTTGCAGAGCCACATACACCAAAAACTAAAGTTACAAGAAATTCCAAGACTTGGGATATATCCTGGGTAAGCACGCAATTGCACAACATTGGAAGACACTAGGCGGGCCCTGAATAACCACATGGAGAAGGGAAATGGAAGAGTGGGTGAACTGCGAGGGGAGATAGCTACTATGAGAGGCTAGATGCGGGATGGGAACACTAGAGGAAACGAGGGCTTAGGAGTAGGTAGCAGACCTTTTTACTATCCCGTATTTGGACTCACCCATGTCCTCACCTGCAGGGTCACAGAAATTGAACCCACGACGGGACACACTGAGCCCTCATTGACACTCCCAAAGCCCCCTGATTCTTGCACGTACTGCCATTGCACAGTCTATTCTACATTTTTCCCTGGGGTATGCATACATATCACTCTTCGCTACTGATTCTGTGATGGTGTATTGACTCACAGGAGGAGGGGGGTGGGAAGTGTTTGTTGACTTCGGGGTCCAGGCACGCAAGGGCATTATTGGTCTAGTGTCGACATTAACTATGTACACTGCACTACTGCACTTTGAAGCATCATCTGTAAAACCCCAATAAAGTTAGCTTAAAAAAAATAATAGACAGAGACACGAGTAGTTGCTTTCATTCATAGAATGGTTTCAGATGAAAAGTGGACTGTTTGGAATGCGCAAAGTAAAGTTCCGGACATCCTTAGTCAATTACATTACCTTCTGAAAGCTGAGTTAGAAAATCTGTGAACACCCCACAGTTCTACAGAGGTACACTAGCAAGGTCAACTGACATCTGTGTGTCTTCACTATACACTTACCGGACTTAAAACAATTTACGACTTGGTCCTAAAACCTCTTATCACCCCTTGGTGCACACGTTACTACTTGTGTAACGATATATCTGTAAGAGACATTAGTTAGTGATAGATTCCTTACCTTAGAAAATCCCCAGGCGTCAGACTGGATCCGGAAACATTTGCGTAGCAATAACCCCTGCGCGTCGGTAGGCGTCATCCGCGGCCGTCGTCGTTAGCGCCAGAATGAGGTTGCCGGAGAACTTAGACGCCGCCCTCGCGCGCTGACGTCAGTTCTTATACACAGCTTTTCCGCGCCAGATACGCAGAGCCTTGATAGACCCAACACTGGTGCCATGAAACTAGGGCCCTGAAAGGGGATGAAATTAACCCTAGATATCGGTTCGCAGAACGGGGAGGATGGGTGGGTCCGTAAGGAATCTATCACTAACTAATGTCTCTTACAGATATATCGTTACACAAGTAGTAACTTGTGCATCTGAAAGAGACACATTAGTGATATATTCCTTACCTTAGAATAGATACCTCAGCAATACCAACCCCGGTGGTGGGTCTGCGAACCAATAATCACACCAGAAAGTCCAGGAGGACGGAACGGCCAAAGAAGCCGTCCCTCCGGACTTGGCTGTCCAGGCAGTAGTGTTTTGCGAACGTGTGCAGCGAGGCCCACGTGGCTTCCTGACAAATGTCCTGCAAGGGGACTCCTCGGCCCAGGGCAGTAGTAGTCGCCGTGGCCCGAGTGAAGTGGGCCCTCGGCCCAACAGGAGGTTCCTTTTTAGCCAAAGAATAACACGCTTGGATGCACATCATGATCCACTGAGAGATGGTCCGTATGTGCACCGTCCGTCCTTTCTTAGCGCCCACGTAACCAACAAAGAGTTGGTCATCCACCCGGAACTGGCGTGTGCGATCCAGATAGTAAGAGTGCACACATTTTGGGTCCAGACGGTGGAGCCTCTCTTCCTTTTTAGAGGGATGCGGAGGCGGAACGAAGGTGGGCAAGGTGATGGACTGCCGGATGTGGAAGGCTGTGACTACCTTGGGCAGGAAAGAGGGTTTTGTCCACAACACAACCTTGTCCAGATGGATAGAAAGGAAAGGAGGTGTAGAGGAAAGAGCCTGGAGCTCACTCACTGTCCTGGCAGAGGTGATGGCAACCAGGAAAGCAGTCTTAAGTGTAAGAAGACGGAGAGGACCGTTATGAAGCGACTCAAAGGGAGCACACATCAAGAAAATTAGAACCAGGTTCAAGTCCCACTGAGGCGTCACGAAAGGAACAGGAGGGAACATATGAGTGATGCCCTTTAAGAATCTGTTTACAATGGGGGACTTGAACAAAGAAGGCTGATCAGGTAGCCTTAGGAAGGCTGAAAGGGCAGAAAGGTAGCCTTGATAGTGCCCAGAGCAGAGCTCTGCTGGGCAAGAGAAAGAAGGAAGAGTAGAACCTCAGAAAGAGGGGCATTGAGAGGATCCACAGCCTTTGCTGTGCACCATGCCACAAATCTGTTCCACCTGCAGGCGTATACCGACTTCGTGGAAGGACGCCTGGCTGCCAGAATGACATTACAGAGTTCAGGAGGCACGTCAAATCGCCTCAACTGTCGCCGCTCAATCTCCAAGCATGGAGGTGGAGAATGGACAGGTTCGGGTTGAGGACCGTCCCCTGCTGCTGCGACAGAAGGTCCTCCTGAAGAGGCAGACGAACCGGGGGATCGACTGACATACTGAGTAGCTCGGGATACCAGTACCTTCGCACCCAGTCCGGAGCCACAAGGATGACTTGGGCCCGGTCGCGCCTGATTTTCTTCAGCACTCTGGGCAGAAGTGGTATAGGTGGAAAGGTGTACAACAGACCGCAACTCCACTCGCGACGAAAAGCGTCCCAGAGCGAGTGCCGCCTTGGAAATTCCAACGCGCAGAACTGATGACATTGCGCGTTCTCTTCGGTGGCGAATAGATCTAACCAAGGCTCTCCCCACTGCAGAAAGTGGCCTTGCGCCACGTTCGAGTTCAGACGCCATTCGTGATCCATCATGAACCTTCGGCTGAGCTTGTCCGCCCTGGCGTTCAGAGAACCTGCCAGGTGTTGAACCACCAGGGTCACGCCCTGATGTTCCAGCCACTGCCAGAGGCGCAGAGCCTCCTGGCAGAGGGTCCACGACCCCACCCCGCCCTGTTTGTTGCAGTACCACATGGCGGTGGTGTTGTCCGTGAACACCTGCACTAAACTCCCCCGGATAGAGGGGAGGAATGCCTTCAGTGCTACAAGAATCGCCCGCAGCTCCAGAAGGTTGATATGGAGCCGAAACTCAGCCGGAGACCAGAGGCCTCTGATCTCCGCCTCTCCCATGTAGCCTCCCCAGCCCTGGAGGGACGCGTCCATCACAACTACGTGCTCCAGTTGGGGAAGGGAGAGGGATCTGCCGCTGACCCAATCGCGGTCCGTGAGCCACCACTGCAGCTGTCTTGCAGTGCCCTCCGAGATCATGACATGGTCAGACAGGTTGCCCTGATGCTGGGCCCACTGAAACTTCAGGTCCCACTGCAGAGCCCGCATCCGCCACCTGGCGTGATGCACCAGAAGGATGTAGGAGGCTATCAGCCCCAGAAGCTGCAGCGTCAACCTGACCGAGACCTGGGATAAAGGCTGAAAAATCGGAATCAGAGCCTGAATATCCCAGACCCGCTGTTCGGGAGGATAAACCCAAAACTGCGCAGAGTCGAGGACCGCTCCGATGAAGAGGAGCTTCTGAGAGGGGCACAGGTGTGACTTCGGCACATTGATGGAAAACCCCAGCTAGTGCAGGAGGTCCGCCGTTGTCTGGAGGTGGCTGACGACTGTCTGGGGTGAGCCCGCCTTCAACAACCAGTCATCTAGGTAGGGGAAGACTGAAACCCCTAACCTGCGCAGATGAGCTGCGACCACCGCCATCACTTTCGTGAACACCCGTGGGGCGCTGGTAAGGCCAAGGGGAGCACTGTAAACTGAAAGTGCTCGTGGCCTACCGTGAACCGCAGGCAGCGGCGGTACCGCCGGTGGGCCAGCAGAACGGGGATGTGGAAATAAGCGTCCTGCAAGTCCAACGCTACCATCCAGCCTTCTGGGTCCAGAGCAGCTAAGACCTGAGCCAATGTCAGCATTTTGAACTTCTCCTTCCGGAAGAAGCCGTTGACGTTCCGTAGGTCCAAGATAGGGCGCAGGCCCCCTTTGCCCTTCTTGGGTACCAGGAAGTAGTGGGAGTAACAACCACACCCTACTTCTGGTCCAGGAACGCGCTTGATGGCCCCCTTGGCCAAGAGGGCCGTAATTTCCTCTTGCAGAAGTTGCAAGTGATCCCCCGACACGTGGTGGTATGGCGGTGGCATGGCTGGAGGGGTCTTCTCGAAGGGGAGGGAGTAGCCCCTTCGGACGATTTGCAGCACCCACATGTACGACGTGATAGTGCGCCAGTGGAAGTGGTGATGGCGAACCCTGCCCCCCACTGGCGTCACATGGGCCTGAAAGCACGGACTAGGAGGGTTTTGAGGCGGATGCTGCAGGGGAAGGTGTGGACTGGCCTCGCTGGTGTGCCCGACCGCCGCCACGGCGGTTTCCACAGCCGCCACTGCGCTGTGTATTAGTCTGCAGGGCGTGGCTGGCAGCACGTGTGGGAGCGCCCCTTTCTTGGCCACGAAAGGAGCAAAAGGCACCCGTTTGCTGGCATGGGTCCGAGAGGCGCAAGGACTTGGCCGTAGCCCTGGAGTCCTTAAAACGCTCAAGCGCATGGTCTGCCTTTTTGCCAAAGAGGCGACGGTCATCAAACGGCATGTCCAGAAGGGTGGCCTGGACATCAGCCGAAAAGTTGGCGGTCCTCAACCAGGCGTGGCGTCGAACTGCCACCGTCGTTGCCATCGCTCTGCCCAGTGAGTCCGTGGTATCCAGCCCACACCGGATGGAATAGCGTGCCGCAGCTCAACCCTCCGCAAGGGCTTGGGCGAGTTTAGTCCGGGCCTCCTCCGGACATTGTGGCAGCACGTCCGCGACGTGTCCCACAGAGTGTGGGTGTAGCGGCCTAAGAGGCATGCGGCATTGACTGACCGCAGTCCCAAACTCAGGGACGAGAACACCTTCTTACGAATTGTTCATACCTCTTTGATTCCCGATTGGGCGGAGCCGCCGGGAATGCGGTCTGGGAAGTAGAGGCCTGGATAACCAGGCTCTCGGGGGTGGGGTGGGTGGACAAGAAGCAAGGGTCGCCCGGAGCCAGGCGGTAGCTTCTGGCCACGTTCCTATCTACAGGCTGACCTGTAGCGGGCTTGGACCAAGTGCCCAAAAGAACATCACACAAGGCCCATTAAACGGCAGCAGAGGCTCAGCCGAGCTTGCCTGCGGTTTAAGGACCTCAGTGAGGAGGTTAGTCCTCACGCCCGCGACGGGGAGCTCCAGGTCCAAGGCCTTGGCCGCCCACGTCATCACTACACTGTAGGCGCCCTCTCCTTCGTAGCCACGGTTGGAGGGGAGACAAAACCAGTGTCTGGCGAAGTGTCCAGTCCACTGGCATCCCCAAGCTCACATGTCCAGTCCTACTGAGACTGGCAATCCTGTGCCAGAGGGTCCACAGACACCTCCCAATCTCCCTCGTCACCCATCACCTGAAATTCAGGTTCAACGGATGGGGCCGGTTCGCGGAAATAAAAGTCTCCATACAACGTCGAGAATCGGGGGCATGATCGGGGACAGCGTCGCCCGTAGACGGCGTCGGGGGTGACACTCTAGGGGCCGGCGTCGGTGAGGTCGACCGGCGACAACACGTATCCGGAAGCGGATCAAGTGGAGGCCTGCGGCGCCAGGACCGAAGTCGCGGGCGGCGTCGGGGCCGGAGCACCCGGCGGCGTCAGAGCCGAAGCACCCGACCCGATAGGCCCCCCAGCCACGGAGCCCGGCGGAGAAGGGAGGGACCTCATGGCCATGAGGTACCGCTCGACCTCCTCAGGCACGAAATCGTGCCCAGGGACCGAAAGGTGTGGGGCAGACTGCGGCGCCCGCGACTCCGTCGGAGCCGCGTGGGTTGTGTCACCTGAACCCCCAGCCGTGTTGCGTGAGCGTCGGGGTGGGTCAGAAGAGCGATGACGCCTTTCCGACCTCTCATGCCTCTTACCTGACGATCTTGATCCCGAAGACCGATGCCGACTCTCGGAGCTACGAGGGCTCCGACCCCGCGACCGGTCCCTCGACTTCCTGTAGGATGGGACCTTGAACGGTTTGGGCCGACTGCCGGATCTGAAGTCGCTTGCGGGACCGCTCCCTCTTAGCCTTAGACGTCAGGGCACGGCAGTCGGAGCAGGTTCGGTCGTCGTGGTCGAGGCCTAGACACTGAAGGCACCGGTAATGGGGGTCGGTAACCGACATCATTCAGCTACACTTGGAGCAGGGTTTGAACCCGGGCATCCCTACCGGCACCGTAGGAGTCGAACGACTCGAGAAAAAAACAGATAAGAAGATCAAAACAGTTTAGTCAAAAAGTGAATAAGGGGTAGAGCTTCTCCGGATCTGCGCTAGCTGGCGCGGAAAAAAGAAGAACTGACATCAGCGCGCGAGGGTGGCGTCTAAGTACTCCGGCGACGTCATTCCGGCGCTAACGACGCAGATGACGGATGCGGAGCCGCGGATGACGCCTACCGATGCGCAGGGGTATTGCTACGCAAAAGTTTCCGGATCCAGTCAGACGCCTGGGGATATTCTAAGGTAAGGAATCTATCACGAACGTGTCTCTTTCAGATAGGTCTGTTAATTCTGAGAAAATATTCTTCATTTTCATAGGATTTTTTTCAGTCAGCCAGAGTGAACAATTTTTTAAAGTAGAAATGTTGCATATTGTGTTGCAAGAGTAAATGAATGAACAATGACATGGGTAATAAAAGTGCTTAATTGTATAAATGTGTGCGATGCATGACATCATGGCATCAGGACATGCATGACATCATGGCATCAGGACATGCATGACATCATGGCATCAGGACATACAAACAAGATCATCATCATAAGGGCCCATCCACTAGCCACTTGCCAACATCTCCTAATTGACCAATTTCATATGAGGGTAAAGAAATATTGCTGGTGCATATTCTGCAAGAATAAAAACATGATAGGAAATCAATAATAAAAATGACAGTGTATTAACTACTGGAAACAGATGATTTATCTTACTTTTCAATATTTTCGTTTAAGAAAGGAAAGATATGTGATCTATTAGCTATAATTTTAAGGCCTGAATTGTTTGGCTTCTCATGTGGAACAGCCCAATATCCAACAGCAAAAAGAACAATTGATCGACAGAATGCAGAACAATGTCATACATTCACCCGAGTACAGAGATCAGGGCCTAAATCCATCGTTCTTTTGCTCACCATGCCATTCCAGTTTGGACCCAGCCATATGCAAATCAATCTTGACCCTGTGCCCAATGGGAACAGTCCAGCCCGAACTGCCAAGCCAGGTCCCCTCTGGACTGGAAACAAGGATCCTAGGACCGGTTTTGGGGATTTTACCCCTCATCAGCCAGGATAGCTTGACTCCAGACGTCTGGGCATACCTGTCCCACTTGGGGTGACAAATGCAAAAGGAACAATTGATGGACAGACGTGGGTCTCTTGCTCACTGTGCCACTGGATTCAAGCAAGCCTGGCTGATGAACGGTGACATACCCCCGAAACAGGTCCTAGGATGCTTGTTTCCGGTACAGGGAGGACCTGGCATGGCAATTCGGTCTGAACTCTTCCCATGAGGAACAAGGACAAGTCTGATTTGCATATGGCTGGGTCCAAACTGGGGTGACGTAGTGGGCAAAAGAACAATGGATTTAACCCAGATCTCTTGACTGGGGAGAATGTTTGAATCATTCAGCATTCCGTCCATTATTTGTTGCCGTTACACTTTTCACCCTAAGTGGGACAGGTATACGCACACGTGGGTCCCTTACTCACTGTGACACTGGATTCAAGCTAACCTGGCTGATGAAGGGTGACATAACCCAAAACCGCTCCCAGGATGCTTGTTTCCGGTCCAGGGAGGACCTGGCTTGGCAGTTCAGTCTGGACTGTTCCCATGAGGCACAGGGTCAAGACTGAATTGCATATGGCTGGGTCCAAACTGGGGTGGCGTAGTGGGCAAAATAACAATGGGTTTAACCCAGAGCTCTTGACGGGGGAGAATGTTTGAATCATTCAGCATTCCGTCCATCATTTGTTGCAGTTACACCAATATCCAACAGAACTTGTCAGACAGAACACCAACCATGCATACAAGACAGCCCCAATAGTTGTCAGAGGCTCCTATCACAATGCTACCAATGGCACCCAGTACTCAGACCACATAATCATTAAACAGACTATCCCTGACTTCCAACATAGTTATGTATTTAATATTTATGGCTGTAGCAAACTTCTACGATGCATACATAATTTAAAGGCTTGTGTTATGCTCTCTGCACGCTATCCCAAACACAATGCCACAGCGCCCAATTAAACGTGGCAGACAGGGACTCATGATATATATATATATATCTATATATATATATATATCTATATATATATATATATATATCCGACTTTGCAAAGATAGGACTAAACAAATACAATGAGACCAGTCCTCCTTGGCTCCCATAAATGAACTCCCAGAACCTACTGATTACTCCAGACCAAAAGTACATATTAGACAAAATACCTGCATTTACAATGCACACAATACTGTAAAAAAGAAAAGACCTGTGCTTTGTGGTAAGCTAAATAGAGTCAGGAATACTGACTTGAGCTAGACTATACTAGGGTCAAGTACTGACCTTTTGTACTTTGACCCCCTTTTGGCTTTTTTTAAATAACTTACCTTACTTCTATGAATGTTTTATTGAATTTTATTTAGATTGTAACCCATATAGGGAGGCATTTTAATAAATTGTGTTTATACCTTTCATATTTTATCTTGTGTGTTTACCTGTTATACCATGTTTATTAATTTTCATGTTGTGTGGAGTTATACAAACGGACAGTGCTTGATTTCCTAGTCACTACTATAGAATATCGTGACTATTCATTTTTAGTAATCAGTTTTCCCCTAGTATAGTCTAGCTCAAGTCAGTATTCCTGACTCTATTTAGCTTACCACAAAGCACAGGTCTTTTCTTTTTTACAGTATTCTACCCCTACCTGTGTATAATTACCAGGGGAACCTTCCATATATTTTGGTGCACAATGCACACAACCCAGTACCAAAGCCATACGATGGCCCATATGAGCACCAATAGAACCCAGAAAGCATCATCTAGCACCATCAAAAACACAACATTGTACCAAAGCCATGTAGTTGGCTATGTATTAGCAGTGAACAACACACTTATATACTTTCACTAATCTTTACAAGCTAATCTAAAGAAATTAACAAACATATCATACCCACAAGTGCACAACATTGTATTAAAGCCACATAAATGGCAGAGATGTCTCAAAACTGAAGAGCTGCCCTAAGTTTAGCTTTGGACTACTGTGCACTTCAGCAGAATGAAACAAATGACAAGTTTTTTTGTACAAACCTCCATATGGATTATGTACTACACAGATCCATGACGATCTAGCTGGCAGCTTTACAATATAATTACCATCGACTATCCACCATGGTTCAGTACTATGCAATATGAAACAGAATAAAATAAAATGTTCATAGTGTCTCCCCCCTCCCTTTGACTACAGTCAGTAAGAAACCTAGAACCGTATAGGATTCCAAAAGAGCAAAGGGACCATACAAATCGCAGAAATGAATTATACAAATGCTCATAACATCATGTAATGGTCAAATGAGTATATAAACATATATAAGCAGCTGTTTCATTTTACTATAACTTACTTGCTCTCCGTGTTTTTAACCTTCAGTTGCTCTTCTCCTTCATCAATTTGTTCTTCAAGTTGTTTTATTTTGGCCTCTCGCTGCTCAGGTGGTTCTTGTCCAAACAGTTTGCTGGTCATCCCCTTCAAGGAGAACGTCCTCACAGTCTAAAATTTAAAAAACAATGCAAGTCGAGTTTTTTCTAGCTTACAACAGAAACGAAAAAATATATATCTTCAATAATTCTCCAATGTTTAGAGATCTGCTGAAACACTGAGGGCCCGATTCACGAAGGTAAAGTCAGACCAAAAATCTCACTTAGACCAGAAGTCTAACTCTGTTACTTTCCTGGATTCACAAAGTTAAGTGACTACTAGTAAACTTACTTGTAGTTTAGTTAGATAGATGGATGCACTGTGTGAGAAGATGGCCTGGTATATGCTGTCCACTAATTAAAGTGGGCACCCTGTACCAGTCCAAACAGCCCGTATGATGTTTGAGGTCAAAGATAACCTTTAGAAAGCTATCCTAGTGGTAGTTGTGGAGAGCTGCCTTCAGGCTTAATCTTGAAGGAATGTAAAGCAGCTTGTTTTACCAGAATATCACCTCCTGAATTAATTAAATGAAAGGAGAATCACACAGTAGTTATAAAAATATGTATTTTTTTTATATAACACTCTCTAGTATCCTCTACATGAGGATACAACACAAAGCACACAATAAGAAGTCAATAGAACAGTTATAAGTAGCACAATACACAGTGAGCTCCAGGGGGAGACCAAACCATATACTAAAATAGTGGCATAACAACCACGACTCGGGTCATGAGAAGGTCTGGAGCACATCCAATTGTCAGGACCCCAAGGAACCACTCAAGGTGAGTAGATAGGGACCCCACGGTGGACGGGTGGTGCGTGTTAACACTACACGGGTTTCGTACAATTCAATGGGGAAGCTGCTGTTGAAGTTTTCAAATAAATTTTAGGACCCTTCCAGGTGGACTTCGAGGAAACCCTTTGTAACTTAAGAGGTTGGAGAGCCACCCCACCCGTGGATACCAGAGTAACCGAGTTACCTTTCCCAGGGGAGCCAGGTGCATAGGTCTGAAGTGGCGTCGGAAACCTCTGTCGTTTTCAATGGCGTGTTTCAAAGAAGACCTGCTGCCGGGAAGGAAGAAAGTGTCCGTAGGAATGCAAGGTTAGATTCGTGATGGGAGGAACCTGAAAGCAGAGGGGACAGAGTCTAGGTCACTTCAGAGTGACCAGGGGCTCGGTAGACAAATGCCCACCGATGTCGGGTGCTTCAGGTACGAAGAAGGGATGCTTGACTCTGCAACCACGAGGACCAGCAGGCGTCGACGATCTCCAGGAGCCAGATGCGAGCTGTCCCATGAAGGATGTTGAGTGTTGAGGGGTCGGTGTCCAGCTGGAGCACCAACAAGCCTTGGCAAAAGCAACCCATGCAGGAAGGTCAAGCAGGTTACGGTGTGGACCAGCAAGGTCCAGGGGACTCACCAAGTAATGGGGAGTCAGGGCAAGTCTGGAGCAACTAGGAAAGCCCAACAGAATTCAAGATGACCCTCAGGAGGACCCACAGGCCGAATGACCAGGAGTTGTGAGGGGACCTCGAGCAAGATCACAAAGTACCAGCCCACAGAGCACTCGGAGCGAGGAGGCCAGAGTTCTTTGGTGGAAATATTGCTCAGGGTCAGGACTACACGGAGTCCAATAGAAAAGCTCAAGAATCGCCAAAAAGCATATGCACTTGCAAATAGACGCAGTGCACAAGGGTTCGGGTTATGCATTCCCCTCAAGGGATACTGACTGGCCTCAAAATTGCTGGGAGGGCAGATTGACCTCAGGGACCTTCGAAACCCACCTCCTGTGTTGCTGGAGTCTTCAGAGCCCGGAGGAGCTCGGGAGCAGCAGACCGGTCAGTTGCGTTATGGTGCCTGCAACTGCAGGGGAGTGACTCCTTCACCCCAAGGGAGATTCTTCAGTTGTCATGCACCACAGGTCCTGCATAGAACCTATAGGGCACCGACAAAGCTTTGGACGGAGAGGGAGATGAAGTCCAGCCCAGTCGAGGTCCAGCGAAGTCCAGAGTGTCCAGACAGTCGAAGGTCAGTGGTTTCTTCTTGTATAATCATGTCCACGTAAAATCTAAAGAGCTACAGTCAGGTAAGCCCTTTTGTACCCACAGGAGAGGGTTAGACAGATTGAGGGGACCCTTCTAGGGGAGGGTCAGGACAGGGGGAAGGTTACTCCCATGTCCTTTGTCCAGTTTCACGCCAGAGCAGGAGCCAACATCTCCCAGAACTGGTTTGAGTTGGACTATGCACAGGGACACCAAATGTGCCCCAGGTTCAGACTTTCAGGGACTCTCAAAGTGCACCCACCCAGCCCCAATACACTAAATCCTGTCTGGGAGGTGGTCACACCTCCCTGTGACAGAATGCCTATTGTGCTGCTTTCCTCTGCTCGAGTTTGGCTCAGCAGCAGGAGGGCAGAAATGTGTCTCTGGTCGGCAGCATCCATTTGTTGCTGACTGGGTCGAGAAGGCTGGCACCGGATAGACCAGTGACCACACGAAGGAGCTTCAGAAGGGTGTAATCATACCTCCCACACCGGTTACCGGTGTGGAGGTATGATTCCAAGGTGTTTGATACCAAACACAACATGTTTTGTTTCAGCCGTTTGCGAGATAGCATGTACAGCTAGGTTATAATGCACCTCTACCTATATGTCTGTCTGAGTCACAGACAACCTGGGAGAATGGTCTCCCAAGGTTGCAGAGGGGCTCTGCTCATGCAGGGGCCCCCACTCATGTAACACCCAGCAACCTGCCTTCAGGATTGTTCAGGCCTGCTATAGGGATGACTTATGAGTTTTAAATGTAGTGACATATAGATATAGTGAACCTATATCTAAAGCACCAGCGCACACAGGCTGCAGTAGCAGACCTGTAGTTCTATTTTGAATGTCCTCTCATGGGTGGCATAATAAATGCTTCAGTTCATGTGAGACCTCTGGGGTACCTATGCTCTGGGTACCATATACTAGGGACTTATAAGGGTACCCCAGTGTCCAATCTGCAGTGTGCCAAGGCACATGCATAACAATTTTAAAGGAGAAAGCAGATAGACTGGGGTCCTGATTAGCAGGATCCCAGTTGGACTAGTCAAAACAGTGTGACATCAAGGAAAATGTGCGGGTAACCATAAGAAGCAGATCCAACTTTCCTACATACTATTCAAGCAAACCTCCAGGGCCATAACCAGAATATCTCAGCAGTCAAGTTTTGCAGGAATTCCATTCGAACACTAGTTTCACAGTTCTCAAAGTACCCATTTGCCCATGAAAAACTGGTCAGAATGATTGTAAATGTGCACAATTTGGGTACAATAAGTGATTCTGCATGCTAATCTTCATTCCAGGCAGGAAAACTCTGAACTATGGAGTATTTTTAATGTGGAGAAGACAACATTAAAAGTTACTTACTTGTGATCCTAGTTCAATTCCTGGGATTTTTTTCATACGCTAAGCACACTCTTGTCATCTAGTGTTGTTTTTCTTCAAAGAAGTCTGTCAAATCACGCAACATCGTATGATTCCTCCTCTTGATGTACAATGCGTATGGGCACAACTATATAATAGATTGTTTTTTTCGCACATCAGGTGAAAGTATTATGGAGTGTCAACGTAGTTATGTTGCGTCAAGTGCAATGTGCAGTGAAATGCAGTAGTCAAGAGATGCAAAACATACAGGCTTCCAGGGAGATGCGTGGGTGTATGTGAATCTAAAGCACTACACACTATGAATAGAAGATAACAGAGTAAGCATTAGTTTCCGCTCGTCACATTTGTGGCTGTAGACGCACATGCTTAGCATTTATTTTATTTTTTTACTAGCAGCCCGTCCCGACGTTGTCCGGGTATGAATATCTGATGAAAAGAGTGGCTAAACTTACTAGAAAAATACCAGCAAGAGCAGAAAGAGCCAAAAGACGTTGAGTGAAAACACTCTGAACACTTTTAAAAGTGCAAAAAAGCTAGAATAACACCCAAAAAGGGAGAGCTCAATGCTCCATGGTCCTGCTAGCAGGAGCTGGAAAAAAGAACTGAAAGTGGAGGGAGTTGCTGTGCATTCTGGGATACCAGGAGAGATCTGGAAAGTTTTCTTAAAGGCAAGGTATCCCTTTTTAAGCCACATAATGGCAGCCTACGAGGGCTTGTCTGTTCTGCCCTTCCTCTCTATCATTCCAAGGATTTGGTGAAGGAGGGGGGAGTGTTTTCCATGGTGAAACCTGGCAGACAGGTTTAAATGTGAATTTGGTGGAATATCCTTTCCATTTCTAGTTGAAGTACTGGACAGTGTAGCCTAACATGTATAGGCTGCATTATTTGTCTTTAAATTCTCTCTTAAGTGTCTATTCAGGACTGCAAGGAAGACCGCTTAAGAGATTATTTTTGATTGCTCCGGGGTTCCCGCACAGGAGCGGGACTATTCACTAGATTATGACTATACACAGAGATCCCCTACTACAGAAGGCTGTGTAAACGGCCACGCCCCTAGAGGCAGGTGTTTATAATTGACTTGTGCGTGATGAACAGTGCTTCCTGCCTTCCATGAATCACACGCCACTGAGGAAGGGATTAAGAATGTCCTGAAACGTGTCTGGCTGTTTATTTCACTGGTGTGATTTTGCTGTCGCTGATCGCAAGCAGCTATTAAAGATTATGAGCACGATTTAACCTCTGGACGCCTCTTCGCTTTGGGGATATGTATATATACATATATCCCGTCCCGAAGTTGTCCGGGTATAAATTGCTGCCGGCCAGTAGTATATTGTTTTGTAGGATTTCGTTTTGATAGCATTTCTTATCTGTGACAGGCCTGTGAAACGCTCCGATTCACAGTGCACTGCTGATGCACTTAAGAGTGCGCAATTGAGTAGTGTGTGAACTCGAGTTTCCCTACTTTAGTTTTCCTTGCAATATTATATAGCGCGAACTCGACAACATGGCATGAGCACAATTTACAGTACAGAAGAACACATTCATTTGTGGTAGGCACGGGGAGTAAAAGCCATTTGCCTAAAGTTCGCAATTCTTGAACTTGTGGCGGGAGGTGTGTCTAAAAGTGTATGTGGGTGCTGGCCATCAATGAGAGAGACTGAAAAAATATGAGTATGTTACTGGAGATGTGGGCCGCCGTGCCACCAATGTACTTACCGGGGGAGGGGTAAACACCCATTATTCCGCAACTTTCTTTCCGCATACCATCACTCTGCATACTTTCATTACGAAAGTACCATGACTCCGCAATGCCATTATAATGCATGGCATTGAATTTTATATGCTGTTACCACGCATACATTCACAACGAAATTCGTTGTAAATGCATGAATGGTAAAAGCATGTTTTTTTAATGTTTGGATAAGGTAAGTATGGGTATAGGGGTATATGTTTTGGGGTACTGAGGTATATGTTTTGGGGTGTTTGGGTATTTTAAGGGTTCAGATATAGTTTTGGGTTATGGGGTACAGGGGTAGTTTTAGGGTCTAGGGATAGGTTTGGGTTTTGGGGTACAGGGGTATTTTTAGGTTTTAGGGCTAGGTTTTGGGGTATAGGGGTATTTTTAGGGTTCAGGGCTAGGTTTGGGTTTTGGGGTCGTAAAAACAAGGGTACATACTATTCTGACTCACTATTAGGAAGGGAGGCCCTTGGCACGCCCCTTCCTAATAGAAACTTGCCAACACTATTTTGAGAGTCACCGACACACAAAATAGTGTTTGTAAATACCACCACCCTTGTTTGCATCAGCAAACGGGACGATTTCCCGTTTGCGACTGCAAAAAACAGTCGTACATCTGGCCTCTAGTTCCTGTAAACCAGCCAAATGTTCATTGATGTCAAACAGTTTGTTTGCCGCTACTGTGCCTACATTGGCGAGGTCTGGGACCCACATTCCCCCCAAACAGGATTTCATATGGAGTACGACCACTCAGGGATGTTCTTGGGATGTTGTTTAGAGCCCTCTGGGCCCCATATAGGTGATAGACCCATCTGCGTCTTGAGCCTAGAACCCTCACTGTTCAAGACTGCTTTAAGTCACGGTTCTTCCTCTCGACTACCGAATTTCCCTCAAAATGATAGGGATAGGAGTGTACCGCAAGGTGACACCCAAACTTCCCATGGCTTCTTTGTAAGCCAGAGAGCGAAACTCCGGATCCTGGTCAGAATGTAATGTGCCAATTGCGTATGTCCCGATGAAGCATCTCAAGTCTTTGATAACAGTCCAGGCGTCAGCTGAACGCTGTGGCCATACCGACAGGAATCTGGAGCATGAATCCACTGCCACCAAGATGTACTTTTAAGCCCTGTCTGAGGAACCACAGTGATCCAAATAAACACAAGCTAAAGGCTTGTTTGAAATCAATAGAGGTGTCTGTGGGGGACGTGCTATGGGGAACTCTTTATCTGCTGGCAGATGTCACATATGAGGACAAAGTCCTTGGTCTATTTAGTAAGACCAGGCCACCAATAGCGCTGCTTCAGTAATTTAACTGTAGCAGAAATCCCTGCATGTGCTAAACCCAGACCCTCATTCGCAGCTAGTATTAACCCCAATCTGAGATCAGTGTTTGGTATAACTCTATCTCCCACTCCTGGTATGTGAGCATACGGAATGTTTTGTGCATCTAACTTGAAGGAGTACTTGAGTGGAAAGCCTTTCGGCAGGTGTGTTGTTGTCTGCAGCATTGACAGCCACCATGATATCTGATGAGGAAATATAAATGCTGGTCCCCGAAAACAAGTGCTGGTGAGCCTGAGCTACGACCACTGGCTTAAATTAAACACTGCCTACAACTCTTTCTGATTCACCACTGATTTGCATCTCTCCAGTAGATGACAAAGTGCTTGAGAGAGTGGCAGTAAAATTATTCATGCCTCTGCCAAATGTACTGGCCTATAATTCCTGTATTTGAAACACTACATCAGTGAAGTACTTCTGAACCTATGCTGCCTTTGGTTTCAAGATTAATCAAACTAACTATGCAGCTATTTCTGACACTGCTATGATTAAAGAAGCTCCTTATACAATGCAGAAGTATAGACCACAAGAGCAAGGCCCCTTATTTCTAAGTTCAGATTTTGTTCTAGTCACAGTCTTAACATCTAGTAAACAGTATGGTAAAGTGTTGGAGGCATTCGTAAATGAGCAGCTGATAAGCTATCTTGAGAGGAACAATCTACTCGACACCTCACAGTCAGGCTTCCGCGCTGCACACAGCACGGAGACAGCCCTGATTGAGGTGACCGACAACATCAGAGGTGCCCTCGACAAACATCAGTCATGCATTCTGGTACTCTTAGACTTATCGGCTGCCTTTGACACCATCTCCCATCACATCTTAGTCAGACGACTGTGGGAGTATGGTGTCAAGGGGCAGGTTCTAAGGTGGTTCATCAGTTATCTGTCCGAGCGAACTACCACACTACAAACTGATGAAACTCTGGCCAGTACACGGCCAGTTACCAGAGGTGTGCCTCAAGGCTCAATCCTCAGTCCCTCGCTTTTTAATGTTTATATGGCCCCTCTGGCCAAACTCATTAGGGCACATGGTTTTGACGTGTTATCATATGCGGATGACACGCAAATACTTATTACCCTTGACCATGATATCAATGATACAAAAAAACGTTTTAGAGTGTCTGATCAAGGTTAAAAACTGGATGAGTCTGAACCACTTACAACTAAATGGTGCAAAATCTGAAATAATGACCTTTGGTCAAGCGAGTGCACATTGGACTCAAGACTGGTGGCCCCCGGAATTGGGGGAATGTCCAGTCCCAAAAGAATCCGTCCGCAACCTTGGAATCCACATGGATAATAAATTATCCATGAAGGACCATGTGAACCATACTGTCGGGACCTGTTTTGGAATCATGCGAAGCCTCCGCAGAGCTTTCAAATGGATACCAAAAGAAGCTCGCAAAGTTCTAGTGCAGGGCCTCATAATAAATAGGTTAGACTACTGTAATTCCATCCTGCTTGCCATAAATGAGTGCCATATAAAGAGGCAACAAGTTGTTCAAAACACTGCTGCCCGTCTGATTCTTGGACTCCCAAAACGATCTCCTTCCTCTCCAAGCCTAAAGAATCTACACTGGCTCACAATAAAAAAAAAGAGTCATTTTTAAAAGGAATTAGTTACTTACCTGTACACTATAGTTCTCCAGTATTATCTTTCATAGATTCACATGCTTGTATCTTCCCCGTCGTCATGGTGGGAGTCTCACGGTAACAGAATGACCAAGCAGTATCATAGAGAAGAAAAACTGCATAGAAAATCCCCATAGGGGCTGTACTATTTGGTAACCAGACCATTTCTTTGTTTTGGTCCAAAAGCCAGCCAATCAGAATTGCTGCCCTGCCCTCACACTCCCCAGCAGCAGCTTCCTGCCTCAGGTTTCCGTCCCCGAGTGAGAGACATGGATAAATACCGAGAACAAGATCTGCCTGAGAAACGGGGAGGCGGGCGGGCGCATGTGAATCTATGAAAGATAATACTGGAGAACTATAGTGTACAGGTAAGTAACTAATTCCTTCTCCAGTATTACATCTTTCATAGATTCACATGCTTGTATCAGAGTAGTAAGCAGTGCTCACCATACTTGTAGCGTTTCCAGGACAGAACCTAGAAGGAAGCTCTGCCGCAAAGCAATGACATAATAGTAGCTAGGAAAGCATCAGCAATACGATAAATGCATGTAAGGACAAGTCAAAGTACTGTATATCAAAAAACAATATGCCATTAGGCCATACCTTACTGGAATAGACGCTTCAGAACAGCCTGTCCCACTGCCGTGTCCTCCTTCCACGCAGTGTCTAGACAGTAGTGTCTTGTAAATGAATGCACACTCTTCCACGTTGCTGCTCTGCAGATGTCTGGCAGTGCCACTCCTGCGAACAAGGCCATCGAGGTTGCCATCTTCCTCGTTGAATGTGCATGCACTTTAGAACATAGCGGCTTCCCCGCTTTGTCGTGACATTTCATGATAGCTGAGGATATCCATCTAGCAATACTCAGTCTCGACAATGGAAGACCTTTTCTCTGCCCTTCAAATGCAATGAATAATTGCTTGGACTTGCGGAACGTTTTTGTCCTTTCAATGTAGAACTTTAGGCATCTGGAAATGTCTAGAGAGTGTAAGGCTTTTTCTGCTTCCGAGGTAGGCTTGCTGAAGAAAGTAGGTAAAATAATGGGTTCGTTGAGGTGAAAAGACGTCGCCACCTTGGGAATAAAGGTAGGATTTGTTCTCAATATAACCCTGTCCTGACGAATTTGTAAGAAGGGCTCCTCCACTGAAAAGGCCTGGATTTCGCTAACCCTCCTTGCAGATGTTAAGGCGAGAAGGAGGGCTGTTTTCCATGACCGGAACTGCAAGTCTGTCTTATGTATGGGCTCAAAGGGTGGCCTCATAAGCTGCGATAGAACTGTATTGAGGCGCCACGGCACAGGTGGGCGTTGGATGGGTGGGAAGACTCTAAAGAGTCCCTTGATAAATTCCTTTATTACTCTGGATGACCAGAGAGATGGTTCATTTGGCTTTCGCCTGAATCGTGATATTGCTGCTAAGTGCACTTTGACTGAAGCATGCGACAGACCTGACTTTGATAGTAAAAGCAGGTAAGGCAGGATACCTTCAGGCTGAACCTCAAACGGATGCAAGTTTTGTCTGTTGCACCAGTGGCAGAAACGGGTCCATTTTGCTGTATATGTCTTGTTCGTTGATACAGCTCTCGCTTGTGAGAGAATCTGCCTGCACTCTTGCGAAATATCTAGATTCTGAAATTCACGCTCGTGAGGTTCCATGCGGACAACTTTAGAGAGTGTAGGTCCGGATGCAGAATCTGCCCTTTCTTCATGGAGATGAGGTCTTGAAATGTCGGGAGCTGGATCTTGTTGCCCCTCGACAATTGAAGGAGGTCTGAAAACCACGCCTGTCTTGGCCAGGCTGGTGCAATCATTATGATCCGGCACGGTTCCAATCTCATCTTGCGCAGGATGCGCAGTATCAACGGGAACGGAGGGAACGCGTATGCAAACCTTCCTGTCCAGTCCATGAGGAATGCATTTCCTATGGATCCCTGTTGACGGTACCTTGACGCAAAGTGAGCGCACTTTGAATTGCTTTGAGTCGCGAACAAATCTAATGTGGGAGTGCCCCACCTTTGAAACAGAATGCGAATCTGAGTGTCGTGTAGTTCCCACTCGTGTGTCGCATTGGGAGTGCGACTCAGGGCGTCCGCCCGAGTGTTGAGGACTCCCTGTATATGCTGAACTTGGATCGAAATTTCGTTGGTTATGAGCCATTTCCAGATCCTTTGCGCCAGTGTCGACAGCTGTTTGGATCTCGTCCCGCCCTGTTTTAGCAGGTAAAACATGGTCGTGGTGCTGTCCGTTTGGATAAGTACTGACGATTGTCGTATTCTGGGAAGGAATGCTTGAAGCCCTAGGAACACCGCCTTGAGCTCCAACATGTTTATGTGAAGCTGAGCTTCCCAATCTGACCAAAGGCCCTGAATTTCCAGCTCTTGAAGATGCGTGCCCCATCCTTTCAGCGAAGCGTCCGTCGTCATCACGAAATCGTGATCTCGATGAATGAAGCTCAGTCCCCGGTTCAGGTTTTTCAGGATCTTCCACCATGACATGGCCACCTTCATACGGGTCGTGATGGTAATGCGATCCTCGAAGGTTCCACTGGCCTGTACCCACTGTTCGTCGAGCTGTTCCTGCAAAGGTCTCATTCGCAGACGACAGTTTGGTACCAATGGGATGCAGGATGACATCATCCCCAACATGGACTTGTAAATCCTCACGGAAGTGGACTTTTTTGCTTGAAGGGAAGCCGTTAGCCCTCTGATCTTTCTCATCCGATCTTCGGAAGGGTAGGCTTTCCCTGCTCTGGTGCATATCCATGCCCCTAGGAACTGAATGCCTTGGGCCGGAGTCAGCGAGGACTTCTCTAAGTTGGTTCTCAGACCTAATCGCTGAAACAATCGGATGCAGCTCTGTAGAGCTTCTGCTGCATCCCTGAAAGATGGACCTGTCACCAACCAGTCGTCCAGGTATGGGTAAATGTAATGCCCTTGCAGTCTTAAGTGGGCCGCCACCGGGGCCATGCATTTGGTGAATACCCTCGGGGCTGATTTGAGTCCGAATGGCAGGACTTTGAACTGGAAGTGGCGACTCTCCACAACAAACCTTAAATACTTCCTGTGCTTCCGATGGATGGGAATATGGAAGTACGCATCCATGAGATCCAAGGACGCCAAGTAGTCTTGGTCCTTTAACATGAGTAAGATCTCTTGCAACGACAACATTCTGAAGGGTATCTTTTTTATGTAATGATTGAGATCCCTCAGGTCCAATACCTGTCTCCATTTCTGGGTCTGTTTCTTTTTGATGAGGAAAATATGTGAATAGAAGCCTCTCCCTCTGAGATGCTGTGGTACTTCCTCTATGGCTCCCTTTTGCAGAAGCGAGAGAACTTCCTTCTGCATTTCTTTGCGATGATTGTTGAGCCTGAGTACTGGAGGGTGGTCCGGTGGTATCTCCACAAATTCCAGTGTGTGGCCCTTGCTTATGACATCCAGGACCCATTTGTCCGATGTCATGGACATCCAGTTGGTGTAGTATTGAGACAGATAGTGGTCGTTGTCCGGGATCTTTTGTGTGGGGAGCGCCTGCCTGAAATCATTGACGTCTATTAGACTGCTGATTTTTCCCCCTGGCGTTTGATTTACCTCTGGGCTGTTGTTGGTAAGAGGAGTTAGAGGATCTGAACTGGTTGTTGGTGTTAAACTGACGATATCCCTGCTGATTGTACGGTTGATATCGGTTGGATTGAAAAGAGGATCTTTGATTAAATTGGCCTCTTGCACCCCTCTTTCGAAAGGACTGAAACTTTCCCTGCTGAAGAGATCCCAGCGCTCTAGCCGTATCCGTGTCCGACTTTATGCCTTGCAATGCCTCATCAATATGTTTCCCAAATAGGTTTTCACCATCAAAGGGCATATCGACGCCTGCACTTCTGGTCGAAAAGAAGTCGCCTTGAGCCAGCCCTGTCTGCGAAGCGAGACCGCCCCGGCCATTTGTCTGAAGGCCAAAGACGAAACATCCATGGCGATGTCGATAGACTCAGCAGCCGATTTTGCTCCTTCTTTGAGAAGGGCTGCCGCTTCTTCCTTTCGATCCTCTGGAAGCGCTGACAGGATGGGAGCCAGATCTGACCATATCTGCCTGTTGTAACGGCCAAGCAGAGCCATCGCATTTGCCGCTTTAATGGTAGAGGCTGCCATGACCGCAAACCTCTTACCTGCTCCATCCATTCTCCTCCCTTCCTTGTCTGGTGGCACTAGTGAAGTAGCCACCGGGTTTTTAGAATTTCTTTGCGCCGCCTGTGTCACAACCGATTCCGGCCTGGGATGTCCAATGAGGCAGGCTGCCGTAGATTCTGGAGCTCTGTATTTCTTTTCAATTCGTGGAACTGAAACTGCTATAGAAGCTGGTGTTTTTAGAATCTTGAGGCCCTCCTCCCATATATGCGGGATAATAGGGATCGAGCGAAGTGACCTTTTGTTGTCATCCTTGAAATCGTACAAGAAACAATCCGTCTCTTGCACGTCCACCTCCAGGCTGAATCTCTTGGCCGCCCTTTCCATGATATCATGGAAGCCTCCGATGTCTTGAGGAGGGGAGGTAGATTTGAGTGGTTCAGGTGATGCAGCCGATGGCAAGACGTATTCGTCCCATTCCTTCCCCGAGGCATCATGAACTAGCTCTCCGTCTTCGGGCTCTTCATCGTCATCGGAGTCCGTTAGGTCGTCCCTAATAGTAACCACCTGCGGAGAGTTAACCCCTTGATCTTGAGGGGCCGGTGCTTTTTTAGGTGTCTGCGTGGGAGGCGTGTGCGTAACTGGTTGCGAGGAATTCGCCTCTGGGAAGCGACGATAGTAGTCGTTTAGCATCAATCTAAGATCAGACACAAGGGTGAGGGGTATAGAAACTGTCTCTTGACGCAGAGGCTTCCCCTGAATTAATCATCACCTCCTTTCACAATATTCAAGGAGCAATAAGGGATGAGCTATTCAAACACACAGCAAACAAACCAAAACCCCCTATGAAGAGATGGTTTGACTCTGACTGCAGAAAGGCCCTCACGTCCCTCAAAGAAGCCCTCCGACAGAAACCCAGAGACGCCCAAATAATTTCATTCCGGAGGAAAAAGTACAACAATGCCCGGAAAAACCGAAGGCGCCAGATAAAGCAAGACCTATGGTGTCAACTACATGAGAGTGCACTAAAAAAAGACAGCATCACATTCTGGCAGACTATTAGATCACCCTTTCTAGACAACACCACTGACCCACACCACCTAGACGTGGCAATAACCGAGAATGACTGGGTCCATCACTTCACAAAAATTTTTGGCTCGCTAACTGACTTCCCTCAAACAGAAGACCAGGAACAAGTAGAGAATAATTTTCACCCCATTAACCTACGCTTTACTGTTAATGAGGTTAGAAAGGCTATCAAAGCGTCAAAAACCGGCAAGGCTCCCGGCCCAGATGGGGTACCTATGGACTTGTTTTTATATAACAGCGAGTATTGGTCACTAATAATCACCCGGGTAATGACTGCAGTCACCGAAATTGGACTTCTTCCATCATGGTCAACATCCACCCTTCTGCCAATATTCAAGAAAGGGGACCGTAACGATCCCGCGTGCTACCGGCCGATCTCCCTTCTGGACTCCACGGGCAAGATTGCAGGCCGACTACTCCTGGACCGATTACAATCTTGGGCCCAGGAAAACAACATCATCACAGACCTGCAATATGGCTTCCAGAAGGGGCTCGGGACGGTGGAACAGGCCCTAAACCTGACCCTCCTGGCCGGAAAATATGCACGCGCGAAAGGAGGCAAAATCTATCTGGTCTATGTAGACCTGAGCGCGGCTTTCGACTGCGTTCAGCACGTAAAGCTGTGGGAGACCATGACCAACCTTGGAGTGGATCCATCTATATTAGCCTTCCTTAGGGAACTTTACACCAACGCGGAAGGCCGAGTTCGTTATGGCATCGGCGGCGAACTATCACGCCCCTTCAAAATATCACGAGGAGTAAGACAAGGGTGTGTACTGGCTCCCTTCCTGTTCAATCTATACACCAACGGGATTGAACAAGCTATGCTGGAAGGGAGCCAAGACCTTCCACAGATAGCACGCTGCCCGATACCCATCCTCCTGTATGCCGACGACTCGGTCATCCTGGCCCGGACAGCTAACCAACTCCAGCGACAGCTGAATAAATACGTGGCATTCACGGATTCCCTGGGTCTAAAAGTAAATATTAAAAAAACATTCACAATGACCATCGGACCAAAACATGGAACCTCAAAATCCATATACATCAATAAAAACAGGCTGGAAAAAACATCGGTATACCCCTACCTGGGTATACTTGTGGATGACACAATGACCTGGCGCAAGGCAATCGAAGCCAGAAACCTCAACTTTCGCCGAGCAGTATCAGCACTAAGTGCTTTCTCCAGGAAACTTGGCAAACCAGCTCCATCAGAATTGCTAACGATATATTACGCAAAATGCCACAGTGTGGCCACTTATGGAGCAGGCATTTGGGGCCACGGAAACATTGACCAACTCCAGGTAACGGAGAACGCCTTCATTAAATACGTTCTAGCCCTTCCCCAAAGCTCCCCGATTTTAGCATCACATCGGGAGCTAGGGATGGAATATGTGACAGACACCATACGATGCCAGCCTCTTATACTCTGGCACCGTATATGGTGTAATCCTGAAAGCCACATAACGCGTTCCCTCATCACCGAATGCCTTGGCCTAGCCCACTGGAGGAAAATACCTTGGCTCAATTACATCCACAAGTTCCTTAAAGACCTTGATCGGGAGCAATACTTTCTCGAACCACCTTCAATAGAAGACATTTCAAAGAAACAGCTGAAAGAACTATGCATGGGCCACTTAAGAGAACTTCGCAATCAGGCCGAGATTGTTAAAATACAAAATGAAAAAAATCCGCATACTGCAGTCAGAGAAAATACTACAGCCCTACCTGATGTTCTTTCTTTCGAACTATGAAAAGTTCCTATTGACAAGATTACGGTTCGACCTTTTCTTCCGCATGGTCTCATTCCCTGAACTGAATAATTGGTCTCGGAACCTGACATGCTGTCCTTGTGACGGGGTTTCCAACCAATCAACGGTCCACGTCACCCTGTTCTGCAAATATTACAGAGCAGCTAGGAAAAAATAGATTTTTCCCCTTCTTCGTCTAAGTGGACTCAGATATACATACCCAGCTCTTGCTTATCTCCAGTCACCGAAAAACCCGCATGAAGCTAAAATGATAATGACCTTTTTAAAATCAGTAACAAAAACTCGTCGTGAAATTGTTTTTTAACTATAACATGTATCTTACTGTATTAACCCATGAACTTTATAAAACCGTACTTTTTATGATTATGCAATTTTATAATCGAGTAAAAGTTGATGAAAGTGAAAAATGTCTCTTGAGGTTCTTGCTCCCGTGAGTCCTCGTGCTGCTCTTCTTCCTCTTCATAATCACCAGATTCCTGGAATGATTCATATCTGGAAGATTGTGGCCTGTCCCTGAAGGAAAAACTTTCCTCCTCATCCGTATCTTGGCTTTTTATCTGAAGCTGAGAAGGACTGTAGGCGGCCCCTGAGGACTCCTCTCCCTCCGAATCCTGCTCCAGCAGCGATGATGGCGGCAAGGGAGAAATCTTTGTCCAGGAGGTGAACTCTGCGGACTTACTGATGGTAGCCGAACCTCTTGTCGATTGAAAAGAGCGGATGGAGATCATGGTCTTCGACTGAGGAGAACTGTACGCTTTAGCCGATGAAAGCAAGATTTTCGTCGACGGGACCACCGTCGACGGGAGCATCGTCGACGGGACCATCGTCGACGGGACCATCGTCGACGGGACCATCGTCGACGGGACCATCGTCGACGGGACCTTCGTCGACGGGACCTTCGTCGACGGGACCTTCGTCGACGGGACCTTCGTCGACGGGACCTTCGTCGACGGGACCTTCGTCGACGGAACCTTCGTCGACGGAACCTTCGTCGACGGGACTGTCGTCGACGGGACCTTCGTCGACGAGACCTTCGTCGACGGAACCTTCGTTAACGGAACCTGTGTCGACGGGGCCCCCGTCGACATTCGTGACATCGAACCTGTCGTCGACGGAGTCGTCGTCGTCGTCGACGGTCCTGACAGAGACATCTTACTCATCGATGTCGTTGCCGTAGACGTCGTGGTCGTCAACGCAGCCTTAGATCCTGTCGTCGACGAAGCTGTAGTCGACGGAACTGAAGTTTTCACCACAGACTTAGTAGCAGAAGCCATCGAATTGGTAGAAGGTGCAGATCCAGGTCCTTTAAGACTTGACTGCTTCTCCAGAGGAGTAATAGGAAGAGATGATGTCGATATTTCCTTAGATTTACTCCTTTTAGACTCCACTTTCTCCACAGAAACAGAGGCTTTTCTTTTCTTGGGAGTGGAGTGAGAAGATTCTTCCTCAGAATCTGAGCCTGATGTGGCCTTCTTCTTCTGAAGCCATAACAGTAATCTTGCCTCTCTGTCACGCTTAGTTTTGTCAGAAAATTTTCTACAAAGCTTACAGTCCTTCACCAGGTGTTTAGGGTAGAGGCAGTAAAGGCAGTCCTCATGTGGGTCCTCAGAGAAAAGTCTGGCCTTCCCACAGGATCTGCATGGCCTGAACAGCCTCTTTTTAGAGCTTTCAGCCATCATAAGCAATATGAGTACACACAATACCTCAAAGTAGAAGGCAGGAAACAAGATTCCCAAGGGTCAAAAGTTCACACAGGAACAGAAGAAAACTGAGCAGGGCTCAGGGAGACTCCTTTCTCACACGAAGGCGGTTGGAAATCTGAGGCAGGAAGCTGCTGCTGGGGAGTGTGAGGGCAGGGCAGCAATTCTGATTGGCTGGCTTTTGGACCAAAACAAAGAAATGGTCTGGTTACCAAATAGTACAGCCCCTATGGGGATTTTCTATGCAGTTTTTCTTCTCTATGATACTGCTTGGTCATTCTGTTACCGTGAGACTCCCACCATGACGACAGGGAAGATACAAGCATGTGAATCTATGAAAGATGTAATACTGGAGAATCATGTGTCTAGTTCATAAACATATGCATGGCACTGGACCCAAATACTGGAACCAAAAATTGACCTGGTACCAGCCCGGACGAGAACTGAGATCCAGCTCCAAGTTCCTACTCACTCCATCTAGAGTACAAACAGTCAGAAATGGGGGACGTGCTTTTTTCCCATATGGCACCCCTCCTATGGAACAAACTTCCTCTGAACATCCGTGCAACGATCGAGCACATGAGGGTCCGAAAATTGCTGAAAACATGGCTTTTCAGCTAGGTCTTGCCTTTTAGGATCTCTCCTCTTTTTCTCTGGGACTGTCCGCATGCGCCATGAGACTCCCCCCCGGGACGTGATATGTTCTGCGCAATACAAATTTCCAGACTAGACTAGACTAGACATGGTACAGCTCTTTCCTCTGCAGTCCAGGGCGAAAGGTATGCAGTACCACTGATGTGTCAATACAAAATAGACTAGCACACCTACATTATTCAAGAGAAACAACCTCGGCAGTATGTTAAAGAGCTGGCCAAAGCCAAAGAAGCAGATTTTGAAGATATTCTTAAAAAAGGCCATAATGGTGTCAAACCAATTATTCTCTGCTGCAGTAGGCATTACAGATTAAGCAGCTCATGATTATCACCATGGTCTTACCCTGGGGAAGTAATTTTGGCTTAGTTTCGTGAGCTTAAATCCAGAAGCCCCAAGAGCTTATATTGAATTTGCTGTTTTCGGGATCCAAGTTGTTCAACTTTTAAGCAGCGCATGAAAATTGAAGCTGAAACAGCAGAGAGTTCAAACTCCATTTCAAAAAGGGGGTGGGGTCGCACACCACTCACTCACCCGCTGGTGAGTGAGTGGTGTGCGACCCCACCCCCTTTTTGAAATGTTTAAGCGGGCTGACGAGCCTGGGACCCCGCACCCGCGCGCCCGTGTGGTACTAGACCTGGCAATATTTGGCAGCCACCGGCAACCCCAGAAGATAAGAAGATGGCCTATTCCCTGCTGATGAGGGGTAAATACCCCGAAACACGTGTCCAGGGATGGCGAAGATGGATACATCGCGGAATACTAAACTACACTGACCATAGTCCTTCCCTGCTGATGAGGGGTAAATACCCCGAAACACGTGTCCAGGGATGGCGAAGAAAGATACATCGCGAATACAAAACTACACTGACCATAGTCCTTAGGGGCGATCCCGCTGGTGAGTGAGTGGTGTGCGACCCCACCCCCTTTTTCAAACTCCATATTGGCTGCAATACCAACCTCAACGGAGGTGATTGTTCCAGCAAATACATCTGAAAAGAGGTAATAATAATCCACATTTGTAAAGCGCGAACAATGACCCATAAGGGTCTCCAGGCACTGTGTGCCGTCGGGAAGATTAAGCAAGCTATTGCCCAGAGTCACATGGTGCTGGGCTAATCTGCCACCGGCGGTTGAACCGTGATCCGCAGATTCCAGCGTCAGTCGCCCTGGCGCCACACCTCTCCCCTTTGGTAAAGGAGGTTAATTTTGTGTTGCTGCAGGGAAGTCCCCGGTGTGAACCGATGACTCCTTATGTCTTCTTTCCACCTACCTCTGTGGTGGGGGAAGCACCTCAGACCATCTTCCAGCATGGCATCTTATTAAAAAATACATAAAGGTGCTGATAATTGTACATTGTCGCTATTTGATTAGGTTCAAGTCGCCTGCTCTTGTTATTGCTTTGAAAAAATCTTCACCTTACAATCAAGATGAATTATGTTGAGAAGTCAACATCCTTATAGCAAAAGTAAACTTGAAAGTGTTCTATTATCCCATAAAGGAAAACAAACTTTCTTTTCATACTTTTAGGGTCAAAGGAAGAGGCCCAAGTAAGAATTCAAGCCCATTGTGGCTGAAAGACAGCAAATATATGAAAAATATTCAGGATGAGGGTACTTTATCAGCTCGACCCTTAACTTCTTTAGGGGTACTGCAAGTGCAACTTCTCCAAGATGTCCATTTCTTGGGATTCTTCAGAGATCCTGGTCCCAGTTCACTCAGAGGGAAGCCCCTTCTCCTTGCATGCCTGATTCTTTAAATGCCCTTTCTATACATTTTCTCTCCTCCAGGCCGCAGTGTGTGATCCGCTTCTTCTCCTTTCGGAGGAGGCACGATACATAAGTAAAGTGGAACAGTGGAAGTATTCCTTAAACAGTAGGGTCATTTCCCAAAAAGGTAAGGCATTTTTAGAGGACAGAAAGATATATTATATTATGAACTATTTGAAAATTTATGAAAAACACCAGAGATGTCGAATTGTATATAAAAAAAAACACGACATTTGGAAAGGGTTTGTTAAAAAAAATAGCCTAAAAGCTCAAGCTCAGTGCTCCAGGATTCTTGCTACAGGAGTACAATATAAAGAACAGGCCTGACAGTTATGGGGAATTATGAGATAGAAACTGGCATGGAACAGTGCCAGTTTTCAGCCTCTAAAGAGAACGCTGTCCAATTTCCATCATTTTCTTTTAAAAGAAAAGAGCGTTAAAGGTTTTTTTTCTGGTAACCGATCTGCTAATGGTGCTTACATATAACATAATTGCAGTTTTTTTGTGTTTTCTTTTTTTAAAGAAAACGAAATTAATATTTGGGCAAAACAGCATAGTGATAGGCTTTCAAAGTTATTTTTAAAAATGGTCTATTCCAAAGAAAAGTTTTGTACAGATCTCTAAAACAAAGTGCTCTGGAAGTCTGCATGTGGTCATGACTATTCCGTACTTTTAGCTTTTGTTGAAGACCCCTTAGAGACTCTAAGAGGACAACGTGCAATTCAAGTTCGCGCTATATAAAACTTTATAAATAAATTACATAGTGACAAATGACCGTGTGGTGAAGGTGGCCGGATCGTAACGAACACTGAGAGTTCTTGAGCTGATGCACACGTTTCGACACAAGATGGCAGTGTTTTGATCAGATGGAAAAGATGACAGAAAATAAAACCGTGTTTACAAGAATACATCACCAGAATCAGCAGGACAGGGAAAGTGCTGCTTGGGGATATAAAAACCTCAAAAGTCTTAGACACAAGACAATTTTTCTTTCCGAAGAAATTGCTCATCGGTATACTTACACAATGCCTTAAATATAAAGAGACACAAAAATTAATTTCCCTACACAGCGGAAGCAGACGAGTCTTTCTTGGACTTAGATGTTGCTTAACTCGGGTTTCCTCTTGACACACTGTAGCTAAAAGTTTTAGTGAGATCTTCAACAATTTATCGCTGTTCCACAAATTAATACTAGATTTAAATGTAAACCTATTATGATTGGTCATATTTGATTCTAAAAAAATGAAGTGTATAAACACAGTTCAGTGTGCCTAAGGACATTTATTTATTTATTTTTAAAGTTCTATATAGCTTATCAGAGCGCTTTACAATTTTAGGCAAATGTAACAAATCAGAACATTAGTCTAACATGGGGAATCTAATGGGCATTGAATCAACTAGTACAAACATAACAGCTCAATATAACCTAAGTGCACGAGTAGGAATGCGCTATGCGATGGAGCATAGAGAGATAAGGGGAGTACATACAATAATCATATGTTTTCATCACACAATAAACAGAAACATGAGGAAATGAACCAAAAACATGAGGATTCCTATCTGTTAGGAAATTCTTATCAAATTCTTCTGGATAGGAAAGAGGACTGTAACCCAACACTTGCCATGGGGGGAATCGCAATGCTTGCTCATCAAATGCTGTAACCATAAATGATATAACAAGCATTCGGCCAAGCAGGATGACACATTTTCACAGGATCTTGTTCTGCCTTGGTAATATTTGAACATGCTCACATTGTGGACTATGGCCCCTAAAGTCAGTTGCCAGCACTTTATCCTAAGTTATTTGCGCAAAGAATGTGCAACGCACCTTTGATAATTATATTACTGGTGGATACATTATCTTCTCGCAGTTTCCTTACAATATGAATTATCCTTCCATGCTGCAGACTAGCATAGCTTGCTTTAGGTTCATTCAACTCTGGTCCTGGGCATTACTGCCTTCAGCTTCCTCTCTTTGATGATGACAATGCTACCAAGATTGTCATCCACCCTAGCATGTCAGGAGTCATGGCACCAAAAATTGTGGCTGTCACAAGCGTGCTTCCCATCGCCAAAATTCAATACTGTCCCCAGGCAGGTACCCCAAAACCTGTCATATGAGTGGCAGGCTAACGTAACATTCAAGGATGAATTAGAGGATTCAAGGATACCATGACTTGAGGATCTACCACAGGATTCATTCAAAGATCATGCACACCCATGGTGTGGCCAGGTGCTTGCTTTTCTCCCTAGTGACGAGAGGAAGAATGTGCTTTAGTTCTGCTCCTCACCAGGTTTCCTCATATGTAAGAGCTTGGGCTTTCATATGTGTTCCTTGCTCTTCAGTTGAGAGTATTATCAAGACGGTCATCAAGGACATCTTCCCACAAGTTTTTAGTTTGTGGCACTCATTGAAATTTATTATTTGAGCATCACCTCAAATAATCTCCTTCCATGCTTGGAATGATTCAACCTCTCCCAGTGCTGTCTTTAAATGCTGCAAGTTGGTCATGGCTAGGGAGCGTAAAAAAAACGACTTGTTTACACTTTGTGGGACTCCTGTAGGGCCCCTGTACTGTGTGCCCTGGATCTACACACTGGGTTTCTGTCATACATTCGAAGTTGTACTGCAACATAGGCCTCTGAAGTTGTATATACAGATCCTGTGTTTCCAATCTGTGTCTCATGTTGTGGTACTATGGGGTACCTAAAAAAGATCAGTCTCATGAGGATTTCTTTTTGCTCTGGCAAGATAAAGGTGCTGTGCCACTGATATGCTTACTGCAGTCAATGTGCCAGTTACTAGAGTAAATCTAGGGTACTTCTATTACCCAGTAGGTGTTACCATTCATGCAAAAGCGATGTAAATGAAAAATGTGTGTGTATGTTAAGTTTATGTAAAAACAGACAGTTACAGTAATCTTGTGTACAAAAATGGATCACTTTGTAAAACAAAGTAATGGAACGCCAATACGGTAAGGTTCTGGTAATTTCTTAAAAAGAAATCCAAATAGATTGTTCAATATGTGTAAATCTAGTACTGAATTACTGTCCCATTTTTGGCAAAAGAGTTTTAATTAAGTTCGGGAAGCAAAGATAATTTTTAATGTATGATTTTAAGTGGAAAATGGGTTTAAACAAAATACGTCATGAATTGATAACACTTTTATGCTGTAACTCGGGAGTAGGGGAGAGTTGATATAATAGGGCTTTGTTACTTTTTAAAATGAATTCAAATAGCACGTTCAAAATGTATACATTTATATCTGTGTATTATGATTTTATGGTTTTTTAATGTAAACAAAAACCAAATAAAGTGAACTTGAATTTAGTCTTGTGTTCTGTTCAGTATAGAAAAGCGGTCACAAGTGAGAGACTCCAGAAAATCAGAGAAACTCCATCGGATGAGATGAGCTGTGTGACTATAAACTAATGCGTCTCTGGTCTGCCTTCTCTCACATCCCTATCTCTCCCATTAGTTATATGAGCAGAGAGCATTCCTCGGCCATGTTGGGCACGGTCAACTGGGAAGGAGAGTGGCATTTTCCACGTCGTTCCGCTAACAAAATTCAGATCTACAAGTTAGTGATGAATTAAATATGACACAGACTGCTCCGGAAAACGAATCCTGCTCCGGAAAACGAATCCCCAGCAGCTTTTTTCAACTGCTGCCAGATGACACTGTAGGCCTCAGCCGTGATTTGACAGTCGATAAGACAATACCTAAATGTATTAGGCCCCAAACGACACGGTGGTGTCAGGTCCAAAATGTTTTCAGTGCCATATATTGAGGTCTGCGGAGAGAAACAGAGTAGCAATGACGGAGGCTTTACAACACATAGCATGTTTGCATATCTTGGGATCTTATTAACAATGGTACTAACACACAGCAGTGGAGGGAGTGCTGTCAGGAATCCGTGGGAGTACTTAACCACCAGGAGTATTGTTACTATAGAAAAGTAACTTTTTCTTCTAATAAGTTTATCTTCCTGCATATTCCTCACCATTTAAATGAGTCTCAAAGCAACATGTCCCAGGGAAATTATTGTTAAGTACAGAAATATTGAGACATAGCTCAGGCAAACTACCAATCACTTTGTGACAAACATGAGACAGTAGGGCTTGGAAAAAGAAGCCAAAAGTGAACCCAGCAGATGTCGGCAACTGGAACACCTCTGGAAAGAGCTGTGGAAACCCCCATGGCATTTGTGGAGTTGGCACAAATGCCCTCCAGTGGAGATTTATTGACAAGGCATAGGACGACCCAACTGGAAATGGCTATTTCAGGGACCTCCCTGCCCTTTGTGGCTCCAGAAAAGCCCACAAAGAACTGATTATCCACTCTGTGCTGTTGCATGAGATCAATACTGTAGAACAACGTACATTTCAGGGCCCGTCTATGAAGCTACTCATCCTCCTTGGTTGGATGTGGAGGAGGTATGAAAGATGGAATAGCAACAGACCAGCCCATATAAAACACACATGCCACCTTGGGTAAGTATGGGCAAGTGCAAAGGATTAACCTATTCTGGTACAACAACACGAAAGGTGCTCAAACAGACACTTGAGTTCTTAGACTGTATGAGCCGAAATCATTGCAATCAACAGCACCGTCTTTAAAGAGAGAATCCAACCTGGGTAACCATACAATGGCTCGAATGGAGAAGCCATTAAGAGAGTTAACACAAGGTTCAAATCCCACTGAAGAGCAATAAATGAAATGGGAGAAAACAAGTATTGTAAACATTTAAGGAAACAGCACTGATGGGGATTGGAAAGTAAAAAAAAAAAGGTTACCACTGCCAAGCCCTGCTGTGCACAGGACAACAGAAATTTCAAGGAGTCCGAAATTCCAGATTTAAAGGGATTGAGGCTGTCAGACTCGCACGACTGAAACAATTGTCACAGCGGCTTGCTCCATGGTTTTAGAGGAAGACATCCTGGCTGCAAAGATAACATCTGCAACTTTGTCAGGTAGGCAAAATGAGTCTAGTTGGCACAGCTCAATTTCCACGCATAAAGCTGCAATATTTTGGGATTGGGGTGGAGGGCCTGCCCATCACCTGGTACAGTAGGTCTTCAATCTGGAGATCACATCTGTCACTTTAGGGTGCAGTTCCCTCTCCGGGTCCTCTGGAGAAAAGCACCAAATTGTCCACATTGACATTAGGAGAGCCTGCAAAATGAGCCACTGCCAGTGACATTTCACACAGCTGTGTCATCTGCCACAGGCAGATAGCCTCACAAGACACGATGCATAGGCTCACATCACCGTCTCTGTTTCTATAATGGACAGCTGCAGAGTTGTCCAATGGAATCTGAATGGTACTCCATAAGATGGAACGGATAACATTTCTTAATGGTAAGATTTACCATTCGGCTCTAAAGATTTTTGTACAGGCACTCCTTTCACATGGACCAAAGGACCCATGGCATCATGTCACCGTGGCGGGCTCCTAACCCATCAATAGAGCATCAATGGCCATGGCAGGCTGAGCTTGTGCTGGGCTGAATGGATGACCCACCCAAATGTTGAAGGAATTCAGCCACCAACGTATGTCAGGATAAAAATACTGGAAAATCTGTACCCAAGTCACAAGGTTCATCTGATGCTGGAACCACTGTGTCCTCAGGCACCAATGAAGGTCTCTCATTTACTGTCTGAGTGTGGCACCAATAGGAACCCAAGAGGCCTTGAAACAGAGCAGAAGCAATATAGGCAAAACTGTTATCTGAGCCCCTGCAATCATCTTCCTAATATTCACAATTATCTGAGAAGGGGGAAAGGGCCTTCCCACAGGTCCATCCCAGAACCACCCTATGAAGGTCAACCTTTGAGTTTGAGAGGGACAGGACTTTTGATATAGATGGTAAAAGCCTAGTTGTAAACTGCAGACATTATTCACTGCAGGTGTTTAGCTTTCATTAGTGATGCCTGACCATCGCGCCGAAACCACCAGCTGCCAGCACTTTCGTAAAGATGCGTGGTGTGGTCAACAGTCTGAAAAATAGAACCACAAATACATAGTGCAGAATTCCAACTGTAAACCTTAGGTAACATCTCTGTGCGGGGAAAATTCAAACAGGGAAGTAGGTGCCCAAGAGATCTTGAGTTGCCAAGCAATCTTTTGCATTCAGGACTTATAGATCTTGGTTCTGGGACAGCTCTTTGAACTTGAACAGCATGATTAACAAGTTCAGGCAGTGGAGACCCAGGGCGGTTGTCAAACCTCTGCCCTCCTTTGGAGTCAAGAAGTAAAGGGAGAAAAATCCAGTGCCCTTTCTTCTTGAGGCACTACCTCTCTGGCCCTCTTGCTAAGCAGACCAAAGACCTTCACCATCTCTGTGTGAGCCAGGCAGAACGTTATAGTGAAAGGAGGGTGGTCCAGGAAGTACTGGATGTCCCAGCAATCCCTCCATCATCATTTCCCAAAATGTGACTTCCCCTGGCCCATCAACTGGAAGAGATGACTTAAATGGGTGGTGGTGATTAGACAGACATATTGAGGTAGCAGATTTGGCAGAGATTGGTAGGAACTGGATCTGCTGCTTCTGGTGATGGCGTACCCTGCATCCACCACTGCCTGAAAGGAGTGGTACAGTTGTTGGGGTGTCTATAACAGTTGTGAAGGTTGCCCCTGCCAGGCTTGGTCTGCCCTGGCTTAGCCTTAAAAGTCCCTATACTTTTGAAGGCATTGCCTCACTGGGGATGTTAGGCCCCCAAACTGATGATGGCCATCGGAAGGCATGTCTAGTAGTGTGACTTTTGCAAAAAGAACAAGTGATAGGCAGAATGCAGAACAATGTCATACATTCACCCCAGTACAGAGATCTGGGCATAAATCCCTCGTTTTTTTGCTCACCATGCCATTCCAGTTTGGACCCAGCCATATGCACATCAGTCTTGACCCTGCACCCAATGGGAACAGTCTCGCCTGAACTGCCAAGCCAGATCCTCCCTGGACTGGAAACAAGCATCCTAGGACCGGTTTCGGGCTTTCAGCCCTCATCAGCCAGGATAGCTTGACTCCAGTGGCATTGAGAGAACGGGACTCACGTCTGGGCATACCCGTCCCACTTGGGGTGACAAATGCAAAAAGAACAAGTGTTGGACAGAATGCAGAACAATGTCATACATTCACCCCAGTACAGAGATCTGGGCCTAAATCCATTGTTTTTTTGCTCACCATGCCATTCCAGTTTGGACCCAGCAACATGCAAATCAGTCTTGAGCCTACGCCCAATGGGAACAGTTCAACCCAAACTGCCAAGTCAGGTCGTCCCTGGACTGGAAACAAGCACCACGGGACGGGTATGCTCAGAGGTGAGCCCAGAAGGTAAAAAAAGCATACTGAACAAGCTCAGCATAGCCAACCAGAAGGCTTGACCGGTGCATGGTCGCCTGATGGACCAGAAAACTCCGATATCATCTTTCAATGTCAGGAATTTATCTGATAACCAGAAAACGGCAGCATTATCTATCCTATATTATCGGCTACCTGAGTGTTTATCTGTGTTATACTCTTGTTTGATTCCTACTGGATCAAAGTCATTGCACGGATTCTATATTATTGGTTTCCAGATTGTTTATTAGGGTTTACACTATGATTTGATTGCTCTACTAACTTGCAATCCACTTACTACTGACTGCTATACTGTTTTCAAAAGTGTGTTTACTCACCCTCTGGGGTGCTATAATCTTATTCCATCACTACTGGAGCAAAGACATTGCAGGGCTTCTATATTATTGGTTTCCTGATTGTTATTAGTGTGTATACTCTTATGCGATTGCTACCCTACCTTGCAACTCACTCACTACCGAATATTATATTGTTTTCAAGAGTTTGTCTACCCTACCTCCTGTTTCTGTAAAGCACTCTGATATCTGCAAAGATCTTGTCCGCGCTATATAAAACGTTAAAAATAAATAAATAAAATAAATAAAATTGGGAGTGAGATTGTTTTCTCCAGGAAGAAAATGGATTCTTCCTGTGGTGCTTTTTATGATTTTTATAAGAAGATCTTTTGAAAGATCATGCTTTAGCAAGGGACTCATCTAGGGGTGAAGAGGAACAACATGGTGTATTGCAGCAGGACTTTGCCAAAAACAGTTTGTTTTTCCACTTCCAGGTGGATATTGGATGGGTAGAGGCACAGGAATTGCAGGCCCAGAAACCATATACAGATGTAATGCAGTCCTAAAAGCGTATCATTTTGAGGCATTTGCACCTAATATACTACAGTGTCCTGACATCTGGTGGCAGAGTGATGGTTGACGCACGAGGTGCCACTCAGGTCTAGAGGATACTGTTAATGAAAACATTTTGAAGACCAGTCTGTAGCCTGGACAGATAATTTATAAGGTGAGGAATCTGCAGGGAAGATGTATTCATCAGAACAACATAGATTCCAGTGTCAAACTCCTGTTAGCCACTTAAATTTGGAAGCACATTTGGAAGACTTCTCAAAAAAAGTTGCAGGCAGGATCACTTTACACTATAAACCAAAACAACATAAGCCAAATTATATACTAGCCTTGCCAGACAGACACTCTGCTAAATGGAGAATGGTGAAGGTAGCATCTGGGTGGATTTATTTCAAACTGGGAAAAGACATAATAAGCATTTCTACCTCAACAAATTGGAGATTTACAGTATTTCCAAATTAGACAATGTATCTTTTTCCTGAGAATATGGCATCCGCAACTAGAGAACCGACACAACTTGAGAACCTATTTAAGCCTTACAGCTCAACAAAAGACTTAATTTAGAAACAATAACTTGGCTATGTGAGTAAAGACTCAATATTTTTTATCTTGCCCCAAACATTATGAGAATTATAACTATTTTGTGATGCTTATCTAGAAACTTGTCGGACTGTTGTCCATATTGCTTTATCATTCAGAACTGTTCTTTCCACATCATCTTATCTAATGCTGATGCATATTCATGTTAGTGTTCATAGCTATGGTCTTTTCTCAGATGTACAGGAGGGCGGGGATAAACTGGAGGATATAGACATTGTAAACAGTTTATATGTGATTTGAGGAACTACTTAATTCTCATTATTTTATATATAATCTTCAAACTTCAAATGTTGTAGGAAAAAGGTTGTGTGCAAGATGCAAGTGTTGTGCTAAAAAGCCATCCTACCCCTGTTGTCAGTTCCTCGCACTGTTGTTTCTTGGACACCAGATCCATGGCTGCCATCTCCAAATCATACTGTATAAGTTCATGTTTCCGGCAAACTGACCTGAAATCATATCAATTAAAAAAGTAATGTAATACTGTAATTTACTTCTCCAACATTTTTACAACACGAAAAAAAAGTTCTAAAAGTTTGTGCATTTTTTTCAAAATACCATTACTTTAGTATGTAATTTGTCAAAAATGTCATTAAAAAAAGTATATACAACAACAAAGGTACTTAAGTGTAAGAACAACTCTAATACAGACCAAGATGGCCGACCATGAAGGAGTTCCCACCGGAGGCTCCATGGGTCAGGGATCTCCAACGGCGTAAATCCCCAGCAAAGCCCCTCCATTGTTATACCTGTGCAGCCTATTCCCTCAGAAGGATGGCAATTTGAATTTGGACTAACCGCAGGGTCTCACAGACACTGCCTCTCTCGATCCCCTGAGCACCTGCACCTTGCCAGACTGGGATTAGAGAGTAAAAGGCAACCATGTTGTTCTGAGGCGAGCCACTGCCGTCCTTCTCTGTTAGCCTTCTCCGGCCCGCAGCGCTTGACCGGCCCCTGGGGCTGAGAATCGATCACTGTGTCTCACCGAAGATTGTGCTATACTGTGGGACAACTGGGAAGGATTTCCCACTTAGGGCATGTAGATAATAGCCTAACCTGCTCCTTCAGCACCGCCCAATCCTTGCCTGCAGGACAGATAATGAACCTAGGCTAGCTGCAGGGGCTCACAGGCGCTGTCTGGGTCAGACACTGCCTCCTTCGATCCCCTGCAAGCATGCAGCTTGTTGGACCCGGGGACAGGGAGCCGAGGCGTCCATGCTTCTAGGAGCATGTTAATGTAAAAATAATAAAGGAGCAGGACAGTTTCGGCGACCTAAAGAAAGTGTAATAACCACGCATGCCTTTGCGTTGTAAAGGCATGCGTGGTAAAGGCATATTAGTTGTAAAAGTTTGCGTTGTGTTAATTTGCGGAGTGATAGTATTTGCGGAATTATTTTTGCGGAGTGATGGTATGCGGGGTATTTGTATGCGGAAAAACGTCACATATTCTGAAGGGTACGGCACGGTTACTCCGAATCTTTTTTTCCGCGGACTTTCAGTCCGCATACCATCACTCCGTGAGGTCTTTGACCTCGCATACCATCACTCCGCATTTTTTCACAACGCATGTGCATTTACCACACATGCCTTTACAACGAATTACTTTGTAAAGGCATGTATGGTAAATGCACATGCGTTGTGAAAAAAAATAGACTTCAAGAAGATGGAACCAGGAGGAGTGTGGAAGCACAACGACGAGAGAGGTAAGGGGGTTTGGGTTTATTTCGTGCTGGGGTAGTGATTGTGTAGTGTTAGTGTAGCGTAGAGTTGTGGTGGTTGTGTAGTGTAGGGTCGTGCTGGGGGTAGTGTTATAGGGTTTAGGGTAGTGTTGTAGTGTTTGTGTAGTGTAGGGTCATGCTGGGGGTAGTGTTTTAGGGTTTAGGGTAGTGTTGTAGTGTTTGTGTAGTTTAGGGTCATGCTAGGGTAGTGTTTTAGGGTTTAGGGTAGTGTTGTAGTGTTTGTGTAGTGTAGGGTCATGCTGGGGGTGGTGTTTTAGGGTTTAGGGTAGTGTTGTAGTGTAGGGCCATGCTGGGGGTAGTGGTATAGGGTTTAGGGTAGTGTTGCAGTGTTTGTGTAGTGTAGGGTCAAGCTGGGGGTAGTGTTTTAGGGTATTGTTGTAGTGTTTGTGTAGTGTAGTGTCATGCTGGGGGTAGTGTTTTAGGGTTTAGGGTAGTGTTGTAATGTTTGTGTAGTGTAGGGCCATGCGGGGGTAGTGGTTTAGGGTAGTGGTGTAGTGTTTGTGTATTGTAGGGTCATGCTGGGGGTAGCGGTTTAGGGTAGTGTTGTAGTGTTTGTGTAGTGTAGGGTCATGCAGGGGGTAGTGTTTTAGGGTAGTGTTGTAGTGTTTGTGTAGTGTAGGGTCATGCAGGGGGTAGTGTTTTAAGTTTTAGGGTCGTGTTTGTGTAGTGTAGGGTAGTGTATGTGTAGTGTATGTGTAGTGTAGGGTAGTGGTTTAGGGTTGTGTTTGTGTAGGGTAGTGTATGTGTAGAGTAGGGTAGTGTTTTAGGGTCGTGTTAGTGTAGTGTATGTGTAGTGTACGGTAGTGTTTTAGGGGTAAGGGTAGTGTTGTGGTGTGGGTGTAGTGTAGGGTAGTCTTTTTGTAGTATAGGGTAGTGTTTTAGAGTTTATGGTAGTGTTTGTGTAGGGTAGTGGATGTGTAATGTAGGGTAGTGGTTTAGGGTAGTGTTGGTGTAGGGTAGTGTAGGTAGTGTTTTAGGGTTTAGGGTAGTGTTAGTGTTTTGGTGTTGGTGTAGTGTTGGTGTAGTGTGGGATTGTGTTGGTGTAGTGTGGGGTAGTGTTGGTGTAGGGTAGTGTAGGTAGTGGTTTAGGGTAGTGTTAGTGTAGTGTAAGGTAGTGTAGGGTAGTGGGTAGTGTTTTGGTGTTGGTGTAATGTGGGGTAGTGTTTGTGTAGTGTAGGTTAGTGTTTTATTGCAGGGTACTCACTTACCTTACAATGAGTATACCTTTAACATGCATGCCTTTGCGTTGTAAAGGCATGCGTGGTAAAGGCATATTCGTTGTAAAAGTTTGCGTTGTGTTAATTTGCGGAGTGATAGTATTTGCGGAATCATTTTTGCGGAGTGATGGTATGTGGGTATTTGTATGCGGAAAAACGTCACATATTCTCTTCAAGTAAACTGTTGCCCCTTAGACCCCTCTACTACAATTCACATCAATTTGTTTAAAATCCTTCTATGTGAGCCCACTGCTCCCACTGTGACTTATGTCCTCCTGACAGCCCTCACTCCCTAAGAGCACCCCCCCTTGTTCACATGCCAATCTCTGCCTTATGTGACGAACACAGAGCGCATGGCGCTCTCTCCTGCCTATGAACAGGGGACTCCCTGCACTATGTCTCTGGTGCCTCTGACCTAGGGGTTCTTTGCGCATGATGATCTCTCCTCCCTCTGAACTGGGGACTTCCTGCATTGTTTCTTTTGATTCTGATCTGGGATTTCCTTGCATTTTAAACACCCTCACGCAATTAATCGCCATGATAACACAATTGTCTACAACCCCCATATGGAAGCGTGAGCATATCTATGTCAGAACTTGGTATTGTACCCCATCTTCTCATCTTGCGCGTATATTGTGTCTTTGTCTACACTGTTCGTCTTCCTTGCTATTCTATGCCTATATGGTGATGGGCTTCAACCTTCCCAGATTCAATAACACCTTTTCTCATAAATACCGCTAATTTCTCGATTTTGGGCAACCTTCATTTGCACTTGGATGATCCTGCATGTGTGAACAGCACTATCTTTACTTCTGATCTGGCTGCATTAAACATCACACTCTGCAACTCTGGTCCCACTCACGTAGCTGGCCATCTACTGGACCCTATTTTCTCCAGTCTGTCCAAAATTCAATGCTCACCAGCTCTCCCTTTATGCTAATCTGATCATTTTGCGGTCAGTTTCCGCTTTGAGATTTTAGCAAACTTACCTATAGTTGCACCTAATATTAGCAAACCCACTAGGAACTGGGGAAAACTAGGTATTGAAGTCCTTAATAAGCTTTTATCTTCCAATGCTCCTACAGCTAAATAAATGTTGGCTACTCTTTAGGGTGTTGTCCAAAAGTGTCTTTTTAAGGCCACTGATACCGGTCTTCCTCCTTCTATTAAGAAGGTGAACAACCATCGTCCTCCTGCACCCTGGTTCACTGAGAACTTAAAAATGGAGAAAACAAAATGCAAAGTTTTGGAAAGACGCTGGAGGAGGAACAATGTGTCTGATACCAAACTTGAATAGAAAAAGGCAAAAAAAGATTACCAAACTCTGTAATTCAGCTCGTGCCGAATATGTCCCTTCGACCATTTCTAGTGCACTGAATTGCTGTAAGACACTATTTAAAATGGTCAAAGAGCTCTCTGGCTCCGAAACCCAAGCCATGCCTCCTGCCCTAAATAGTCGGCAATGTGAAGACCTGGATACATTTTTTCTCCATAAAGTGGAGAAAATATATTCTGAAATGAAGGACAGGAAACCTGATAACCTCCTTCAGAAAACACCTTCATTTTCTCTTGCAGCCAGAGCAACCTCTTACTGAGATAAAGAAGTACCCGTATCTATGGTCAAACTAGAATCCCGGTGGTCACTAGTTATGAACTCCTACAAAAGGATTTTAGATAGCATTAAATCTGGTTCAGCCTGTGATCCTCTTCCAGTATCTGTGTTTCAGCAGCTTGAGACACCTTCACTCCTGATAATCATGGAACTTCTGAATGCCTCCTTACAGGAAGCAACAGTTCCCCCAGAGTGGAAGCACGCAATGGTGCTTCCTCTTCTGAAGAAGGCCAATGCTGATCCGGAGCAGCCTTCAAACTATCGGCCTATTTCATTGCTTCCGGCCTTCTCAACAATTCTAGAAAGGCACATAAATTCTCAATTAACACAGTTTGTCCAATCACAAACGTTTCTACACTGATCACAATAAGGTTTTAAAGCAGGGTTTTTGACCGAAACGACACTCCTTGGAGTCACGGAAAGGCTGCAACATCATTTAGATTTGGGAGATATGGTGGCCCTCATACTACTTGATTTAAGCGCAGTGTTTGCTACGGTGTCTTGCATCGTGTTAGTGGAAGCTTTACGATCCTTGGGTGTTACTGGACCAGCACTTAAGTGGCTTATTTCCTTTCTCTCTGATTGGACGTTCCAGGTCTTTTCTCCAACTGCCTGTTCCAATAATCATGTTTCCCTCTATGGGGTACCTCATGGCTCCATTTTAAACCCTTTATTGTTTAATGTGTATGTCAGACCTTTAGCCAACATTGCAGAAGAGGCTGGGTTGTCCCAGTTCTCCTATGCGGATGACACCCAGATTATCTTCTCCCTCTCTGCGGTGAGAACATCTGTGACATATGCTCTCCAGCTAGGGTTTCGTAATATTGCATCTTGGATGTAGGCTAATTTTCTTAAACTCAATGGGGAGACAACTGAGGTCATGATCCTGGGGAAGAATTAAGATCTTTGGGGCCCCCAACATTGGCCTACTGAAATGGGTGCTTTTCCTCAGCCTTCTTGCCATATTCGTAATCTAGGCTTCATCATAGATGATTTATTGCCTATGAAAAACCAAGCAGTGAAGGTGGCTGCAACTTGCTTTACCATACTAATATGGCTTAAAAAGATTATCTGGATGTTTCCCAGCTCTACCCAGAGAACCGTTGTCCAGGCTCTTGTTACCTTGAGACTGGACTACAGTAACATCCTCTATTTGGGTTCAAATAAGGATGTGACACGCAAGCTACAGGTAGTCCAGAACTCCGTCGCCAGACTGATTTGTCAGGTTTCCAGAACTGCCTCAATCTCAGGCTCTCTGCATGACCTTCATTGGCTCAGGGTGGAGAGCCGAATTAAGTTCAAAACCCTGAGCTATATGTTTAAAATCAAATCTGGAGTGGCCCCGCAATACCTCCAGGCTGTGGTTTACCCCTACTTGCCTTCATGTGCGCTCCGCTCTGCCACTCAGGCGAAGTTCTCGCTTCCTAGAATAAGACTGTCACGCATGGGTGGTCGATCCTTTGCCTACTTAGGCCCCACTTTGTGGAACTCTCTCCCTGCGTCGCTTCGCAATGAAACTGTATATGAGAATTTCCGTAAAAGGTTTAAAATGTGGCTGTTTAACCAATAATCGTCCCTTCCTTCTGGTCCTTTTTAGTTGGCGCCGGGAAACCCATTTTTGGGTAGCTGTTGCGCCTTACAAATTAAAATTAACATACATTTTTTTTTGCCCATTTTATGTCAATACTGTTATTTTATGCATATTCTGTTATTTTAAGACGATGCTGCTATCTTATGCTACCTATCCTACCTCGCGAGTGTAGTAGTGACCCTGCTTTCCAATGTTTAATAGTCCATGCTGGCTATGACAGCCTATCTACGCCGTGGGTATATATATTGTACATATGCCTTCAAATACAAAGGGCTCTCCTGCAGACCAACCTATTAACTCTCTCACAACCCCTGGCTCCTAGATACTGTAACCACCAAGAACCTGGAAAGACCAATAGGCCACCAGTGCTTTTCGTCATTCAAGGCCCCCTTTTCCTCACAGGGATCCCACCAGATCTTCTTGACGACCTCCCCTCATCACACCGTTGCTAAAACTGGTAGCAAAAAACAAATCTTCAGAGAAACGTCCTCATTCTTCCGAACTCACCATGACTGGTCTAGGAACAGACCTAAAGATCTTTTCAACATCAAACAGCACACCTCCTCTCTCCCTCAACACCCAATTAGTGACTCTACTAAGCACTGCAATGAATCCCCAAAATTCTTCTCTGAAAAAATATCTAACACTGAACTCTCTCCTGTGCAACCCACCTCCCCACCCGACACCAAGGGTGCCCCCCCCCGAGCAACGAGGTCTGCAATACAGAGACTACAATAATGAACATTACTGATGACCTACACATCACTAGATGATTGCCAAGCCTGCCTTCTAGTCCTCCTGGATCTCTCAGCTACCTTTTGATAATGTCAACCATGGCATTCTCCTAAACACCCTCTCACAGCGTGCAAGCATCAATTGAACTGTCTGTCCTTCAGTGGTTTGCTGCTTTATTGAACCAACATTCACAGCTAATCAAACTAAACAACGCTACCTCAAAAGCAACACCTGTCGCACAAGGAGTTATCAAAGATGAATCCGGTCCCTTACCCTATTCAACCTCTATAAGGAACCCCTTGCTATGATCCTGCAACAATTTCAAAAGAGCCAGGTTTTATAATAGAGAAGCCATGCTCGAGAAACATTAACAAGACAAGAATAACAAAAACAAGAATAAGTTGGGGTTTGTAAGTAAATACTCAAATGTGAGCAAAAAATTAGCACATTCTTAATAATGAAGAAGACCGTATATGAGAGAAACCATTGTTTGCATTTAAACGCAATAAGAATCTCAGAAATGAGCTGGTACACACGTACCGTGAGGACCATAGAGAGACTCAAAAAACTCTTGGCAACAACAGAGCCATTTGAATGTGAAATGTGGCACGTGTAATATATGTGCTTTGTGCATACAGTCAAAAGATTTGGAGTTTAATGGACATGTGACACCTAAGATCAAAAACCCTGAATAACTGCAAAAGTAAAAATTTGGTTTATCTACTGCTTTGCCCATGTGTCTTAGGCTATGTGGGTGAAACTAGTAGAGAACTACGGGTGAGGATTCAGGAACATAGGTCAGCTATTAAAACAAGAAAGGCGAATGCCTCATTGGTCTCTCATTTTACTGAAATGGGACATAAGCAGAACGATTTAAGATGGTTTATATTAGAAAAGGTAACCATTGGCAGACAAGATGGAAACCTTGATACCAAAAGAAAATCTCGAGAACAATGGTACATTTCCTTTCTGAATACTTTGCGCAAAGCCTGAATTCCAAAGAGGAATGTCTGGTTGGCCCGTTTTAGCCAGGTATCTCTGAGGTATACATATATCAGGTTTAGGGGGGTTTTCATTGTTAGTCAGTCATTATAGAACCTAGGCTATTGAAAATGTATGTGACATTTGAAAATGTATTTTTCATATCGCATTGTCATGATATCAATTCAATACTACCTATCTCACTAACCTTTAGATCGATAGTAGGACACTTAGTGAGTGCCATGTGGGTGTAGCTTTACCGTTTCTTTTGACTCCAAATTTACATTTACGGAAGAGGTTGCTCTATATTAAGAACAACAATGAGTGGTTGTATAGATTGGGTCTTCTTTTCTTCTCAGTGGTGTCTATTTGATAGTTTAAAACTTATGGGAATCTTGTTAAAGATGTGGCTGATCGCAAAGCCGATAAACAAGGCTATATATTTCTATCCTACGCTACGTCCGTTGTTTCTCATTTAAAGATGGCGCCACTGAAATTTTCCCTTTATTACGGGCCACATTTATTTAAATCCATAATAGGAATCGAGATCAGCCCTTAGTGGGTCTTTACTTAATTTTCGAATATATTGCTGGAATTACGTTAATGATGTGGCTGCACGCTAGTTTTGTAGGTAGGGTTCTGCATCTTTACTATAAAAGTTACCGTCCTGGATACTCATGCCAAGATGGCGCCATTAGTAACTTCCTAATATCACATGATATATATATGTTTTGTTTTATTCTATTTTTATTTAAAATTATTGAAACGAGGTGGGAAGAATTTTACTTTCCTGAAGAAGGTGGGGGAGATATTACGTTGGACCCACCGAAACACGTTGATGCTTTGTGTTGGAATACATCACGGATCAATGACAAATGCAACACTTTATGATTAATATCTAACAGGAATTTGCTGTTCTAGCTGTGTGCATTCAAATTGTTTTATCTGTTTATCTGACTATGGTGATGTCTTCTTGATTTAAAATAATTTTTCTTGCTGTTTTTTTGTCCCACTTGTTGTCATGTTTTTTTTTTTTAATTTTTATTTTTGGTGCAAAACAAAGATAGTATGTACAGCTTCATCTTTCGCGTTATCACACATTAAGTACTGGGTGAATGAAGTAATACAGTATACAGTAATGACAAAACGTATATCACCCACGTTAGTGCAAAGCATTTCAGGCCTTATCGGCGATGTGATGAATAGGGATCTATATGTGTCGTAGAAATACAGTTTGCGATTTTGTGTTTTGTTGGCTACTATTCGTCTGAGTCTTGCCTTTTTTATCTTACAACAAACATAAAACAGGAAAAACAGCACACTTAGTCCGGCACGTACTTGAAATAGTAGCTTTCGGCACTCGTAGCACAGTCCATCTGCAAAGAGAGCAGTGCATTGTATCAAAGCCCCCTAATTACCACGCCCACCCTTACTACCTCCCAAGGCAGGTCCCACCCAATTCCATTGCACACGCCCTATATACATTTATACACCCCATCAATGTTCCTCGTCACTCTCAGATCCTTCGATGTCATCCTCTTCCAGTGGTTCGCAGATATCCCCTCTATAGGAGTTCCAGGGTTTCCACACCCCATTCCATTTACGTGGGTTACCCCTCAATTTGTACACCGCCCTTTCAGTCAACATAAGCATGTCCATGTTGCGGAGCCATTGGGGCAGCGTGGGGAGATCAGCCGATCCCCACTTCTGTGCTATGTCCCGTTTCGCTGTTACCATCCCCACTGTGACCCAGGTCCTTGCATAAAAGGTGAGGTCAGTCGGCTCCCATATGTTTAGCAGGCAGAGCCGTGAGTCTAAAGTGAGGGTGGTGCGAAGTGCCTGAGCCATTGTGCGCACTACCCGTTGCCAGTAACCGACAATCAGTGGACATTCCCACATCGTGTGAATGAAGGTCCCCTCTGCCCCGCAGCCCCTAAGGCAATATGGATGGTCCGCCCTGTGCAGTTTATGAAGCAGTGTACGGGTGTAGTAGATTCTGTGTAGGATTTTCAGCTGCACCAGGCGAAATTTAGACGATATGCCTGCTTCACGTGGGGATGCCATGGCTGTGTTCCAGTCAGTTTCATCCAGGTCACCCACTTCCACCATCCATTTGTCCTTCAGTTTCCCCAGTGGATCAGGCATATTGTTAATCAGTTTGCGGTATGTCAGCGATGTCGCCCCCTCTTGCATGAAGTCAGTAAGTAGACGATCCTCCAGAGGGGAGGATTCGGGCAGGGATGTGTCGGGTGGGATCGCTGCCTGCAGTGCGTGTCGGACCTGGATGTATCTATAGAGCTCTGTGTTCCCCAACTCGTATTGTTCTTGCAGAGTGGCAAAGGAGATCACTCCCTCCCTCGTCCACATGTCCCCCACCGTGGAGATGCCGATGCTGTCCCATTGTGTGAAACCCTTAGAGCGCCGCAAATGGCCCAACGCCTTCGCGTCCCACAGGGGCGTAAGTTTCGTAATGATGCCATCCCACTTCAACTTTGCCTGCGCCTTGTACCATATGCGGACTGTATGTTTCGTAGGCCCATTAAGTTTCGCCGCCACTCCACGGTGGTACAGTGGGGCCAGTAAACTGTTCGTACCCAGTTGCGCCCTGTCAGCCTTGAATGCTGGGTCGTCCTGCGGGGCATGTATCCACTGGTTAAGGACTTTGAGCTGGGCCGCCCAGTAGTACAGCTGCACGTTTGGGAGGGCGATTCCCCCGTCGTACCATCCCCTGTTTAGTTTGGCGTGAGAAATGCGGGCTGGCTGGTTGCCCCATAACAGGCCCGAAATCTGCGCCGTTATTTTCTGGAGGAAGCTATCCGGCACCAAGTACGGGGCGTTCTCCAGCACATATAGGAAACGTGGCAGAGCCATCATTTTAAACAGCGCTGCACGGCCAAGGAGCGTTAGGGGGAGATCTTTCCAATGGCGCACGTCCCCTCGGAGCCGGGCCAAGGGAGGTTGCAGGTTGAGCCGTGCGAAATCCGCCTCATTCCGGGTGATATGAATCCCCAGGTATTTAAATGACGTATGCGCCAGTTCCAGTGGGCAGGAGTCCGGGAGAGGCGGGAGCAGGCCCCCGCAGTTCAAAAATGATGGATTTGGCCCAGTTAATGGTGTAACCCGAGATTCGCCCATGAGCTGTACAGAGAGCCAGGAGGTTAGGGAGACTCTCTTCCAGGTCCGTAAGATAGATCAGCATGTCGTCTGCATATAGGGATACTCTGTCCTCCCATAACGGGGTCCATTGTATTCCTTTCAGGAGTTGGGTGGTGCGTATCGTAACCGCCAGTGGTTCTAAAACTAATGCGAAGAGTAGGGGCGAAAGCGGGCAGCCCTGTCGTGTACCTCTGCCTAGGGAAAAGGTTCTTGAAATGTGGCCATTGGCCGTCACCTGCGCCACTGGGTCCCTGTACAGCATTCGTATCCAGGAAAGGAACACCGGGCCAAAACCCATACGTGCGAGCACTGCAAAAAGATAGCTCCATTCCACCATGTCGAACGCCATCTTGGCGTCCAAGGAGAGGATGGCAGCCGGTTCTTGCAGTAGTGGAACTCGCGCCAACACTCCATGTACCCTGCGGAGATTTAAGGCAGTGCTGCGGTGTGGCATGAATCTGGATTGGTCCGGGTGGATCAGGTGGGACAGAGTCGGCAAGATCCTGTTCGCCAACACCTTGGCAATAATTTTGGCCTCCGGGTTCAAAAGGGAGATCGGTCTATACGATGAGCATTCGTTGGGGGGCTTACCTGGTTTCGGTATCGCCACAATAGTAGCCATCCGCTGATCTGGCGGCAGTGTACCCTGTGTTCTAGATTCCTCGTACATATTGAGTAGGGGCGTGCTTAAGGATTCGGCCATGACTTTCAACCATTCAATGGGAATCCCGTTAGGGCCCATCGCCTTGCCTGGATGAAGGGCGCCTATAGCCAGCTGGATCTCCTCCACCGTAAGAGGCGCGTCTATATCCTCGGACATCTCTGGTGTCAGTTCTGGCAAGGGAACTTGCGCAAGAGCAGTCTGGACCTCCCCCTCCCCCACCACTATTTCTGGATTGTAAACTGAGGCGAAATAATCGGCGAGGACTTCTACTATCTCGTCGGGGCGGGTGTGGTTGTTGCCCTGTGGGTCCGTAAGTTGTAGGATATTCTTCCCCCCCTCCTGTCTCTTGTCCAACCACGCCAGCAATTTACTGGCCTTGTCCCCAATATCATATACCCTGTGTTGTGTGGCCACAATGTCCGACATCGTGACCTTGCGCATGTGATCTGTAAGGCGGTGCTGGTGAATCTGGAGTTCATGGAGCGTGTCGTCTGTGGGGTTTGCCATATGGGCTGTGTTGGCCCTCTCGAGGCCTAACTCTATCCCAAGGGCCTCTTGCCTGTGCTCCTTTTTGTGATTTGCGATCACAGCTATGGCCTGACCCCTGAACACTGTCTTATACGCCTCCCACAGTATAGAGGGTTGTCATGGTTTTTAACTTGTTTCGATTATTGTGATAATTTGTTTTAAAATCTGAATAATATATTCAAACATTAAATCTGTCTTTGAAATGTATGATTTTTAACTCTGTGATTTGATATTATATGTATATTATTTTAATAAATTGTAAGATTTAGTAAAACTTATTACTACATATTTTTGCACTGATTTGATTCTTTACTTCATGTAACTTGCTACCGTGGGTTGGTCCACCCTGAATGAATGAGAATTACTGGTAGTGTATGTGAGAGGTAGTGTTGGTGGTTAAATATTTGCTCACAAGGGGATCGTTTTTTGACTATGATCATGCAACAAGCCAGAATTGCTGATAATCTCCATGCAGATGACATCCAACTTTACAATAAAATCTCGTCAGGTAAAGACATCCAGCACCTGAACAGCATTCTCTCCACGGTTTAATCCTGGCTAACCAGCAACCCTCTTAAGCGCAACCCGTACAAAATCGAACTCCTCATCCAACTAAAAGAAAGGTCCTTTCACATAGATATCTGGCTGAAAAACCCCACTTCATTAAACTGTAAACTATCCATCTTCAACTTTGTCAAATCTTTGGGGATTACACATGACACAAACCAGAACATGAAAGAGCATATCAATGCCTCAGCTAAAAATGCCTCCCACACGCTGAAACACATTTAAAAGGTCCAACTTTTCATCCCCATCGAAGACCTAAAGACTGTGGTGTAATCCTCAGTCCCCTCCAAGCTGGACTACAGTAACGCAACAATCACAGGCGCCCCAAAACATACTTGGCTTCTTTAAAGGCAACACTCCATGACGTAACCAGACTGATGACGCTGGAGAGTCGCTTTGACCACTTCACTCCCACTCAAGAAACTCAATTGGCTACCAATAAAGACAAGATGTATTCTCAAAATTTCCTGCATAACCCACAAAGCTCTCTACTGAGAAAAAAACAGTCTACCTCTCAAACAAACTATCAAAACCCAACCACAAGAGACCTATTCAAAGCTTAATTCTGCTCAAATTTAAGAAAGAAAAATCTTGCACCAGCTCCTTCTGTTGGAAAGCTCCCAGAATCTGGAACTCGCTGCCTCGGGATTTACCTGACAATCAAGCATTCCATCGCTTCAGGAAGAAATATAAACAACCTCTTCTCAATAAATACCAACACCCTACCCTCTAAGCCATCTGACTGGCTTGAAGCTTCTAACCAGCACTCTACAAATAAATCGGAACATCACTACCTCAGGGGAAAAACTGTGCCTCTACTCTTCCCAGCTTCGCAACATCCTACTGTATCGACCTCCGAACTATATAGTCCACATATCAATTTCTATCGTATACCTCTTACATATACTGTTACTATTAATTTGTATTTTCTCCATATGTAACTTGTGTATTTAATCCATATGCACCTGCTGCACTTCGCAACACCGCATCGATCTCAGAACTATATCATCCACATATCCTACAGCTATCAATTCTGGCAACACAAACCTACGTTAAATAACTGTCTCATCCAGAATTAAAGCCTTTATAGATTCTTATGATTGAACTGAGACATGCAAGCAGTACAAAACTATCTCAGAAGGTGGTAATAAGACTCACCTTACTGGAAAAGCTCTGAACATCTAAGCAGTGTTTTTCCTATTAATACTGCACAAGCTCAATTTTCTCAATCTGCATATGTTCAAGAGGCTACAGCTTCAAAAGAAACATCTATTGCAGCCATTCTTCTGGATGAGTGAGCGTTGGCCCTGTCTTGTTTAATACTGTACCATGCAACAAGCAATCCACCATGTCATACCCAGTTTGGATATAGCTTGGCTCGATGGTCCAAAATGTAAGTTCTATCTGAAAAGACCTATAGACATGTAGACAACCAAATTGCATAGAGGATTTTCAACTGAAGTGGATGGGATTGTGAAAAGGAGTAGATAACACTACTTGGGATGGAAATCCGTAGGAACTCTGTGAATGATAAGGTGGTTTCCCTAAAGCCGTCTGACCTCAACAAACCGAAGATCTGTTGAATTCTGACATGTTTTGTAAATGTGATGGCTAACAGTAGCACAGTCTTCCGAAGAGCAAACTTCACATCAGTTTCATAGATCAACTCAAAAGGTGAAAATATCAATTTTGCTACATGCCGGGGGTGGGATGGTAGACAGTATGAAAGTTTTGAAGAACCTCCCTACGAAAAGTTTAATAACAATGTAGACTTTGGTTAACTCCACTGTCAGTGTATCCCTCAATAATGGAGCTCCATAGAAGATGATTTTACTCCAGTTTGGGGATTCAGCCTTTACAGCACAGGCATTACAAAGCATTGCCTTTGCAACACAAGCCTTTACCACAAATATGCCTTGCCTACATATGTCTTTACATTGCAAGTAAAGCAAAGTATATATATATATATATATATATCGCTTTTCGGAAGGCTCTCCGCAGTATTCCCCAGCTTGCCAGGCTGATTGTTAGCCCCACGACACACCTTGCAGCACAACGCCAAGCCAGTTTACTTGAAGTCCGACGCATTTCGGGGCTGCCACGCCCCTTCCTTATGGACGCACAAAGGAGCACACACAGAGACCTTGCTTCATGTTTCAAAATGCGTTTTTATTTTGAAACTTCACGTCCCTCAGTGGGCGTGGTCGTGATCAAGCCGTCACCAGGCATCCTGGGACATGTAGTCTATGAGCAAAGTCCATTATTTACCTTCAGTAGGTTGGGTGCCCCCGTGTGCAAGTAAGTCAGTAATTTATATCCTCTAGTAGGAGATGGCATCTGCATGCGTGCATTTTATCCTTGGGAATCCGCGCTGATAAGTTAGACGCTCGTCGTCTCCCTCCAGCCATCTCAGCACACAAGGATTGTGCGCCGTTGTAGAGTGGAGCACTTCCACGACCAGAGCTGGCCGTAAAATATAGTCTTCACCAAATGCGCTCCTGCGCTTTTCGGAAGGCTCTCCGCAGTATTCCCCAGCTTGCCAGGCTGATTTTTAGCCCCACGACACACCTTGCAGCACAACGCCAAGCCAGTTTACTTGAAGTCCGACGCGTTTTACGGCCAGCTCTGGTCATGGAAGTGCTCCACTCTACAACAGCGCACAATCCTTGTGTGCTGAGATGGCTGGAGGGAGACGTTGAGCGTCTAACTTATCAGCGCGGATTCCCAAGGATAAAATGCACGCATGCAGATGCCATCTCCTACTACAGGATATAAATTACTGACTTACTTGCACACGGGGGCACCCAACCTACTGAAGGTAAATAATGGACTTTGCTCATAGACTACATGTCCCAGGATGCCTGGTGACGGCTTGATCACGACCACGCCCACTGAGGGAGGTGATGTTTCAAAATAAAAACGCATTTTGAAACATTAAGCAAAGTCTCTGTGTGTGCTCCTTTGTGCGTCCATGAGGAAGGGGTGTGGCAGCCCCGAAACGCGTCGGACTTCAAGTAAACTGGCTTGGCGTTGTGCTGCAAGGTGTGTCCTGGGGCTAATATTCAGCCTGACAAGCTGGGGAATACTGCGGAGAGCCTTCCGAAAAGCGCAGGAGCGCATTTGGTGAAAACTATAATTTACGGCCAGCTCTGGTCGTGGAAGTGCTCCACTCTACAACGGCGCACAATCCTTGTGTGCTGAGATGGCTGGAGGGAGACGACGAGCGTCTAACTTATCAGCGCGGATTCCCAAGGATAAAATGCACGCACGCAGATGCCACCTCCTACTACAGGATATAAATTACTGACTTACTTGCACACGGGGGCACCCAACCTACTGAAGGTAAATAATGGACTTTGCTCATAGACTACATGTCCCAGGATGCCTGGTGACGGCTTGATCACGACCACTGAGGAGGTGATGTTTCAAAATAAAAACGCATTTTGAAACATTAAGCAAAGTCTGTGTGTGCTCCTTTGTGCGTCCATGAGGAAGGGGCGTGGCAGCCCAAAACGCGTCGGACTTCAAGTAAACTGGCTTGGCGTTGTGCTGCAAGGTGTGTCCTGGGGCTAATAATTAGCCTGGCAAGCTGGGAAATACTGCGGAGAGCCTTCCGAAAAGCGCAGGAGCGCATTTGGTGGAAAAAAAAATAAAAATAAATATTATATATATATATATATATATATATATATATATATATATATATATATATATATATATATATATATATATATATATATATATATATATATATATATATATATATATATATATATATATATATATATATATATATATATATATATATATATATATATATATATATATATATATATATATATATATATATATATATATATATATATATATATATATATGATACCTACATCACCTACCTGCAGAGTAACAAAACGCCCGCACCAACGTGTTTCACTGCTTCCCATGCCGCCAACCCAGATACATAACCATGATGTAATCTGGGAGTTGAAGTTGGGACATTCAGCGCAACGAACAGGTGTGCCAAATCATTTCCTTGATTGGGGAGGAGAATTCAGGGCGTGCAAGCATAAGCAAAGCAGCAGGATTGGGCTTACATGAAGCAGGACTCCATGCAGTGCAGGGCGCTGAAGAAGGCTTTATGCTGAAATGCATTCGCCGCCACTGATTTCTTCGCTGGGACAGATGTGAGAGAGATATATATATATATATATATATATATATATATATATATATCAATTGTCCTGTCGCAGGGGGGAGCACGTTTAAAGTTGGTGCCAGTGTCGAGACCAGGACAAAGTCTCGTATTATATCCAACACAAAAATGACTACTCTTGGCACTCCGCTTGGAAGTTTCAAGTTAGCTTATTCCACAACTGTGATGGCCTACGCGTTTCGAACCTGTAGTTCCTTTTTACGGCAGTATCATAGTTTGTCCCTTTTTACTTTCCATACTTATGTTGTTTAACATTTGTTATGCATTTTGGGATATGTAGTTTACACAATAATAGGTTTGCAACTTTATTCAGCGTTGTTCTTAGCAAACATACACGTGTTATCTGTGTATTTTATGTGATGCTGCAATATACTGGTGGTGTGTCCTGGCATCGCCTTATGTGTATCACCAATGTATGTAGGGTTTACACTTTTCTCAGTTGTGTGAGTCATAAAACCACTCGCTACTTACACGGCGGATTTGTCCTAGACTTGGGTTTAGTAACAATGCCTTGATTTCTAGGGATGAGTGTCCTTGCCACCACTTGATATTTTGCCTACATGTCCTAAATGTATGATTGTGTTATCCCTTTATGTCTCTTATTTGTCTGGGGCTTTACTGATACTATATTAGCATGAGATTGATACATCTCTGTTGTATGTTTTTTCTGTTGTGTGTTTGATGGGTGGTTGGCTTAGCAGTGTTTCACTATACTACTCTTATATCTTTCCCCCTCTTGTGAGACATTCCAATTCATTAATATCTTTTATCCTGATGTATATGTTCCTTGACAACTGTGTTGTGTACGATATTTGGGGATTGCTGTGTATAGTGTGAGGTCGTTTCGAGGGCTGTGTGCCCTTATCACCGCCATTCAATAGCCTATAGTAAAGTCGTATTTGACCACTCACATGACCCGATTTTCATATTTAAGTGTCTCAATCTAATTCATTGTTTATTGCATGCAATACATACTACTAAAACTATCTCGGTTTAAGCAGTTTCTCAAGTCCATTAATCAAAGTCTCATGCGTATATTTAATATGGGAGTATAGTGATACACTGCTAAGCCAACCACCCATCAAACACACAACAGAAAAAACATACAACAGAGATGTATCAATCTCATGCTAATATAGTCTCAGTAAAGCCCCAGACAAATAAGAGACATAAAGGGATAACACAATCATACATTTAGGTCATGTAGGCAAAATATCAAGTGGTGGTAAGGGCACTCAGCCCTAGAAATCAAGGCATCGTTACTAAACCCAAGTCTGGGATAAATCCACTGTGTAAGTAGCGAGTGGTTTTATGACTCACACAACTGAGAAAAGTGTAAACCCTACATACATCGGTGATACACATAAGGCGATGCCAGGACACACCACCAGTATATTGCCGCATCACATAGAATACAAAGATAACACGCGTATGTTTGCTAAGAACAACACTGAATAAAGTTGCAAACCTATTATTGTGTAAACTACATATCCCAGAAAGCATAACAAATGTTAAACAATATAAGTATGGAAAGTAAATGGGACAAACTGTATGATACTGCCGTGAAAAGGAACTACAGGTTCGAAACGCGTAGGCCATCACAGTTGTGGAATAAACTAACTTGAACCTACCAAGCGGAGTGCCAAGAGTAATCATTTTTGTGTGGGATATATATCCATCCATATATATATATATATATATATATATATATATATATATATATATATATATATATATATATATATATATATATATATATATATATATATATATATATATATATATATATATATATATATATATATATATATATATATATATATATATATATATATATATATATATAGGGATGGATAGGGGTATTGGGTGGTGAGGGTGTTTTTACGGGTGGGTAAGGGTACTGTGTGGCAAGGGTGTTTTTAGGCTTTATGTGTTAGTAGTGGTGTAGGGCGGTAAGGGTGTTTTTATGCTTTAAGGGTGCATAGGGGTATTGGGTGGTAAGGGTGTTGTTAGGGTCTCAAAATAATGGTACAAAATGGCAAAATAGTGACATTACCCTTCGAAGGACTGTACTTTGACTGCTTGGAACCATGAGCCCCAGAATGCATCGGACCAGCAACCCACCAAGGGTGTATCCTAGAAGGCCAAAACTTCATAAGTGCAAACTGCTAGTGGTCGCCTTCAGCTTTACTGGATCACCATTGTTTTCACCTGTGAACAAGATTGTGATGTCCTAAACGCGTCAGGTTTGCCAAATAATGTTAAATAAATAGGATATTGTCTCCTCTGTAGTGTGACTCATTCTTCCCAGGAGGAAGAGGATGTGTGTGTGGGTTAGGGATGGGTAGGGGCATTGTTAATGACGTTTGCAACATGTGACTATATAACAAACACGCAAAATGGCATGTAAGTTGTTGACAAAGGAAAGTTTTCGCTGAAATGCGCCCGTAAAGATTTAATTATTACTAATGCCTAAGCAATAAATATCAATTTTACACACATTTGGAGTGCCAACATTCCTTTGCGTAAGCAGAAGGAGTATTGGACAAGACATAGATAAATAGATAGATAGAAAGATAGATAGATAGATATTTCACTTACCTTACTTCACTTGCAGTGTAAAGGCATATGCGTCGTAAAGGCATTGCATGGTAAATGCATTGCGTGGTAAAGGCATGCGCTGTCAAGCCATACGAGGGATGTTAGCGTATTAGATAGTGAAATAATTGATCACAATAGCAAAGGTAATATCTCTGACATTGCAGCTTGTATGCTAGTGCAGCTTCTCTGGCACTTACTGCTCGGAGGATAAGATGTCTGAATTCTGTCTCCTCAAGAGCCTGTGCAGTTTGGTTTATCGTGCAGCACTTGGCCCTTTCCTTTGGTCAAACAAAAGAGGTGGATACATCCAGATCATGAACAGCTTGATAACTGCCATCATCTGAAGATTTGTAAATTAGTAAGTGTAGGATCTGCTTCTTATGGTTACCCCCACTTTTTGCTTGATGTTGCACTCTTTTTGACTAGTCGGACTGGGATTTTGCTAATCAGGACCTCAGTCTATCTGCTTTCTCCTCTAAATTGCCATGCATGTACTTTGGTATACTACAAATTGGATACTGGGGTACCCTTATAAGTCCCTAGTATATGGTATCCATGAACCCAGGGCATAGGTACCCCAGAGGCCTCCCATGGGCTGAATCATGTATTATGCCACCAATGAGAGGCCATGCAAAATGCAACTACAGGTCTGCTACTGCAGCCTATGTAAGCTGGTTCTTGCACCACTTACATTAGATATAGGTTCACTATATCTATTGGTTACTACACTTAAATCTTATAAGTCACTTCTATAGCAGGCAATATCAATCCTGAAGGCAGGGTGCTGGGTTTTATGTGAGAGTGTGTCCCTGCCTGAGCAGAGCCCCGCTGCATCCTTCGGAGACCATTCTCCCGGGTTGTCTTTGACTCAGCCGGACATATAGGTAGAGGTGCATTATAACCTTGCGGTAAATGCTATCTCGAAAATGGCTGCACAGAAACATATCGTGTTTGGTATCAAAAACCTTGGAATCATACCTCCACACCGGTAACCAGTGTGGGAGGTATGATTCCACCTTTCTGAAGCTAGCTTCGTGGGGTCACTGGTCTATCCTTTGCCAGCTTTTTTGATCCGAACAGCACAAAATGGATGCTGCCGACCAGAGACACATTTCGGCCATCCTGCTGCTGAGCCATGCTCGAGGAGAGGAAGGCAGCGCAATAGGCATTCTGTCTCAGGGAGGTGTGACCACCTCCCAGACAGGATTTAGTGTATAAGGGCTGGGTGGGTGAGAGTGTCTGAAAGTCTGCACCTGGGGCACATTTGGTGTCCCTGTGCATAGTCCAGTTCAAACCAGTTCTGGGTGCCATTGGCTCCAGTTCTGGCATGAAACTGTACAAAGGACATGGGAGTAACTTGTCCTGCCCCTCCCCTAGGAGGGTCCCCTGAATCTGGCCAACCCTCTCCAGTGGGTACAAAAGGGTTTACCTGGCTGTAAGACTTTAGATTTTACATGGACAAGATTCTACAAGAAGAAACCACTGACCTTCGACCGGCTGGACACTATGGACTTTGACTGGGCTCGACTTTGTCCCACTTCCATCCAAAGCTTTGTCTGTGCCCTTGCTCCATACAGGCTCCGTACAGGACCTGTGGTGCACTAAGGGTAACTGAAGAATCTCCCTTGGGGTGAAGGAGTCACTCCTCTGCATTTGTGGGCACCACAACGCAACTGCCCGGTTTGCTACTCCAGAGCTCCCGCGGACTCCGAAGATCTCAGCAACACAGGAGGTGGGTTAGGAAGGTCCCTGTGGTAGATCTGCCCTCTCAGCAAGTTTGAGGCCAGTATCCCTTGTGGGGACTGCATAACCTGAGCCCCTGTGCACCACGGCCATTTGTAGTTGCATACGCTTGTTGGCGATTCCCGAGCTTGTGCATTGGACTCAGTGTAGTCCTGACCCGGAGCAGTATTTGCACCAAAGAACTCTGGCCTCCTCACATTGCTCCGTGGGCTAGTAGGTTGCAATCTTGCTCAAGGTCCCCTCGCATCTCCTGGTCATTCGGCCTGTCGGTCCTCCTGAGGGTCATCCTGATTTCTGTTGGGCTTTCCTGGTTGCTCTAGACCTGCCCTGACTCCCCATTGCTTTGTGAGTCCCCTGGACCCTGCTGGTCCACACCGTAACCTGCTTGCCCTTCCTGTGTGGGTTGCTTTTGCCAAGGCTTGTTGGTGCTCCAGCCAGACACCGACCCCTCAGCACTCAACATCCTTTGTGGGATAGCTCGCATCTGGCTCGGGTCTTCATCGATGTCTCCTGGTCCTCGTGGCTGCAGAGTCAAGCATCCTTTCTTCGCATCTGAAGCACCCGACATCGGTGAGCATTCGAATACCGAGCCTCTGGTCACTCTGAAGTAACCCAGACTCTGTCCCCTCTGCTTTCAAGTTCCTTCCTTCCAGAATCGAGGCTTAGATTCCAATGGACCCTTTTCACCTTCACTGCAACAGTACTTCTTCACAGCCCTCTATTGAGAATGACGGAGGTTTTCAACACCATTCCAGACCTATGCACCCGGCTCCTCGGGGAAAGGTAACTCGGATACTACGGCATCCACGGGTGGGGTGCCTCTCCAACCTCTTAAGTTCCAAAGGGTTTGCTCGATGTCCTCCTAAAAGGGTCCTTAAACTTAAAAATTGCAACTGCGACTTTCCCATAGAATTGTACGGAACACGCGGTCGTGTTAGCACACTGCACCCGTGCTCCGTGGGGTCCCTAGCTACTCCACTTGGGTGGTTCCTTGGGGTCCCAGCGATTCTACGTGTTCCAGACCTTGTCTTGATCCCAGTCGTGGTTGTTATACCACTATTTTAGTATATGGTTTGGTCTCCCCCTGGAGCTCACTGTGTATTGTGCTACTGACAACTGTTCTATTGATCTCGTATTGTGTGCTTTGTGTTCTATCCTCGTGTAGAGGATAGTAGAGAGAGTTATATTAATAAATACATATTTTTATCTAAGTACTGTGTGGTTCTCCTTTCATTTGATTAATTCAGGAGGTGATATTCTAGTAAAACAAGCTGCTTTACGTTCCTTCAAGTTCAAGTCCGAGCTATATAAAACTTTATAAATAAATAAATAAATAAATAAGCCTGAAGGCTGCTCTCCACAGTTACCACTAGGATAGCTTTTTAAAGGTTATCTTTGACCTCATACATCATAAGGGTCGTTTGGACTGGTGCAAGGTGCCCACTTTGATTAGCGGACATCATATACCAGGCCAACTTCTCACAGAAGGTTTACTCCGAAGCTCAAATGTAGAGCAGCTCACTCAATCTTGGAGATGAATGAATGAATGAATGAAATATTATTTATAATGCGCAACTATGCCCAGTGGGCGTCAAGGCGCCTAAACCAAATAAAAAGCTGTTAGCAGACAGAAACAGAGCCTACTGGTATGCCTTAATAAAGAGCCAAGTTTTCAGTGACTTCCTAAAGAGGTTGAGGGAAGGAAGTAATTTGATTTCAAGGGGGAGTGAATTCCACATCAGAGGTGCCAATATGGAGAAAGCTTTGGTCCCCCATCTAGCCTTCTTGGCTCTGGGAATTACCAGTTGGTGTTGCTCGCTGGATCGTAGACATCTGCTCGGAACATATCTGGTGAGTAATGAACCAAGGGCATCAGCCGAGCCTGCAGATAAAGCCTTATATGTAAGGCAAAGGAGTTTAAAAGTGATCCTTGAAGGAATGGGGAGCCAATGGAGGTTCTTCCTCGCTAGGGTCATAGATGCCAACCAGGGCAAAGCGAGAGCAAACCGCGCTGCAGCGTTCTGTATGACCTGCAAACGCTGAAGCAGGCCCTTGTTGGCCCCGGCGTACACTGAGTTACAGTAATCAAGCCTTGAGCCAACAAGGGCAATCACCACCTGTTTCCGCGCCTGTGGGGACAGATAGTGCACGATCCTTTTCAGGGTCTTGATGACACCCCAACAGGTCGCCACCGTTCTGTTAACCTGTAGCCCCATGGAGAGCTGGGTGTCAAAGATGATGCCTAGGTTCCTGGCAGATTTGGTAGGTATAGGGCAGCTACCTAAAGAAGGAGGCCACCAGTCACCTGACCATATGTCCTGGTCCTTGCCAAAGACCAGGACCTCTGTCTTGTCCCCGTTCAACTTTAGGGAGTTGGAGACCATCCACTCTGCAACAAGTTGCATGCAGGCCCTAAAGTTAGAAGCAGTTTCACTAACAGAGTGGGTCAGGGATACCATAATCTGCGTGTCGTCAGCATACGACACTACCTCCATCCCCTGAGATCTTACAAGTCTTGCAAGGGGGGCCACGTAGATGTTGAACAGGGTCGGACTCAATGCCGACCCCTGTGGCACCCCACATTGCAAAGACTTGGCAGGGGAGAGGTATTCACCTAGCATGACACGCTGCTCTCGATGTTGTAAAAAGGAGCTTAGGAGGCTGAGCGCCGGTCCAACTACCCCTGCCTCCCTTAACCTAGATGTTAAAGTCAGGGGAGACAGGGTGTCGAAAGCTGCTGAAAGATCAAGCAGCACCAGTACGGTGGTGAGACCCAAATCTACTTTTCTGCGGATGTTGTCCATGACTTTCGTCAAGGCAGACTCCGTACTATGTAGCTTCCTAAAGCCATGTTGGGACCCATCCAAGAAGCCTGAGGTGTCAAGGAAGTTTGAAAGATGGAAATTCAAATGGGTCTCCAACATCTTAGCAGGGGCTGGCAGCAGAGAGATGGGTCTAAAGTTCTTCAGCACTCCAGGGTCTAAGGTGGTCTTTTTCAGAAGCGGCTTTACGATGGCTCTCTTCCAGAGTGATGGAAAAATGCCCTGTTCCAAGGCTCCATTCATTACCTCAAGCATCGGGGGAAGAATAATCTCTCTGCAGTTCTTAAGTACCTTAAGGGGCACTGGATCAAGGGGGGATGAAGATTTAGTTTTATCCAACAGGCTATTGAGATCTTCTAGCGTAAGAGCCGGGAAGTGTTCAAGGGACTGAGGGGAGTCTTCATTCCAGGCTTCCAGTCGTGTAATTTGCGAGGAGTCCTCCGAACTGAGCAAGTTCCTCTGCGACTTTAGGGCTATGTAAATATCGTCAATCTTTTTGTAGAAAAAGTTCGATATGTCATCACATAGCTCCTGGGAAGCAACTACTGGGTCAGGAACCTGAAGAGAGCAAAGGGAGTCTACAATTTTAAAAAGCTCTTTGGAGGATGTTAAAGAACAGGTTAGGTTGGAAAAATAGTCCTGTTTTTCCTTAATGACTCTCTTTTTATACTCCCGTAGTAGACTCGTATAGCCTTCTCTATCTTTGTGATCCCAAGATTTACGCCAGCCACGTTCCTTCTGTCTACGTTTTTGTCTGAGCAGCCTCAGATCGGCAGAGAACCAGGGGGCAGATGGCTTCTGTCTAGCTGCAGATTTCAAGGAGGGGGGGGCTAGTTCATCAGCGGCTCTAATAATGGCATCAGTGAGATCTTGAGCCGATTCATCCACCTTCTGCTTAGTTGAAATACTGATGTTACGAATAAAAGGGGCAAGAGCCTCCTTGGTGAAATTTTTGAAGCTCCTTTTAGATTGTTTTTTGCCAATGTCCACCGTCAAAGATCAACGCAGAGATGAGGCGAAGGGATGAAAAAAAGTATTACAATTATCCTTGACCATGGAATGGAAAATAGTTCCCAAAAACCCCCAGATTGTCCATTCTTAATAGCGTTGAATAATAGTTTCGTGTTTGGTCTGGAAGGGGTAATTTCCTGAAGACAAGGTTCTGCTATTGCTCCTCCAGCTCCCAGAGGAGACTCTTTAGTACTTGTAGAGGGCATCTGTGTCCTCATCAATGAGGCTTAATCTGTTTAATGGAGGCGGATAAGCCCAAAGCCATTGAGCTGGTGGGAGTGGCAAACACCAGGGAGGAATTAAAAAAGGTAGCTACATGTCCTTACTTTGAGGTCTCCCTGTTGAAACAAATCTGTATCAGTACACTGTTCTTTAAAAGGAAGACATTCTAAAGCAGATAGCATATGAAAGAGAATTCTTCTTTGCTTGATACACACCAGCACACGTGAGCTATGATGGCCTTTAATGGGAGGTAGATCAAAGTCTCCTCCACTCACTGGCCACCTAGTGGACCCAAACAATGAGGTGGATAGGTTACACATTATTCTGTACACAATATATGCATTCTAAGACTTCTGGTTTCTGTTAACGTTGTAGTCAGGGATCTTAACAACAAGTGGTTCTAAGAAGGATGCAATGCTGGACTATGGTCATTCCACCTTTCAGTCCAAGCACTTTCGAGAATAGGTGCTATTATAAACACTTATCCACCTTCAAAGAATGACAGGCTGAGTTGGTTCAGCAAGAATACAAACTTGTGTCTACTTATAACACCTGCTATAAGTCAATGGCTAAACCCGCACAACCAGCTTGCCATCCGTAGCATTAACAAGCAAGCACATCCTCCATATTATTCAACTTTTCTTCTGCAAAATGAGCAGGGTATCTACTGTTGGTACCATTAGAATGTGACCATCCAAGCCTCAACATATTGAACAAGGAAGTTAAGTTGCAACCATTTATGGGATATACATTCCACTCATACTGCACACCTATTAACAAAGGTTTTGTGGTACTAACACTTACCACGAACTTTATTTCGAAGCACAAATTAACAAACACTTCCACATATTGTATGGCAGATAATTAAGCAAATAATACATTTTCTACTGGTTCATGTACAAAAAAAACAGTCATCCAGGCACATATGTTTTCTCGCCAGGACTATTGCAATGCTTCATGTCAACCTGTCAGCATATGCTGTGGCCAAACTACACCATATCCAGAAGATGCTCAGGCCACTTCTTCTCAGCCTAAACTGAGAGTCATGAATTTCCTTACACTTCCAGTCACTGCACTGGCTTCACATTACTAAAAATGCTGAACCTTTAAGGGGCGAAGCTTCTATTTCCAGGTGTTATACTCAAACACATCCAGTTACAAGAACAACCCCTTCAACCATTATGCTCCTGTCAGGGTTCTTCGCGATGCACCCCAACTTTTTACTTGTACCAAGGTGTTGTAAGGCACCTATGGCAGGTCCTGCTTTCTTGTCGAGAACTGCCAAGGCTTTGAATCCTTTACCTCATGTCTGTTCTCAACCAGCTGCCTCGCCAGGTACCACAAGCTGATAAAAGCCCATCTTCTCACTTGCTCCTAAGAGCTCCCGTTTTCTTCAGCCAGCGCCAGGACACCCTTTTCCTGGGTAACCACGCACTTTACAATGTTTATTAATTCACTACTCTGCGTTTGCTCTTATAACTGGGTTAAATGAAGGGATATGCAATACAACGAGTAAACACCCACAGAAGATGGCATTTGGCTAGTTTCTTTTGGGTTGGTCTTTATCATGACTAGTAATTTCTTGATCTGGGGAGACAGGTTGAGACGCAGAGGTGAAAGACAGTGACGATTAACTATAGGTAAAAAATAGAAGGTAAAAAACACCAAAGAGTAGTCTTGGTTAGTCCCACGGGCAAGGCTGCGGAAAGACAGGTAAAATGAAGGAGAGGCAAATGAACAAGGAGACCTACTCATAACAAGAAAGCAGTTGACTGAAGGCATAACACTTTAGGACTGGGCTAGCAGCTCTTCAAAAGCAAGTATGTTAGTTCCTTGACCTTGAGACACTATCTGATGTTCAATGTCCTGAGAAACAGAAGGACGAACACTGAAGACACGAACCCAAAAAACTGCAAATTGTATTCAATATATATAAGCAATTACAAAAGCTACCAAGTTTACTGAATTTTTGGCAAGCTTCCATTGCAGCGATTATTAAACAACTGGCTAAAAATGCGGTTCTCAATAACCACTTTACATGGTAAACATATTAGAGTTAATTTTAAGAGTGCTCTCGGTGGAGCCCGGATTCAGATTAACTTTTAGGTTTATAGCTAGAGTTGAAATACAAATTTGGCATGGAATACTCCAGATGGCAGGGCACTTTCTTCTTCTGTACACAGTTTAGACTTGGCTCTCGCTGTGGGTGCCTGGTCGCCACTACGTAATGTTACTTTTGCTATTCTAATTACTGAACAAAAGACATTTACAGATTCAAACGCTGTCAGAGCTTTGAAGTGCAGGTGCACAATACACTGTAGATTTGAGTCAATAAGCTATACCAAAAAGAAAGAATAATATGTGACACCTCATTCATTGCAAAGTAGTGCACTACAAATGTATTCCACAAAAAATGTGGAAAACTAAACTTTATGAACCTGAATCCCTCCAAGAAATACAAGGGGAAAATGGTCCATAATGGGACTTTCTTAGAAGAAGTTGACGCCTTTACCTATCTAGGCATCTCTATGAATGCTACCATGAATTGGAGATCTCACATGGACTTTGTAATGTTAAAATATAATCAGTTGGCAGGGGCAATAACAAAGAAGCATAAAACTTCATATACAAAACCAATACAGCCAACATTGGAGATCTACGGCATGAAAGTGCTGGGTGCATGTCTTTACGGGTCAGAACTTTGGGGCTTCACCAATTTGAGTGCTTTATCAGCGGCAGAAAATAAATTCCTGCGAGGCTTAATCGGGGTCCCACAGAGTACCCCCACCATTCCTCTCCTTTATGATCTGGGGAGGAAAAGGATTGAGGACATGATTAGACTTCGCCCCCTCCTATATTGGAGACGTATAAAAACCACCCCGGAACTGAGCCACTATGCTGCTGCTTTATTGGATGTTGTCAATTCTGATACCTTTCACAAAGTAGTTTGGTTAAAAGAGGTGAGGAAACTACTTCAAAAATTGCACCTTGAACACTTGTGGTCCGAAACCGACCCAGATGACTTTCCTTCCAAGAATGCATTAAAAAAGCTATATTGGGAAATGATAAATAATGCCGTATTGGTCTCCAGCCAATCCCCCGCCTTGACATCCCAGTTTATAGAGATAAAAACACTCCCTATGTTTGAATTGTACTGGGATCTGATCTCCAAGCCTCTAGATAGGAAATTGTTTTTTCAGTTCAGAGTCGGCACCCTACCCCTAAATGCTTTTACTGTTAAATGGTCCCCTGATAATGTTAGCACCTGCTTTTATTGTAAATCCCATGCAGAAGATATTTTGCACTTTTTATTCGTATGTCCATTATACGCTGCCCCAAGGAGCAGATGGCTGAAACCGGCATGCAAAAACCTGGGCACAAGGAGATGTCTCGAGGCTTATAGGATCCTGAAATCAAATTGTGCCCCTCAACTTGCAATTGCAGTGGCCAAGTTCCTGGGATGGGCTTGGATAATACGCACGCGCACTTTAAAACCCCCATGAACTACATGAACTTCCTTTGGACTGTGATGATACTTTCAATGTATAAATTTTAAAGATTCTTATTCGCCAACAATGCATTATTGCATGTTATTTAATATGTTTTTTACTATTAGATTAGTATTTATTATGCTTAGATAGGGATGAAAGCTTTTATGACAATGTTGTCGAATAAAGTATTTAAACTTGAACTTGGAAAACTAAACTGAACAGTACACAATGTTCGGAAATTAATGCAAATGAGTATTCAGTATTCCCACACAAAATAATTCTTTCCAAAAGTCACATTTCAGAGCAGGTTAATGAGAACAAAACGCATGAAGGAAAAAGACTAAATGGGGCATTTTTAACGCGCCTATGACCAATTACTTTAGTTACGATGGGTACCATTTCCCAAAATATTTGACATAAAAATATGTAATAAGAGACAAGAATACTTACCCATTTAGGTTCTTAAATCTCGTTACCTGCTCTCTTCGATTCAAGCTACCTAGTAGCACAAAGTGCAGGACACTGCAAGCTGCAGCTACCCAGATGAACACTTGTTTTTCTCTAATACACTCTAATAAAGGTGAAATGTACTAAATGATCTTCTTAGAGACAGAATGGTGCGGCTGAGGACAGACGCCGCGGGAGCCTCGCGGCTTCGGAGCCAATGCTGACTGGTGGTGCCCGCGATCTGACTGAGGACGTGACCGGGTGAGCCGCTCTGAAGCGGACAGACATTTTGATAACGGTGGCCGGCACTGAGACGAGACCCAAGAGAAGCCCCTGTTGATGCCGGGTGAAGGTGAGGAGCAGTGAATGGGGCAAGGAGAGTGTTGGTTCCCTGCTGATACCCGGCGGACTGTGTGCAAGCTTCGGATTGCAGGCGGAGGGCGGCTGACGGCCTTGAGTGAGTGCTGATTTCCTGGGCACCGCCCTGACAGGACTTACGGAGGAGGGGTATGGCGTAGGGCTCTGCGGATGCCTGAGTTCTCGACACGCACTGAGGTCCTGAGAACTGTGTGGGACCTTGCTGGGCTGTGCCCGGCTGCTCGCCCTGAGGCGTGGAGCTCCAGACGGGAGGCCTAAGGGCATGCACGGGCCTGTATATCGATTTACTCTTTTTTTTTGAGGTGGCCCTCCCTCATTCCTTTCTCAACATACTGACTGCCCGGTCCTGTCCAACTTACCCTGCTTGTGACCTGACTTACCTGCCAGCACGCCGTGAGGGCAGCGGCCTTCATCTTGCCCCCAGGACCGCCGTGAGGGGAACGGCTCTAACCGCACCACGGACCCACCGGCAGCAGCGGGAGGACCACAGCTCCCAGCTGCCCCGGCTACCCTGTGACACCGGAGACGCGCCCGGAGGCGCCTGAAATTAGCGGAACGCCCCTCGCCCCGTGAGTCACGCGCGGGAGCAGCCCGGGACAAGGGCGGGACCATCTAAGGCCATTGTAGGCCAGAGGAGGCCAGGCCGGGCCACCCCCCCTTGGAACCGATTTCAGAGCAGAGGGGAAAGGACCTAAGGTACAAACTCCCTTTTGCCTATTGACTACTTCATCTTCCATACAGGTCTCTCCCAAGTGTTATAGTAGCGGAATTGATGAACTACTCCTGGGGGAGGTGATATTGCTTCAGAGTCCACAATCAAAAGCTGGTTCGCTATGAACTGCAAGGGGGGCATTAGAAAATCTGACAATCAGAGTAATTCGCTTAGGGGAACAATGGATTACTACATTAAGAGCTCTGTTCTCCCTATTGCCCGTGAATTAGAGAGAATTGAGAGCTCGCCAGCTAGGGATAGTTCTCCGAGTGTTTGTTTGTCTCCGCAGACTGCCGATACAACTCAAGCAATTTCATTACTGGAGGAACTAAATAATATGTGTAGATCCTCATATGCTCCTGTGGAATCAGAAGGTCTTCAATCTAGAGCTCCCATTTCCCCTATACCAATAATTAGCCCTAGGACTAGATGCTCACCTCAACCTACCCAAATCTCACAGGCTACCCCGCATGTAACACGCCCAAAGGAAAACTCACATTCCGCTGCTGCTACTCAGGTCCCCTCTACCCAGGTCACCTCTACTAAAAGGAAGAGAGATGGGGCTCGAAAAACGGGGGGGGCAGGCTAAACAACCAACACTAACCACAAAATCCCCATTCCCTAATACTCCTAGCATTGTAAAATCTAAAGTATCTACCAATGCCTCCTTATTGGCCTCGCTTGAAAACTTGATAAAGTCAATAATTTCTCCGTTAATTGACAAAATGACCAGCTTAGGGGATAGACTTTCAGGGGTTGAGGAAGCAATCAAGGCAAATTCTCTACTTTTAAGAACTAAGGCAGGACCCTATCATCCACCGTGTACCTCTCGTCCACCGTGTCCAGACCCCACAGAAATACCCAACTTCACTACACAAAGCAAGACCATCCACAAACAACCAGCAACCCCACATAGCAAAAACTTAAACCCCTCGAAGGCAGTCACATCTTCACGGAGCTCCCAGCCTAGAAAAGGGCCAAACAAAGAAATGTCACTCCAAAAGGGAACAGAGGTCAATTGCAACAATGCGCCACAAAAAACCAAACATCTACATTTGCCACCTGAGGCCGCTCCTTTCGTGTGCGTCCTCTCAGGTGTACCAGAACTCCCACTGGGGAAATACGAACACAACCAAGAGTTAAGAAACAAGGTAGTATTTTGGCTAACTAAAAATAGATCCCTCCCACCCAACATTGACAGTACCATACTTAGCGTCAGAAGGGTGGGTTGGTTAGGACCTCTCCCGAAATATATTGCGGGTGATCTTGTACTTGTTAAATTTAGGAACAGACAGGTCGTCTCATACCTTCAATCTCGACAGCCACAGCTAGGAGATGGGCCTATATCCATTTGGAGTTTAAGTGATTTCTACCCCAGAACTTCCTATGCTCTGTCGTACTGCCAAAAAGAACATAACAGCCACTGGTTGGCCAGAACTGGACATGTATTGAGTGGCCGATTTATTCCCACGCTTAATTAACTCATCTTACTCCCCCGCTCTTAATGATTAGTTGATTTATTTTATTGATTTAATCCTTGTTCAACACATGTCACTTTCTACAAAATGGAACGTATTGATGTATTTGTTTTTTTAATGTTTTCTTTTTTTGGCAACTGTATTGTACATGCTTTTATGAAATGTTTATACTTTTCGAATAAAGCTAACTGAACTGAACTGAACTAGAGGCAGAATAATCCGTTTCATTTGGGGTGCAGGGTTTTAATTCATACAGTGGTGCGGAGTACAGCATGGGATGGCATTTTGTAGGGCAAAATAGTGTTAATTTGTATCAGAAATGGCTCCATGCAGAAAGACAACACTCCACTGGGAGCTCAAGCAGAACATTGAAGAGTGGTCTGCACAAAAGTCTTAAAGACCAGTGTTGCTTTTGCACTTCTTAGCTGACCTCTATGGAAAAGCAAAAGGCTCAAACGGACTTTGGTTTTTAACAGATGAATACATCTGCTGATTAGGTGATTTCAAGTTGATGATATAGCTCGCTGTCGTAACCTGTACATTTCGAACTTGTGGTGGAGTACTCGGGCACTTGAGTGTTGTTAATTAACTTAGAAAGACCAATGCAAGGGATAATTTGCCTGGTGGGTGTAGGTTCGCCAGAGACACGTTTTTAGGCATTCCAGGTGCAAGGAGGCTCCAGGTAGCTGGACAGATATTTTTCTGTCCTGCTTGAGACAACACATGTGTTGGCGCTTGCAGGACATTTTGTTAGCTTAAAGGGGCCACATTGCTTAACACTGGTTGGCTTCATTGTCACTCATATTTGCTTGCTTCTTTGGGCAGCGTGTGCCAGCTTCACTTCCTCTTCAAGTGTTTTTCCCTTCCCTGGAGCACTGCTCAATTACTGGTTTCTGGCAGTGCTCAGTGTCCTTCCACTGTTTGCACTTTATTTCAGATACATTTTTTGTTAAAGTTTATTGCAGTACTCCATAATAACGCATCTCTTTGCAGGCTGTTTATAACCCCCCCCCCCTCCACCCCCCACCCCTTCCGCGCTCTGCTTTGTTTTGTTCTATCATTGTTGTTTGCCCCGTCATGTTTCTTGCCCTTTGTTGCTTGCACCTCCCTTCCTCTAGTCACTGTTGCTTGCCCCCTCCAGTTATTGCTTGCACCTCTCCCTTCCACCTGTTGGGGATTGCGCCCCCCGCAGAAAAAAGCACTATAATGCGGCCACCGCGGCCCATGTCATGGCACCTTTTCCCCCCCATTTTTAGTCATGCTGAACAGCAGCTGTACTGCTGTACATCATGGCTAAAAGACATTGACAAAACCAACAGTTCTCGCATAAAGCGAAAGCTTTTGGCTCTTTCAATGCTTTTCTGTTGTGCAAAACCAAATCCCTGCTTTGATGGTTTCTTTTGTAAAACAAACAAAACATGGCAGCCCCACCAACATTGCATTTTCTACGAAGGTGACCCTGCTATAACAGCAAGAGTACTTTTACTGAAAATGTCTCACCGGAACAGCAGAGAACTCTTAAGTTTATTAAAGGAGCATCACACAGGCTATCAGTCTGGGCTTACGGCGTCCCAGTCCAAAACATTAACTGATCCCAAGACTGGTTATGTACACCAAAAATTCTCGTACGCGTCTATGCGTTCCTGCCTTGCAGTGTTTGTGTATCTGTGCAAATGTTTCAGTGTGTGTGCCTGAACCTTGTATGTACGTGTTAATGTGCATGCATGCAAGTGTGTATGTTATGTGCCTTCGAGAGTGACTGTGTATACACAATAAAGCCAGATCTAGGGGTTCTGGCAATGCTTGTTAACATTACATCAAAATAACCGCCAACTCAAAGACGCCCGTACAATAACACTGTGTTGATCATGTTTACGTCCGTTAAATATATCTTTAAGAACGTTACTTTTTTATAGATGATTTGATCAGGTCATTAAATCCTTTCACTCATCGAGCTGTTCTTCCTGATGGAAACAAGCACTGGCAAAGACAATAGGCTGTGCCAACATTAGAGCTGGTGGCTTTCTCAATGATTTGTTTAGCTGTGTTGTACAGCCGCGAGGTTGCAGTGCAGCATGGTAAAAAGTAAAGGAAAAAAGGCGCCAGGGTATGTAAGCACTGATTGCGTCATAACTCTTTTTATTACTTTAGTTTCAGCTGCGCTGCTATAAAAGACAGGGCAAACATTGACAAAGCCAAGGCAGAGGCAAGATATATTGGTGTTGCCAATGCTTGTTCTCCGTATCATTAGGCACTATTAAGATTTGAAGTTTGGCATTCCACTTCAGCGGAGCAATTGTGTATTAGTTTCTCTGCAGGGAACTCCCTGAAGAGGATTTTTTATACGAAAGAATCCTCGGTCTACCAGCATCTCTTCCTAGCACGAGAGTCCGCTAGAGGAGTCTTTTCACCTCCGCTTTGCCTAGGAAGACAGGGCACCGAAAGGCATTCAAAGCAGTACTTTGCAGCTGTGATGAATCAGTCCCTCTATCTGGGAGGCAAGGAACAATCTGACAGCTCAAACGAAGACCATCATAAGAGCCCCGAGCTGTCCTGATCTGTTGCTTATAGATGCTGTGGTCAAATAGGTTTAGAGTTGGAATTTGCGAATAACTGCCTTGGCACAAGGACGAATATTGGCACATGATCCCGTGTAAAACCAAGATTGACATTCTGAAGAAAAAGAAAATAATGGGTGCTGGGGACATTTTGACATTGTCAGATACTCCCTGTCTTCTTCTATGCTCCAAGATGCTTTCAGCACCGGCAAACCGGTCAGAGGAACCAACCCAATCACCTAAGGATCTCACATGCTGCCCAACTATTGGCAGGCTTTTTCTCCAACCCTCTGAGATGATGGCTTTGGGCCACCTTCATTCCCTGACTGCGATTAAACTGGACTGGCCATAGAGGACAGGAGAAAATGCAGTGGTTAAAAACGGTGATCTCTTTCACAGCGGACTACGAAGAGAGGGAACCAGTGGGCCCTAAATGCAGTGCATACTTTTTTAATAGGCACATGCATGATTCAGAACTGTGGAAGTCATGCTTTTCCGCACTATCCCAGACATGAACAATGTGAATAATCCATGCATTTCTCTTCACAACGGACAGTAAGATGATAAGAATAATAAATCCATTTATACTGCGCCCAGCTGCTTCAAGGGAGAGTCCCGGCACGCAGCAGAATAAGTAAATTAATGGCATCTGAAATTTATTATCATTAAAAACTAATGGAAAAGAAAAATTTGTAATTGCATTCCGTAGAGTTAAAGGAAGATTATTCCAAAATTTGCAAGCAAGGTAGGCAAAGAATCTGCCACCTCTTCTGGCCTTGCTTATATTGGGGAACTGCAACAAGAGATTGTTGGAAAGACTTAAGTCTTTGTCTAATGCAGACAGGAACTTTCTGGAAAAAGGTTCAGTATGTGAAGACTAATGCTTTAAATTCGATACATTTAGACACAGGTAAGCTGATCAAATGTGGAGTAACTTGTTGTCGTAAAGGAATTCCCAAGATTAGTCTAGCTGCTGCATTCTGAACAATCTGGAGCCTGTAAGTCAAATACACAAGAAGTCCCTGGTACAGAGAGTTCGCATAGTCCAGTCTCGGTGTAAATAAATTACGGACAATCATATTCCTTGGGTTGTCCAGGACCAGGTGGAATTTTTTGTTTTAAGATTTAAGTTTCATAAATCATATCGATGAAATATTTTGAATTTGGGGTGCAAACGATATATTGGTGTCAAATTTGATTTCAAGATTTTTTGCCAGAGGAGTGCGCGTAGGTGCAGACCCCAAGTCTTCAGGCTACCGTTTAACTGCTTCTGTGCAGCCGGTAGTTCAAAAAAATATAATTTCGGTTTTGTCAGAACTCAATTTAAGATACTCCAAGTAAAAAGAGCTGCCCGTATGCCCGTTAGAACCTGGGCTTATAATAAATCAAACTAACACAGTGGTTCACCTGGAATTCATAAAAAAAAATCTTCTCACAGTAAGCCCCTCATGTATAGTGGCAAGCTATTAATGCAATATGATCTCACTCATGACCCAAATGGCGATTATATTATAAAAATAAACATACAGCAACAAAGCATATTAAACATGACATATACATAAATATGTAAAACACAACAAGACAAACTAAGTAATGGTGTGTGATGTCCCAGGTGAAAAAACACATAGAAATTAAAACATTATAAAATATATACTATTTTACACTTTTACGTACGTTTTTGATAGCACCAATATGATGGGCCTATATAAACAAGTCAATTTTCTTTCTGCCAACATCTATTAGGTGCTAAACTGTTGACATAACACTTCAGCCTTTAATCGTTTCAGTCCTTTCTTTGCCAAAATATGTTATGGAAAAACACAGTGGTTTGACAGGACCCATGAGAGGTATGAGGCCAAACACCAACACCATAAAACGACACAACCCATCAATAAACCTCTTGTGGGGCCTGAAGCTTGTGCCTTTTTATCACCAATCTCTAAGAAAGCCACCAATCCCAACTCAAAAACAACCAACCAACAATCTGTCACCCCCCCTTAAAAAAAAGATTGATACTAAACATAGAACCTGTATCCCTCCTGAGTATACATGTTAGGAATGGGAATTGGGGGTTTCTGGCAGGCCGTATTCAAGGAGCCAGAGACCATCACCGGGATATCATTAGAACTGTCTCCTCTAGTGGCGTTGTTAAAGTATGACAAGGAGATATACCACAGTGTGAGGCACTTAGTAGCTATAGGATTACTGCTAGTGAGACGAAGAGAGACAATGCGGTGGGGTAGAGGCACTCTACCGACACTCAAGGAGTGGCATATGGACATGACCTATTGCAATACACAGGCACCTACCCAGAACTCCTCCCGCCACAGAGTCGCCCTAAGGAACTATTGGGATCATATCAGGCATACTTAGCGGGCGGGATACATCGGGGAGTGATGAATCCCTAGAACGGGCCGTGAAGATAGCTGAACATTCTTATGTTACTCCTTCTTGGAAGATAGGAACTATGGGGATGTGACCTGAATGGTGGTAACTGTCCAGTATGATGAAGTAACCCAGTATAGGGAATAGTATTGTACAAGTGTAAACAAGCTCTGTCTTAAGGAAATAGTCGTGCAGCCCAATGTATTGTTAAGCCACCACTGCCTCTTTTATTTCTGAAGAACCAGACTCTAAGCGATATAATTGTAGAATCATCATACAATGCAAAACGTCCACTGTGCAGCTGAGCCTGCTATTAATAGACATAATACTTTATGTGTTGAAAATCATAAATACAAATCTTAATAAAAAAAAAGTATACAGGTTTCCTACTCCTCGACACCTCCAAACAAGCATTTACAATGCAATGGTCTTGGCATTGCTAAAGTTAGAGCTATTGGCATTGCTCATGACATTATTTTTATTTATGTTCTTGTTTTTAAAACCTATAAATAAATGGCATTGTCATTTACAATGCCAATAGCTTATTATCTCGCAAATGCAAGACCTATTGCATTTGTACCCACGCACAGAGCCACACACACAAAGCCACACACACACTCACACATACAGAGCCACCCACACAGAGCCAGCCACCCACACAGAGACACCTACACAGAGCCACCCACAGAGCCACCCTCTCACAGACCCACCTACACACAGAGCCACCCTCACTCAAACCTACCTACAAAACAGCTAGCCACACACACAGAGCCCAACACACACACAGAGCCCAGCACACACACAGAGCCCAACACACACACCGAGCCACACACACAGAGCCCAACACACAGCCCGCCCCACACACACAGAGCCCCCCCACACCACACACAGAGCCCTGCACACACACACAGAGCCCCGCACACACACACACACACACAGCCCCGCACACACACACACACAGAGCCCCGCACACACACACACACACACACACAGAGCCCCGCACACACACACACACACAGAGCCCCGCACACACACACACACACACACACACACACACACACAGAGACAGTCCTGATAATGGCTCTGGAAGTGATGCTTAAAGTCCATAGATTCGTACTGGCTGTCCAGAGCGAACAAGCATTCATTCCATCCTCCTTTGGGTTTCTGATTGCCAGTACCATGCCTGAAGACCTGAGACTGACACAGCTTTCCAAGCCTAGTGCTGCAAAAGTTTGTGAAGTCCAAAAAGTAATACATTTGCACCCATACATTGAATACTTCTATGGGCCCAAGAATCAGAAAACAGAAGTCAGTATGTGGAGGGTACTGAAATTACAAGGGTAACCAACTTCTCATATCCGGGGCTCCTGTTTGATGAAAGGGGCACTTGGGTCCAACAAAGAAATGCAAAGAGAAATGCCAAGTCAAGAGCTGCAGTTGCAATTCTGAACTTTGCCAAAACGTTGGCGGCACAACCTTTTCAAGCCATGCTGAAAGTCTACAGGGCAAAATGGATTGCCATCACCTGTTATGGGTCTGATATCTGGGGATAGAAGGATTTGGGAGACCTCCAAATAGTGGAGAATACGTTTTTGTGTAATCTGCTCAGTCTCTCAATCTGTACTCTCCTATATTATTCATCAGGAACTGGGGTCGGGGTATATTTCTGATCTGTTGGTTTTGGTTCCACTACTGCACAGGATCAGGATGTGATCACCCCTGAAGTAGAGCTAAATCAGAAAATAGCTAATGATTGCTTGAGCTTGAAGAGGGTGAATAGTATTCCCTGGCTCCTCTAGATCAAGATTGTAGAAGAGAAAGAGGGCACCCTATGTTTGTGTCCCCAAACGATCTTGCCAGGCGAGATCTGATCTGGGTCTGAAAACAATATTTGTCTAGTGTGTATGTGGAGAGAGAACCTCTTATGAGCTTATATTTTACTAAAAAGTGCCTGTCAGTAGAGCCTGATCTAATTATAACTACAATCCCTTATCATTGCTTCCTACCAACGAGGTTTACATTGCATTTCCTACATTGTTTGCTTGCAGAACCACAAGGGTGGCATAAGGTGGCGAGATTGGGATCTTGATCGTGCGATACATTTTCTACTCAGGACACAATGCATTTTCTGCTGTTGTGTGATCATTATTGCTCCCTCGGTCAATGTTTTATAGTAGCATTACTAAAAGACAAAGGTTTTTTTTGCAAGCAAGGCTGTCACTAATTTATATCTAAATGTTAACCAGCCTCCTGGAATGTTTCAGTGTTGCTAATTTTTTTTAGTTGCTGCTGTCAGAAAAATGTGCAGTTAAAAAAAAAATACAAAAAAAATAGGAAAATGGGTATCATGCAAGCTCTGTTTTTATTATTTGTATGTTGTTCTGTTTTACTGGTGAGATTTTAATGTGTTAATTCAGGGACTAATAATTATGTGTGTATTTTGGTTTTTTTGTGTGTACTTTTATGGTTTGATTCAAGCGAAATACGTATTTTTATGATTAAGAAATACTTCCATAGGCACAGATTTACTACTTTATTGGTAAATCATTCGCTATGTATACGTTCAAGTTCCCGATCCAAAAAGTGAAGTAAAAAACGCATCAAAATGTGAACAAGAAAAAACAAAACACAGAAGGAAGAAATAGGAGTCACGTTTTTTGCATGTGAACAAGAAAAAATAAAACACAGAAGGAAGAAATAGGTGTCACGTTTTTTGCATACAAAGCTGATATTCAGACTCAAGAGTATTCAGAGGCTGCGATAGGATGACAACACTGCTGCCTACTTCAGTGCGGTTCTGTATCTCGAGCACTATTTCAGCTTGTGGCAGCGCACCAAATCCTTGGGCTCCTTTCATCAATTAAGTCGCCCACTGTTACCACAAAGGGTGATTACAGGAAAGATTCTGGGTTGCACACCAGGCAGTGGGCGCACGCGGAAGAAGCGAATTGGCAATAAAATGCACAGCATCAACTAATGGTAAACATTCTTACATTTGGCACAAGTGGATAAACATGTTGCACTCCCGTTCTATCTGCAATTCTTCTTAATGATTATTCTATACTGGCTGATGTGAACATGGCTTACATGGACAACCACCACACAGAGTGCTAAATACTGACCAGGATAAAAACAGGAGGCCAATCACGAGTAGAAGAGTGGGTGTATGCGCAAGGCAGTAGAATTGAGATTATTATATTCCTGCATATAAAACTTGGCCGTCCGTGTACAGGTAAATACACTGAAGAAAGGTATGAAACATCGGGCTTGTGTGCAAGTATATAACGGCCCTGTCAATTTAATTTACACTGTATAGGTCAACTCGAATAACAGGGTAAAATCAGGTGTTGGCAGACAATCAACGGGCGCTAATGGAAACTAAGCATTTTGGAAATGGTGAATAGCTGGTAAATTGAACCCACTGCCTTATACGTTGATATCCTGCTTGCTGACAGGAAGAACTTCAGTTTGAGGAAAGTGACATACCTCAATTGACATAAAGCAGAAAGATAGGGCAGAGGTCCCGGCCTGTGCAGATTTGACACCTTCCCACGCGTTTGCCTGAGGCCTAAGACACGGTTACTCGTACGGAGAGGCAGTAAATGAGCGTTGCACCAGTGGGAGACAGCGATGCCTCGCCGGGCCCGACATGTAGGGAATCAGGGTGACAGCGGTTAAGTGGGCACCTCCCCTGGGGTGGAAGGTGAGGCGGATACCGCTTGGCCTCGGAAATACGTGGACTCTAGCTCACCTGTGCCTCGTGGCGGCTCCCGGGCGCAGTGGGCCTGGCAGCAGGCGGAGCTCTGCTCACACGGGGGCTGGGGGTCGGTGGTCGGGACTAGGATGACGCAGGCGCCTGACCCCATTCTCGTTTGTCTATTCAATGATGTCATGCAGCCTTCGGGTTTCAGTTGGAGAACAAGCGCCTCTCGGGTTGATACAGCAAGCCTCTGATGACGGGGTCGGCTGAAACAGGGGCGGGCACGGGAAGGGGCTGAAGCACCACCATCTTTCTCGCCTCTGATGACAGGGTCGGCTGAAACGGGGGCGGGCACAGGAAGGGGCTGAAGCACCACCATCTTTCGCGCCTCTGATGAGGGGGTCGTCTGAAACGGGGGCGGGCACAGGAAGGGGCTGAAGTGAAACGGGGGCGGGCATGGGAAGGGGCTGAAGCACCACCAGTAGAGCCAATGCGCTGCCAAAGAATTAAATAAAGAAGCCACCAAGTTTCTCCGAGGCGAAGCAAAAATGCTTTGGAGAAAGCAGCGTCATTTTCAGTTTCGGGGGCGTGGTTTTCTTTCTCTCCTCTTCCCATTGGCTGGAAGGTAAAATTCCAGCCAATGGGAAGAGGAGAGAAAGAAAACAAGAAAGAAGCTAAAAAAAGACGCCCCCAAATCGGAAAAAGACGGGGCTTGAACAGAGTGACGCCCCTCTCCACCAATGGCTGGCCTCTGCTTAGGAAACCAGCCAATGGAGGAGAGGGGCGGGTTCAAGCCCCCATACTAGAAAACATTAAATCTCAGACCGAGACTGCGCAAGCGCAGCCTACAGTCCTCAACCTAAAAAGCGTTAGCAGGACACTCCTGCATGAAGACCAAATGCCTGCCCGGTATACTTCTATAGGTTTTGCAGGTAAATAAATCAAATTCCCACAACCAGTTTCCTTCCAGGGTCTTGTCCAAGTCAATATTAACTGGTACCCTATCGATAATTATCGCTCCCTTTTCATTATCTGTCTTTTGAATAGTTTCTCTCAGGTCCTCCCAAACTCTTTTTGAAGGTTCAGTACCCATCCCCTTTATCTCGTTGGCAATGATGATGTCTCTCAGGACTTTATGTGGGCCGGGTCCTGCCTATGCTCAGCAACTCTGTGATGCATCCAGGCTCCATGGCGGCTGTAAACGCGATTGAAGCACGTTTTGCAGGCCATCTTTGGAATTATAACAGCAATAATTGATTATTTATAATCGACAACGCGAGGAGCCTGTGGGCCTTTTTCTTCTACCTAGCATCCAGGCCATCTCGTCGCTGGCCCTTTGGTGCCCTTCCCGCCCCGACCAGACCTTCCCTGTCCTGATGAAGACCCCATTGTAAGGTGCCACAATACCTACGTGACTGCGGGGGTCGAAACGTCGACTGTCTGTGTCCCTTCCTACCCATGAACAACTTTAGTGAATGTTACTCTGTTCTGATATATGGGATAGGATCATACATTGAGTTCCTATATATATATATATATATATATATCAATTTATTTATGTGTGCTATGTCAACGTTATATGATGTGACTACACCTTAATTCTTTGAAACTTTTCACGTCTCCTTCAATCCTCACGATACACTTCCCCACCCCTTTCTCCTTCCCTTTTTTGGCACATTACGTTTGGATATAATATTTGTGGTAATGAGTTTCCTGAATGCTGATGCATAGTTGAGGATGTGATTCAACAACATCTCTCACCAATACAATAACAATCTATTATATACTCATCTGTTGTGAATTGTGTTTTTTTCTGAATTATCTGTTGAAACTATATGTGAATACTGGGACCCTTGTCTCTTTGTAACGTGTGCTCAGCAACAGCAGTTCTAAAAAGCAGGTGGTGAGGCGAGTCCCTGTCTGTTTTTTCCATCATCATCGGGTGAAAAACAAATCTTAACTCTGCAGAAATACCACCCATCACAGCCTTTAATGTAACTTCAAAGAAACTCGTTATAGTTATTTCACAGGCTCATCATTTCAGAACGGAAGCATTTTCAATAATATATACAGCGAAGCCATAGTTGCTTTTTTATCTTATGGAATTAATAACCAAGGACAAAGCCAATAGTTCTGGATTGTTGTAGGTGTAATGTTACTTGTTGTATATGTCTGGATACAAATACAGAAGCAGCAAAATACCAGTGGGGCAGCACGCTATGCACAAAACTGATTTTTAGCGTAGGTGTTTTAAGCCTTACTCTTAATATCGACCACGCACCTTTGAGAAACCCCCAAGTTTTTCATCCCACTTGCAGCCCTGGTATCTCTGTTGAGTGTTTTTCTCTGTGTTACTTGGACCTGTTGGTCATAAGAAGCCTCAGAGGGTATAAATATTCCCCCTTCCCTCCCAGGGCTTCTTGGCAAGGGTTCCTTTTTCATCCGAATTTCTGTTTTCAAAGTGCCTCCCGCATGCAGTCCAGGGCTTTGAAAGGGAATGAGTTGTTCGGGTTTCCCTGACGTGCTTCTGGTGTGTGTTTACTGGAGCACGCGAACCGCCAGAATGGTGCACATTACTTGCAGGTTGCTCAGGCTAACACGCAACATTTAAAAGGGGAGGAGGAGGGTGGGCTCTCGCTCACCACACCCGCTCCTGGTCTGAGGTGAACTGATGTGATTGGTACTGAGAGGCAGAGTACCATCCCCTGCAGTCTGCTGCTTACCCTTGGTCAGGGTCAGATTGGGACCACAATTTGGCCTGGGCACTGCCAAAATCATTGGCCTACTTTTGTGGGGCGGGCATGAAACACCATTTGGTTACACTCAGAGGTCTCATTTGTAGAGAAATGTTTGCTAAATTAAGCATTTTAAAGCATAGACAGCCAGTAACATTGGTGAAGACACAGAGCAATGCAGTTCTGTCAACAGAATACTTACTTGCAGTCTTAACTCCCTGCACAATGTAGTTAGATGCTCTTTCCCAACCAGCTAAGTCCTTGACTCGGATCATCACATAAATCAAAAATCTAATACAAACTCAAGGGGAAAGGGTAAAACCGGAATCTCTGGGAATAGAACACGTTGGGCCATGAGAACCACACAATAGTGTCTGGTTAATGGATACCAGGTGGAAGCTTTCTACATGCTAGCTAGCGGAATTTTGCTGAAAAAGACCATGGTTGTGCCTTCATTCCAGGTGGAGTGCATCCTGGGTATGAGCGGGACTGTAAAGGACAACAGTGCAGGGGTCCGAAGGTCGGACCTGTGAGGCTGGCTAGCACAACACTGAGATTCTATGCTGGACCGAGGGGGCACCCTGGGAGGTATTATTCTACTGAGGCCCGCCATAAATGAAGACTTGGAGGCACGATCCTGCCGGCACAACCTACGAATACTAGGAATCCCAGAATCCACCAATAACGGGAGAATAGAAGACTTAATCGAGTGGCTCCTGACCACACTCTTCGGAGCAGACTCTTCAAAAAAAATGCGTATTGTAGAAAGGGCGCTCCAACAAAGACCCCCTCCTGGCTCGTCTGCGAGGCCAATCATCGCCCATCTGCTAAACTATCGGGACAGAGACACCACCCTGTGCCTTGCTAGAGAGAAGTGGCAACCACTGTTTCAGGGTAATGCTGTGACAATATACCCAGACTTTACAGGTGCAGTATAAGAAGTGCGGAGGAAATTTGTACATATTAAGCAAAAATTGCAGCAAGCAGACATCCCCTACGCTATGTTATACCCAACCAAGCTCAAGATCTCCTTACGGGGTAAAGACCACCTTTTGCAAACCCCACACCAGGCAAGAGACTTTATGCGACGCCCCAAGGTCCACCTCAGCAATGTCCAAGGCGGGCTGAACTCACTGCCACACTTGGCGGACCTTCTATATTTTCCTTTGTTTGATTTCAGAGTGGCATCAAACTGCAAATTCCTGGACACAAACACAGACATTCCTAGACCAGTTTGAGCAGCAGATCTGAAGCACTCTGCTTCTGTATGCTATAATTGATATATCCATTGCCCCACACCCTGGCCCTAGCCCCGAATAAGACATTAAGCTCACTGACTTCTTTGTCCTTTCATCTTCGTTAAAGGGCACCAAAGGACACAAACTTCTCCCCCCCGGACACCCTCATTCCAACAAGGAAAGACCCTGTCTAGGTCACTGGAGGTCCCCAATAGAGTACCTCTGATTCACTGACTCATGGTTACCTTTATAGTTATTAATGTTCTTTTGGTTATCTGGGAGGGCTTTGTATCCTTGGTGGGATTAGGCTGCCAGTGCAGGTGGAGGAAGGGAACGGGGTTGTTCATCACAGCACGCTACACACACCTTGCCATGATTTTATTTCCATACTGTTAACATCACTCACCGATCCGCTTCTCCTCACAAGTTCACAACTGCGCATTTCACTGTGTCATAATCAACGTCTCCCCTAACCGTAGGTTAGTTATCTTACACTTAATTTTCTGACAAGTAATTTCAGGCGATTGGGCTCTCCACGTAAGCGCAGACAAATTCTGGCCTACCTGGATAGACATAAGATACATGTTGCCCTACTACAAGAGACTCACCTCACAGATTCCACTAGCACTACTTTCGCTGCGCCTCACAAAGGCAATTCTCTACATTTTCTACATATGCAAGAGGTATAATTATCCTCATACACAGGGGCCTCTACTATGCCCTACAGGGCTCACGACAGGACACTCAGGCGTTATTTCCTAATGTGGGGCATATTGGCTTCCACAGCAGTCACCATTGTCAATTGGTCTGGTCCCAATGTTGATGATCCTCCCTTCAACTGACTCTGAGGCTCTGAGATTCTTAAGGATATACAACGTACTTTGGAGCAGAGACTTTAATGCTGTGTTACATGCTAATGTTGTCCGCTCGCACCCAAGCTCCAGCAATCACAGCACTGCGGTGCAACACCTCAGGGGGATAATGGAGGAGCAGGGCCTAATTGACGCTTGGAGAGAACAAAAAACCAAAGGGTAGGAAGGTACATTTTACTCCTAAGCCAACAACAGCTGGTCAAGACTGGCTTACTTGTTACTTACTAGAGGAGTGGGCACATGGGTCAAAGAGGTCAAACACCTAGTCCACACCTACTCTGACCACTCCCCCCATCCTTTTGGTGCTGCACCACCCTGCTCCTAAACCCTCATATGCATGCAGGCGTCTCTCTCCTAGGCTCCTTTTGGACGTCCGTCCCGGGAAGACGGGAGACAAGACATCACTGACTTCTTTGCTAGAACATTGACTCGGTTCCTGACATGGGCACTGTATGGGAAGGCTTTAAAGTTACAATCCAAGGCACCTGCTGGGCTCGAAATATGGAGGGGGAAGGTATTAAGATCCCTACAGGATCAACTGGGAAAGCTAGAAGAGACTTTATGGATTAATCACAACTGGGAAGACTCACCACACGGAAACATTGACACACATCAGAACTACCATAACAGATTTTCAAGAGACTGCGGAGAGAGAATGTCTGTTCAGAGGGAATACGCACATGCCAGGGTCTATTGCGACAGTGAACGACCAAAATGATTAGAAAGCTATACTCTGCCAATGATATTTTGGAGATAGGTGCCGTTAATACTACAAAGAGACCCTCCTGATATCCTCCACACGTTTTCTCAATTTTATGGCTCATTATATTCGTCCAGCAGGCGTCAACGTGCAGATATAGAGGCCAACCTGGACAGGGTAGCATTGGGATTGTTGAATAGGACTCAAAGAAACTTCCCAGCAACAGACACTGAGGAAAATCAGGGAAGTCATGATGCATCCATAATCTGGCAAAGCCCCGGGCCCGAAAGGCCTACCAGTAGACTGTTATAAAATGTACATCAGCACTCTGATTCCAATTTTAAAATCTGAAAATCAAGAGGCTAGAATAAAGGACCTACTCCCAACTTCCATGCGAGAAGTCATGCTCATTACGTTACTCAAGCAGGGGAAGCGCCCTGAATGTTGTAAATCTTGCCGGCCACTCTCACTCATTAATGTTGATGTGAAGATACTGGCCAAGGGGTCAGCTAACCGTTTAGCCCTCTTGATGACATTTCTGGTGAGACCTGATCAATCCGGCTTTATACCGGGGAGATCTACCTCTCTTAATTTAAGTGTGGTTTGACCTCCTGCAAGACATCAATTCAGACTTAAGTGCAGTGGTGGTCTTTCTGGATGCCACCAAGGCTTTCGATTCCTTGGAATGGGATGACCTCATGACTGTCCTACGACGCAGGGGTCTTCCAAACTCCTCCTTAACATGGATTGTGCTCTTCTACTAAGGTCCTATGACCAGAGTCAGAAATAAAGGTGCAGACTCTGATCCATTCAGCATTGCAAGAGGCACACAGCAGTTCTGCCCTTTGTCGCTTTTTCTTTTTGACCTGGCAGTGGAGCCCTTGGCGGCAATACTTCACCAGCACCACAGAGAATATACCATGCAATATCCCTTGAGACATGTCCTCGTCTCGCTATACACAGATGACATTACTCTCTACTTGGGGGAGCCATAGTATGGTGTGAATGAGTTACTCCATAAATTTGTTAAATTTGTTGTTTTGTTGGAGTAAATCCAACTTGTTCTTGCTCAAGCCATCCACCCAACAATTCACTCCTGATTACCCACTGAGATGGTGTGACACCGAGCTCCGCTACCTGGGAGTGATGGTGTAATGAGACAAGGAAGAAATCATAAGGGCAAAATTACGGCACTGCACTTTCTAACATCACTGACAGCACAACGTGCTGGATCTCCCTGCCCGTATCGCTAGTGGGACTCATCTTGCTGATGACAATGGTTATTCTGCCTAAATTTCTATATCTGTATCTCAATATTCTTATCTCGCCAGGACACCACTACTTCAAGGCCCTTAGGGCACAGCTGATTTGTTTGGCATGGGCTGGTAGGCAGGCCCAGATCCAATGGGACACTCTTATTCTACCCTACTCCAAAGGTGGGTTTTAAGCCCCAGACGTGGAGTTATATTACCTATGCACCCAAGCCCATTTTGCAGTCCATTGGTACAGGTCACTCCATACCTCCCCCACTTAGCAATAGAACAGGGTTACATGGATCCTATCCCCAATGTCTCCTCCGCATGGATAAACTCAACAGTTGTGTCCACCTCCCTAGCTTGGTCCAGGCTGGCTGTAAGTTGGGCAAACACAACTAACCTGCCCTCTTGTCCCCCTGCCATATCACCCTTTACTGCCAATCATGCACGACCCGGTTTGCTGGCTACTACTGCACAAATGCAGTCTGGATACCTGGGGTGACCTTATGGCGAAGATTCTTTCATAGATAGAATGACTTTCTTTGCATGGGGACAGCCTACTCCACTTGACGTTCACCTATATACATGGATAAGACATGTTAAGGCTGCCACACCTAATTTCCCACTTGAACCCCCATTCTTGATAAGCTACACATGTTGCTCCTGGCTGACACACAGCGCCACCTAGTATCCCTTATATATTCTACAGCTCAGCTAGAAATCCCCCATTTTGAAAGTTGTCTTCGGACTCAATGGGACACAGATCTAGAAACTCTTCTGATTAATGATCAATGGCGCTACTGCTGTATGCAGAGAGGCAAGATAACATCCAGTAGCAGATTACGGATAATCCACTACAAATTTCTGCACAGAATGTACTATACCCTGGTAAGGTTACATAAATATCGTCTCCACCTGGGTGACAACTGTGACAGATGCGGCATGGCAGGCGCAGATTTTATACACCTAGCATGATCATGTGCTTCCATACAGATTTACTGAAGGAAGGTGGCCTACGCCCTCAAGAATGACGGGTTAACCTATACTACTCACACTGCTGGGCTATACTGCGGGGTGAAAATTACCTTTAGGAAATATATAGCTCTGAGCTGACTCCTTGCTAAACGTAGAATAGCCTGCAGATGGGGTCGCTGCAGGGCTCAAATTCAAGGAATGGCTGAAAGCTCTGACCCACTGTCAAGACCAACTTTACATACATACAGAACTTATATCCCCCAGCTGCCGCCCTAGAAATATAGGGGAAAATCTTACATAATTATCTGCTTAACCAGTCACAGAATGAGGAGATATTACTCTACCGGCATCCTTGGTCTAAACAGCTTCTTGCACCAAGGAGCTCGCCCCTGCACCTATAGATGGTATAATGGATCTATCCCTCTCCTGCTATGCTGGGAGAGGGCCAAAATACCCCCGCCCATTCACTCTTACGTAACAACTTTGCCTCCCTAAGAGGTATTGGCCTACACACAAGAATATCCCCTTAAAAATGATACTTTGATACTGATAACTACTTAACCAAAACCTCTGATATTGAGGTTCTAAGAGGTACTGGTGTGGAATGAGATATGGCGAATTTAATTAAGCTGTATTGCTATTGATACGGTTGTGTGCTATGTTTATTATCATTTTGTAATTCTGACTGGTTTTAAAGTAAGCTGTACTAACTGAAAATCCAATAAAGAAAGTTTAAAAAAAAAATAAAAGAATGACTGAATACTGGCAAAGTATGAACGCAAAGTTGGTAGAGACCTATTCAAATAGGCTCTTAGCTGTAACTGCTTTGAAACGTGCTTCTACTAAGTATAAATTCATGGAGGAGGAGGAGGTGAATGGGTTGGAGGTTTATCCAGTTGTCATGTTTTCACTTTCAATATGTTTTACACAGTCAATTTTGATTTCTCTGTAAGTGTGGAACATGTTATGTAGATAAGTGGAAATAAATCCTCTTAATTGCATGCTGGTATTGAGAACAAAAGTTGAAGAAAAAAATCAAGGTGTTACAGACTTTCTGAAGCACATGTATACTCTACTTTAACACCGAGTCTCATGGAAAAGATAAGATACACAAAAATGCACAATGTCAGGAAATATTTAAATGCCATACTAAAAAGACTGTTTGCAAACAAAGAACAGGACCACAATATACTTGGTTCAAAGAATACAAACTAAAAAATACCTCAATTCCCCTAGAACTGGTTCAAAGTTTAAAGTATGTACGTATACACAAAGAAATGTAAATTGCCTTGCTTACCGAAGAGCTTCCGCATAGAACAGATACTCTTTCAACTGATCTGCATAATGCTCTTCTTCTTCTAAGATATCATCAATAGACGCTGCATATCTGTAACAGACAGAAAAATTCCGCACATGAAAAGTCTTTTTACAAGTCAACATGTTTCAGATTTTGTTCAACTTAAATATCACAGCTGTATACAAACTAAAAATATGACTTGCATGGAATAAGTGCATTAAGTACAGCAGCCGGGGCAAATCCCTCATGCTGCAACTTACAACAGTTCTTAAGTCTAATTTGAACACCAATTTAATACCAACAAGGCTTTCCTATGATTAATGTTCTGTCAAGCTGAAGGCCTACCCGTGCCACTGGGTGGAATATTTCAAGTTATTTATTTGGAAAGCTGCAGCTGCCTTTTCACACTGCTTTGGAACCAACAACGATGGCTGAATTGTTAGATATGTGAATCACTCACTGGTTGTCTATTCAAATGTGCACATTACTTATTAGTATATCAACTAAGAATCAAAATACTACCATCTGATAGTTCATCAAACTGAACTCAATCAAGAAGTGGGTGTCTCCGAAGCAAGCTTTACCTGATCAAAGCATGCCTAACAGAAGGGCAGCAAGGGCTTTGACAAAGTTGCAGCTGGCTACAGAATTTTAGTCAACACGTTCACCCTGGGTAACACAGTAGGCATCGGTAATTTGAATAATTCAGCTGGCTTTCTTAAAACAGCGTGAAAGGAAGATACTTCTGGGAGGCTGGTCCCAAAAAACAACCCAAGTCTGGTCCAGGTTACATTTCTAGGCCGCCTATGCATTGTGGGGCAAGATACTCCGCCTTATCAGAGGCAGGGGGAAGCAACAAATCTGCTGCATCTCTGCTGTCATCAGTATCATGGGATACTGTACGGGGTAGGAGTGAGGACCACAGATGTCCTCTATCATCTGCCAATAATGTTGGGGAGACTAGGCATCCTGCTCGTGGTCTAGTCTATATCTTGTCTCTTCCACTATCCTCTGGGGCGCCTTCTTAGACTTCATCTGGATGGTCTTTGACTTTGAGGGAGTTGGCTGCACAGGCTATGCCAGGTTTGGGGGGGGGGAGGCTGTTGGTATTGGGGCCGTAGAAGGGACCAGCGGCGAGGGTCTCAGTGCCAGGTAGCTCTGCTTTGCGCCAGAGTTTTCCTACAGGAACAGCAGGGGATAAATGGTGTCGGAGAAGGACCCATCTTCGGGAACCCAAATGGAGCCCTGAATGGTCCTGTGGGGCCCTGATGCGTGCAAGAGAGGACTGTTGCGTAATGGAACATATCCATCATGGCTTAAAGGAAGAAGGCTCATAGCTTCAGCATCGGGTTCAGCTGGAGATGGCGCTACATATGGAAGGGGTGGTAGGGTTCAAAGAGGTGAAGCTTTGAAGATTGCAGACATCTAGGCAATTCATTGGCATGCTTCTTTTTCTTGTGCCTTTTTCATTTTGCTCTTCAAGGACCTTGATAGACAGGACAGTGACCTTAATGGAGACCTTAACTGGGATCATGAGGGGTGTTGGGGTCGTCGAGGGTGCAGGCCATAAGAGTTTGGCAATGCACTCTTTTATGGCTTTGCGTTGCATAAGGCTGCACGTCACAATACCTCGAATCGTGTTTTGACCCCAGACACCATCAGTAGACCTTGTTGGGTCTGAATTGGCCATTACAATTGCGAAAAGGTGGACACCCAAACTTCTTACGGGGTAACATCCCTACATAGAGCTCTTTCTTTTAACAAGTTGAGAAAAAAATCTCAAAAAGCACTGCGGAGCAGCTCTGGTTTCGCACTAAAGAGTGTGGAAAAAAGGAACTAAAATCAGTGCACCGCGCTGGGCGCTATATGGCTCCAGTGACGTCATGACGGTCTCAATTCTGGCAATGAAACTGTGCCAGAGCACCGTACTAGCGTGTGAGAGCTGTAGAAAGGTTCTAGCTTCCAGTCTGGTGTTTGGAAATATTCAACCAGTGATAAATCTGTATGTAGAAGTATCCATCAGAACCCCATTTACTATAGTAAGTAGTACCTTGCTTTGTGAGTGGTGGTGACATAGAAACTTGGTTTATTTCTTTTGAGTTGAGGTAGCGGAGAAACAATGGTGGACCATATTATTGGTGAGATTACATATTCAGGAGAGAGACACCGATGTTAGCCTAGATGAGACACAACAAGCAATGCTCACACATGAATGCAATTTTGTTGAAGATGTTTTGGCCCGGAATCCGAGAGGTATTTTAAGAGGCTGAAAGACTCATATTTTGTTCCAAAACAGTCTTGGTCTGTCAAATGTCATACTGATGAAAATATCCTACATATTGCTGAAAGATCCTCTGGAAATGATCTGGGCGAGTCTACCAGTAAGACAGCAGACCTCAAGGTTTGTGCTTCCGCATGGACGGAGCCCACGTCAATCTTCTATATTTGCTGTGCTACTATGTTCATTCCATTGTTAAGGTGGTTTGTTGATGATTGCCTCAAATTCTCTGGGAGGCGTAACAATGCAAAGCTTGCCATTTACCAATAAACATGAGAGTATCTTATGACTAGGCACATAGCATTATATGCTATTAATGTTATACAGGCTGAAGAGAAAACCTTCACCAGCAAGTCAAGAAACTTGGTTCCCGGTCGCGAGGTACAGGAGCCTGTACCACCAAACTTTACAGAGTAGGGCGTAAAGAAATAAAGGTAGGATTCCCCACTGTTTTCTACTGCCAACAGAGCTGAGATAAATTGAGGTTTCTACCAGCTCAGGTAGAGTTCATTAAAATGTATTGATGGGAAGAAAGCAATTGGTGTCCTGCTTCTTTACCAATGTCGCTGTGAAGAGATTTTGCCGTGGAGGCTTAAAGTTTAAATCTAATTCTCACTAGACGGTTGTCTTTTTGATTAATGAAGGATGGCATGAATGCTGTTTGAGGCATTTTTCTCCAAGACCGTGAATTTCCCACCTGGAGGGCCAAGAGGCTGCTTATGTTTGGCGGTTCCAAAACGAGTCCTGTATCTTAAAATCCAGGTGCAAGTAGGTTCTCTGCCTCACTCACAAAGGGTGTGAAAAAAAAGAAACAACAAATATTAACATCAGCGCACCATGCCGGGCGCCATATGGCTCTAGTGACCTCACCATGGTGTCGCATCTGGCACTGAAATGGAACCAGTGCGCCCTACCGGCATGGGAAAGCTGCTGAAAAGTTTTTGCTTCCAGTCTGGTGCTTGGAGATATTCAACCGGTGAAAATTCTGTGTGTAGAAGTATCCATCAGAACTCAATTACAGCCGCACTCCCCATTCTTGTAATTAGCTAGGAAAAAAGTTAGAAGCTTAGAATTTCGGAATTGTCACCAAAGAGGCTTTGTGTCTTTGGATTTCAATATCAGCAGTTCTTATTTAAAAAATAAAATAAAAAAGGTTGCCAAATGGATGCTCATTTCAGACTTGAAAATCATACTTGTAGACTGATGGTGTAGGTGAAAGATTAAGACAAAATCTAAGGCTCCTACACTGGTGGGGCGCCAAGCCTGCCATCGCATTTTCAGATTACAAAGCAGATGACTAATCTGATATCTTCAATGCGGAGTCAGTGGCACCACCACCACTACTGGGCTCAGATGAACCACAGCAGAGGAGGTGATTGAATCTGAAGCCTACGCGGAGGTGACTCACCTCCAGCTAAGAGGGCACCCAACAGTGTCCCAATCCTTGGCTAATTGGAAATGACCAGCATGGCCTGCAAAAAAGCTTGAACTTGTTAGCCAGAAACTCGGAGTGGGGAGGACTGGAGCAACCCTTCACAGGCTGCCATTGCTATAGCTAAGATAACAGTCATGGGTAAATCAAAGCTTTCTCTGGACATTCTCCTATGCTTTTCCCTATACTCATGCTCGGAGGAGGAAGGTCCCTTTTCAAGAAGAATTATTCCTGTAAATGGAACAACTTTGGGAGAAGTGCCTTGTTTTGGACTAAGACCAGTCTTTGTGAACTGCAATCTCAAATCCTTACCATCACTCTTTCTGCATTCAGGGCGAATAAGTGAACATAGCTCTCATATGTCTGCCTCAACGTACCTATGCAGGAACCACACACAAAGCACAAAGATCTGTCAAGCACCGACGATTTGGGGGAAGAGATGGAGTGACATGACCCTAAAGAACTGTTACTGAAAATCTCAAATTGAGAAAAAAAGCACAGTGAAACCTGCTGCATACAGTTCTCGCACCTTTGGGACATGTAAAATGCACCCAACGTCATGTAAAAGGGAACTGACTACTGCTGCAGCACTTTCCCGCATCTGCTGCGTCCCTTCCTATTGCTACACGTTTAGGAAGGGAGCGCTGGTACAACATGTGCAGGGCAATACATCAAAATATGCATGATGCTCAGAACAGGTGTGTCTGCGAGTGAGAGATAACGTACGAGATGGAGAGTATGTGTCATGCAGGACATTAGATGTGTATTCAACCATCTTCTGCTGAACAGAAAACTTGGAAAACTGTCAACGACTATCAATTTAAAATAATGCACGTCTTGAAAACCCCATAGGCGTTCCTCCTTTCTCTTATTAGTTTCACCTTTTCTGAAATCACACATTGTCATGAAAATCACAGCAAAAGCTGTACATTTACATTTTATTGCACCGTGATTCGGATCGAGTGTGCTGCATAGTAACATTACCCAGCAGCATTCTCCTCGCCTTCCAGGCATGTGGGCCCAATCAAAGCGTGGGGAGTTCGTACTTACACGTCCATGTGATGGCCGGCGCTCTGCAGCCCGTCCCCCATCTCTTTCTCTATGGCACTCCATTCGCTGAAAGAAAAAGACACGAAAGCAAATGAGAAATGATTTAATGTTACGTTCCAGGGGGCATTACATTTGAAATGATCTCCGACTGAAGTGTTACCCTCCACTAACTTTCCCTACTTCCTTTCGGCTGCAACCCAAATGATTCTTGTGCAATACTGATAATATTAAATCCCACTAAAGCATTGTATCTCCTGACCCGCCCCCTAAAACAATATGTGTTTTATTATGGGATAACAGTTCACAGTTTGTCTGTATGCATATACTTAAAGAGGTGGCATACAATACAATTGTATGCCCCAGCAAAGCGGTTCCTGAAACTTCTCGGAAGCATCCTAGTAACACAATAAATGATTACAAATAAAAATAAAATACAGAAATTATTTCCAACTATAGTGTTTATGTAATTCCAGTGGACCTTTTTTTTGGCGACTGTGATTTTTCGTGCAATTTTTCTCCGGGAGTTAGGCTGGTGCGCTTAGAAAGGTCTTGTGAGACCTGTAAAACCGACGTGAGCTGTGGCCTCAAGATATTTTAATATTGAACTAGTCTCCTGTTAGAATCTCGTGAGACATTTGTGAAAATGTCGACCATCGTTGAGGGGAATACCTTGAAATTCGCCAACCTTTCGCTAATGAGTACACCCTGCGCTCTCCTTTTTAGAATCGTACTTCGAAATTAGAAACACTACTTTATGGAAGGATAACAATTTATGCGCTCTTGTTAGATTTCACAAGCCAATTCGTCTGATTGTTCTCGTCATCCCCTTTGCCTTAAAATTCCGCTCCTGTGCTGAGTTTTTTTAAATCGCACTTTACGTGACGAGCTGAGCTCGTCATCAGCGTGCGAGGAGGCTACGCCATGACGAGCCCAGCTCGTCATCAGCGTGGAAGGGGTTAACCTGCTCGTCCGCTACATTATTTTTCAGGCAACACCTCACGAGCCTGGTCTTGAGGGTCTTCCTGAAGGTGCTCAGGGAGGGGGCGCGTCTGATGTCCGACGGGAGCTTGTTCCAGGTCTTGGCCGCAATGTGAGAGAAGGATCTTCTGCCAGCCCTGGCTCTGTGGATGCACAGGGTTTCGGCTAGTGCAAGGTTGGAGGATCAGAGGTTTCTTCTGGGTACGTGGAAGTTGATTCTGTTGTGGAGGTATTTGGGTCCGAAGTTGTGTAGGCATTTGTAGGCGTGGGTGAAGATTTTGAAGGTGACTCTTTTCTCCACGTGGAGACAGTGGAGCCTTCATAGATATAGGCTGATGTGTTTGTGCCGGGGGATGTCCAGGACGAGTCTGGCGGCGGTGTTCTGTATAGTTTGGATTTTGCAGAGTAGGGATTTGGTTATGCCAGCGTAGCGTGCCTTTCCATAGTTCAGTCTGCTGGTGATGAGTGCGTGGGTGACTGTCTTCTATGACTCGGGGTATCCATTTGAAGGTCTTGTGGAGGATGCGGAGGGTTTTGAAGCAGCTGGAGGTGACAGCATTGACCTGTCGGTTCATGGTGAGGGCTGAGTCGAGTACGATGCCAAGGTTTCTGGCGTGGTCCGAGGGGGTCGTGGGCTTCCGAGGGCGGTTGGCCACCAGGTGTTGTCCCATGGTGAAGGGTGGGTTCCGAGGACGAGTACTTCTGTCTTCTCGGCGTTGAGTTTTAGGCAGCTGTTGGTCATCTAGACTGCGAAGTCCTGCATTCCTTTCTGGAAGTTGAGTTTGGCAGTGGTAGGGTCTTTGGTGAGGGAGAAGATGAGCTGGATCAAAAGAAATACTTCATAACAGTGCGAAGTAATCCATTCTCTGCAACCCTGTGCAGTCAAAGCAAACACTAAACTCCTTTTAACATTCCCATTGCGAAGAGACCATGTGGGATTCACAACGAGAAGACTATGTTTGGTTTATGCTCATCAGAGAGGAATATTGGTATTAGGAGAACGTCCATACTCATGATCCGCATGTTGATGACTGCACTAAACTTCTCCCTTCTGCTTGGCTCTCATGCATAAGTGGGTCACCATCTAGGTAGAACACTTTCTACTGCTACTAAGCTGAGGTGCTCAAAATACACACACCAACCCTTGGAGAATGCTACTTCTTGCTAAAGACTACCACACTGTGTAACAGTAACCTCATCGTGCCATCACAATCCAAAGGACTACTGCAGAAATGCAAAATTCCTAGGTATTTTATTTGCAGTTTTCTACAGCGCCAACTAGATCCAAAAGCGTGACAGCGCTTCCCACAAAGACCCATTTGCATGAATCCGAGCACAAAACCCACAGAGTTTTATACAGACCTATCCCATTTAGTTACAATTCAGATTGAAGAAAGCAAGATTTGGTTTGCAGATTGCAGTAGATGTTTGCAAGTAATTATTTAAGGTAGTTTGTAGGAAAGTAGCGGACCATAACTCTCTCATGGATAATTGTTTTAGGCACTGAGAAAACAAGAACCACACCAAAGATGTCCCCTTGGGTCTCGCACGCAACTGTACTACGCAAGAACTTGAGTAGTCTAGTCTCAAGTTAGTCTAGAGTAAAAGATGGACACCACTTGTGTGGGGCTGCAGTGGATCTATGACTCTCCTGGAGTCAGTTTTCAGGTCCAGTGCTATCCAGATCGAGGCTCTAATCTTGCACTTTAGGTGGACTTTCAACTAAATCAATAGCCCCGTTAGTGAGTCTTGTATTCTCACCTGAAGGTTGCATTTCTGGTGAAGGACGCAATCTACCTAAAACTCAATCACAGCTCTGTATTTCTTAAGGGAACATTTTTGAAAATATTAACATGGGATCTACTTTACCAATTTCAATTGGTACTGCACTAGCAGTGCATGCATGCAAGTGGATGCATGCACTTCCTTTAATTTCAACTGATATTTTAATATGTAATGAAAACCAAATATGCAGCAATGAATTAGGCACCATTATTCTATTCTTAGGGGCCGAGACTAAGTAGCTGTATTTAGCTTTTCTGCATCTTAAGAAATGTTAAGATTTTCCAATGCACACATTTTCACAATTTAACAACATTAATTCACCCATTGCTCAACTTTTTTCCTTCCCATTAAAAAGCCATCCTTGCGTCGTTAAAATATAATTATTTATGGTGGATAACTTTTTCCTATTTTAATTCTACCACTAAAACAAAAACGTTTCGACAAAAAGTCAATTTTTATTGGTCAGTGTTCTATCCCGTTTTAGAACGTTCGCGAAGGTAAACCGTTCGACTACCAGCTGCTATAAATAAATAAATAAAATAAATAGCAGACTAAAAATTATTTTCTAAAACCTTTTTTTGTGCGTCATGTAATAGCTTCAGAAGCACTTAATGTGGCTTGCCATGCCAATAGAGAAAGTTCATTATCGCTGTAGTCTAAATGAGCGAGTTGAAAGACGTCTAGTTACTAAAATCAAGCCCGAGAAGGCACAAAAAACCTAATACTAATGGTTGTCTGGGGGTGCTTTGTGTAATGGACACCTCTAGCACACAAAACCAAGTAGCTCGTAATAAAAGGACAACATGGGAATTTAGGACCATAACTATGGAAATGCTCAGAGTCTGCACAAGCACAACTTATCACTATTTAGATATTAATATTACTTTTTTATTTTCAGTTGGGCTTCTTCTGTCCTAGCCGTTGGGCCATTGAGCAAAGTCTACAGCCATCCTGTTTTTTTTTAACGTAATCGTGTAATATGTCTCATTCTGATCAACCGGCCATTATAAGTGTCTGCGCTGTCAAGGCACCACCCTTCCCTGAGGACCTTCACAGACAAGGTACCTTCACAGAGGAGTAGGGTGCATCTGCAAGGACTCGAAATTCTTCCCTCTTCAGATTTTAAGTTGAACAGCTCCACCTGACCCTGCTTCCAATATTTCAACCTTCAGTAGTCCGTCAAACTGCAAGAGGCTAGCACTGCTTGTATGGCCACGAGAGACATAAGCTTTTCGATTTTGAGAGACTTTACTGAACCACTTCCATTTTATGGCCTTAAATTCCCATTCTGTGTGTTTCTAACGATGTGCTTTAAGACCCGGACTTAATATTTTTCACTACATCCAAGTACCTTATTTAGCTGCTCTGTATCCTGTCAATCTGGTCTGAATTGTTCAAATTGGTTATTATTACACATAGCGTAAGCCTTTCCAACACCTTTCCAGGGACATCTGCAACCTATCAACAAAACGTATAAAATGTAGAACTTGTAGCTTTTCCACAAATAGGAGCCTGATTCGTCCAGACTCTTGGGCGCGAGGAGAAGGGTAGGTGGGGGTATGGTGTGAGTCGGCGAGTATACCGCAGTGGAGCCCACTCATTACATGTAACCATGGTTCCAGTTGGTTACTTGACCTCACACTAGGAACAGCTAAGGCATAACGAGCTGACAAACAGGAGGCAGGTCAGAAACCTGCTGCAAGAACACCCTATTGTAAATATTTGGCTGACTGCGCCATGATTTTAAAGGTATTTAAAGTTACACATGTGAGTATGGCACTGGCGACTAGAACAGAAAACGAACTGCACGAACATAAGATTAAATGTTTGGAGGAGGAGAGGCCTTGCCCTAATCTATGCCAGTGCTAGGAAATTCAAACCTGACAGAACAGATGGAAATGGTGAAGTGAGCTGTAAACCGACACATACTTCAAACTCTGGGAAGAGGGCTGTCCTTATTACAACCAGAGCAAAATTACAACAAACAGATGGATCCCAAGCGTCGTAGGTTCAGAGCTGCGGTAGCAAGGGAGAATGACAAAGAAAATCGGTCGCATAATCACCTACACAATGCATAAATAAGAAATCCCATCTCTAGCTGGTAGGGAGGCACACAGGAATGTAGAATCTTTAACAAAATGTAAAATTCAAATTTAAATAAAAGCGTCAAGAAACAGTTTAGTTTGATGTGCAAGCTATTTAATGGCCCACCTTGTTACCTTTACTGGGATGGAAGTGAGATCAGACGACATTGGAAGGGATAAATAAATAACACTATTTGTTTGCGTGCTGAATTCTTTCGAAGGTCTCAGTGCTTTTTTACTGGGTCTCTTCAGTTTGCGATCCAAAGACAGATCTATATTTGTTCTACATATTAAACGCACTAAATTATTACACTTGCTGCGTCAAAGTGAAATGTATTGCAACAAAAGTTCCAGGATCAACAGGGTCTGTAACATTCACACTCAGAATGTGCCAATTATAGAAAAAAAGTCAATATGTACGTCACAAAAGTCAATATGTACGCCACAAAGTTAAGTCACTTGCCTGTCCGCAGGACCCCACATTTCCAGTAGCGAGCTGCATATAACATATCTGTTCATTCTAGGAGCTCTGGCTTTCCTCTGCTCTGACTAAACCAACAAAACAAAAGCATCCAATACAAACAGATATTGGTGAAGCCAATATTTATTGCCTACTTGAAAGCTATTGGATTTTTCTATGTGTTTTAGCTAGGTTGTACAGAAGGGCGGCTGCTGTACAGCAAGGCTGAATATATAGGAAAAAAGTAATATGAAGCCTGTCCGCATTAGCCGCATCATATCTTTTATTTTTCCTTTCAGCTGCGCTGCAGTATGACATGGCAGGCTACACACAACATTGACAAGCCTATAGTTCTTGCGGAGGCTAGACCTATTTGCTTTGCTGATGCTTGTTTTAACTTGTATGGACAATCGAGCCTGTCAGTAACTGTTGGCCTCTCAGAAGTGAAATCTGTAAACGCCAGGTTGAGAGCGCTGGAGGAAAGCTATCCATCATACACTACATATTTTCAAGATGCGAAGATTGACCAACTGTTAACTTTGCCTGTATTATTATTTTTTTTAATTTCAGGAGAAGAAGCATTCGCTTGAACTTCGTCACTGATGCACACAGACCTACTACACTGGCCTCTCTGACACGGTCTGAACTCTTAAATCTAGATAAGAGGGGTTGGGAATGAGTACCAAGGAAAGAGAAACGGATGTGTGATGGGGTGGGTGATAAATTCCCCTTCGCCGGCAATGTTGTAAGAGTTTTGGTCACTCATAACGCGGAGTTCCGGCCAGATTCCGGCAACCATCACATGGTGGAGTTTTTTCTTGCATGGGATTTGTCAACAGTAAGTTTGTGTGCGCAAGTGAGATTTGGCGTCCCATGGTTGGTTTTGGTCGCTTGGAGGGAAGCTGGTGACATTTTCCCGACTTTGGGGGAGGGCAGTATGGTTTCATGCACTAAAAACAGCAGTGTTGTGAAGGTGCAGTGCCATAGGGTGTCCCTTGGGACTCTTATCTACATATGGAATTGCACCCTCCAACATGGCTAGGCAAAGGATATGGCACAGGGATGAGAGCTGCTGACTGGATCCATGTTCGAATCTGATGTCTGCTCAACATCCTGTGATAAGGGGCTGAATATTTAATTTCCCCCAGCCCATGGCTAGGTGCGCTACATAGCGTTTAATGTAAAATAACATCAGAATTCTAGGCAGCGATCTCGGGGCGGGCAAGCAGTGTTGTGCAGAGGTGGGGTAGATGGCAAAGGAATATTTAATGAGAGCACTGCAAATTATGGAAAAAACTAACCAGAAAACTAAAAATAAGGGCAAAACAGCAGTGGCCTCAGAGGTGTGGTGGGGGCCTGTGAGCAGTGTTTTGGAAGTTGTCAAGTGGAAGGCACTGGGAGATTAAGGGACATGAAGCAACTGAAGCAGTGTTGTGTGAAGGGGGGCACAGGGAGATAAAGGGACGGCAAGCAAATTAAGCAACCGAAGTTTCATTGTACGGGTAAACAGAACAGTTTACAAACGAAGAGGCAGGCCAACTAAAAAAAACTGTTCTCTCGAAGTATAAATAACCTGAACAGTAAGAACACATGTAAAAAGGGCAGTAATCATGGGAAGATACAAAATTACAAAAGGAGGGACTACTAAATATATTCACCAGTAAAATGTCAGCACTTCTAAAGGACAGCAACAAGAACCAATGAAAAAGATGGGCGTTTTTTCAAACCCATATCCTAGATACTGCATGTCTTGAAGAGACAGTGCAAGCGCTGCCTAGGCGAGACCTGAAAAGTACCTGAATTTGAGCAGGAGCAGCAGAAGGACACTAATAAAGGCATTAATCAGTCCTTGGTCCATGCTCCATCAAATAGACATTTTAAATGAATAGTCTTCTGTGACTCATTTCGAGGCGGAAACCTCATATATGCCTTTGAGATATCCAATTTAATTAGTATAACAATCTTTAAACCAACAAAATCACTTGGGAATATTAGTACAGGACGAGCTTTGTTTTTTTTAAAGATTCATTGATCAATCAAAAATACAACAAGGTGTGAAATAAGTGTTCATAGTGCAGGTGATGCAATGCTCAAATCGTGGACATATTTACAAAACAAATAACAATAGACACTGTACAACTCCCAAAGTTGTATCTACAATTTTCAACAGTTCTCAACACAGATAATGTCAATTAGTACACCAGGTACTATATATATCCTTTGTCAACCAAAAAGGAGGGCCTGTCAATGTTTTGACCTGGTATAATTATCAGAGTCTCATCTATTTTGACCTGGTATAATTATTAGGGTCCAATCAGGCAGTAGTCACCAAACTACCACCCACACTACCTTGAATGAAAATACAATGGTATTCTAGGAGTTCATCACTATGATTTTTCCAGATGTTATATAATATTAATATGTGCCACGGGCCCTAATGCATGCTAACAGCGTCTATTTGTGTGTATTAGATTAAGCTAAGCAAATGGTTCACAAAGCTCAACTGTCCTAGGCGTGGAGTTTAGGAATTAATCAGTGTGAGGTTTCTTGCTCTGTTTTTGTGCAGGCTAAATGAATGTTTGACATGTGCAAACTTGCTACTTTTTGTTGTTCACGTTGCTTCAGTGAGAGAGGGATTTTTCCATTCTCTGTTGAAAGTTTGAAATGACTGAAAGGCTTCTGCAGAGTGCCATTGGCAGTTGTGATCTGGTGCAGTTCAAAAGTAACAAGGGGTGTTTTACTTCCGTACTTCCTTTTACTTCTACTAGAAGCATTGTTTTAAGTATTGTGTTGGAAATGTAGGGTAGAGAGAAGACTGGATGCTGAGAGTGAGATGGTATCAAATAGGAAACCGCTTCGAGGCATTCAGACAGGTATGTGGGTAGGTTTGGCACTGCTTGGAAAATAATAATCAAATGATGCTACCAGGTACTGGAGTATTTTGCTTAACATATTAGAGATGTGTGATGAACTATTTTCCAATCGCCTCACTGCTTAAATTGTCTATATTAGGATTATTTCTCCCCTAAATTACAAAAAAATAGTTTACAACAAAGAAAACTATTAGTGGGAAACACATTTTTTTACCAATGAAAATGTTTAGCGTCTCCCTCTGCCTCTGAACTCACATTTGAAACTTAGTCAGATCTTTTATTACCATGGTGCTGGAAATGCCATCTACCTACACACCGTTTGCAAACCTCACAAGTAAACTCATACAAATATAATCTTAGAAAATAAATGGGAAAAATTGGTTTGAGTAATAAATTGCGGTGGGTCACTAGCCACCTCTAGGAATAATCAAAACCCTTACCAGTATGAACCCCCAAAGTAACTAAATTCACCCTAGCTCACCCCCCCTGGTAGCTAGTACTCAGGGCAGACAGGTTTACCTTGGGGCAATGTATGAAGTATTTATGCAGTACAAAAACAGAAACTTGACACGCAAAACATTAACATATCCAAACCCAATTACAAAAAATTAGTACAATTTCACAAATTATAAAAATGGAGTATAATTTTACAAAATGACACCTCAATGACAAAAATCCAATAAGTCCAAACAGAGATATGAATATTTACATTTTTAAGTAGGGAGCACAGAGTGACAAGGATAGTCACTGTCACTGTCAAATCAATGTTTATTTAGACCTTAGTCTTTAAACAAATATAAAATCAAATTACACAGATTAAAACATCACAGTTTGTACATTCTCAATGTTAAGAAAGTTAATACGTATTCAGTGAGTGGTCCAAAATTCAATGCTCATACTCGGGATAACAGCACATTATAAAATTATATAATAAAATATTCTTTAAAATAACCTAATAAAAAGTTAAAATTATTTAAAATCACTACACATTTCAACTAATTTTCTCTGAGGTAACTAATGATTTCTTTCATATAGTTCCCCACTGCAATCGCTATGTCAAGATTTGGCATTTCGGTTAATAGTTCTACTGCAATATTACACAATCTAGCAGAATGTGCAATATATCTCCTTTAGTACCTAAACTACATTTATAATAGCCATCACAGTGTAACATTTTTCTTTTTAGTTCTTCATTTACTAGCCAGGGTTTATACCTATTCTCCGTCTTAAAATATCCTGTCTATACCAATAGTTGGGTAAGATATCCAGGTAAGGGAACCAATTTTCTTTTTCGCCATGACTCCCTCATTATTTGCACCGATTTTTTCTTCTCTAAGTATACCATATCTGCCCTTCTTGAGGCTTCTTGACCGTATTTTGTGAGCTCACTTTTAGAGAATTCTACCTGCAGGGAATCATGGGAGATTTTCACCTTTATATTTTCACAGGCCTGTAATATTTTCTTCCTTGAGTCTTTAGCCCATTTATGGCTACTTAGTAGGATCTCTTTCCTACACCGTGACACCTTCTGGCATATATCTATATCCAACCGCTTCCAAAATCTAATTAGAAACATTTGTTCCTGTGTGCTCCAAGCGGTTGTACCTATCACTGTTCTTATCACTTGTATCATCGATGAGGGTGGTAATGTCAGCAGAGTTTTCAGACACTCTCCTTCCTATAAGTCCCAACCTGGTTTCCCGCTAAGGTAAAGGACCTCTGCTCCATATAGTATTTGCGGGGGGATCATTGCTCTAAAGGCCTTCAACAGCGGTCTGTGTGACATATCTCCTTAATCTCGATTGAATTTTTTCAGACCACAGATCGATGTGAAGGCCTTAGCTTTCTTGGCTTCTAGGTGGGTATGCCACTTTAACGTCCTGTCAAACCACACCCCAAGATAACGATATTCATTCACAATTTCCAATTTGAGATCTCCTAACACTAAGCTTAAGCTAATCTCTTTTTTCCAAAGCATTAAATCTGAGTTTTTTCCATATTTACAGTTAAAAATGTTGCATTACAATAATCTCTAAAAACATTTAATTTCCTTTGTAGGCCAATTTCGGTCAGATCTAAAATCACCAAGTCATCTGCATACAACAGGCAGGACATTTTTTTACCATGCATTCTCGGGCTTGCACGTCAGCCAAAAATATAGCAAAGAGCAGGGGGGCTAGCACACTGCCCTGTCTGAGGTCTGTCTCGATTGCTATTTTTGGAGTTAGTGACCCCTCTGTGTCCCTAATTACTTGGGCCCAATTACCGCTGTGTAACTCTTTTATTATCCTCAGCAAACCCGCGGGGATCGTTTTATTTTCTATGGTTTCGCGGAGGCAGTTCCGATCAACTGAGTCAAACGCGGCTCGAAAGTCAACAAAACAGCAGCACAGCGTACCATTTTGTTACATTGACTAGCGTGCCGCGGCCCACAAGGCAAAGCAATGGTCGACCGTGGAATGGCCTTCCTTAAAGCCCCCCTGTTCAGTTGGTACTATTGCAAACCCCTCTACCCAGTTCTTTAATCTATTCAAAATTATTTTTGAAAACACTTTTTCCCCTATATCTAGCGAGTGAATCAACCTATAGTTTTGTGGTGCATTCACGTCCACTTTTTTGTGTACAGGCCTTATTACTCCTTTCTTCCAGTTCTTAGGTATTTTCCCTCCTTCTATGATTACCAGGAACATTTGAGATAGGAATTTCGCCCACCACTTCATCTCAGATTTTATAATTATTGATGGGAGATTGTCTGGGCCTGTGGCTAGGTTTAGATCTTCTACTAACCCTTGCCATGATTCTAGCCCTTCTTCTACTAAATCTCTCTGTGGCCATACATTTCTTTCAAATACTTCTCCCAAACTGCCTCGTCTACCACACAATTTTTTGCCCCGCCTGGGTGGTCTGCTGCTGTTTTTACTAGTTTCCAGAATTGTCTTAAATTCTTTGATTCGATAATTTGTTATAAATGTTCCCAGCATTTATCCTTATAAGTTCTTTTAGCATTTGCAAGTAACTTTTCATATTCTCTTTACAATTTTTCAAGGTGCCTTTGTCTCTTCTGATCGTATTTCTTTTTGATCATTCTGGTTTCTTTCCTGATTTCTCTTTTTTTCTTCTGACAATCTGCAGAGAACCATTTTGGTCGTCTTGCTGGGATTATTATGTTATCTGTTTTTAATGCGATTAGAAGACATTGGACCCTTGTTCTATTTTTTCATCAAACCATTCCAGGTTTCGGGCCTCTATTTTCCCCAAAGGTATCTTCTGTTGAAGTCTTCCTAGTTTTTCTATGTACTCTTCTGATAATCTTGTGGTCACACTTTTAGGGTATTCAACTTGTTGTGCAATAACTATCACTCGGTTTCGGCCTTCCCCCCTGAATCGTCAACTGCAGAGGGTTATGATCACTCTCTTCTAACTGGAGTATCTTAAATTTACTTATAAGAGGGAAATTCCAAGCAAACATAAAAATATAGTCTTTTGGGCAGTTTTGTGTGCCTATTTTAAATGTTTTCTTTGCTGGGCAATCTGATTCCAATCTACCATTCAAGCAGAACAGACCCTTCATCCCTAGGTAGTTTCCCAGCATTTCATCCCGCCTTTGGGGTTCACAGTCTGGGAAGGTTGCCTCCTTTATCTCATATGCATCCAGTATAACCCTATGCCAGAGGTCTACCATCTTTGGGCACAGTTTATGGTTGAAATCTCCCATTATGAAAAACATATCAGTCTCATACTTTCCGCATAGAGAATCTATATCATCTTTAAAATGCTCCAACTCATTTTTATACTCCTTAATATTTTCCCATTGCATGTACACATTTATATGAATTACATTTTCATACTTTTTATCTAAAACCAGCAAGGACAATCTGCATACCAAAAGCCATTTACATTTCACATTTAACGGGATCACGTTCGCTGCTATTTTTGTTGACACTAAGGTCGTAATCCCCCCGCCGGGCATCTGAACCTCTGTTTCCTAGCCGGGCGGGGGAGCTGGTGGAAGCCATCAAATGTTGGGGTTTCGTCACACAGCCAAGTTTCTTACACACACATAACTCCCATATTTTTTCCTAGCTCGCTTAAAGGTTCCTGTTTTGCTCTATCACACAGACCGTTTACATTCCAGGATAAGAAGTTACGGCTATGAGACACACCCTCATCCTATTCAACCTCGCTTAAACCTCCATCTTTCCCCATACCTTCTTTATACCACTGGGAGGGACCTGCAGGGCTGCTTCTTTGACTCCAATTGTCCCATGAATTATCAGTTACTGAATTATTCACTACTCTATTTTGCATACCTCCCCCCTCTTCAAGGATAGTCAATGGTCATGATAGATCAGAATTTAGGTGCAATTTGATGCTGACCGAGATGGAGCACGGATTCGAAACACCAACCTGGTTCGTCCTGGCTAGATTGTACCTTCCGACTTTAGTCGGTTAAGTCTTAATCCACCATGGGGTGAAAACTTCCAAATCCCCCCAGAACCTCAGGGTGTTAGGCAGAGGGCATTGCAGTTCCGGCCCATGTACAGTTGCCACAAATGAGCCGGGCAGATGCAGTAAAGGCCTCTTATAGCTTCCTTTATACCTATAGCTTGACCAGGAGGTCAGCCCTATGATCCTTGGAGTTCAGAGTACAGGAGATTGAAGGCCCTGACAGCAGATCCAGTCCTCTTCGGTTCTTGCTCAGGTCCAGGAGTTTTCTGAAGTCGGTGGCTGGAGATGCCACATTTATACCTGACACGAGCTAGTGGTTGAGAATGACTCTTGGACATGCTCTAACCAATGGCTTAAAAGTTCCCAGGGCCAACCATACCCACCTTGGGTATTTTCAAGATGGCTTAAGACTTCTGCCAAACTAAACTTGGGCTTTGATGGCTGGTGTGTGTGTGTGTGGAGAGTGTACCAGGGTAATTCTAGTGTGCACCAAGAGAAGGTTTGAAGTAGCCATGGTATTCCCAATAAACCCAGAGAGATAATTCTGGTAGAACAAAACATGATTTAAAAGCCATCAGACAGTTGATACACAAGAATTGTTTTGACAACCCGTTTCCCTTCCTTTCAAACGCACCCCCAGTGTTATTTGTAAACCCAGCAGACCGATCAAGCAGGATTTGCCACTAATGTAAACAAGCATTTGCAATGCAATAGGTCTTGCATTTACGAGAGTTTGAGCTATTGGCACTGTAAATGACAATGCCTTTTATTGCTGTGTTGTTTTTAAAACAGATAAATAAAAGGCATTGTCATTTAGAATGTCAATAGCTTAAACTCTTGCAAATGTGACACCTATTGCATTGCAAATGGGTTCGGCGACAGTGTTAAAAAATTAATAAAAGCTCTAGAACAGAGCATGTCCTGCCTGCAACAGCAGGCAGGACAAAGCTATTTGAGAAAATAGTGCTCAGAGTCTGTAATTTAAAGCCTACCGAGTAACAACACATGTAACAGGGGGTGTTGCCATGGGAGGTTACAATCTAAGACAAGGAGGTACTGAGGAGGAGCTACTAAGCCCATTGGCCAATGGACAGCCATAGTTTGCAGTGGACAATGACACAAACCAAGGGAAATTATGGGCGTAGAGTGGGCTGAGCTTCAAGCCCTACATGAATACAGCATGCCTCGCAAAGCAGCTCATGCGCTGCCAGGCTCACCCTAAAAAGGATACTTAAAGCCTCACCTTGCACATTCTGTCAGGTTCAGAGGAGTCATCTCCGTCCATTCAAGTCAGCCTATTGTTTGTTCCTGGGAAGCAAATGCTAATCACTGTCTAGCAGAAGTGGGAGAGCAAATGTATATTTGGCCAACCAGGAACTTCAAGGAGGGAAAGGTAAATTTCTAAAAGATTCTCTTCCTTTTTTTTTTTTTTGAAGACCTTTATTTAGCAGAGCACAACATACAATATTCCCGCCTACAACCCAGCGGGCCGGCCAAACAATCAGAGCATCGTTATTACCAGAACATGAAAGACACAGCACCTGTGCCGTCAACTCGGGAGTACGGCGGCGTTTTAAAGTGCTTGTGCTTGCAATCATGAGGTATTAGGCAGGATGATGAAGGTCCATTTTTAGTTTAGCGCATAGGATAACGACAACAGTTTCTAAATTTCTTTTTTATAAAAAGGGGGAAACAAACAAAGAACAAGCTCCCCCTTAACTTGGTCGTTAAGTTACTTCACAGTTGGGTACAGTGCAGCTCCGGTGCTTGAGCAATGTCCAATCTCATTTAAGTGCTTAGAGTCAGTGAGTAATAAGATGCATTATATGTCCAGCGAGCTAGTCTGCGTGGTCGGAGGAGGCTCGCAGATTTTACCCCTGTAGTCGTTCCACCTGGACCAGACTTCCACCCATTTACGGGGACAACCTCTAGTTACATACACTGTCTTCTCCTGTAACATACACCAGTCCATGTCGCATTGCCAATCTCTCAGCCTCGGTGGGTTAGGATCACCCCACAATCTAGCAATATTTCTTTTTGCCACCATTTGCCCAAGCGTTACCCAGAGTTTCCCTTTAGGCGATAAGTCAGTAGGTTCCCAGATGTTAAGAAGACATCTCTTGGCCTCTAGACGAATTTCCACCTCCCACACCTCTTGCATGCAGTGCACCACCCTCCTCCAGTACTTTTGCACTTTTTGACAAAGATTCTCTTCCTTAATATAAAAAATCTAACCACCACTGAATTGGATTTTTATAACTATTAAAAATTGTGGTTTCATTATTTTTCTAATTAGACCCATTCCAGAGATACACTATAACGATTTTTAATCTATACTATAATTTATTATATAGGACAGCTTGGCCTGCCACTGTGAAAAATAGCTTTTGGGTGCTAGTCAATGTAAGGACACGTTGACATTAAATTTGCATATGTCATACTTTTAAATACCATTCACCCTGCCTTGAAGGCGACAAAGGCCTATGGGCTGACTTTTTAATATTTTAAATGAAGGTTTTGACCTGTCAAATGGGTTTATTTTGACAAGTTGACTTGCAGTTTTTATAATGCTGCAGTTCATTAGTTTTTACACTGCTGCAGACCATTAGGGATATTTAACTTACAGGTCTGGGTACATTTTGGACCATACACTTGGGACTTATACATAATTTAAATAAAGCAATTAGGAAGGTGCCAATTCAACCATGTTTAAAGGGGTAGCACAGGCACTAATGGCACTTTAAAATGGTTAGAAGGATTAAGATACACAGAGGTCTAACACTAGTAAAAATATAGGGTTCGGCAAAAGGCAAAAAATACTGGGTGACCAAACAGAAAAAGAGGATTTCCTACAGTTTGCCACAGCAGTAAAGTCAACAGCAGTTTATCAAAAGGAGAGGCAAGCTTTTATTTGGTTAAATGTTTTTGTGTAAAATTCACCTAATTGAATATTAAAGTTTCTAAAACATAAGTGGCAGATAACAGATAATTTGAATCACTTGAAAATCATCTGAACATGTTGTGTCTTTAAGAAAAGCAAAATCTCACCTGAAAACTCTTCCATAATTGCCATGTACTTTATACACGCCATACAAGCGGTCTGCAACTCTCTGAAAAAGAAAAATTGAAAAAAGGTTTTGAAATAAATTGTAAGCACTCTAAAACAAGACGAGGTTCTTTTTAGGTTGAAAGTGTGTATATGTGCAGCAGTCAGAAATACCAACAGAAGGCTTACACCTAATCCTGTTGAATGTTTGCTTTTAGTCACAAAGTTTAACCCCAAATTTTATTTTAATTTTCTTTACTGGGCAACTATTCCATCCCCAACCTTCTAAGTTACTCCTCTCTCCTTATTGGAGGTAAGAATGCCCTCCTAGCCTCTTTTCTTTAGCATAAGAGAGACCATGTGTATGGAAACCGGGCTACTTGTTGTGCATGAAGTGAGGCCTGCACAACTAATAGGTTCCCAAATACCCACTCACTAGGAACCAAGCACCACATTGTACCACTTGAATCTCTCAGGTTAACAAAGAACAGTAGTCCAAGGCCTCCTCAGGAGAGGTGGTGTGGGCTAGTAATCACAATTCGCAGACACCCAATAATAACACTCAATAAATGATTGTCTTGTCTGTGATTTTTGTTTTGGAAAAGAAAAATACATTTATTAAACACTACTTAATACTATGCAGTAATTTACAAATATACAGAAGACTGCTGAAAATAGCTTTGATAACCTTATATTTAGCCTTTATAGGTTACAACATTTACAGGCCAAGTACCACAAGTCATAATTAATCACTCTTTCACTAGCTTCAGTAACCATCATTCATTTGCAATCATTATAACTAATAAAGCACTGCAACCATCTGCCAGTATTATCATCAATAATGCACTGAAGCCTTCCATGGAAAACTGTTACTGTCGACAATAACAGCACATTTGGAGTAAAAATTGTAAAACCATATTACAAGTGTCTATGTCTTTCTTTAACCAACTTAGGCTACAAAACCTCCAGCCATGGAACCAACCAATAGAAGTGGCTGTAGAACAAAACTTCCAGCCTTAGGAGAGCCTAACTTTTGGCTGAAGAGCCAAGAGGATCATATTTTCTCTGAGGCTGCAGACTTAGGGCCACCTTTTTGTAAGCTTTTCTGGGGGTTGGAGTTGGGGGGGAGGGAGGGGTTATACCCCTGCAGCCCCCGTAACTCTATTAGAATGTTGGTGGTATCTCTGCCATTCTGGGGCTAGCACATGCATGAAAACCTTGGGCTAAGAGAATCCCCACAGGACATTATGGAGCACTCCGCCCCCAGATGACATCACTAAACTTTTGGTGAGAAAGTCCCTGGCAAATGTCATCTCCCTATTGTGTTAGGTGAAGAGGTATGGGTGTCTCCCTTTAGTTCAGTGGGTCTGGGCGGTCTCGACGCTGGTACAGTGTGACAGCAAATTAACAGATGCAGATTTGATTCCCCACCCTTCCTTCTCAGGAGCTGAGTGAAGAACTGTTGATTGCTTCTTTTGTGTTGGGAGGTCTTTGTTCCCTCTGCTGGGGAGCAGTGTAATTAACTTGGACTAGTAGGCTGACAAAGGGCCTGGTCTCCGATTCTAGGCTGAGCCCGAGAAATATGAAAAATCTGGACCCCCATAAGGTGCACATAAATCTGCTTGGGACTTCTGTAGTCAAACTGGGCACACAAGTTTCACCCCTGTTTGATACCTTGCTGGACTTGGTAGGCCAAAGGGAAACAAAACTGCACTCCAAGGCAGATTTTCTCCTTTGTGTATTATAGTGTCAATATAGAAAAAACAGTAAATCATACTAACTTTACCTATTAGTGCCCACTAATATCATAAGGTCTACCTAAGGCCACATCTAACTTTGCAGAGTCCCGTCAGTGCCAGGCTACTTGGGAGCAGTTACTGGGCTGGGTGCGACAGTAGTCTCCAAACATGCAGCCCTCACACGTGTACACACGCATATGCACACATGTTCAGGTGTAACCAGTCAAGTGCCCCTTAACCTTCCTGCATCACAGTGACCTTATCTTAAAGCGCGGATAGGACAGTAAACATGTGCAGTCCATTTACCATGTGTGAGACACCACTTTTTAGACTCACCCACAATAAAAAAGACCAAAACCGGGTGATCCAGAAAGTGAAAAATGTGGGCAGATTAAATCGGCAGAACCGATTTCGCTACACCGGGTCTTCTATACTTTCTGTTTGGGTACAGGCAGTGCATCAGTTCATTGTAAGGCGGTGAAACAGCTGATAAGGATGCTGTTGAAGGCCAGAATGTCTCCCTGGGCTACCTCCTGATCCCTATATGCTCGCTCTCCCAACACCTCTTGCACTTCTTTATTTTACTCCCTGAGCAGTCAGAGAATGTGTCAGTGATCTAGTGCCAGTGGTGGACTGGGAGCTGAAAGCAGCCCTGAAAAATCTCATACCAGCCCCCTAGTGTAGCAAGTGAATGTAGCATTCCAAGATGGCCACCCATGGGTTCACACACGTGTCCTGCACCAGGGATCATCTTGGAATGAATTTTATTGTACTTTGATAAAACCAATCCAAGATGGTGACCCCTTTATAAATAAAATAAATAAATCCATCCACAGTGATGGATATGCAGCTAATTAAGAATAGGCGTTCACGTCATACACATCAGTGCAAGGGAACATCCTAGCAGCGTGCAGAGAGCTACTGGGACAGTGCCAAAAAAATGGACATGGGAGAGAAGGGTGTTGTGAAGCGGAGAAGTAGGAAATGTACTGGATAGGTGAGGAGGAGACTGGGGGAATATGACCAGACAGGGAGCAAGGGGCACAAAAGTGGGGTAGAAGGCAGAGCAAGAATCCCAGGGAGAGCAATGGGAAACACCAGTAAACATACCAGCACTAGGAGCTTCAAAAAAGAGCATGCAGTTTTGCTCTCAAAGTTCTGCTTCAAGCAAGTGACAGAGTACACACGACCACAGTAAAATCAGGGTGAAAAATAAGTAAGCAAACACAAACTTAGAGCTGCTAAGGTAAGCTTGCAGCTCTGTAGCTGCAGCTTTGTTTCTACCAAGTCATAGAAAACAAATGAATACAGTAAACTCAGGGATTAAATTCCCCAATGTTACACATGAAAGAATACACAATTACATCAATTAAAACGAATAACAAATCAATGCCGTTTTCTCTACAAATGGGATACAAAGGCATTTTAAACTGCAATATCTGCTTTTAATCAATACAAAATGGAGGGCAATGAAGTTATTTATGTTTTGAACAGATTTCCTCTATTGGAAAAGTGCTAAAAGATTTGCTACATAAGCAGAAATATAAAGTGCTGGTTATATCAAGAGAATACCACTTTCGTAAAAATAAGCGTAGACATAACAATGATACTTTCTTAAGTTCAATCGCACCAAATAAAAGCGAATTCCCATACCGCCAGCGCTTAACAGTCGAGGATTGATCAGTAGATACCTGTTGAGTTAAACTCAAGTGCCATTTTGCCTTTTGTCACCCTCCATTCCCCTCCAGTATTTATAGGGCAGAAATGCAGTCAGCAAACAACATCCGACCAATGAGCATGCAAACTCTCCTAACTTTGGGTTGTCAAATGAGATCACAAAGAATAGTCTTAGGATCTCAAATTCAAATGAAGGAAAGAGGCAGAATCATATGGCGCCTCCGCCCCAGCACATTTTTTTATTTTTTATTTATTTAGTGCATTTTTATAAGCGCGGACATTACCCGAAGGTGTCAGAGCGCTGCACAATACAGCTAGTTACGTTACAAGAGAAAAGTGGTACAAAATAGAACATTACAAAGACTAAAAATGAAGGGTACACATATCACAGAATCCAACACAGCACGCACGGGTGAGGAATGTACAGGAAAAAATAAAAATTTACAATGAAGAGCGAACTTCCAAGAGGGGCCTGAGAATGAAGGGTACACAAACACAAAATCCAAGACAGCACGCAGAGGTGAGGAATGCACAAGAAATAATACAAATTTACAATGAAGAGCGAACTTCCAAGAGGGCCTGAGTATGAAAGTATTCGTTCTGAAAGTGTCTTTGGAAGAAAAGAGATTTGAGATCAGCTTTGAAGATCCGGGTAGATACATACTTATCTATGGTTTCTAAGCCAATGAGAAATACTGTTAGATGGGAGTTCTACTACCCACGCAAATGTTATTTTCTTTGCTGTTTATTGTGTGATGAAAACATATGATTATTGTATGTACTCCGCTTATCTCTCTATGCTCCATCGCATAGCGCATTCCTACTCGTGCACTCAGGTTATATTGAGCTGTTATGTTTGTACTAGTTGATTCAATGCCCATTCGATTCCCCATGTTAGACTAATGTTCTGATTTGTTACCTTTGCCTCCAATTGTAAAGCGCTCTGATATCCTTCTGGATCAAGTTTGCGCTATATAAAACGTTATAAATAAAATAAATAAATAAATAAATCATGTCTATTTATTTTTTATTAACAGGAACCCAGATAACATACAAATCACGGCAGAAATTCATGAAAAGTAAAACACAACACACAGACAAACCCGTAGATACACATACAGCCAACAGAAACCCAACAGACAAAGAAAAAGCCCAAAACAAAACACACCAGATCAGATAATACAGAAATACACACAAACCGCACTAAATCCAGAAAACGCACACACAGAGAAACAAACATGCATCTCTAAACAGAGCCCTACTTTTGACAACGCAGAGTTATCGTTGATCAGAGAGAACCTTGCGGGGAGAGGATGTAGTGTTTCAGACAGATCTGCCGCGAATGGGAGTGCCTATCGCTGAGGGGTACACACACGCTATAAATAGACTTTGCAAGTCGGGCATTAGTACGCTTTCCCCGCATCTGGTAACGTTCCACCATCTCCTCGACGCCTCGGAAAGGGGCGGCTTTGGCTTCCGAACCGAATGACGTAATTGTCAAAAGCGCCCCGAACCCAGAGTGTTGTGCATACAGCGCCGTCTTTCCAAATATGGGACTTGCACGCAGGCAGGACCACTGCCGGCTACAATTGTACTTTGTCATAACACCACACAAGGGAAATACTTACAGCGCGGACTCGCAGGAGGTGTGATATGACAGACTGCAGTTCATCGCTGTAATGTTTTAGTTCAGAAAATCTCCTGGGGACACAGAACAGATAGTACCTCATTAACCATCATGAAAAAAGCATAACATAATCTGTGAGAAATAATCACAGTACAATAGCTGGCGACAGCACGTTTGGTTTAAGCGTCTAAACAGAGTGCTTCGGTGTTTCAACAGAACTGAGGCCAGAACCCAACCGTGAAACTGTTTACATTCAGTTCTTGAAACGCTTATTTGTACTGCACCAAAAACATTTAAACATTGAACCTCGCTTTTCAGAGAGGGCAAAGGGGTAAGCAATGGCCTGCATTTTTTGCAAATAAATACAGCGTTTTAATTAGAGTTGTGCAAAAGCACGGATACTTAACTTTCCCGTCCATTAATGTTTAACAACTTTAACCAAAAATTAGCATTATTTAAACCGTCACAAACAAACACAAGTGGCAACATTACTGTGTGCTCAGGGTAAAACGGTATAACTTAAAAAGAAAATGGCATAAGTGATATTTATATCAAGGACTTCGTTAATTTATAACAACATTTTAAGGACACTTTCAATATCCGAGGTCCACAGTTAGCATTTTTATTTCAAAGGACGTCTGGGTCGTAACTGCGCAAGACAGGTGAAGACGGAGTATTTCTTAATGACAATCCCTTTTTTTCAGCACTTGTAACTACAGTTTTGCAGTTTAGCAACACTAGAAATAGCAGGTATTATTATCCTTATTCAATTTCATGGCAACCAATTGTGGCTGAGCAGGCTGTAGCGACTCAAACGCCTCACCCAAGTTGACCCACTTGCATTGACTTCCAGTCAATGGACAAAGCACTGACGCTGGCTTACAAGCCTATCACACCAAGTATATTCTGCCATATAAACACACAAACACTCATGAGCCAACGGTAAGACTAATGTTAACGAAAAAAACATAGCCGCCCCCCCCCCCCCCCCCAAAAGCCTCGTGTGCTAGGCCTGAAACACAACTGCATACATATCACTAACAGAAAGAAAAAAATAATAGGTCTTCAAGTATAAACAACTGTAATGGAAGTAGATTAAAACGTCTAACAGAAAGACCTCAATGGTGCTTAATAATGCATATTTGCTGGAACGGTAATGAGCCTGGGTAAAAAACAAATAATTCTGTCAATAACAGAAGGCTTTTCATTTTTAGAGTTTTAAGAGTAAGTATTGATCATGTGCTAAATGACTGACTCCCCTTCTTGCTATTAAGCTGACGGTGCATTAACTGCTTCCTTAAGGAGACTAGTAATTTGAATATCCAAGTAGGAATAGTCTTAGAGCTGGTTGCAATATCGGAGTTCCTTTTATATTCAACCTGTGCTAACTAACCTCCAAGTCTCCGGCAAGTTTCTCATCTTCTCTTCTTAGGAAAGGTCTCTGTAGACTCCTCACTGAAGAGGACTCCTTCAGATGGACTCCTACAAAATCCTTTACACGAAAGGGAGAAAACACCCACGCGCAGTGTTGTCAACAATGATGTCATTTCAGAGGTTGCAGTGATTTTATCAATGATGTCATAGAACAGGTCATGAGTGATGTAATGTGAGGTAACTAGCAGTGCATGGCAAGGGCATAGGATATAATTACTTGAGATAAATATAACTGGTGAATTTCAGTGGTTTTGTTAGTTTAAAATGGTATGCTTTAACAGACATTTTCACTCAACTATCACGTCCTTTTATCCTTTTTTTCAGTGAATTTCCAAGGTTTGTTTCTTTTTTAATTTAAAGTAAGATATAATTACAATTCTTAATCATAACATCAATTTAACCTTTGTGAATTTTCAGTTAATTTCAAACGTTTTTATGAAATCCTTATAATTACTCTCACTTTAACCTTTGTTTTTTCAGTGAATTTCAACTAATACAAAAGCCGCGCCAGTTGAGGATGAGCTATGTGTCCGGTTATCAGGCCGACCAGTTTCCGTTATACTCTCAAGACAATAATCATTGAACCAACTATAGAATTGAGAAGCATCATTATATTAATTGTGACATTTTGGATAATGCCTTAATACTGTTTCGTTGTTGGCCCTGAAGAACCAATGATTGTATTATATAATCACAAAACTTGTGTTGGCCCATTTCTATTTCATGGATTAATAAATAAGACATATATCAAATAATAAATGAATATCTGAAAGAAATTCTTTTTGCTTTTCATTTAGGCCTGGAAACAAGCTGTTACTGTTAGATGACTATCACTTGTTTGTTTATGTGACTAGCACTTGGGGAGTTAAGCACTATATTTGTTTCATAGGCCTAATAGTCCAATAAGTTGACCTCCTCACCCCCCTCAATTTTTGGGGGGCAGGTGCATTAACTGATTAACTGCAGTAGCTCACAATACTTAAAAAACATGCCAGAGGTACCCTTGCCCAGATTGGGGGCAACACTAGCAACAAAATATAAGCAATTGAGTCCATGAAGGGCATTATGTGGTGCTCCTTGCTAGGAGCAGTGAAGAATAAATAAGCGGCTCTGATCGCTCATTTATTATTTTGCACTATTGAATGTTTCTATTTATTTTTTGAGGGTGTCCCGGTACCACTTGGGACACCCACATATTTTATTTTCGGTGGGGTAGAGGGTAGCCTGACTAACCCCAAGGCACTTACCCAATGTCTATCAGAACGCACTATGCCGATGTAAGTAAAACCTTTGACTAAGGGCACTTGAACACTGTCTGCCTGAAAAGACTGTGCAGCTGCCTAATGCGCTGACCGGAAATGTGGAGATGTGCCTGATTGGACTATGCTGCTGCATTTTACAGTAGTCACCCGGACTTGAGACTGAAGCAAACTGCATCACCACCTTGACCCCAGGAGGTTTGCCCAGCTGAGCCACCAACTTACCAATCAGCGAAAGTGGAGGAAGTCTTGCCGGAACCATTGAGACCCAGACTCCAGCAAACTCATTGTGTGCTGAAGAGGGCCGCTCACCTGAGAAGACTGCACTCCTACTGCCACCCCCGGACAAAGCCGTGTCTGCTCCAAAGACCGAAGCAGAGGACTGGCACGCCTGTGGCGGACACGTCGTCCCACCTGGAGAGCGAGGCACAGACTGAAGCACACTGAGGCCTTGTTGAGGCCTACTGTGGTCTCACAATTGGAGTGATAACAGACTGAGGCACTGAGTACATGGTAGTGCCTAAGAGAGGGCACCGGAACACTGCACCTGTCCCTGAGACCCACACCAGGGTACTCTAACCGAAAGAGGATAAGAGGAGGGAGCAGGAGAGAGGACACCCAGAAGTAGGCAAAATTAGGCCTAAGTTCTCCATTCTGAGCGGGGCCTGACTGGGTATTCTCATGAGCCAAAAATTAATCATCTCTAAACTAAATACAAAGATGGCACCAGCTCCCTAAAATTCAAGATTCTTTTTGGAGAGGGAATGATTAGGTGCCAATGGAAACAATGCTCAATGAATTAAGCTCTTGAGACAGGAGAAACATTACGGAGCAGATGTTCAAAAGCCAGGAAGAATAGAGACCATCAATTCACTGCGACGTGCCACCAATTGAAACAGCTGGGTGAGGTTTACATGGCCACTTTGCAGGAAGAAGGAAAGAGACTTGGTATGAAGGAACAACCTTCAAATTGTAAACCTGATGTTCTTCCTCTGAGGTTCCATTATGACAATATAGATGAATGTATCCTGGAGAGCCACCAAAGACCTCTAATTCTCCAGTGGTAGCCTAACATGATTTGAGGGACTGACTGAGAAAATGTTTCTAAGCAGGAAACCTATTAAAATAGTTAAGATTGAGAATATGTTTTTCTCTTAAGAACTCTGAGAAAAATGTCACCCGTCATCCCATTTGATGTTCAGAAAACTGTAATTGTTGCTCTAGTGTTTTCTAGAATTGATTATTGCAAAAATATGTTGACATCCAACCACGATTATTAAATAAACTCCAGGTCTGCAAAAATGCAACTGCCCATCTCCTCCTAAAGATTCCAAAATGTTAGTGATCTTCTCAGGCTATAGTTGATCTTTACTGGCTGTCAGTAAAAAACGGGTTGCTTTTAAGACCCCCTGCATTGCTCATAGAGCACTTTACAATTCTGGCCCGGAATGTCAAAAAACTAGATTCAAATGGTAGGTTCCTAAGAGAACACTATGGTCCACATTTACTTAGAATATAGTGATACCCTAATGATCCAAAAGAGTCCTTTGAGGTGGTAGAAGTTTAATTTCGTCCACCAGAAAACTGTGGAATAGTTTACCCTTGCAGCCTAAACTTTAATCCAATTTGATTTATTATAGGAAATTTCTCAAAACCTGGCTCTTTTCACACTAACAGTTAGTAGGTTTATATTTTAGTCCAGAGCATTCACTAGCGTTAAGATGTTTTTGAGAATATGCAGAGTTCATAAAAGATTCATTCATTCAAGACGCTTACTGTATTCTTTCAACCCTGGTAAACAGTGAGGGTAGGAAATATTGCATGATTTGGTAGCCGTGGACTGGTTAAGTAGCTCTTAAGTGGGACAACTGGTAAGTTATTTAAAGTAGAAGATTATTTGTAATACTTGAAAAAAATGTGGCAGAACTAGAAGAGGTTTAGGTAAAGTAGGGGAAGAACTATTTGCTAATTAGTACTAAGCAGGTTGGCTGATAACTGCTCTTTGGTAAATAAAACTGGAATGAGCCATCCTCTGACAGACATTGGAAAGAAACAAGCCGCTACAGATGAGTCCCGAAAAAAGGCAGGGGAAGGATTGGACGCAGGACAAAAATTACACTTCGTAACATAGGGTCTACATTTTATTGTAGACGGGCTTTTAATGTCTTACAACCTGAGCAGATTAAAACCCTATATGAGACTCGGCCTGCTGTTTTCAAAGTAACCACTCTAGATTTACACCGTTGCTATAATGTGAGTGGGAAAAATTGTACAGCCGAAAGGGAAAAGTAAAACATTTTCTTCTGCACTTTGGACACGGTATCAGTGAACTTGGTTACTCAAGCATGACATACATACACAACACAAGAGGAGAAAATAAAATGCAGCAAAAAACAAACGTAGAGGTCTTCCTCAACTGGCATGCTGCTGGTAATGTTTCAGAAATCTAATTTCTTAGTAACCATAAAAATGTGGTGTGAGAGATTGTCAAGTTCAAACAATGTAAGTCCTCTAAATAAGTTATCATATGGAAATTCTTTAGATATCACGCTATCTGCATTTTGTCTATGAACTACAATTTGTTTGCTTTCACGGTATTTAAGTACTTACCTGTTTTGGCTCTGGAAGTCCAGTATCCAGAACTTCCACTGCATGTGCTTGACCTTTAAACTGTGAAAGATTGGCTAACTCCAATTTTAATATTAAACTTTTACACAGAGCCATGTAGTTAATGTGGCGAAGAAAGTGCACCATTGACATACAAGTTAAGTGTTGCATGTCGGCTGCAGTGCAGTTTTACACCACCCGCGTGACTTGAAGCCAGTCACTGCAAGTCTGAACTTCTGTGAGAAAGCTGTAGCGGTCACATGCCAATGGAGACAGAGTCTAGCATATATTAAAGTCTACTTTTGACATTAGTTATGTGACATAGTAGTAATACCTTAAAGCATGAGAGGTCTAGGTGCATAATGTCCAAATGTTGGAGAAGCTCAATATTTAGACACAAAGGATCTTGCGGGCGGAGGATACTAAAAGCTAGTCTTTCACTGCATAGGCAGTGGTAGCATTTTAACTAAAGTATGTCTGCATGCACTAAAATATTTTTTTTCAGATTGTAAACTTGGAAAAAGCAACAGAGATCATCTATGCACCGTGAAAGTCTACATAGGTGAACAAAGGTTTTTGCAGAATACACTGCAAAGATGATTTTATAAAAACGTGTACGTCTCTGCCCAAGACTGTGGGCCATAATTAATTCAGTTGTACCAGGTTTCCCTCCTTCTGAGACCAGGAGCACTGCAAAAGGTTCTGCTTGGTTTGAACCAGCACATTTTCTGAGAATTGAACTAGACCTTGTCACCAATCACTGGGTTGTGAATGCTAGAAAAAAGGCTTCCAACCATCAGCACCAAAGAGCACAAGTGGAATTGAGGGAGAACAGAACAAGTACAGGACATCTGCCTGAAGAAGGACTAAGGGCTGGACTCAGTTTCCTCAAGTATAGTAGTTCGAGGGACAGTCAGGATCATCTCCTGTACTCTCAGCAACAGAAAAGGTTGAAAAATTACAACTTGGAAATAGATCCAGCAGATATTTGGCACTGGGTACTGTGCTGGAGCTCTGGTTAGAGTGAGTGCAGAGCTGGCCTGAGACCTGGATATTAGAAGTCTACCTCAGCTGTTTGGGTATTTTAGGAATAACAAGGAGGAGGTTATACAGCATGTTTAAAACATCAAGACTTTGTGCCGAGGCTACTCGCATGAAGCTTTTTGATGCAAAGAAAGGCTCCAGGTGCACCCAGCAGAGAAGTACCCAGCCTCATTGAGCCTCGTCCAGCTACGTTTTGACCTTCCCTGCTTGTGGATTTTGAGTTTCAAATTAGTGACAAAGTCTGACAGTAGGAAAAAAGGGGGGATTGACCTGAAGGGTAATCAAGACCTCCACAACTTCACAGAGTTCCCATCCACTGATGCATAAGCTATTACCATCCAACTTGATCCTGAACTGGGTATGGGTTTGGTAGGTGTTGCTGTGCTGGTGGGATGCCAAAGAGGCAAATAGTGTGACTAGTGTCTAAACTGGCGGACGGAGGATGCCTGCCTGTGCACAAGAGTCTCCTCTACTCTGGCCTGAAATAGGCTGCACGTTGCTTGTTGCTACTCAGAGTGCTCACCATCCTCGAGTGAGTAAGGCCTGCGCTGTTGGAGGGGACCCAAAGTGGAAACAGACCCTGATTGACCTTGGGAAAGGGCTGCGATATTGCTGGAGTGTGTGCTGATGAGAGGTCTGAAATGTGGCTGGTGGAAACGCTTGATCGGAGGATTGAAGCTGCAGTTATCCAGAAAATATTGGTGCAGGCTGCAGGGCTGATAGGCCCAGGGACAATCTGCAGTGTTGAGGAGGCCAAATCCACTAGTTCTTTACCTATTTGCAACCCTTTTCTGACGACAGTGCTTAATTTGAGCCGGTGTTTGCAGGTGGGGTCCACAGGCACTCATGTTTGGGTATGGGAACATATTTTCCCTCTTTGGCTTTGTCCCTGAGCAAGAGAAAAACACAACAGAGGGAAGAAAGAAAGAGAAAGACAGGAAAACAATGACAAAGAGAAAGAAGTGATAAGAACCTTCAAGCGCGAGATAAAGAGGCAGGGGGTGGTTGGTAATGGATTAATGAAACATGAGGTGCCATCAAGACAATGCTGCCTTGTATTCCGATGTTAGACAGCACCAGACGTATGCTTCTGAGCAAAACATTGGTCCCCAGGACTCATTCTTCTACAAATTATGCACTGAGTGTTTGACATAGGTGACACAAATATCGAGACATGGATGTAAAACTCCTGTTACTGGGTAGCTGGGATGACACGACTCCCCTCGGGTGTAAGAAATTGTTATCTAGTCTGGGATAGATTGTCCGGAGGTGCAACAATGCCCAACAGTCAACGCTTCTGAGGTGGAAAAATGAAAATTGGGCACGGTCTGGTTTACAGCTGCCCAAAAAATATGGTTATTTGGGACAAGGATGTCCAAAAAAGCATTATAAATATGGGACCCATGGGGAGCCCATGAACAAATCCTTAATTGAGACATTTTATAACTGGGTTCTCTTGTATTATGGACTAAGACTGTTAGTGAGAAACTGACAATATGCTATTCCTATTAATTCGTCCTGGGAGATTACATGATCCATTGATGCAAGTATGCCGTATCTACTTGGTGGTCTGTATCTATGCTAAGTGCTTATTGCCCGTCCTATAGCAGTAACAGAGACACTCTGTATCTGTTTACATTATTAAAAATTTACCAGACCCAAATTCCATCATGGTCGGCCAGAAACTGCAGCTATGTCGCTGGTCTATCACACCTATTGGATTTTTGCATTTTCTTAGCGATTTTTGATTAAAAAAAGTTTTTTAAATGATCATACACAATTTATTGAGCTGTTTCTTAACTTTAATTTTGCCTTCAGGGGTTCTTAAATACTTAAACCAAGTGCGATTGCTACAACCGGATATGCCTTATGTCATTGGGCAAGATACATCTGCATTACTAATGTGGTGGTGTCGCCCCCACCCCCAAATTAATAATCTCACTGTCCAGTTTTAAAGAGGGCCAAAAAAAAGAAGAAATATGCCTTCACGGAGATATAGAGTCATATAAATGAACTCTATCACACTAAACAGCAAAAAAAGTTCCAGAAATAAAACGTGTTTATTTGGTAAGAACATTACCATATTTACACAAGTAAGAAGCCATTATTTAAATAAGGCTTTCTCTACAAAGCTATAATGTCACTTTTTTAAATTGGTGTAAACAAAAACACCGAATTACTAGCTTGTTTAAAGTCTGGACAAAGCTTTACTCTGCCAACATTTCTTCCTATTATAAACAGATATATCACTGTGGAAATAGTGTAAACAGTTATGTGCTTTAGTTCAAACAGCATAATCTACTGAAAATGTTAACAGTCATCATGGATGTCCAGTTCATTGTGAAATGACCATTTGCTTTAGGTCACCTCATCCATTATCGCCTGGACATTAGTTTTTCTTTAGTGGTTATAAGCTAGGACATTAGTGCATCAGCTGGATTTTGTAATGGGGGCAGGTGGATGGGGTTAGATAAGGGACAACTACAAAGGTTTGATATTCAGCAAATTATTAGTCAACTGTAAAAACCTTGCCACATGTTTTTTTACACAAACAAGAACAGCTCTATCATTTTACTGGTATTATCCCACACAAGAACAGTATGAGGATCTCCAGATAACATTACCAGCAGATATCCACGGAAGTAATCTGATATTAATGAGCCACTGGAAAGAAGTAACTAATACACTACACTTCAAACCTGAAGCAGTCTTCCCCCCTTAGAAGGCACATATATATATTTTTAACCCCTTGGCCGTGGCGCGAATTCCGCCACGGCGCTGAGGAGGTGGGGGACGAACGCGGCACTTCCACGCTCGTGACAGAACCACGTCGTCATGAGCCACGGGCGGCGTGTGCTCATGATGGCGGGGTTCCGTCACGGCCCGCCCACTCACTAATTCACCCGCACAGGCGGGGAATCAGTGCCGCGTGGGCGGAGCGACCTGATCATGATGGAACCACGCCGTCATGAGCACACGGCACTCGTGGCTCATGATGGCGTGGTTCTGCCATGATAGGCAAGGGGTTAAACTTTTTATTGTTTTGTTACTCAGCACCAAAGCAATCATAATATCTCGGCATTGTATTAGTACCAACATTCCCCTTTTGGTGTCAAGGGTCCGCAGTGTCTCAATGAGTCTGGGGTGACAGATCAGTGTTGGGTTCACCCCATGCTTCTGAAATCTTTCCATGAACCCCAGACCTCATCAAACTTCCGCGGACAACCCCTTGCCTTGTATACAGTGATTTCAGCTTGCATACACCCATCCACGACTATCTTCCACTGAGCCAGCATTGCAGGATTCACACTTACCCCGCAATCGTGCAATATGTTGTCTGCCATTGCGAGCCCCACATTGCTAAACAGTCCGGCATACTCAGACCCCTATTGCTCCTTTCAAAAGCCCCTGGAGGGCGCCTTGACTCCCACTTTGAGTCTTTCCTCCAAGACCTCCGAGATGCATTGGCCCACTCTGCCAGTACGCCTGTATTTCGGGGCACTTCCACAGGGTATGTAGTAATGTCCCTTGTTGACCACATCCCCTCATACATCTATCTATCTCAGTCTGCCCGATGTGAATCAGTCTTGTTCTTGTGTAGTGTCTGTAGTGTAGTATTTTGAGTTGTACCATTCTAAAACCACTCGAAAGAGGCTAACATTCTCGGTTGGTTGCAGGCCTCCCCTAGTCCTTGTCCTCCAGTACTCACATGTAACACTCCCATTTTCTACGTAGTCTGTTGAGTGCCGTCTGGTGTGGTTCTGCGGTGTTTTGCTAATCAGTGAGACCACGTGGTTGAGGGCGGGGGCCGAAAGCACCCAATATCAATGTGGCATTTCCTCTGCCACATCTCGCAACTCTTCCACCGCATGTTGTAACTGTGCTTATTGATAGCATTGACTGGTTGTCATTTTGTATTTGGCCTGTAGCTCGTGAAAGGAGCAGAGGCCCTGCGCACCCATCTTTGTTAGCCTTATTAGGTCCCATTGTCTCTTGCCTTCCAGGGTCCTTTTGTTCTGCCCGGGCATCGTATTTCCACAAGGGGGTCTCAAATGTCAACCGCCCCTCTCTCCCCGATCGCTGCTTTTCAAAAGTATGTCACTGTTGTGGGCAGATTGGGGCGGGGAGTGGCACACAACAGGTCTGCTACATAGTTTGCGTACGTACCCCTTTGGCTCCATCACCCTCCTGTTAGCCCTCACTGAGTGCTCCTGTAACCAAAGGCCCAGTTGTTTACTACAAGATGCTAAGTCACTCAGTAGCAGAGGCCGCCCCCCTTCATATTGGTTTCTGATCAGCGTTTGTAGGGCTATGTGAGGGGCTTCTACGTCCCACAGGAACCACCATGTGACTGTCTACTGCCCTGAAAATATCCTCAGGAACACAGTATGGAGAATTTTAAAGCATGTACAGGAATTGGGTAGCACTATCATTATGTTCAGAGCCGCTCTGCTCATCCGGGACAGCGGGATCCTCCTCATGTGCCCAACATCCAGTTTATAGGCTTCGAGTATGCGACAGGGGTTGCACTTGTGGAAGTCGTCTGCTTCTAGGGTAATATAAACCCCCAAGGTATTTAAAGCCATCAGTGGTCAGTCGCAGATGATGTGGTCAGCGCTCCCTCGGGGACCAACAGCCCAGGGTGAATGCTACTGATTTGAATCTGACCTTTGACTATCTTCCAAACGCATCCAGCATTTCCAGCACCCTTGGTATGGACGAGTTGGGATCTGCCAAGTATAGTAAAATGTAATCAGCATACAGGAAGGGGATATCTTCAAAGGCAAGGTCCCTACTAAGGCTTTTAACTTGGGTGTCCACTTTCACCCAGCACACAAATGGTGCAAGCCTTAGCGTGAATACCAGGGGGGACAGTGGGTATCCCTGCATCGTCCTTCTCCCGAGTTGGAATTCCTCTGCCGTTATCTCATTAATCCAGACTATCGCCACCGGCTCCATGCATAACAAGTGCACACGAGGTAAAACCGGGACCAAACCCCATGCTACCGAGGACATGCCATAAGTATTCCCAGACCATCGAGTCGAAAGCATTCTTGGCATCCAGGGCCAACTAGATCGCAAGTTCCCACAGGGTGCTACTCCATGCCAGGCAGCCATACCACCTTCAGAAGTAGTGTTGGGTTGAACGCTGAGGCATGAAGCCAGATTGATCCTGCGCAACTAGTTGTCTACCAATTGTACCAATCTATTAGCCAACACTTTGGCCAATACCTTCACCTCCATGTTAAGGAGGATAATCGGTCTGTAGGGGGCGCAGTGCTGCACTGGTTTACCTTCTTTGAGGATAAGGACTTCTGTGGTTGTCTTCAAATCACCAGGAAGACTCCCATGTTGTCTAGTGTCATCAAACATGCATCGCATGGGCAAGCTGATGAGGCAGCCCATGCATTTATAAAATTTCGGAGGAAAGATATTTGGTCTGGGTGTTTTCTGTCCAAGTTGTTGCAATGCCTCCAGTATTTCACCCTCTATGACCTCAGCATCTGCATCCAGCATTTTGGAGTAATCCACGCTCAGCAAAGGGACTGGTATGTTGACAAAGACCCGTAGGTTCGTCATCTTTGCCTCTCTTACAGGATTGCATAGCTTTTCGAGGTATTTCACAAAGGACTTCGCAATGCCCTCTACAATCGCCACTTCCCCCCTGTCCTCCATGACCATCTAGTGTACCCGCCGCATTTGGGAACTTTTTCAAATGTTCACGTCTCACGGATCTTTCAGAAACTGCAGGTAGGAAATCCAAATTATTAACACACAGATCTTCCATCTAGGATTGTCCGTACTCTCAATGAAAACAAATCAACCTACCTCACAGAGGATTTAACATGCAGATACAAAATAACACAAAGCCAATTTCAAAGTGCAATAATTTTTTTCAACGGCCCAAATAGACAAAGAAATAAATCAATTATGGCTTCAATGTTCTAAAAGTCTTGCCAATTATATTTCCCTACAATCAAGGTCTGGTTTACACGGAGTTACACAATTGATCTGCACCATTTTCTGTATGCTGAGTAAACAATGTAACTCCTTTTTGACCAACGAATCCAACATCAAACATATTACATAAAAGCATTTGCATAGCCAATAGGTCTCGCCTTTGGGACCTTATACGTGTTTAGGGGATTTCTCTCTGCCTTGGACGTTGTTGCTGCATGTTGCAGGGCATCTTCTTTTAATTTCCTTCAACCCACATCTTGCCGGACCCGCTCCGCGGGTCCCGCTTCGAGGAAGGCGGACTCACAGCCTTAACGAGGGAAAGAGAGAGAAGCAGGGCTGCGAGCTGTTGCTGGCGCAGGACTACCTGTCCCAGGAGCGCCAGCAACCTCCCCAAATTGAGACCAGCTGGGGCGCTCTCCCTGACGGCTCCTCCCTCGCACCAGCCGTGCTGATAAGCCTCTCACCCTCAGCTTACCGGTGGATTTCTCTCTGCCTTGGACGTTGTTGCTGCATGTTGCAGGGCATCTTCTTTTAATTTCCTTCAACCCACATCTTGCCGGACCCGCTCCGCGGGTCCCGCTTCGAGGAAGGCGGACTCACAGCCTTAACGAGGGAAAGAGAGAGAAGCAGGGCTGCGAGCTGTTGCTGGCGCAGGACTACCTGTCCCAGGAGCGCCAGCAACCTCCCCAAATTGAGACCAGCTGGGGCGCTCTCCCTGACGGCTCCTCCCTCGTACCAGCCGTGCTGATAAGCCTCTCACCCTCAGCTTACCGGTGGATTTCTCTCTGCCTTGGACGTTGTTGCTGCATGTTGCAGGGCATCTTCTTTTAATTTCCTTCAACCCACATCTTGCCGGACCCGCTCCGCGGGTCCCGCTTCGAGGAAGGCGGACTCACAGCCTTAACGAGGGAAAGAGAGAGAAGCAGGGCTGCGAGCTGTTGCTGGCGCAGGACTACCTGTCCCAGGAGCGCCAGCAACCTCCCCAAATTGAGACCAGCTGGGGCGCTCCCCCTGACGGCTCCTCCCCCCTTAGCTCAAATAGCTTATTAGCAGTCGAAGGGCCCCGCTGCGCGGGAGGGCGCCGGGAGAAGCTCGGGACAAGGGCGGGACCGACTGTGACCGACAGAGACCGATAGAGGCTGGGTTGGGTCACATCCCTTTTATCTCTTATTTAGGTTAATTCTGGTAACATTTATAACATTTATTACTATTCACACTGTTCAATATTATATTATTGTTATTCATAAGATTGTATTGTGACCCACAGTCGTCCACTCCCTTCATATATAAGATGACTACTAAGAAACTAAGATCCGGGCGAGTACTAGTTGGTAGAGCTTGTTCTAAAACCAAATCAAATCCTTTGCGAAATAGAAATGGGCCAGCTCTACAAGTAAAAAGTACATGCCAGTTATATTCATTATGGGATAAGGGTAAAGACAAAGTGGATCGAGAAGAAGTTAACTCTGAAAATACTATTATTAGTACTAAAGGTCAGGTACATGACTCCTGTATGAATAAGATAGATAGTATTTTGCCAGGTATCACAGCCCCATCTCACTCTGAGGTGTTAACCTATAAGAATCAAGAACAAGATATAGTTCTCCCTCCAGAAACCCAAAATTTGGCAACTAAAGTGGTAGATCAAGGTTCTCCAGTAATAGTTATAGCTCATAATCCTTCTCCCTTTTTAAATAATGATCAAAATATATGTCCTGGTTCTTCTACCCCGCTGCATATTCCTTCAGAGGACTACACTCTTCCTGATATTAATTTTGAGTCCCAGAAAGTTTTAATTCAGAATCTTACCACAAGACAGGATATTATGGCTACTCCTGTGTTGCATCTATACAGCAGCACACCCTCTCATAAATCTGATTTTTCTACCCCAGAAATGAATCTATTTGTTAGTCCCTCCCACAACCAAAATGAAGATAATGATCGACATAATTCATATGCACGAGAAAATAATGTAATCTCCGATTCCTTAACTACCCTAGAGCGACTAATTTCTTCTATTTTATTACTTTTGGAAAAATTAGTAAATGGATCAGACAACGTCTTTGATACAGTAACCCTGATCCTAAAGGCACTATTGAGTAATCATACAGGACTGGAAGACATCATCCATCCAAAAATAACAAATTCCCCTAAAAATTTAGGTGAGGAACAACAATATGAAATAAAGGATAAAATAATTACTGATCTGCCTACTGCGTCTGATCCTCTGGGTAAGACTAATACAGACCTTATAGCCCCTATCCACTCTCCCATTCAAAGGAATGGGAATTTAATTAAAAATAATTGTGCTGCTCTTATTGGACAAGAGATTAAGATATCTCCACTTATGGAGTATAAAGAGTGCAATACCTTACCTCCTATCTTTCCTATTTTTGTCCCCCAAACAAATAAAGAAACTCTAAATCAGTTGGCCTTATTGGACAAAGCGCCTCCGTCAGATGAGAATAAATCCGAAATAATAGTATCTAAAAAACAACGAGGGAAAAAAAGAAAATTAAATCGTAGATTTTATAAAGAGACAACGGAAAATTATTTTTGAAAATGTTAAAGATTCTTTAATGAATAACTCCAATCTTGTGGATTCGGATCCTAATTTATCACATGAACAAGTGGCAAGTCCAAAGGTAATTTTTACAGTGGCACAACAAGAACTAATAAGCCATACAAATCAGCAATATACTGATGTTCAACGTACTATTGTAAATGATTTAAACTTAATCCCTGCCTCTGATTCTGTTTCAAGAGCAATTCTTGATCCTTTGGCTATTCCTTTTTCACAAGTTGTTGCATCTGAAACTACATGTAAGACAGCCCCCAAGATTAGAGAACATGTAGATACTCTCTTTCTTGATTTTATTCCCATCTTTGATCCAGACCTCATTCTAAATAGATCTGTACTAGTTAATTGCTTTCAGGAAATAGAGAGTTTAAAATTAATCCATTCGGCAGATATAGACGTTGTAAATCTAATAACTTCGAAAAATGGAAAGATAGCTCGTGTGAAATTTTACTCTAAGTTGGTATTAAATCATATTCTACAGTGGGCAGAAGAATTTCAAATAAGAGGAATCGATGTTGATACTTACATACCGGCCAAAATAGTCGGCCAAAATTGCAAAGGTTTGTTAACCTATCAGGGGTTAAAAGCCTATTCTTCGGACAGTCTTCCTGCAAAGACTGAAGAGTTGAAAATACGGATACTAAAAAATAAGCGGCAAGTGACAGTCAATAATCCGCTCCCGTTAAAACAGACTAGGGTAAAAGATGCCGATTTGAGTGGAGTTGGTTACCCTCTATTCTGTCGAATAAATCGGGTCCTTCATCCGGAGTAAATCCTAATCTTTAGCGATAATTTAAAAATAATTTCATGGAACGTTGCTGGTTTAACCCAGAGTTCCGATAAATTGCTATTCTTAAACTCTTTAGATACAGATATAATCTGCTTACAGGAAACCTGGCTAATAGGGAACTTACCGGTGGTGAAAGATTATTATGTACTGGAGAGTAGTGCCACTCCCTCTATAAGAGGCCGAGCGAAAGGTGGGCTAGCTTGTCTATTATCAAACAAAATTAAATGGAATTATACCCACTTTGTAGATTCGAATAAATTATTCCAGGCGATCACATTAACAAATTTCGTGAATGATGGTTTGAACAAATCAGTCATAATAATAAATGCTTACTTACCTCCTGACTCAAAATATAACTGTGGTATTAAGAAGATCTGCTCTTTTATCCTCAACTTACAGGAATCTTGTCCCCCCCCCATACATTATACTGGTGGGTGATTTAAATGCAAAAATATCTAATGGAGCCTTAGAGTTATTTAGAAATAAAACAAAGGAGGAAATGTTCCAGATACCAAAAGCCATATTCCCAAAGAATATTAAAACAAATAAAAGAGGGAAATTAATCCTGGAGAGCTTAATCGAAGCAGACTGTATTATAGCCAATGGGAGGTTTTCCTCAGACAGCCCTGCTCATTTAACACATAAATCAGGGAATGGTGGTTCGATCTTGGATTACGTGATTGTCGATAGCACATTCTTTAGTTTTTTGAAGGACTTGATAGTGTTAGCCACCGATCTTAGTGATCATAATGTTTTGATTTTGAAGTTGAATGTATCATCTCCTCAAAAAAATCATTGGAAAACCGGGGATGATCTGTTGAACTTTAATATTAAAAACAGGAAGTGTTATTGGAACTCCGGGACTATTAAAAATCTGTCCAAATTACTGGAATACACAGTAGATAATTTAACTTTATGGAAAGGCAGAGAATTAGGCTGCTTTACGTCTTTTTTACAAACTTTAAAACTAAAAGCACAAAAGCCTCTAACAACTAAGGTAATGCCCAAAATCCCTTCTGATCTTCTTAATTTAAATAAGGAAATAAATAAGCTGGTAAGGGCCCAATACCTTTTTCCCTCCCCAGACCGTAGACAAAGAATCTCACTTTTGAAGAGGAGAAGAAATAGGCTGAAGGTCAGATTAAAACGTGAGAAGGAAGATGCTCTTTGGTGTAAACTACGTGAAGCAGCCAAGAGTGGTCGAACTAAGACCTTTTGGTCATTAATCGGGGAGGGGTGTGGGGTGAGATCTAGACCTTCTCCGATAGCAATAAATGAGCAGACTTGGGTAGATTTCGTTCAGGGTCTATATAATAGTAATGGTGAGGAGTTTGATCTTAATAAATTGCAGGAAGATTTATGTCCTTATGATCCTCCTTCCGAATTAGAGATTGAAGCCGCAATTAAAGCTCTCCGTTCGTCCGGTGCCCTTGGCCCAGATGAAATTCCAATTTCAGTATTGAAAACTCATAGTGCCTTATGGGGAAAAATTCTATACCCAGTTTTAAAGCTTGTTATAATAATGGCATTGTTCCACACTCTTGGAAAGGGAGCTTGTTAATCCCTATCTACAACAAGCATTGGCATAGCCAATAGGTCTCGCCTTTGGGACCTTATAAGTATTTATTTATGCAGCACATTATCCTTGTTTCACTTTACAAGTGCATAGTGTATAGCAGGTGGTTTGGACCAGCACAGCATCTAGAAATGTCGTTAGCTTTGCTCTGGATTTTTTATTTTAAATAAAAAATCATGTATACAGTTGAAATTAAAAAATGTTTTCACACCTGGAAACCGACAATTTAGACAAAACTACGACATTGCTACAGCACAAAACATCGCATCACAACCTGGCCAGCTGAAAAATTCAAAACGTCCAGTTGATTAGCATCCCTAGCTCTATATTGCTAGTAACTTTTCCATCAGTACATAAACGCAACACAGGATGTACAAACCTCTTTCCGTACACCTTCTCAACAAAGGTAGGCACAAGGAGAGAAAACACGAGCCTTAAGCTGAAGTAAAGCTCCCATATTCATGTAAACAATCATGAGCTGTATGAATATAACATAAGCAAGATCTCTCTATTCACTAGTGCAAGGCCTGTGAGAATCCAACAAAGCAAGGTCTCTCTGCTCACGACTGGAGGAGCTGTACGAATATCAGACACAATGCCTCTCTACTCACTAGTGCATGGGCTGTGAGCGTCCAAAAAAGCACAGTCTCTTCCCTCACTACCGGAGGAGCTGTACGAATATAACAGACGCAAGATTTCTCTACTCACTAGTGCAAGCACTATGAGAATTTAACAAAAGCATGGTCTCTCTGTTCACTACTAAAGGAGCTGTATAAATATCAGACGCAAGGTTCTCTACTCACTAGCAAAAGACACACAATTGAAGGATGGAATGCAGAACAAATCAAAATATTCACCCCCAGTCAGGAGATCTGGGTTAAATCCATCATTCTTTTGCTCACCAAGCCACCCCAGTTTAGCCTGACCATATGCAATAGGTCTCGCATTTGTAAGTTTAAGCTATTGGCATTGTAAATAACAATGCTTTTTATTTGTTTTAAAAATCAACAAGTAAATAAAAGGCATTGTCATTTACAAAGCCAATAGCTCAAACTCTAGTAATTGCGAGACCTATTGCATTGCAAATGCTTGTTTGAAGCTAGCTCTCGCTTAAAATGTCTTCTGTTTAAATAAGTCCACGGGAAAAATACATTCCTCTGGTTTTTCTTCAGTACTCTCCCACCTGTTCTAAAACGTTGTCATGTAACGACAGCTATTAGTGATTACGCTAACAAGATTAGATGATCGGTGATGTTTCACAAACTAATTCTGTACGAAAATAACGGCGGGGCACCTGCTAACTCCAGACTGTGGGGTACAGTGTAAAGGGCCGTGGGCCTCGAGATTCTGACCACGACACCACACCAACGGTCTCCAAGATGGGGCTGTTCTTGGGCCCTTGCTTCACGCACTAGGCTGCTCTTAACGGTCTCCAGGAAGGGGCTCTTGCGTCACGTGATACGGCGCCGGCGTGCTCCTGGGGCCCTGACGGTGCGCACGCGGCTCCTCTCCCGCCGGCACGAGCCTGGGCACAGTGACGCAGTTCGCTGTCAAGCAACATCGCCTCAGTTAGCTGGGCCTGGTCCACGACCCCTGCTCCCCGTGGATACCGCCGCACCCGTGTGGGATCGCGGGGATGGGTGGCACCGTGGGGGCCCGCACCAACAGCCTCCTTGCGGCGCTAGCACACGCCACTCGGGCGGCCGCTGCCTTGCCCACGACAACCCCGCACCCGGGTACAAGCGCTGTGAGGAGAGCAGGTGAACCGTTGGTCGGACTTTCGGATAAGGCATGAAAATGGCGCTCCAGTGCCGAAACCGAGGGGTGCAATCCCCACCCCCTTCTGTCCAGTGCTTAATTTGTGTCGGTGCTTTCCGGTGCTTAGCACCGGCACTTATTTACCAGGGCCGGGTCTACACTGCCACTGCCCATTCACATCAACATCAGGACTGAACTCACTGCACCTCATATCATACATACAATTGAAAAATAATTGGCTCACTCACTGCAGTGTTATTCAAACTCTGCTACAGTCGCCCGAGTCTCCTGGTGAATACAAGTGTTACTGTGCTGAGAAAGCCGATAATGAATCTTTATCCCGGCAAATTTGCTTTCAGTTTCATGTTCTGCGTAACCTTTTTTCCAAAATTAAACTTCACGTCCGCCGCACACGCACCGCATGCGTCACCGCCAGTAGAGCAGGACGTTGAGGCGTGCACTCTCATTCAAACTCGAAGCAGCACCAGCAGCAGGCCCCTTCATAAAGGCAGTGTCATCAGTAAACCAGTAAGTATAAAACCAATGCTGCTTTTATTTTAGCGTGGTGACGGTCACCGTGGGCGTGGGGCAGTAAAACAGACTTGGCATGAACAGAGTCTGAGGCCCCAGCACTCATGCCACCTGCCCCGGGTGGGGCACTGTGTGCAGGAGCACAAGTCGACCTGGAGGCTGGAAGGGCAGCAGGGTCTTGGCCTTTTAATCCCTTTTTGTCTGTGATTTACTTTTACTGCTCTCAATTTAAATGAAATGCTTTTTTTCCGTGCATTTAATCTCTTTCGGAATCTGGCTATTTCCAAGCCTCGTGGCTCAGGTTGTTTGTGCATTCAGTGGGGATTCCTGTTGTGGGGGACGGACCAGTTGGGCCACTGCATCTGTTTGCTGCATGGCCTCTTTAGTTAGTTTGCAGAAGATGTTTGGCTGCATCATGGTCAGTTTACCTTCTACTTAATTTCCATTCCCATCCTAACATTGCTAGCTTTGCTTGTGCACATTCAGCTTCAGTGTTTTCTCGCTGCTGGGGCTCTTTCGACGTTTGTCTGATGAACGTCCCCGAGGCACCGGAGCCCCCGTTCTGTGCAGAGTGAACAGTGTGTGGTGACCTTCATATACTTTAATATCTGCGGTGCTGTGGACACTGGAGGCGCGCAAGAGTTGTTGATGTGCACTTTGCATTCCAACGGATGAATGAAATCAGTAACTGGCTTCCAAGTTCCAACCCCAGTGACTAAATGCCCCATAAGCATACCGAGTGACTTGAGAGAAAAATGCATCTAAAGTTACACATATTGTTAATTTACAGTGCCCCCCTCAGCCAATCAATTCCTAATTTATAAAAGTATATTAAACAATATGGATTTCATTTTTATGTTTGTATTCCTTACATATGTCACAAGCTAGTGACCTTCGTGGGATCGAATGAAAGGGGCAGGATTGTGTTTATACATATATATGTACAGAACAGATCATCTCAAGGAGATTTTAAGTTAAGTAGTTGATGTATCATGAATCTAACTGCAAGATGCAGTGTCACTTTATATTAAACATTTTTACATGACACATGTTTTTTAGATAAGTATATATATATATATATATATATATATATATATATATATATATATATATATATATATATATATATATATATATATAGAGAGAGAGAGAGAGAGAGCGAGAGAGAGAGAGAGAGATAGATCGATAGAGAGTAAACTATGCGTATTACATTTAGTCACATTCTCTAGTTCCTCAGTCTATAACACCACTTTGGAGGGCCTGCTCTATGCCTAGTTGAGACTATTAATGGTAGGGCCCACCACAGCTGACAGCAATTTTCAACTCAAAAGTTAGATGTCAGACACACTTGGACAACAAGACAGTAGCATGCGCACAGAAACTAACAGCACTTACAGAGTTTGTTTGAAAATCACACAAAATGCACCGTGCATAAACAGCGCATGAGAAAAAAACACAACCATTTAACAAAAATAAACTGTATACATACGAAGTACAGGAACACAACAACATGCAGGTAAACATAAGGTTCCAAAACGTGGGTCATGCCTGTCATTGGGAAAGCACCAATCTTTAGACAACAGTCTCATTGTTATGGGCAAGCAATGAAAAATTGGCATGCACATTCAAACAAAACTATAAGGCGTTGGTGATGAATACTCTACCATAACCAATGTTGTGTAATGTGATATAAAACCCTAAAACTGATTTCTGCATTCATTAAATCAGCCAAGGGGTCGAACATGAGCCTGCAAAACATGATATTTATTATTTGTTCTCTCAATAGCTTGTATCTGGAGAACAGAAAAAACTGGCATGGTATCATAGAATATATCACCTTTGTGCCACAACCCTGTCTTTTTTTGGCAGTCTAATATGATGATATGAAGCCAATCTAAGAAATACAGGATTATTCTAGCTGGTTGAATGCTTAGATAGTTCCACTCAAACTAATCAGGAGTTACCTAAAACTGCAGGAAAGAACACGTGTTTAAAGAAACTTTCTTTGTGCACTAAAGCACCCTGGTTAAAGATTTCAGGACAATGATATGCTTTGCCATAAGAATTCCAAATGGGATCCTCTTTTATATTTCTGGAAAATATGTTTCATGCAGTGCTTAATTTGAAAAAATGTAGGTGCCAATGCCCATCTCAGGAGGCCACTGCAGCCTGCACCACCCATTGCCCCTGTCAGCTCTGCCAATGATAGAACCAACACAAATACTTACCATCTTACTCCAAAAGCGTGATCATTTAGACTATTGCTGGCCATCCAAAGCAATAAGGATGGCGTGGGAAGCAGGTATTCATTTTTAATGTATATTGACATATTAAACACTGTCGCTTTGCTTTTTTCAAAATTAGACAGACAGCTCTGCCATGTGGTGGACTGTCATTAGTGTCTGAGTTGAGAATTAAGTGCCATTGCTGCGCATTGGAAACCACTGCCTCAAATTTAGCACTGGTTTCATGTAGTTTGTAGAAAGCCACACCTGATTACAGTCATGCCTGATGTAGTTAAGTTTAGAGTATGAAAGAAAAATGGAGCTTTGTGCCTCAGAGGCAGAAATCATCATGTATGTAAATGTGTTGTATTTGTATAGTGCGAACAGTAACCCGGAGGCATCCCGGCGCTTGTACTCCTACCACAAGGGAACCCCTCCTGGCTTTTCCTTGTGAGGTGTCCACTTCTGGGCATCCCATGGTGAAACCAGGCATCCCTTGTGCATCGGGGGCCGTTGTGGAGACTAAGCAAGCTATTGCCCAGAGTTGCAGCGTGGGGACCATGCTTAGATTCGGCACTGAGGCGAGAATATCCGGTCAGACGAATTTAAGCCCGATCCCGCCGAGGCGGGAATCGAACCCTGGTCCCTGGCCAGCGTTCTGCATCAAGGTCTGCCGCTCTAACCATTGAGCCACACTTCTCACACTTCTCCACCATGTTATAGCTGCGCATTCGAAGCTCATGTCATAGTACGTAAACAGGTAATCAGCTATTAGCACTTGCCCCTTCTTTGCTCGTGACCATTAGTACTGAAGCTTGCATAGGAGATCAGTGAGCACTGCGATGATTGTAGAGAAACAGGTGAGGGCACACATTAGCATTCATACTGTAGCAAGTGTGGAACATCTTTGATGAGGCAAATTTTGGGCTGCACTCCTCTCACTCAACATGAGAGGATAACAAAAAGGCATCTAATCCAGGCAGCATTTGGGCCATGCCCTCCTATTAAGCCCATGTAAGGAAGCAGAAGAACAATAGAAGGGCAACTGAAAACAAGCCCTTGTATCTCTCGCTCTCTCTTTTGCTCTCTTTTTTGGCAACACACATTGCCAGCAGTGCCTCAGGTTTACATGAGACAAGTCAATTTAACAAAGACACATTTATGGTTAGATGTCCCTACTTGCAATGCAAGTCATGGGGTTGCATTCCAAAGCATAGATAAGAAGATGTATGGCACCTCTAACAGCTCTCATTAGAAAGTGTCCACAAGCACATTTAAGTACTACAGTGTCAGCCACCTGCATCTCTGACCCAGTTATTGCCTAATTTAAGCACTTACTTACACTGGCAGGAATGCAGAGCACCAGTGCAGTAAGCAGTTATTTCTTTAACAGCAACTGACTGCTGCTAACTGCCTTCCCTCTTGTCAGAGGAATGAAAGGAATATATTAAAGTCAGATACAATTTTGACATGGAAATGAGGAGTGCCAGCATTACTATTGTTGCAAAAGGCTATCTTTAGCCAACCCACACACTCACAAAAATGGTGTCTTGATGTTGTTGCGGTGAAAGGGGCCTGGTAGACTAATGTGTGGTGATGGAGTAGATGTCTGGGCGCTGTCTTATCTTCAGCAGCATGGAACCTTTATATTGCCAGAGATTGAACTATAGAGTTCCATTTAAATCAATTCTTCAACTTTTACGCAATCAACACTCTTACAACCTACATCCACTCACCCACCACGATTATGTAGATATGTAGATAGATTGTATTAGAGAGAATTCAGGGAAGAAGTGCTGAGCCACTATTTGTGCTACCTAGCAAAAGGCGGGAGACACTGCACTCTCTTGTCAGCAAAGTACAGTGTTTTACTATAGTACTCCACACGGGTGTTGGCATATTCTACATATGTTAATGTCTAATTTGTTCTCTCTGCCATTAGCATAGAGTGTGTTTCTGTGTGTGTGTGTATTTGGGACAGGGAGGGTAGGGGACGGGTAATGCTCAGTATGGAATGGTTTAGGTTTTTGTGTGTTTGTATGCAAAGGGGACATATTTAGATTCTCTGTAAGTCTCAGTTGCTCTGGTTAATTTTAATTTCTGTCCTCGGTATTTGCCATTGAGTATGTGCAACACCTTTGTATTGTTATGTTTTGGCACTCTGCGTTGCACCTGTACTATCCACAAATTTAATATATCTGTGTATATGCATATGTACAGTTGTCCTTTTGTTTGTCTTTGTTTGCATGTCTCTGCTTTATTCACACAACTCGGCAAACATCACAGACCAAGATGTTTTATGTAAAGTATTTGGTAAATAAATTGTGTCTTGTGTCCTTTCATTGTGGTCCTTGCATTGTGGACATGCCTTTTGGCCATAGATGGGTTGTTCTTGTTCTTAGGTGTTAAGTTTGGATTTTTCAAAATTGTCTGACTTTAGTGATATGTAAAAGTTGTATCTTTGAACTCATGGTACACAATGAGACTCTCCTAAAAATGGCATAACCCAGTATTGCCCTTTCCCCAAATTGGCACATAGAGCACTGGAATATTTCACATGTCCCTATTCAATGCATTAGTCATTTTAGCTATTTTATTCCAAAATTGAGCTTTAAAAGGACTTTTGATTTATTGTTTTTCAACAATTTTACAGGGTAAGAGAACCTCCTATCAAAACCTTATTTGGAGGAAGGCTCCCTTGCTGAAATTCAGATCGGGCACTACATCTGACTTCAGCAGTACCAGTTGAGGATGTTGGTGGAGGCAATATAGGAAGTGGGTGGAGCCAGTGGAGGAAGTGGGTGGAGCTGAGGAAAGTGGGTGTGGCCTCCCAAAAAAACATTTGAGCACCTGGACTTCATATTTTACAAATTGTCTCCAGCTTGCTTATGCGCCACACTTCTGGACACGTATGGATTTATTGTGTGCTTTTTATGTCTGCATTTACTGTGTGCTTGTGTGTGACTTTTTGAGTGGCAATATTAGCGTCATTTAACAAGGCTGTGCACTGTAACAGGATGTACGCTGTAGAGGAATAAGTATTGTAGTAAGGTGCGCATTGTAGAGGGGTGGGCATTGTAGGAAATTTGCACTATAAAGTGGTGCACACTGTCTAGAGGTGCACGCTGTGAGGGCGCATGCTGTAGTAAGATGCGCGCACACTGTAAAGGAATGTGCAATGTAGATTAGTTATAGAACAGTGTATACGTAATAAGTATTAATAACGTGTAAATGAATTGTACTTTTCTAACAATATGGCATATTAATTTGAGCATTAGTTGGTTTGTAAGACTGTTTGTGATTTAAAAACTGCGTGGTCATAGACTGCAATACAGAATAATAATGAGAATGTGAAGTTATTTTGTTTAAGTGAGATTGCAAAAGCACTTAATGAATAGGATGGAATTGTTAATATACCTTTCAGTTGTTTGAGCTTTTATTTTGTGTTTCTTTATGTATTTTGCAGCCGTGAAAGCGTAAACTGCAACACATAAAGAGAATGATAACTTAACATTTTTTGTTCAGAAGAATTGTAGTTATTTTTAAAGGCTATTTAAAACACACCTAATGTTCTAAGTCCTTTTAAAGAAAAATTAATAATGTCTGAGTTACATGTACGCAGTTTAAAAACGCTTTGTTTGTGCTTAAATGGCTTTTATGTTATAAGAAAGTTTCTACGAATATATAGCATCTAAATGGGCAAATGTTGTCGTTTGAAACAGTTTCGTGTGTCCAAATTGAAGCCAGCTGTCCATGCATGACTGAAAATTAAACTGAATGTGTAAGCACGGCTAAGAACGAAACTAAATGTCTAAGCAAAAACATATTTTGCAACAACAGGGAAGTGCCATCTCGATGTAAATAGCTGTATGCCTTACAATTGTTTAATCATTTGCCCTTCATTGAAGCTATATGTGCCTTAAACGTATTGTTGTTTTAGAAAGCTTTTTTATTGTCTCAAGGATTAGCTTGTAGTATGGTGTATGCTGTAATAGAATGGTATATGTTGTAGTGGATGTCTGCTGTTGAGTTGTATGTAATAGAGCAATATGTATTGTTAAGGGCAAAGTACATAGTAGTGTAAACTGCAGACTGGTATTGAATGCAAAATGCACATTGTTGTTAAGTGCAGAGTGCCTATTGTTAAGTGCAGAGAGCAGTTTGCTGCTAAGTGCAGGGCGCAGATTGTTTCTGAGTGCAAAGTGCAAATTGTTAATGAGTGCAGGGTGCAGATCGCTATTAAGTGTACAATGTTAAATGCACAGTGCATATTGTTGTTAAGCGCAGACTTGAATTTGAATTTAAAAACATTTATTGAGCGCGCTCATACCCAGCGGTTTCATGGCGCAGCCAGCAGATTGTTACTGAATGCAAGGTGCAAATTGCCACTGAACACAAAGTGCAGATTGTTGCTGAGTGCAGAGTGCTACAGCGCAACGCTCCACTCTACAGCGCAGCGCTCCACTCTACAGTGCAGCGCTCCACTCTACAGCGCAACACTACACAACGCAGCATTCTGCTCTACAGCGCAGCGCTCCACTCTACAGTGCAGCATTCACTCTACAGCGCAGCGCTCCACTCTACAGTGCAGCGCTCCACTCTACAGCGCAGCGCTCCACTCTACAGCGCAGCGCTCCACTCTACAGCGCAGCGCTCCACTCTACAGCGCAGCGCTCCACTCTACAGCGCAGAACTTCCCAGTATAGCACTCCACTGTACAGCGCAACGCTCCACTCTACAGAGCAGCGCACCACTCTACAGCGCAGCGCTCCACTCTACAGCGCAACACTACACAACGCAGCATTCTGCTGTACAGCGCAGCGCTCCACTCTACAGCGCAGCATTCACTCTACAGTGCAGCATTCACTCTACAGCGCAGCGCTCCACTCTTCAGCGCAGCATTCACTCTACAGTGCAGCATTCACTCTACAGCGCAGCGGTCCACTCTACAGCGCAGCATTACAAAACGCAGCACCCCAGTCTACAGTGTAGCAATTCATAGCCCAGCACTCCACTCTACAGCGCAGCACTATACAATGCAGCACTCCACTCTACAGTACAGTGCTCCACTCTACAGCGAACTGCTCCACTCTACATTGCAGTGCTCCATTCTACAGCGCAGTGCTCCATTCTACAGCGCAGTGCTCCACTCTACAGCGCTACACAACACTCCACTTTACAGCGCTGACCTTCCCAATTTAGCACTCCACTCTACAGCGCAACACTCCACTCTACAGCGCAACGCTCCACTCTACAGCACAGAACTTCCCAGTATAACGCTCCACTCTACAGCGCAGAATTTCCCAGTATAACGCTCCACTCTACAGCGCAGAACTTCCCAGTATAACGCTCCACTCTACAGCGCAGAACTTCCCAGTATAACGCTCCACTCTACAGCGCAGCGCTCCACTCTACAGCGCAGCGCTCCACTCTACAGCGCAGCGCGCCACTCTACAGCGCAGCGCGCCACTCTACAGCACAGCGCGCCACTCTACAGCACAGCGCGCCACTCTACAGTGCAGCACTACACAACACTCCACTTTACAACGCACACATTCCCAATTTAGCGCTCCACTCTACAGCGCAGCGCTCCACTCTACAGCGCAGCGCTCCACTCTACAGCGCAGCGCTCCACTCTACAGCGCAGCGCTCCACTCTACAGCGCAGCGCTCCACTCTACAGCGCAGCGCTCCACTCTACAGCGCTCCACTCTACAGCGCTCCACTCTACAGCGCTCCACTCTACAGCGCTCCACTCTACAGCGCAGCGCTCCACTCTACAGCGCAGCGCTCCACTCTACAGCGCAGCGCTCCACTCTACAGCGCAGCGCTCCACTCTACAGCGCAGCGCTCCACTCTACAGTGCAGCATTCACTCTACAGCGCAGCGCTCCACTCTACAGCGCTCCACTCTATAGCGCAGCGCTTCACTCTACAGCGCAGCGCTCCTCTCTACAGCGCAGCGCTCCTCTCTACAGCGCAGCGCTCCACTCTACAGCGCAGCGCTCCACTCTACAGCGCAGCGCTCCACTCTACAGCGCAGCGCTCCACTCTACAGCGCAACACTACACAACGCAGCATTCTGCTTTACAGCGCAGCGCTCCACTCTACAGCGCAGCATTCACTCTACAGTGCAGCATTCACTCTACAGCACAGCGCTCCACTCTACAGCGCTCCACTCTATAGCGCAGCGCTCCACTCTACAGCGCAGCGCTCCACTCTACAGCGCAGCGCTCCACTCTACAGCGCAGCGCTCCTCTACAGCGCAGCGCTCCTCTCTACAGCGCAGTGCTCCACTCTATAGCGCAGTGCTCCACTCTATAGCGCTCCACTCCACAGCGCAGCGCTCCTCTACAGCGCAGCACTCCACTCTACAGCGCAACACTCCACTCTACAGCGCAACACTCCACTCTACAGCGCAACACTCCACTCTACAGCGCAACACTCCACTCTGCAGCGCTCCTCTCTACAGCGCAGCGCTCCTCTCTACAGCGCAGCGCTCCTCTCTACAGCGCAGCGCTCCTCTCTACAGCGCAGCGCTCCTCTCTACAGCGCAGCGCTCCACTCTACAGCGCAACACTCCACTCTACAGCGCAACACTCCACTCTACAGCGCAACACTCCACTCTACAGCGCAACACTCCACTCTACAGCGCAACACTCCACTCTACAGCGCAACACTCCACTCTACAGCGCAACACTCCACTCTACAGCGCAACACTCCACTCTGCAGCACAGCGCGCCACTCTACAGCGCAGCGCGCCACAGCGCAGTGCTCCACTCTACAGCGCAGCACTACACAAAACAACACTCCACTTTACAGCGCAGACCTTCCCAATTTAGCACACCACTGTACAGCGCAGCATTCCACTCTACAGCGCAGCGCTCCACTCTACAGCGCAGCGCTCCACTCTACAGCGCATCGCTCCACTCTACAGCGCAGCGCTCCACTCTACAGCGCAGCGCTCCACTCTACAGCGCAGCGCTCCACTCTACAGCGCAGCGCTCCACTCTACAGCGCAGCGCTCCACTCTACAGCGCAGCGCTCCACTCTACAGCACAGAACTTCCCAGTATAGCACTCCACTCTACAGCGCAGCGCTCCACTCTACAGCGCAGCGCTCCACTCTACAGCGCAGCGCTCCACTCTACAGCGCAGCGCTCCACTCTACAGCGCTCCACTCTACAGCGCTCCACTCCACAGTGCAGCGCTCCACAGCGCAGCGCGCCACTCTACAGTGCAGCGCGCCACTCTACAGTGCAGCGCGCCACTCTACAGCGCAGCGCGCCACTCTACAGCGCAGCGCGCCACTCTACAGCGCAGCGCTCCACTCTACAGCGCAGCGCTCCACTCTACAGCGCAGCGCTCCACTCTACAGCGCAACACTACACAACGCAGCATTCTGCTCTACAGCGCAGCGCTCCACTCTACAGCGCAGCGCTCCACTCTACAGCGCAGCATCCACTCTACAGTGCCGGATTCACTCTACAACGCAGCGCTCCACTCTACAGCGCTCCACTCTACAGCGCAGCGCTCCACTCTACAGCGCAGCGCTCCACTCTACAGCGCAGCGCTCCACTCTACAGCGCAGCGCTCCACTCTACAGCGCAGCGCTCCACTCTACAGCGCAGTGCTCCACTCTACAATGCACTACTCCACAAAGCACACTAGTCCACTCTACAACACACCACCCCACTATACAGCGCTGCACTCTACAACGCAGCACTCCACTGTACAGCACAAACACTTCCTAACATGCTCATTGTATTGAAAACACACACATTATTATTGTAGTTAAACACAAACACTTTTTTACGGACTAATTATCGAAAACACCCACTTTTCAACACACTTGTATTAAAACACGCACATTATATTAAAAAAATCCATTAAAAAAATTGTATGCAGAAGCTGTTTGCACACAGTTGGCAAGGGAAAACTGAAACTGACATGTTCTTCACAAACCAGCCTTTAAAACTGCAACAAAGTAACAAAATCTAGAACTGCTCGTGTAAAACTGAAACTGACATGCTCTTCACAGTTGACGCACGCGACCTAATCCAAGTCGAAGATCTGCGTTCACATCTCTTGTCTCTTGTCTGTTCCCCTTGAGTCCTTGAAAACTGAAATGATCACAATAAGTCTCGCAGCGACGGATCGCTTTCGCGATCCGGTTCGCAGGTGCGAGACCTAAAAAGGGCGCCAGGGATTCTCCTGAAAATTATAGGCAAATAGCTCTCCTAGATGCTATAGGCAAGGTCTTCACCACATGTCTATTGAATTCTATAAATGACTGGGTGACCAAGTCCGCAATTCTCCCACTAGAGCAGACTGGCTTTAGAAAACAACACGGCACCTTAGATAATTCTACTGCTCTCCAAATCTTGATTGAAAAATATGTCACAGTCCGTAGAGGAGGTATTTATGGAGCCTTTATTGACTTCTCTACGGCCTTTGATAAGGTGGAAAGAGTTTTGCTTTGGAGTAAGCTAATAAAGTTAGGAATGCCCCCGAGCTTATTGAAACTAGTTATCGCACTCCATACAGACACCTGGTGCAGAGTTTTAATGGGTGGTGATAGAGGACTTTCCAGGATAATACCTACCAATAATGGGCTTAAACAGGGCTGCTTGCTGTCGCCCCTGTTATTTTCCCTATACATTGCTGATTTACCTCAAGCCATACTATCCACGACCAATGGTATTGCCCCTGTATTAGGGGGATCTCCCATCGCATGCTTAATGTATGCCGACGATATTTTAATTCTGGACCTCACCCCAAAGGGTTTGAATAATCGCTTAAAAAGTTTGAACTCCTACTCCGAGGCCCACTTTTTAAAAATTAATACCTCAAAAAGTAAAATAATGTGCTTCTGTGGAAGGAGAAAATCTAAATACTGCGATTATTACTGGTCTGTCGGGGGTGAAAGACTAGAAGTAGTTAAATCCTACCCCTTCCTTGGGAAGATAGTCACAAGTAATCTATCAGAAAAAACCCATACAGAGAAAAATGGTAGGAAAGCTCTCGCTCAAGGGAAGAGTCTTATCTCCTTATACAAAGCGACAGGTCGGAGGCATTTTTCCATACTGCTCGAAGTCTATCGGGCAAAAATCCCCGCATCTCTAATCTACGGATTGGAAATAGTGGACATGGCATGCTGGAAATTCCTGGATTCTATCGAAGGAAGAATTCTTCGTAATTTAGCCTCTGTAAATACTGCAAGCTCTACGTCTTCGTTACGACAAGAGTTTGGTTTGCGTAGTGCACGGTCCCAGGCAGTTGCGAGTGTGGTGCGATGGGTTTTTAATATTGCTGAAGGAAAGCCTGGCACCCTGAGGTTTCTAATAAAGAATGAGTTGTTGGGTTCCTCTAATGTTTACTCCTCCATTGTAAGGAACTTCAGACAGGCAATTTCTTTATTACAGATAGATGAACAAAGTCTTTTTACACTATCAGCTCCCCAGCTAAAGTTATCTTTAAAGACCTCGTCTTGGGAGTTGAGTTTTAGAGCTGATAGTACGATCCGAAATTCTAGGAGAGGAATGTTCCCCCTCGGTAACTCTTGTGAAATTAAAAAACTTCAACCATATTTAGGTTGGAATCTTCCTCATGCAGATAGGCGATTTATTTTTTTGTTGAGATATGATTTACTTCCATTGAATTGTTTATTGTTTAAATGGCATGGTGGTACAGATATCTGTGATCTTTGTAAACTTTATTCCCAGGATTTATACCATGTTGTTTTTGTTTGCCCAGCCCTTATGGTACACAGACGTAAATGGTTAAAACCTTTGTGTTTTCAGCTGGGTATTTTTACTGCTTATGATTTCATAGTAGCTATGTTTAATCCTCCTAACGAAATGTTTTGCTTTAAATTGTTCTCTTTCTTTAAATGTTTTTTAACATTGTATTGACATTTCTATTTAATTATGTAATTAATGTTGTTTTTTTTCTTTTTATTGATAAACTGTTATGTGGATCTCGACAGAGTTCCGTTATCTTAAAAAATAAACTTGAAACTTGAAACTTTAGCCATGCAACACTTGATGTTGTTGCACGGAGGATATTGTGCTGGATAACTAAACAATTATAAGGTCCCAAAAGCGAGAGTAATTGACTATGCCAATGTTTGTTTTAAAGTTTAATACATGGGCCTCTGTGGACAAATTACACAGTTTCATGATTGTGGGATGCAGGAAACTGCCTTCCTGTGTTAGTCATGCCAAATGCAGTATATTTGTTTTCAAATGACAAAGGAACAAAAAACAAAGGGAAAACGAACCGTTCGTTTTAAGAGATATATAAAAATGTCGGCTATCCCAAACGTGCAAATGTATTATCTAAATGTTAATATTCGCAGTGTTTTAAATTAATCTATCAGAAACCAAACGATTGAGTTGGGAGGGGATAACATTTCAAAAACAAACATCAGAACTATTTCTACGTTTAAATAGAATTGCAATGAGGCATTCTAGGGGGCTGAATTCACAAACATCATTTCGTTGAATTCTATGCCATGACACTGTCACCACTACCATATAATTGTATTTCAAACAGCACTTTATACTCTTTATAAATAAAAAAAATAATAGGGTCTGACATTAATAAACGCTGCAGTGCAAGTAACAGGTAGTGCCATTATACAATTGGCCACTCAATTTAGGAAACTCAAAAGAATAGAAAACTGAGTAGGCCTTGCTGGGTCAGACCCTTCTGACCTACAGAGCACTGCATGTTTCAGCAGTGAGCGTACAACTCGCTGACCAATCCTGCCGGCTAACATAATTGCCAACTACTTAAAATGAAGAAAACAGAAGTGAAATAATAAATTTGGAGACATGATGACTTAGCGAAGATGATGCACCGGGATAGCCACAAATGGCCAGTGCAGCCTTTTTAACTGCAGCATAGTGCAGTCATGTTAACTGCAGCATAGTGCAGCCTTTCCCCATGCAGGTGATGCAGGGTGGGAAACTGCAGAGGCTACACAGATCTAGGAGGCGTCTGTCGTCCGCTCCTAATGTACAGCCGTCTCACCTCCGCAGATAGTCGTAAGAAAGACGCACCAGGGGGCCAGAGACAGAACTGTACAGAGCACAGTAACGAGATGTGCACTGACACACACACACAGCACAATTTTAAAAATCATATATTTTTATTTTTTCTTTTAAAACACAGGCACAGGCAGTCTTATGTATGTAGGAGAGTAGGGTCTGCTTCCTATGGTTACCCCCACTTTTTGGAGTGATTCTCTGGTTTTTCAACTTTAGTGTGGCTGTGGACCTGCTAATCAGGCCCATAGCTCAGCTGTTCTCTCTCTAAATTGATACCATGTACTTTAGGTACATGCCAGATTGGTTATGGGTCCCCCTTGTGAGCCCCTGTATAGTGTACCATAGGTACCCAAGGCATAGGTGCACCCTAGGCCTACCAGGGGCTGAAGCATGTATTGTGCCACCCCTGGTTTGCCATCCAAACTGACACCACAGGTCTGTTCTTACAGCCTGGGTAAGGTGGTGTAATCACCCCTTACTTAGATATAGTATACCTATATCTATATACATATATAGACACATATACACCTATAAGCCACTCCTAAGGCAGACCTCGACAATACTGGAGGTAGAGTCCATGGTTTTATGTGAGAGGGTGCCTTGCATGAGCTGAGCCCCTCTGCAGCTTTCGGAACCATCTCCTTATAGCTGTTCTATGATATAGCCATACCATATACCCTTAAGTGCATTATGATCCTCGCGGTTAATGCTAACTTTGGTTTGGCTTTATCAAAACATGTTGTGTAAGGTGTCAAACACTTTGGAATACTGCCACCCCCCCCTGCCCGCCAGTCCTGGCGGCAGCGGTAGCATTCCACCTTTCTAGAGGGAGAAGACATGTAGTTACTGGTTTATCCGGTTAAAGTTAAACAGAGCCTCAGCATCACAAAATGGTAGCTGCTGCCACAGAAAAGAGTCTGCCTTCCTGATGCTGGACGAAACTCCAGCAGGGGAGGCCAGGACAATAGGTTTCCTGTCTAGGGAGGTGCTGGCACCTCCCCAGACAGGCTCTTAGTGTATTGGGGCAGGGAGGGCTGCATTCAGTGAATGCTTTCCAGACACTGCCTGGGGCACACAAGGTGCTCCATGCATTTCCCAGTTCAAACCGGTTGCTGGGGCACTCAGCCCCAGCTCTGGCGCGAAACTGGACAAAGTGGAAGGAGTGTACCACCCCACCCCAGGTCCACCCATAGGAAGGACCTTAGAGTTAGTCCAACCCCTAAACTTACTATAAGTAATAATATTAATCTTTATTCGGAATTTCAAAATTAGAAATCCATAAAAGCAGTGATGATGCATAATAAAACATTTATACAAAAAGGTCTTTAGAAAATGCAAAATGATTTCCTATACAAAAATGGGTTTCACATCTGACTTACAAAATATGATTTTGTTTCGGAAATTAGTTTAAAGGTTTTTTCTGTGTCTATATATACACTTCAGAAAATTAAGAACATGGTAGCAAGTAGCTTCATTGTCCAAAAGCTGTAGGCACAACATGGCAGGGCGACATTGCCTGAGACCCCAGGATTTTAACAAAGTCAATAACCAAACTTTGCGATGTTCATGATAAAACTTGCAAAACAAAACAGTATGTAAGGTGGTTTGTATTGACTTTTCGTCGCAGGGGCATAAGGGTGGGGTCGAATCCCAAACATTTGCTATTGGAAAAGCTACCAGTCTGTGAAACATGTTTAGTCTGAATCTTGTCAAAAGAAAACGGTCAAAAATACCAACATTAAGATTTAGATAGGGCTGAATTGAAAGAGTGGATTGGACCATTATCGCATGTTGAACGGACGGCTTGCCTGCTTCAGATTGTAATCTCAGGTTTTCCAAATGTCCCAGGGCTAATGTTTTTAGTTGTTTCTTTGAAAGTTCTCTGATTTTTTCAGGAATTAAATAATATTGCTCTGCCCCAAGGTCAATGAAAAAGTTCCTGATGTAGGCTAGCCATTTGATTTTTAGGGCGTGGTCTAATGTCATAGCGTCTGCCACTATCATCTTAGTGAGGTCATTTTTTTCCGAGGTCCAGATGCGACGCCATAAAAGTAGTGGTTGTATTTTTGCAAGGTCCTCAATGTATGGGACGCCTAATTCAGCGAAGAAGAAGAAACCTTAAAAAGTTGTTTTCTGCTGTTTGCAAGGAAGAAACATCCGTGTGACCCCATACACTTGCTCCATATAGTGCTGTTGATTGGCATTTAGCCCTATATATCGCTAACAGTTCCACAGGCGGTCGTTTTCCCAGTTTTTGTGAAAAAGTCACCAGAGCCGCTATCGCTCTTTTAAAGCAGTGTTTCCTCGCTTCCACTGCCATTTTCCAGGACAGTTTATGGTCTATTGTGATGCCCAGATAGCAGTATTCGATTGCAGAGTCTATTTTTTGATTATTGAGGGTAATGTTTTTCAGATGCTTTCTCCCAGCACCTGTCGTCATCACAAAAGTCTTTTTCACGTTTATGTGAAGGTCTAAGGTGCCCATAAACTGAGAGTATCTGTTAAGTGTCTTTTGGAGTTCACAGGGAGTCCGTGCCAGGAGGACAGCGTTGTCCGCATAGAGTAGAGCGGGAATCGGGCGTTGTTTTGCCTGTGGGAGGTCCCGGGCGCCTTTCAAGAGCTCAACCTCCAGGTTGTTGGTATAGAGGGAGAAAAGGAAAGGCGCCAGGACACATCCTTGTCTGACTCCACGCTCCACTCTGAAGGACGCTGTCAACTCTCCCTTTGTGCCAAAGCGAACTCTAGCAGAGGGCTTGGAGTACATTTCCCTTAAAAAGTTCAGGAGTGGCGGATCTACCCCCATTTGTGCCAAGAGGGACCATAGTTTGGAGTGAGAAACACAGTCAAACGCGGCGGACAAGTCCACGTAAATCATATAGAGTTTGTCCTTTTTTGCGTGTATGTATTTTCCAATGATCATGGAAAGATTTAGAGCTTGTTCCACGGTTCCAAAGCCCTCCCGGAAACCAAATTGTAGCTCAGACAATATGCCTCTCTCCTCCACCCAGTCCTGAAGTCGCTCCAGGATCACCCTGCCTGCTATCTTTCCCAATGAGTCCAGCAAAGATATTGGGCGGTAGCAAGCGGGGTCCTGGCGGTTACCCTTCTTGAATATCGGGACTATCACGGACCTTGTCCAGGACTCCAGGATTCCTTTCTTTGCCGCTGCCGTACACACCCTGGTAATGATCGGGGCCCAAAGATCCGTGTTATACTTGAAGAAGTCAGCCAGGACTCCGTCCGGTCCTGGTGCTTTTCCATTTTTGCTTGAGTTCAGGGCCAGAAGGATCTCGGAGATTTCAAAGTCTATTTGAATGGGGTAGGGCGGAACTTCTGAATTTTCGTCTTCAGTTTCTTGTTCGGACGTTTGTTTTTGGAAATTTTTTGAGAAATGTGATACCCATTCTGATTTGTCTATAGCAACTTCGATTTTTGGATTTGTGTCATCAGCCAAAAAAGGGGCTCTTACTACTCTCCAGAAGGTCTGGCTATTTTTTTCCTGTGCACTAGCATGGAGTTCATCCCATAAAGCTTGCTTTAGTTCCGCCTTTCTCTTTTTTCTGATAGTAAGGTATTCCTTTCTCAGAGCGGATATGGTATGGGGATCCCTTTCGTCTTTGTTTAGTGCTGCTTTGAGTTTTGAATGAGCCTGGGTACATTCTTGATTAAACCATCCTTTTAATCGGCGTGGTTCAGCTTTGTGTTTTGCTGTGAGTAGGGATTTTATTTTTTCCATAATTTGAGCGAAGCTACTAAGGAGTTCCTCATCTTCTATCGGTGTATCTAAGCATTTCTTAATTTGGGGATATACCGATTTTATCAATTCTTTGGTGAGTTCCTCTGGATTTATCTTCCCCCACTTTATTGTGTACCCATTTAGTTGGCCCAGGTTTATATTATCCTGGGTCAATGCACTAGCTATCGTCACAGGTAGAGATTGTTGGTAATTTAGAGTCATTTCCATTTTAAGAATAGAATGATCACTCTGGGTATTGGGTAGGACTTCAAAACTGTTAACTCTGGGTTGTAGGCTAGCTGATATTATTATGTAATCAACCGTAGTGCTGAAACCTCTTCCTATATAGGTCGGTTCTAGTGAACTAGTTCTATGATCTGGAATGTTTGCTATTTGGAGATCCAGGTCTGATAGAAGATCGTTCATTATTCAGCCTGCATTTTTGTGAGAAAAATGGATAAGAGGATTACCTTCCTCTGTCACCATACCTGGACATTTTTGCTCTGGTTGGGTGCAATGATGTAGATTGAAATCTCCTGCCCATATTATAGATACTGCGCCCTTTGCTCCTTGTTTCTGTCTAGGGGTAGTTAATTTTTCATGAAGGTGTGTCAAAACTCTCTGGAGCTGTAGTTCCTCAAGATTGTTATAAAAATTGATGAGGACGACAAACTCGTTTTTGGGTAAAGAGAGACAGATGATCTGGAAATTAGAATCCAGTTCAATGATGTTTACTTTTATGTTTTGGATGGTGTTAGCTATATAAATGTTTAATCCTCCCTTTGGTCTACCCTTTTGTCCCACCAGCGCAGGGGAAAAATATGTCTTATACCCCTGCAAGTGGAGTTCTGTTTGCGACCATGTCTCCTGTAGACAGACTATTTGATGTCTGTTTACATGGTGCATGATACTCCCATCCTCCACTTTTGGCCGTAATCCCGCGATGTTCCAGGAGATCATGGCCAAGGTTGGAGGATTATTTTTGAAGCTGTTATCGATTTGTAGGTTACTGGGACGATTACTGGGAGTAACTAGATCTTCAAGGATTAAAGGGTTATCTGGGATTGGCAGGTTATCTGGGGTTTTAGAGGCCTGTTCTTCTGGCTGTGGTGGTCAGTCGACACACTCTAGGCCACTATACATATTTGTTAGTGGTAATCCGTTCCAGCCATCCCAACGTGGGGGTTCTCTATAATTTCTCCACTGTTCTTGCCCTCTCCATTCATCCCTTTCTCTGCCTCGATAATGAGGACCCACTGTGTACCACGGTCCATCTATTTGCGAGGGGCCATCCTGAAATCTGTGTGGGTAAAAGAAAGAAAGACGTTTTATTCCTATCCCCCCGTTTAAGGTTTGGTCCTCTCCTGAGCAGATGTATTCTACTATTCTGGGGTCCTCAAAGGTAATTAGAACGCAATCCCCCTGTATTGTTTTTTTACCATGGCCGACCCAGGGGGCTCTTCTAACCATCAGAATTCTAGTGGAGCAGTAGGGAGGTGGTGGACGATTTATGCTAAGCCAGTGTTGTATCTTGTTTTTTAAGGACCAGTTTGGTTCGTGTTTTTGGTCCGTCAGCTCTGGAACACCGGTCAATATAGCAACAAAGGGACTCGCTTCTGGTGGAAGTGTTACTGGTCGTGTTTCGCCCTGTTGTTGCCTTTCCCTCGCTCGATATGTTTGCGGTTGTTTGGTTAGGGGTTGTTTATTTTTTGTGGCTGTGGTGGTGCTATTACAGGGGGTGCTATTTTTTCCAGGTGGAATTGTTGAGGGTAGTGTATCTGCTACTTTTTTTTTAGATGGTATTGTGGCTAGGGGTTTCGGGGCTATAGTGGGTACGGAGGTCGAGCTTTTTGCTTGAGCCACGGGGATTGTATTTACCGGTTTTGGTGCCCCAGGTTTTTGTACTTTTTGTGGTTCTTGTATACGGTTTGAGGCAGGGTTAGCTTTCATCAAAGCTGAGAGTTCGACTACGGCTTTTTCTAGTTTTGCCAGGGTATCTTGAATGGGTGAAAGGGATTTGTGTAGGAGGTTTCCAATTTTTTCTATCAAGTCTAGATTGTAGTTACAGTCAGTTTCATTTATTGGGGAGTCCTCAGATACTATCACTAAGTTTGTGGTAGGTGAAGCATCGTGGTGTATACTCACGGTATGCCTACTCTGATTTCCCAGCAGAGGGGGACTAAGTGTGTTTCCTAATTCCTCTGTAGCAGGTGGAGTTTGTTTACTCATTGGTGTTTTAATTGTCGCTACATGATTCTTCTTCTTTTTTATAGCTCCCTCCCTCCTCCCTCTTGCCTGTCTTACCTCTTCTGGTGTAGGGTGTGGAACTAAATCTGGAGTTTTTTCTAGGTCAGAGTCAGCTGTTAGTTGAGATTCTGAGAGTTGTGACACCGATAGGTCAACTATGTTTGGGAGACTCTGCCTCTTGTTGGTCCCACCCTCGCTCTGTCTTTGATCTTTGGTAGGGACTGGCGTTCTGGCGGTTGCTAGGTGACCCATTGAGGATCGTCGAGCCTCCATGAGGTCTTGGGATACTCTCCGTTCTATGAGTGAAATACTCTGATCTATAAAGGTGTTAGCTTTTGTTATAAAACTGTCTATGGGGCCAGTTAGTTGTCCTCTTTTTTGCCGCAGTCTTACTTCTGCTTCCCCTTGAAGACATGTTTATGCAAGTGGGGATACTTTGTGATATGTTTTTGAGCTAGGAGTTAGGGGGGTGGCCCAGCCCGGCTCTATCCGGCCTCTAACGGCCCGCTCTTTGCCCGGTCTTCGCCCCGGGCTGCGACCCGCGCACGTCCCGCGGTGCGCGTCACTGGGCTTATTGATATTCTCTAGGGTGGAGAGGGGGCGTGGCACTGGGAGGGGGCGCGGCTCACCAGGGAAGAGGACACAGCTGTGGATGTTGTATGCTGGTCCTCGCAGTCCCGGGGCCGCACCTCTCGCCTCCTCTGCGGCCTCGCTGATGATCACCTCCTCGCGCCGGTCAGGTAAAGAGCAGGAACAGTTGGAAGCTACTCCTGTAGCAGCGAACACAGTTCTGGCAAAGGACTCCTCAGAACGAGCGGCACCCGCGAAGCGGGGGCCGCGAGGAGTAAAGAGCGCTTTGGTGGGGGCGGGCACTGGGAGGGGGCGCGGCTCACCCGGGAAGAGGACACAGCTGTGGATGTTGTATGCTGGTCCTTGCAGTCCCGGGGCCGCACCTCTCGCCTCCTCTGCGGCCTCGCTGATGATCACCTCCTCGCGCCGGTCAGGTAAAGAGCAGGAACAGTTGGAAGCTACTCCTTTTTTTTTTTTTTTAAATATATTTTTATTGCAGAGTTATAAACCACAGGATACAATTAATCAGCCAGTACACTTGTGAGATCCCCCCGTCCAATAAGAATTCCCAGTCGTACACAGCCATTCAGCCCGCATCCCGGAGGCCGGGCGGCATATTATATCGCTCAAGAGGAACACAACACAGTGCACGTCCCATAGGGACCCTGGCTGAAAGATCGTTTTGCGTATCTGCTTTTACCCCCCCACCCACAACAACATTCCCGTCAGCCATCCCAGTGATAGTCAGTGATGTCGCCCTTGTCGGGACCTGCCCTAGGCGCCATGGGTCCTCACACCAGGCCGCTCTACCCAGCATTCTACCCTCCACATAGTAACCACCGTCCCAGTAGATCCAAGGCCCTAACAAGCGACCATCTAATGGCTTCCGGCCCTCCCCAAACACCCAACAACCAACCCCCCCAAAACCCCCCCTCCCCTGGCAACTGCTAAGGTGTGTGCCTCGTCCTGTCGAATTGGATGGGTCCACTACAGTGCGTGATGCTATGCTTCTGTGTTCGCCCCGCGGTGTCCAGCGGCTTAGGTCTCGCCATCTTCATCCTCTACCAAAGAATCACGCATAGCCTGTACCACTAACTCCCATGCACGCGCCGCATCCAATGCCTTCTCATTCCCCAACTTTATAGCTTGCTTCATCCGGAGCACACTCTCGCAGTCAGACCACCGCAGCAGCTCATTCTTCCATCTACGCAGTGAGGGTCCCCCCCTGGACTTCCAATGCCACGATATTTCCCTCTGTGCCAATATCAGGCCCAGGTCTATGAATTTGCTTGTCACCCTGGTGTGCTTAGTATGCGGGAACCAGAGCAATAGGCACGCCGCCATGTCGAATTCCACCTCCCTGTCAGTCACTTCATTCAGAAGTTCCCCTACCTCCGCCCAATAGGTCCCCAGTTGTGGGCACCCCCAAAACAAGTGGTCCATGTCCGCTCCCTGGGACGAACACCGCGGGCAACAGGCATCCGGCACCTGAAAGTACCGCTGTAATTTCTCAGGAGTTAAATAGGCCCTATGGAGCACATAGAAATGCACCTGCTGAAAACGCGCGTTTCTAGTGCCCTTCCACGTGCGTCGCAGGATGTGACCCCATGCCGTATCCGGTATGGGCCGGCCGATGCTCACCTCCCATTTAGCTTTGAGCCCTTGGAGTGGTTCCAACCCCTCGTTCAGCATCCTATTATGGAGGCACGTCACAGCTTTGAACGTACCAGCCGCCATCACCACATATTGGCACGCCATAGTCGTCGTGGGTTCCAGGAGCCCCTCCTTCCAGTGCTTTTGTATGGCAGCCACCACTGCCGCGTGTAGGAGAAAGCCCCCAGCAGGCAGCCCGAACTGGTCCCGGAGCACTTCGAACGGCGCCAAAGCCCCATCTATGTACAAGTCGCCCACCACCTGCAGTCCCGCCTCCTCCCAGTCCAGCAACGGGGACCAATCTCCTCCGTGCGGCAATGCCGTCAACATCCCGATCGGGATCTCCGGGGCATAAGGCCGCGATGCCCTCGCTCTCCGAAGGCTCCGTTGCCAGCACAGCCGGAGCGTCCGCTCTTCCATGGTGAGGGCCCGTAACTCGAGCCGCTGCTGCATGATGATGTAGGACAGCACGTGGCGTTGCATTCCCCGATCCCGGTCCTCCTCCGGGCCCCGGAACACCCTGGCTACGTTCTGTGTAAGGACCTGCAACTGCGCTGCAAGATAATACAGCTCGAGGTCGGGCACAGCCATCCCCCCTTCCAGCTTGGGGCGAAGTAGGGTGCTCAGGGCTACTCTACGGCGGCCATGCCCCCAAAGAAAGCCAATTATCATTGACCGCAGTTCTCTAAACACCCCCTGGGGAATCCAGACAGGCAGCGTTCGGAAATAATAGAGGAAGCGGGGGAGCGCCACCATTTTCAACAGTGCTATCCTGCCCAGGACTGACAGCGGGAGGGTCGACCAGAAAGACAAGCTGCCCCGCAGCGCCCGGACACAGCGGCCGATGTTGCCCTCCAATAGGTCCGCAGCCGCGTGGTAAATGCGGACACCCAAATAGGTGATGCAAGAGGGTTCCCATACTACACCCAAATCGCTGCTAGGGGCTGGCGAACCCGCTCGCAGCGGGAACACACAAGTCTTCGCCCAATTGACCTTAAGGCCCGACAGCCGGCCGAACTCAGACAGCAGGTCCATCGCTCCAACCAATGCCCCCGAGGTGTCAGCTAGGTACAGGAGCAAGTCATCCGCGTATAGCGATATATAATGCCACTGCCCGTCACTAACTATCCCCGCGTATCGGTCGCCTGACCTCGCATGAACCGCCAAGGGCTCCATCGCCAGGGCAAACAATAGGGGGGAGAGAGAACATCCCTGTCGTGTTCCCCTGCCCACTGGATACGCCGCAGACACCAGGCCGCCCAATCGTACTCTCGCCGTCGCCGAGGTATATAAGACCCTCGTCCACCTCCGAAACCCCTCGCCCATGCCAAACCTCTCTAGCACTCCATCCAGAAAAGGCCATTCCAAGCTATCAAAGGCCTTCTAGATGTCCACGGACAGAACCGCCGGTGCTCCCTCCCCGTCCAAGATGGCGTCCATTATTCCCACCAGGCGGCGGATATTCAGCGCCGTGCTCCTCGTGGGTATAAACCCGGCCTGATCCCTGTGTACCAGACCCGTCATGTGCGGGGCCAGCCTGGTGGCCAGGATTCGGCTCAGGATCTTATAATCCACCGTCAGCATGGACAGCGGGCGATAAGACCTCACATCCGCAGCATCCCGGCCAGGCTTGAGGAGCGGTACAATCAAGGCCTCCCGCATGAACCCAGGCAATGCCCCCGTCTCGAAGGCTTCCGTGTACACCACCAGCAGCCTGGGCGCCAAGCTGTCCACATATTGTTGATAGAATTCAATTGGCAGTCCGTCCACCCCGGGCGTCTTGTTGCGGGCCATATGTTTGATGGCCACCCGTATTTCCGTGAGCGTGATCGGGCCACCCAGCTCCCTCACGTCTTCCTCGTCCAGGACCGGGAGCTGCCTCTCCCCCAGGTATTCCGCGATGTCCTGAACCCCCACTCCCAGCTGACTCCGGTATAGTTCCTCATAATACCCCCTAAATCGTTCCAATACCGCTGCCTGGGAGTACACCATCTCTCCCTGCGCATTATTAATGCCGAGAATCGGGCAGCCCCTAAGTTCCGGGTTAGCTAATCTGGCCAAGAGGGTACCCACCTTGTCCCTTTCTGCGTGTGCCCTGATGATGTACTGCCTATAATCATAGCACCTCAATCGTTCCGTCTCGGTGGCAACCACTTCCTTCGCCTCCAGCAACTGGGCCTGTAGATCTGGCCTAGCCGGCCTGCGGCGCTCCAAGTCCCTCAAAGTTTCTTCCGCTTTCTTTAGGTCATTCAGCACAGTCGTACGAGCATTCGAGAACCTACCCAAACACACCCCTCTCACCACCACTTTCATTGCATCCCATTCAATAGACCTACTCGCAGCCGTGCCCTCATTCACTCCGAAATAACTATCAATGCCTTGCCGAACCGCATCGCTGAACACAGAGTCCTCTAGCGTCTCCGGCCGAAGCCGCCATGTTGGTATCACTGAGCGCTCTCTCTGCCACTGAATGTGCACCAATAGGCGGTTATGATCGGATATAGTCCTAGCCAGGTACTCCGCATGGGTAATCAATGGGGCCAGGGATCCCCCGCAAAGCACCGAATCGATCCTGACATGTAGATCATGGAGAGCGGAATAAAAGGAATAATCCCTGGCTCCCCTGTGCCGCTCCCTCCAGATATCCAGCAGCCCCCATCTTTCCTGCCAGTCCTTCCTGTGCGCGGCCAGCCTGCGCACCGGAGAGTCTACTAGGGGGGGATGGGACCTATCCAGAGCAACATCCGTAATCGAGTTGAAGTCCCCCCCTAACACTATCGGACCCGCCAGGAAAGAGGCCAAGGACCCCGAGAGATTATCAAAGTATCGGCCCTGGTCAGTGTTCGGTGCATAGACACAGCAGAAAACCACATCCCGTCCATATAACCTCCCCTCCACCGCCACAAACCTGCCATCCGGATCTACTACTTGATTCAGCACCTGAAAGGGTATCCCCGCCCTCACCCAGATCAACACCCCCCTGGCATACGCTGAGTAAGTGGTGCCAAACACCTGGCCCCGCCATCTTTTCTGCAAGGCAGCGCACTCTTTTTTGGTGAGATGAGTCTCCTGGAGCATAGCAATCTGAACCCCCCTGCGTACCAGATATGCATGTACTTTGTGACGTTTCACCATGGTCCGCAGCCCCCGGACATTCCACGTTAGGCATTTCAAGTTAGGTAATGTCCCCATTCCAACTTCGTACAGTCCGAATCAAAGAACAAAAGTCCATGGCCCCCCCATTGCAGTTGCCCCCCCCAAACATTCCCAAAACTGAAACACTTCCCAAACCCCACTCCCCAGGACAGAGCACACGAACCCAATGGCCACCCCCATCCAAACCTTGAACCAACTTCTCACACTCTTACCCTGTGGTCTCCACCACAGTCGACCTTAAGGGCCCAAGGGGGGTGAGTCGCCGCCGACCCCAGCTAGCGGAGCCCGCACCCCGCACCTTCATCCCCTCCAAAGCACACAGCTCCCCCTCCCGGCAACCTGCCCTCCATCAACAGGATATCACCCTACCATGAAGTCCCGATCTAGTCCCAGTTCTATCTCAGCCGCAGAAAATACCATCCGATGTCTGTGGGGTCACTATCGGCCCCTTCGAACTTTCCGCCTCTGAAAGTTCCTCTCCTGTTCTGCTGCCTTCCCCTCCCGAGTCCGTGTCTGCCCGTTCACTGTTCTGTTGCGACCCTGTAATGGCCGCCGTCGCTGCGAGCGCATCCCTCTTCTCCGCCGCCATTTGAGCCTCCCGTTTCTCCCGCTGGCGCCTGTTGCGGGATCTGATGCGTTGTGACTGCCTCACCCGGGGCTGCTTGGGTTGGTCTCGCCTACTTTGGTGTGATCTGTCCGTCCCCGCTCTATATGACTCGAGCCAATGCTAAACTTCGTCCGGAGTCTGGAAGAAGTGCGTAGCACCGTCCATAATGATCCGCAGCTTGGCTGGGTAGAGCAAGGAGTACTGGATGCCTTCCTCCCTGAGCTCCTTCTTCACAGCGAGGAACGATGCCCTGTTCTTCTGGACCGCTTGAGTGTAATCCGGGAAGATCGTTACCTTACTGTTCTCCACCCCATACGGGCCCGACATCCTGGCCCGCTGGATGAGAAGATCCCGGTCCTTGTAGTGGAGGAGCGCACCACCATCGGTCGGGGGGGGCGGCCAAGCCCCGGCGGGCGAGCAGGCACCCGGTGAGCTCGCTCCAGAGTGAAAAAAGGAGTAAGCCCCTCCGGCGCCACCACAGTGCGGAACCAGTTCTCCATGTAGGCCACCGCGTCCTCCCCCTCAATCCGTTCCGGCAGGCCTACGACCCGCACGTTGTTCCGTCTATTGCGGCCTTCGGCATCCTCCGCCCTCCGTTCCAGTGAGTCCAGCCGGGCCAAGATGTCCGTGATCCTGTGCTCCGCGGTCACCACCGATGGCTTCAGGTCCAGCAACAGCTGGTCATGGTCCTTGACCCTGTCTGCCAGCTTCGCGTGATCCGCGCGTAGCAGCCCCAGGCCCGTGGTCACTTGGGCAATGTCATTGTGCAATGCTTCCTTAGTGGAGGTGATCGCATCAAGGATGGCATCCAAACGCCGGTTCAGACGCTGTTCCTGATCAAGCTCCGGGGAGGGACTCTCACTCAGCCGAGTTGATGTCGCCGAGTCCCCCTCGCGACTCCCGGGCATCGGCCCTCCGATCGCCGCCATGCCAGGGTGCTGCGTCACAAGTCCTGTCGCCCGTTCTGCGGTTACGCCCGTGATTCTGTGCCGGTCTCCGGGCACCAGGCAGCGCAATGTCCCCGCTGACGCTCTCAGGAACAATGGCCAGGTGGACGGGCTCCGTTCCGTCACCCCCCTCCGGCCTGAGGGGGGAAGGATAAGTCTCAGGGCGGTGGCCAACGAGGGTCCCCGAGCTCCTGGGTGAATCAGGTCAGCGTCCCCTGGTCTCAGGACACAGCACCGCCAGTCCTAGTGCCTCGGGCAGCCAAGTGCAGGATCTCTTGCCACTCGGCGACAACTTGGTTCAGGGCTGAAGTTCGGGGCCGTCCGACCTCCTCGCCGCCATTTTCTTCTCACCCTCGGCAACACCTCGGCCGCCTCTTCTCTCGATCTTCTCGGGGCCAGCAGTCCCCCAGCGACTCCCCGATTGCACCCAGCTGTCCCCTTACACTTCAGAGGGCAGGACCGTCGTCTTCGGGTCGCCTAGGGTCCCGAAAACAGGAGAATTAGCGGGATTCCGCACGGAGCTGCGAGCTCACGCCGCCATCCCGATCGGCGTCCAAGCCACGCCCAGTTGGAAGCTACTCCTGTAGCAGCGAACACAGTTCTGGCAAAGTACTCCTCAGAACGAGCGGCACTATAAGTATAGAACCCCAGTCCCTAGGACTTTAGATTACCCTGGACGAAACTCTAATACATATATCCTGGACCTTCGACATTCCATTTTGACTGGAAGACGGAAGAAATCTCCTTTGTGGTCAAGGAGTGACCACCCTGTTCAAACAGGCACCAACAGCATCTTTGCCGGTCTGCATTTTCGAGGCTCCCGCCGGATCCCGAAAAATCTGCGACACAGGACACGGACTTCCAGACATCTCTGACCCTGATCTTCGCTCACAGCAAAGCTGAGACCTTTGGCGGACACGAGAGACGTGGGACAAAACTCCTGGACATCCTGCATTTTGCTACCTGCACCCACTTCCCGAGGTACCCCAAAGTTGTGCATTGGGGTGCTTGAAGCCCCAGCCTGGGCACCTTTTGCACCAAAGCTCAGAGGCCCACACTCCACGAGTGTCCTGTGGGCCCGCTTTTTGCATTTCAGCTCGACGCGTCTTCACGGTTCCTAGTCCGTTGGCTAGTGAGCCCCCAAGAAGACCAACCTTTGTTTCAACTTGCTTTCCTGGTTGCTCCAGGCTTGCTCCAACTTCCCTGCAAAGGAGAAGTTCCACAGACCTTGCAGGTCTGCACCAAAGCCAATCTCGACATGCGTGGGTTGTGTTTGCCAAGGCTTGTTGGGTCCAATCCGGATACCGACACTGCAGTCAACTACATCCTTCGTGGGACAGCTCGAATCCAGCTCCTGGTCGTCATCGACGCCTCCTGGACCTCGTGGCTGAAGAGACAAACTTCACCTTTTCACCTGAAATCACCCGACATCTGGTGGCATCTTTCTATCGCCGCCCTGGTCAATGGCTAGTGACCCAGACTCTGTCTCCTCTGCTTTCAGGTTCTTCACATCTCCGATCCACCCAGACACTTTTCCTCTGGTCGCCTGCAGCACTTCTTTGCAGCTCTCCATTGGAATCGACGACGAAAGCCGACACGAAAAGACACCTATGCACCAGGCTTCCCTGGGTGAGGTAACACGAGTACTCCGGTGCTCCCGTGGGTATTGACTCTCCAAGTGTCCTAGTCTAAAAGGGTTCCATCGCAGTTCACCTCCTTGTACCCTTTTTCTTTAAAATGGTAACTTGTTTGTTCCCCATAGACCGTCAATGGGAACCCGCGGCTGTGTTTAGACTCTGCACGCGTCTCCCGTGGGCCTCCTACATCCTAACCTTTGGTTGTCCTGAGAAGCCCCAGCGATTCCACAGGCCCCAGGCCTGCTTTCTATTCCTCATGTGGTACTTATACCACTATTTTAGTATATGGTTTGTGAGGCCCCTAGGGCAAAACACATACTGTGCAACTTATCGTATGCTAATTAAGTTCCTTGTATTGTACTTTTACCTCTGACCTCATAAAGAGTCCAGAGGGGTTGTGTTTAGAATAAATACATATATATTTGATATATACCTTGTGTGGTGTGTTTCCATTTGGTACTCAAGAGATTATAAATGGTAAAACAACTTGCTTAACTCATCTCCAAGTCTTAGCCTGAAGACTGCTCTCCACAGCCACACCTAGGATAGCTTTCTATAAGGTTGACTTTTATAACCTACCATCAATAAGGGTCGAATGCACTGGTGCAAGGTGCCCACTAGAAGAACAAGTTACTTACCTTCGGTAACGATATATCTGTAAGAAACAGTAGTTAGTATTAGAATACTTACCTTAGAATATCTCCAGGCGTCAGACTGGATCCTGAAATTTTTGCGTAGCAATACCCCTGCGCGTCGTTAGGCGTCGTCTCTGGTTCCGTGTCCGTCGTCGGCGTCGTCTGCGCCGGAGTGACGTCGTCGGAGTATTCAGATGCCGCCCATGCGCGCTGACGTCAGTTCTTAGACACAGCTTTTCTGCACCAGCTACGCAGAGCCATGATAGAACCAACACTGGTACCATGAAACTAGGGACCTGAAAGGGGATGACCTTAACCCTAGGTATCGGTTCGAGGAAGGGGGAGGATGGGTAGGGCGGTAAGGAATCGAATACTAACTACTGTTTCTTACAGATATATCGTTACCGAAGGTATGTAACTTGTTCATCTGAAAGAAACAGGTTAGTATTAGATTCCTTACCTTAGAATAGATACCCCAGCAATACCAACCCCGGTGGTGGGTCTGCGAACCAATACTTACACCAGAAAGTTCTAGAGGACGGAACGGCCAAAGAAGCCATCCCTCCGGACTTGACTGTCCAGGCAGTAGTGTCTCCCAAAGGTGTGCAGCGAGGCTCACGTAGCCGCCTGGCAAATGTCCTGCAGGGGGACTCCCCGACCCAGGGCAGTAGTAGTCGCCGTGGCCAGAGTGGAATGGGCCCTCAGCCAAACTGGAGGCTTCTTTCTAGCTAAGGAGTAGCACGCCTTGATGCATAAGACGACCCACCGAGAGATGGTCCGCTTATGCCAACAAAGAGTTGGTCATCCACCCGGAACTGGCGTGTGCGATCCATATAGAATGAAAGCGCACGTTTTGGGTCCAGACGATGGAGCCGCTCTTCATCCTTTGAGGGATGCGGAGGCAGGAAGAAGGAGGGCAAGGTGATGGACTGCCCGATGTGGAAAGCAGAGACTACCTTGGGCAGGAAAGAGGGTCTCGTATGCAACACCACCTTGTCCGGGTGTATAGATAGGAAAGGAGGTTTGCAAGATAGATCCTGGAGCTCACTCACTCTCCTGGCAGAGGTGATGGCAACCATGAAAGCGGTCTTCAAAGTGAGAAGACGGAGAAGACAAGAATGAAGTGGCTCAAAGGGAGCACACATCAAGAATGTAAGAACCAGGTTCAAGTCCCACTGAGGCATCACAAAGGGAACAGGTGGAAACATGTGTGTGATGCCTTTCCGAAAACGAGTGACAATAGGGGACTTGAACAAAGAAGGTTTATCAGGCAGCCTTAGAAAGGCCGAAAGGGCAGAAAGGTAGCCCTTGAGAGTGCCCAGAGCAGAGCCCTGCTGGGCAAGAGAAAGAAGGAAGAGAGGAAACCTCAGAAAGAGGGGCTGAAAGAGGATCCACAGCCTTTGGTGTGCACCATGCCACAAATCTGTCCCACCGGCAGGCATATACCGACTTTGTGGAGGGACGCCTGGCTGCCAGAATAACATTACAGACTTCAGGAGGCAAGTCAAATGGCCTCAACTGTCGCCGCTCAATCTCCAACCATGGAGGTGGAGACTGGACAGGTTGGGGTGGAGGACAGTCCCCTGCTGCTGCGACAGAAGGTCCTCCTAAAGGGGCAGACGGATCGGGGGACCGACTGACATATTGAGTAGCTCGGGATACCAGTACCTTCGAGCCCAGTCCGGAGCCACAAGGATGACTTAGGCCCGGTCGCGCTTGATCTTCTTCAGCACTCTGGGCAGAAGTGGTATAGGCGGAAAGGCGTATAACAGACCGCAACTCCACTCGCGACGAAATGCGTCACCGAGCGAGTGCCACATTGGAAATTCCAATGCGCAGAACTGATGACATTGCGCATTCTCTTCGGTGGCGATTAGATCTAACCAAGGCTCTCCCCATTGTAGAAAGATGCCTTGCGCCACGTCCGAGTTCAGACGCCATTCGAGATCCATCGAGCACCTTCGGCTGAGTTCGTCCGCCCTGGCGTTCAGAGAACCTGCCAGGTGTTGAACCACCAGGGTCACCCTGATGTTCCAGCCACTGCCAGAGGCGCAGAGCCTCCTGACAGAGGGACCAGGACCCCACACCGCCCTGTTTGTTGCAGTACCACATGGCGGTGGTGTTGTCTGTGAACACCTGCACTGCACTCCCTCGGACAGAGGGGAGGAATGCCTTCAGTGCCAGACGAATCGCCCACAGCTCCAGAAGGTTGATATGGAGCCGGGACTCCGCCGGAGACCAAAGGCCTCTGATCTCCGCCTCTCCCAAGTGGCTTCCCCAGCCCTGGAGGGACGCGTCCGTCACAATCACGTGCTCCGGTTGGGGAAGGGAGAGGGATCTGCCGTTGACCAAATCGCGGTCCGTGAGCCACCACTGCAGCTGTCTCGCAGTGCCCTCCGAGATCAGGACATGGTCGGACAGGTTGCCCTGATGCTGGGCCCACTGAAACTTCAGGTCCCACTGCAGAGCCCACATCCGCCACCGGGCGTGATGCACCAGAAGGATGCAGGAAGCCATCAGCCCCAGAAGCCGCAGCATCAACCTGACCGAAACCCGGGACAAAGGCTGAAAGATCAGAATCAGAGCCTGAATATCCCGGACTCGCTGCTCGGGAGGATAGACCCGAAACTGCGCCGAGTCTAGCACAGCTCCGATGAAAAGGAGCTGTTGGGAGGGACACAGGTGTGATTTCGGCACGTTGATGGAGAACCCCAGCTGGTGCAGGAGATCCGCTGTCATCTGGAGGTGGCTGACGACTGTCTGGGGCAAGTCCGCCTTCAACAACCAGTCGTCGAGGTAGGGGGAAGACTGAAACCCCTAACCAGCGCAGATGAGCTGCGACCACCGCCATCACTTTCGTGAACACCCTAGGGGCGCTGGTAAGGCCAAAGGGGAGCGCGGTGAACTAAAAGTGCTCGCGGCCTACCGTGAACCGCAGGTAACGCCGGTGGGCCGGCAGGACGGGGATGTGAAAGTAAGCGTCCTGCAAGTCCAACGCCACCATCCAGTCTTGCGGGTCTAGGGCAGCCAAGACCTGAACCAAAGTCAACATCTTGAACTTCTCCTTCCGGAGGAAGCCGTTGACGTTCCATAGGTCCAAGATAGGGCGTAGGCCCCCTTTGCCCTTCTTGGGTACAAGAAAGTAGTGGGAGAACAACCACACCCTACTTCTGGCCCAGGAATGCGCTCGATGGCCCCCTTGGCCATGAGGGCCGTAACTTCCTCCTGCAGAAGTCGCAAGTGGTCCCCCGACACGCGGTGGTACTGCGGTGGCATGGCATTTGGGGTCATCTCGAAGGGGAGGGAGTAGCCCCTCCGGACGATATGCAGCACCCACCTGTCCGATGTGACGGTGCGCCAGTGGGAGAGGTGATGGCGAACCCTGCCCCCCACGGGCGCCACATGGGCCTGAAAACTCGGACTAGGAGGGTTTTGAGGCAGATGCTGCGGGAGCGGGTGCGGACTGGCCTCGCCGTTGTCCCCTGATGCCTCCCCGGCGGTTTCCACGGCCGCCACCGCGCTGAAAGTTCTGTTGAGCCGGCGTGTGGCTGGCGGCACTTGTGGGGGCGCCCCTTCCTTGGCCACAAAAGGAGCGAAAGGCACCCTTTTGCTGGCGCGGGGCCGAGAGGCCCAAGGACTTGGCCGTAGCCCTGGAGTCCTTAAAGCACTCAAGCAACTGGTCTGCCTGGTCGCCAAACAGGCGACTGCCATCGAACGGCATGTCCAGAAGATTAGCCTGGACATCGGCTGAAAAATTGGTGCACCTCAACCAGGCGTGGCGTCGAACCGCCACTGTCGTAGCCATCGCTCTGCCCAGTGTATCAGTGGTATCCAGTCCACACCGGATAGAGTACCGTGCCGCATCTCGACCCTCCGCTAGGGCTTGGGCGAGTTTAGCCCTGACCTCCTCAGGGCATTGTGGCAGCACGTCCGCAACCGCGTCCCACAGGGTGTGGGTGTAGCGGCCCAAGAGGCATGCAGTATTAACTGACCGCAGTCCCAAATTCAGGGACGAGAACACCTTCTTACCGAACTGCTCAAACCTCTTGAATTCCCTGTCGGGAGGAGCCGACGGGAATGCGGTCTGGGAGATGGAGGCCTGGATAACCAGGCTCTCGGGGTGGGGTGGGTCGACAGGAAGCAAGGGTCACCCGGAGCCGGGCGGTAGAGTCTGGCCACGTTCATGTCCACAGGCTGTCCTGAGGCGGGCTTGGACCAAGTGCCCAGCAGAACGTTACATAAGGCCTCATTGAACAGCAGCAGAGGCTTGACCGAGCTTGCCTGCGCTTTGAGGACCTCGGTGAGGAGATTAGTCCTCACGGCCGCTGAGGGGAGCGTAAGGTTCAAGGCCTTAGACGCCCGCATCAACACTACACTGTACGCTGCCCACTCCTCCGTAGCCATGGTAGGAGGGGAGACAAAACCAGTGTCTGGAGAGAGGTCCAGGCCACCGGCTTCCCCAAGCTCCACTGTCCAGTCCTCTTCGTCCTGACACTCCCGTGTCAGAGGGTCCTCAGACCCCTCCCAGTCCTTCTCGTCACCCAATTCCTGGTAGCCAGGATCAACAATCGGGGCCTGTTCAATAAAGTGGAATGTACCTACCGCCGTCTCATACGGCTCCCAACGGGGCTGTGTCGACGGCTGAACAGGAGCGACAGAAGGACTGGGGCCGGCGTCGACCGAAGTCGGCGCCGGTGGTGAAACCCTCAGGGACGGCGCCGTTGAGGTCGTAAGGTCGACCGGCGTCGACCCGGATCAGGATCCGGCCGGGGCCTGAGGCGCCGGGCCTGAAGGCGCCGGGGCCGAAGCCGCCGACTGCGTCGGTGCCAAGGACCCGACCGGCTAGGCCCCGGAGCCGGGCCCACTGGGACCGGAGGCGCCTTGGGGCCCGGTGGAGAAGAGAGCGACCTCATGCCCATGATGTACTGCTCGATCTCCTCCCGCGTCGCATCGTGCCCAGGGACCCGCAGTTGTGGGGCAGGATGTGGCGCTTGCGACTTCAGCGGAGCCGCGTGGGTGGTGCCACCCAAAACCCCGGCCGCGTCGGGGTGGTCGGAGGAGCGATGACGCCGCTACGACCTCTCATGCCTCTTACCTGAGGAGGAACCAGAAGACCGATGCCGACTTCCGGAGCTGCGAGGGCTCCGACCCCGCTCCCGTCTAGCCTTAGACGTCAGGGCTCGACAGTCGGTACAGGCACGGTCGTCTTAGTCGAGGCCTAGACACTGCAGACACCGGCGATGGGGGTCGGTATTCGACATCAGTCGACTACACTTCGAGCAGGGTTCGAGAGAACGACTAGAAGAGGATCAAAAATGATCAAAAAGTTTTAGTCAAAAAGTGACTAAGGGGTAGAGCTTCTCCGGATCTGCGCTAGCTGGCGCGGAAAAAAGAAGAACTGATGTCAGCGCGCATTGGCGGCGTCTAAGTACTCAGACGACGTCACTCCGGTGCAGATGACGCCAACGACGGACGCGGAGCCAGAGACAACGCCTAACGACGCGCAGTGGTATTGCTACGCAAAAATTTCCGGATCCAGTCTGACGCCTGGGGATATTCTAAGGTAAGGAATCTAACACTAATCTGTTTCTTTCAGATCTAGTGGACATCATATACCAGGCCAACTTCTCAGAATGTAGCATCAGCAAAACAACTACAATTATTATTAACACCACATGCAAAGTCACAACGCACAAAATACACATAGAAGCCATCAATGAACCACAAAAAAAAAAAGAAGCAAAGTGTGTCTACCATCACCAACCTCCATTTTGTAGCCTACCAAGAGTTAACCATGGCCCTAGTAGGCAATAAGGTGACCGGGTGACACAGCCAACATGCGTGGGGATTTAGCTTGGGTAAGACATTCCCTGTGGTAGATCCTTGACGAGAAAGCCTTTGGAGTTTTGAACATGAAGGGGTCCTAGTACTCCATTGACACCCTCCCATCTGGGAACCATGGAAACAGTCCAGCAGGCCCACATGCAGGTGATGGTGACACACAACCTGGTGGTAAGCAGGATCCCAAAAGCTTGCTTATAACAAAAACAAGCCCAATACCAGACACAGCACGAACATACAGAACAAGTCCGTGAGCGAGAGAGGAGGAGAGAGAGAGAGAGAGAGAAAAAGAAAGCGAGAGGAGAGAGCGAGAGAGTGCCCGGCAGTGTTGCGTGCGTGCAGAGAGAGCCCGGAGTTCGGCGTGCGTGTGCAGGCAGTCTGCTCTTTCTCGAAGCACATACTCGTGCTTGTGGCGTGCTCCTGCTCACTCCCGCACGGTGGATGCCACCGCAAGCACGAGTATGTGTTTCGAAAAAGAGCAGAACGACGACTAAAGGTCTTCTATGCAGCGCATACGTGCTGCTTAGGCGAGACCTAAAAAGAAAAAAACAATACCAAATACCATTTTCAGAACCACTTTTCAACTCCATTTTCGAAAACACCTTCAATGCTGATAATCTCACTACTTTCATCCCATAAAGAGCCAAGGGTACTTTTTCCCTTCCGTTTGACTCTTGCTTCACCTCATTCTCCTGAGGCTTAAAAACCATGTAAGGAGGGTTCAGATCACCAACTGCGTTTTACTTGTTCTCTGGACCAACTCTCTGGCACCAGACCTGCCAACTTGAACAAAGAACTCATTGTGTGAGTTGGGGTGCGGGGCCTTGTGCGAGAAGTACCTTTGAGGCACTTATGACCGCACCCTGCCCCCAAGCCGCTTCCAAAAAATAGATACATAAAAAGCTTGCTGAGGCTGGTGCCGATGTCCTGAGGTGTTTTTACACCCCCTTAATGGACGTCAGCAGTTGAAAGCCTAGGAAAACGAGCTGAAATCCATTATTTACAGTGGTTGTTCATCTCGTTTTCTCTGCAACCCTGTGATATCGGCTTCTCACCATTTGATGGGCGCGGATATCATATGTCACACAGTGGCACCCTGTGTGCTGGCAGGTCTGTGGCACGTAAATGTACATGGCGCAATTTGTTACTTTCGAGTAATAATAGTCTGTGTATAGCACACTGTGTGCTTAGTGCTTGTATACAGGACTTAGCAGGTTTAGTAGCGAGAGAAGTATAGTCCCGTCTTCCAATGCTTTTTTTGGGGTATTTGGGTTGCCTCCTTTCCCCAGTCCAGCAGGTCTGTCTCCAGTGACATGGTGCCCCCCCCCCCCCCCCCCCAACCCGGTCCCCCAACCATTTGAGCCAGACCAACATCCAACCTGCCCCCGACTGGTAAATCTAGCCCTTAAGAGAGATCCATCCACCCAATAGGCCAATTTCCCCTTCCATATAAGGGCGTCTAGATAAATTGCAGAAAGTTAAGGGCGCCTTACGGTGGTTTCTTCCTTGGAAAGTACAAGGACTACACCACAGTAAATTAGTCTCCTTTGGTCTTGGTCATATAATAGGGCCACCTCCTCCACTAGAACTGTAAGGCCTTAGGACTTGATCAAGTGACAAGGGCTCTCAACTTCTCCCCTAGTACAGAGATCACTATAAAGTCTAAGGGCTTAAATCAACTGGTGAGAGCTCTTAACTCTTCCCTTAGCACTGGGTTCACTAGAGCCTTAGGGATTGATCACACAACAAGGGCTATTAACTCTTCCAGTAGCACTGGGATCACTGCTCGGTCCTCAGGGCTTAGTCGCAAGACAAAGATGTTTGACTCCACCTTTCCCTTTTATAAACCAATTCCTCCGGGCATCCAGCCTAGGTGTCCAGGTAAAGCTTAAGGGCATCACTCTTCTTTGGGCATGTTAGGGCCTGAAACACAGCAATTACCAGAGACTGGCTCTCTACAACCCATTACTTAAAGAAAGCCCTCACCATGTTACTACCCACATCAGAGTCAGAACTAATCTCTCCTGAGATTTTCACTCTGATCCTTGTTGTATGCGACTTTATCCATGGTACAAGGCACTATCAGCTTTTTTGCATACCTGAGGCAGACTCTTGATTTGAGGGTTTATATCTATAATTCAGTACCAATTCAATTAATTTCAATGGTCCTAAAAGCACATAAACCACATTGTTCAATATAAAACATAAATAGTTAAAAGCATAAATATGATTAAAACCAGATTACATTATGAGAATGGTCATAAAAGCTCTAAATACAGCAGATGTTAAATAACTTAGTTAATAGGCATAATACAGCAGAGGATGAAGAAAGATAGCAGGAAAATCAACTGTTAAGATCCAGTTCTGGGTGTATGAAATACAGCGTATCACATCACTACAGCTACCATGGGTAGGTTCCCAGGTGGTACGCTGTATTTTGCCCTAACTTTCCACATATCCAATAATGTGTTAATGCAAAAATTAATGGCTTACTGAGATCAAATATAAGTATCCTTAAGGCAAATTTATATTCTCTAGTCCCTAGAGCACAGAGTTAATATTCAACATCGCCAGCTAAACTGACCTGCATCACACACAAAACCCCAAATACCTAAACAGCAAACTGGTCAAAGCTGGACGATCCAGATCCCTGAGAAGCTCCAACTCACTTCTTCTCATCCCTTCGAAATTCGAAATTCAAAAAGTCAACCACTCAGTCCTGATCCTTTTCTGGTAACGTACCCAGGATATGGAACTCACTCCCAATTGACCTCAGATGCAACCCCTCTTTCGTGTGCTTCAAAAGGGACCTGAAACTCCTTCTCCTCAAGAAATACCTTACAGTCCAAGTCAACGAATCAAGACTCCAATAACCTAGTTGGCTCCCTGCTCATTTGTCCATCATGGATAAGTGGAATTTCAACTGTTTCAACCTCCCCCCCTATCCTTCCCTGTATGCCTACTTATAATGTGATGCTTATATCCTCATGCACCCTTATGTCCTGCTATGCAATTTATGCTCAATTACAAAGTTTAGCTTATATCTTTATACATCCCTATGTCATGCTATGTAATGCACCTATGTATGTAAAGCGCTCTGATACCCTCGGGTCTAGCTAGCGCTATATAAAACCTAAAAAATAAATTAAAATAAAATAAAAAATAAAAAGAACCGTAATGGACACAAGCAATCTGTAACTGATATAACAGTCTGAAGTGTCAGCTGATAATGAGTGTTCTATCTCTGTAAAGTTATGATCTGAACAGTATTGACACTATTGATCCAAAAAAACAGACCCAGTAAACTGCAAATTTATTGAAAAAGAATAAAAACAAAGTTAAATAAAAAACAGGAGTGGTGTGGTCTCAGTACTTTATGCCAAGGATAAACCGGTCAGCATTATTGTGCTCTCTTTGGCTATAAACTAGGCAAGAAGGCAGAAGAGTATTTTTCTGTAATAGTCAATTATGGAGTCCAACACGGCAAGTGTCATACCTATGGTTTCCGGCAGGTGCAACAGGAGCTAGATTACTTAAAAAAACATGGAGATAGTAAAAAGTAATTTGTAGAACGGTTTACTTTATGAATTACTGATGTTAGGATCAAGAACACCCCTGGTTGAACATATTTTGAGAGGGTGTCTGGGTGGGCCCATGGGTGGTGGCAATCAAATGGCAGAGAGGAAAGGTTGTAAGTTCTTCCTAACTCAGTGTTAGAGGTGTTAAGGCAGGGACAATTGTGGCATATGCAGTTCTGAAAATTTAAAGGACATTCCAAATGTTCTCTGCATCTGGTTCACAGCTGTAAAAAAAGCTAACATCTTGAATGTGAAGCCTGCTAACTTGTAAATGCATCACTAGGATTAAAGCACACCCCTTTGAATTTACCAAGTTTTACCCAGGAGCATGAAGAAAAAGTCACACCTAACAAGCCATCAAACAGCACCCTCACTAATGGTGACTTTGTGAATTCTTCTTTGTTGGATGTAGCTTTGAGGCCACCACTGTTTCAAAGGACTGAGCTCTATAAACAAATACCCAAGTCTTGTTCATCAAGGCCACCCCCCAATCCCCAAAGGCATAACAAAATATTTGCACTCACAAGTGAGTTTACGTTTTGCCCCATTCAACTAGAAAGACTCGCAAATATAGATCTTTATCGCCCTCTTTTTTTCTCTCTTCCAAAGATAACTTTAGTTTCCATAGAGGAGGAGGAAGAGGAAGAAGAGGAGGAGGCGGCGGCAGTGGTGTGTGTGTGTATGTATATGTATGTATGTATGTATGTATGTATGTATGTATGTATATATATATATATATATATATATATATATATATATATATATATATATATATATATATATATATATATATATATATATATATATATATATATATATATATATATATATATCTCGTTGGCCTATGTGCCTTTGAATAAAAACAGTACATGATACTTTTTAGGGTGAGTTGGTCTAAGGACCCGTACAACTGTTGACGGTTGGCTGGCTTTATTGTCACTCAGTTGCTTGCTTCTTACTCAATGGATTGACTAGCCTATATTGTCTTTGTCCCTCACCTGAAACATAACTTCTTTACTTGTGACCTTCCACAGCTCACTTTAAGATAACTACTTTTATCTTTTTGGTTAAGCACTTGAGAGTGTATGTGTTTTTTCCAGCTGCCTCCCTTGTGTGCTTCTCTCTCCTCTCTGTGTTGCTCTCTCGCGTCCATCTGATTTTCTCTGACCTCATGCTGGTCTTGTTTCTCTTTGCTTAAGCACTCCATAGGTGCGTGCGGCTTCCTGTTTTCTTTCTTGTGTGCTTCTCGCTCCCTCCTTCTTGTTGTTGCTCCCTCATGCATGTGCTTCTCTACCCCTGGCACCTGTCTCTCATGTCTGTGAGCTTCTCTCCCCACCAATGATGGTCTCTCACCCATGTTTTTATTTCTAAAACATTATTTTATTGGTTTCATTTAACAGAACTAAGTGGAATAAAGGAAACTCCAATGTGGAGAGTACAGTGCTTCATGCACTACAATGGTACTGAGTGGATAGGTTGATGGTGTCCCTCAACACATGAAGTTGGGAAGTCATAATTGACCTTATCACAGTATATATCCATTACTAATAAACAGAGCCCTCTATTTCTGCCTCCTCCCTCCCTCATCGCCCCTGTCATACTGATCGAAGTAGTATTCCAAATTAGATAAGAACTTTCCGGAACCACTCTTTGTGCATTCTGATTTCCCTCTACGGGACCACACCCTGGATTGAGGATGTTCAGTGGTTCACCCGGAACCCTCCTTAGATAGAAGGGAGCTATCAGGCGTGTCCGTGTCTGTATCTGTGTACGTGCCCGGAGCCATAAGACTATGCACCAGGTGTTTCCATGCCCAGGGTCTATCCACTGCTTCCCCATCTACTTTTCAATTCACAGAGTAGTACAGCATGTTCTAGACCCACCCATTTTATCAGTTCCTCCCACCATTTATTCAGTCTCGGTCCCCCGGTAGCTTTCCACTGCAAGGTTAGTTCCAGTTTGGCTAAAATGAGTGCCAGGTCTACAAATCTGGCAGTGTTTTGCATTTAGCAAGATGTGGGAATCCTGCCAGGATACAAGGTGGTGGTGCACAAGAATCGCCCAGTGAGTATTATCATTTACACGGTCCATTACTGCTTCTCAGAATCCTTCAAAGATGCAAAGGCCCATACTATGTGGAACATTTCCGTCCCAGGTTCCCCACATCTAGGACAGGTGGCCAACACTTTGGTGTAATCTTACTGGGTGTGAGATAAGCCCTGTAAAGGAAATAAAAATTAATCAATTTAAATCTGGCATTACAAGATGCGTGTAGAGGCCCCTCTGACTGTTGGAAGGAGAATTGAGAGGCAGAAGAGCCCCCCCCGCATTAGAGGCTTCCGGTCCACACTTGGCAATGGGACCTCCAAGAAATCACACACTGAATCCGAACGACCCTCAACGAGCAATCTGATGGAGAGGGACATTTTATAAAGGAACCAGTCACTAGGAGGGAGCAACTCCCACAGCCTTGGCTCGCAGACACCAAGTTTGGGATAATTTGTGGGAGCTCCAAGCTAGATCACAGTGTTAACCGGATCTATCAATGGTTGCCACCAAGAGGTTTATGTCACTTGTGATCTCCCTGGTCACATGCAGAGGTAACAGATCCCCTTGCCTCTCAGAATCTTGAAGTTAATGTTGAGGCTAGTCCTTCAGTGGAGCAATCTGTAATTTCTTGTTGTTCCTATGTTCCGATTTTTCTTCAAACTCCCTGCCTGTCCTCAAGATGGTTAGAGTTATTGGGTTTGTGAGGAGGACTCCGTTGTACTCAAATAGTGTTATTAATCAACTGGTGCTTGTGATTAAGGCATTGACAATCACCAGAAACTGCTGCAACGAGAAATATATTGGATCAAGTACCTTACCACGATGTCCCCCATCGGGCTTAATGATAAATCTGATTTATCATGTTTTTTGTAGAAGATCAAGAGGAATCATGAGAGATTAGAGTAACAGCAAATTAAATTAACTACATGGTTATGTACAGGGACCATCCAAAACTAAACATAAGGATAGTACATTAACAGACGCAATAAACAAGAGTAATATTTATGTCATACCCCCATAAATAATGAAAACAATGATTGTATCAATAATTGTATATATAGTAGGTTGTGATCGGGTGCTTCCCAAACAAGCAATTTATAAATGAGTAGGGGTTTACAACACTTCATCATAGCACAATACTTCACATACAGCACAAACAATACAGTATAGTCAGCATGTCACGAACCCATTCTATGTGGATTGATTAGAATAGTTAGTAAATACGAGATACAGTTGTTTCAAGTAAGGTGTGACTGGCAGCATAAGATTATGAGGATCAACCATGTAGGAAACCGGCGAAGTGAGGCAGTTTAATATTTCCATAAGTTTAATAAAGGAAAGCATGAATTTACTATATATAACTTTGAGTCATTACAGTAAGTGAACAAAGTAGAGATACGGTATTGTGTACAAGTTTCACCATGCTAAGATGGCGTCCATAATAAGGGAGATCGACGGCAGTAGTCTCTTTGTTTTTAGTCCTTTGTTTATTTTGAAAACACCATGACGGGTGTTAAAACACACGAACGGATGGCGGCCTATGGTAGTGACCGGTAGCGTTTGACTCGGGACGGCGGTTTTCTTTCAACGAGGAACGGACGTAAATAAGAGGTACCATATGCAGCGGGCGGTAATTTGGAGATGATTTCCCATATCGGGTGTCTAATATAATGACACGACTTTTCTCTGTCTCGTTTCAGATTAGAGAGAAGACAAGAAAATAAGGTATGCAAATGACAACATATTAACGCAGTATTGTTCTCTAAGACCGTTTATTTTGTTTTTACAGTGGTCTAACTTTGAAATTGGAGAAAGGTAGGCTTTGATAAAGTGTTTTCTTTCCAGAGAGTAGTTATAACGTTCGGTTATTACTCGTTATGATAAGTGACAGTTACAAAAGTGTTCCTTTTTTTGTCAACAGATAAATAGCGGTCATTGTGGTATTTATGAGGTCAAACTATTTCACAAAGATCATTTCAATCAGGTATGGAACAATTACAAAACACAAACACACAAGCTCCCATGGACAATAAAGACACCAACATTTACATTTTTGAAATTTTATTTTTTTCAGATTCTCCCCTGATGAAGGCACTAATCAGGTGCCGAAATGCATTGGGCTCAACATAAACTTTGTGATCATGTAATAATGTAAAATGCTGAATTGAGATATCAATGAAAATAATGTTTTCTTTTCAAATGTAATTGTTGATAATGATAATTGTTTGAATTTTGTATATATTGAGAAAGAAAAATAAGGTTAACAAAAAAGGTTAACATTGAATGTGTAATTAAAATAAACAGAAATAACAGTAAAACAAGATTTAGAGTGAATAAGTGAATGAACAAACCTAAGGTGCGGAGCACCGAGTGAACAGTGCGTGATTAGATGGGTTAGTATACCCATCATAACTGTCCTCAAGATGGCCTCTACTCTTGTGTTTTAACCTTGACACTAAGTACTCTATGTGATCTAATGTTGAAGGCGGAAACAACTTAGAGCACACAATCAAATAACCTTTCACAATGAAGATGGAATCTTCTGATTGATCTCGGACTATGCCCCATGGACGGATTCTAAAACTGTTTTACCACGAAATACACCATTATCCCTTAAGTTACCACCATGGTGTGTGCCCTTTACCAAAGCACTCCTTCTCCCCTTGTTGGGGAGGGAATCCAGCATTTATACCCTAGAGTCTCAGAGAACCCCCTAAGAGAGTCCACATCGTCTAGGGAGCCACACACATCGGGGGTGTGGGGATTGGCGCCCCTTGCCAAAGCACTCCCTCTCCTCTTGTTAAGGAGGGATTCAGAATTTATGCCCTGGAGTCTCAGAGACCCCTCTGAGAGAGTCCACAGCATAAAGGGAGCCACTCACAGCGGAGGTGTGGGAATGACACCATTTCACTGGGATCACAAGACACTGTACGTTGGACACTGTTTTTCCTCGTCTCCAGATTGTGTTTCCTTCACCCTCCCCCACCTCTTTCAAGCTTTCCCTACCTCCCCTGCTCCTATCCGCTCTCTCCTGAATCTCTCTCCTTGCCTGCTTTTTCCCTTACATATTTGTTTTTAAAGCATGTAACTACACTCCAGCAACTTGTAACTATGCTCTGAAACTGTGTAATTTGTAACTATGTAACTGGTAACTATGCGCTGAAACAATGCTCATTCTCATGTAAGAACATTGGTGTGTTCATAGGAAGAGGGAGGTGCACTCCAATAAAGTCACTTGCGCAAATAATTTGTGTTAAAGTTCTTTTCTGTATGTATTCTTTTCGTGAAAAAACGGCACAGCCAACGCGTTTCGTTCCCCCAGTACCACGGGAACTTCGTCAGGGCTTATATAAAGAGCAATTAAAAGGTAAACTTGTACTAGAAGAGAAGTAATCTTCACTAAGGTTAGTCACCCTGGTAGATCGTTCCTAGCTGTCCACTTCCAGTTCTCGCAGCTAGTCACAATGATCAGAGTGACGGTATTTTTTAAAAGAGTAACTTCATTTGGAGTCCAATATCTATTATCAATCCATGCACGGGTATCCTCGTACGATCGAATTTGACCAAAAGGTCAATACCTAATTCTTAATTTAAGTCAAACAACCAGGCTCGCTGAAAGAGTATAGAACAGCAATGTCGTTATTTTTCAAAATGGCCGAAAAAGTCCAATTCCGAAATACAACTATAGTTAAGTACCGTAGTCAGTGCAAAAAACCCGGAATCGTAAGATGTTGTCTCAATATAGACGGATTGTATCTCCAAAATAATTAGCCAATATATTCAGTAGTCATCAGGATTCACTGCCAGTTTCAGACGTCCAATCAGTATCTACCACAACACCGTTGTCTATCGTAAAACGCAGTTCCAATTGTTAGAAACGGGAGGTGGGAAGTAAGTGTACCTCGTCTTTATAGAGACCCAAGGTCCACCAGGTAGGTCATCTGTGCTAAGGATGAGGAAAGTACACGGCACCTGTAATCCACCAGGTATGTCATCCGTGATAAGGATGAGGAAAGTACGCGGCACCTGTAGTGGGGTGGAATCACTACGTTCCTCTGGAGCCCTGGGCACTCTGATCATTGTGACTAGCTGCGAGAACTGGAAGTGGACAGGTGGGAATGATCTACCAGGGTGATTAAACTTAGTGAAGATTACTACTCTTCTAGAACAAGTTTACCTCTTAATTGCTCTTTACATAAGCCCTGACGAAGTTCCCGTGGCACTGGGGGAACGAAACGCGTTGGCTGTGCCATTTTTTTTCACGAAAAGAATACATAAAGAAAAGAACTTTCACACAAATTATTTGCGCAACTGACTTTATTGGAGTGCACCTCCTTCTTCCTATGAACATTTCGGTTTTCTTATACACCCTGTGGCAGCGGATGTCGAGAGAAGTAGCAACATCTTAAATATTGAAACTGACGGAATTCTAGTGCTTGACCTTGGTCTGCTGCTGTGTTCTTTGTATCTCTTAGGAACATTGGTGTGTATAGCTCGATATAAGAATGCAACCGCTTTGAAGCGACCCATTGCAGTATAGAGCTGTTGACAGATTAGTGAACTGCAGGTTCCAACTCTCCATTTACTCAGTGGTTTCGTACTGTTGCCACTATTGCCCACTGTAGTAGAATTGACCATCAGGAATGCCAAATGTCATTGATAAAAACATAAAGGGGAGCAATGTTCCATCTCTGTAAAGGTCTCCTACGCGGGCTATCCCATAGGTGGTCCACCCTGCTATTCCTTTAAATGCTCCCTCACGGGCTATTAGTCCCTGTACGGGTTTGCTGTAAGCAGCCTCACCAGCATTGATATACTAACAAGAGTTCCTTTGAGGCAGTGGGCATGCACTGCGTGGGGCTTTGACCAATTAATGTGCAAACTCGACACTGTACAAAAATCCCCAAAAGATCTATTGCCCCAGAGGAGTTTAGTTCTACATCTCAGAGGAACATCAACATGTCATTGGCATACAATGCTGCATAGTGCTAGTGTCATTTAATTTCTAATCCACAATAAAATTTACTGTGCAGCATGCCAGTGGTTCCACCGCTATGGCAAGCAGTAGTGGAGAAGGGGGCACCCCTGTCTGGAACCCTGACCTACCGGATAAAAGACACATATGGTTCTACTGGTGCAGACTCGCGCTGTAGGACCGGAGTAAAGGAGTTTGGTCCACTGGATAAACCCATAGCCCAGACCCATCTGTGCCTTGAACCAATACAAGAAATCTCAAATCAGGTTGTCAAAGGTCTTTTCTATGTCTACTGTCATAACTGCTGCTGTTCTCTTGTCCACAGAGTCATCATTCGTAATCAAGAGGATCCTACGAATAGTGATCATGGCCCTAGGATAAAACCCATTTCATTGGTGTGGATCATGGTGGTATGTGTTGAAGGAGACGAGTTGCTAGTATGTGACTAAGGATCTTATAGTCTTATAGTCCACATTTAACATGGATAAGGGGAGATAGACTCAAACATTCGAGGAAAGGGCAACATGATTTCAGGATTTTTCCCTCACCCATGTGCTCATGTGGTGTTCTCTCCATCTTGTGCTTCCTTCTCCTCCTCCCCCACCCTCAATGTGCTGCTTTCCCCTTTTTGCTCCCCACCCGCAGCTCCGTTAGCCCACAGCTCCATCAACACCAGGATTCTGATGCATGTGCGCTTAAGTGGAATGGCAGAACCACCATTGCACTTTGTTATTTTGACGATGCTGCAAGCCAAAAGGTTTCAAAGGTGAGACCCATTGACTTTGCCAACACATGTTTTTAAATTGAAAAATTATCTCCAACTAGCACTCCATCACTCTTCCTCCCTTCATGCATGCAACAATTCTCACTTCATAAGTATTCTAAAATTATCACCTAGTTTTCAAAGAGTTCAAAAGTCTTTTCAACTCTTTGAAGCAGACGCATGGACGGAACTTAGGTTATCAAGCCACGTGAACTCCCTGAAGTAGTCCCTTTGGGACGAAACGGGTCGGCTATTGGATTTTATCTGCCGGACTTGTCTTTACGTGAAAGAAAAACCAATAAAGAACTTATTTGAAAAAAAGAAACTACATTGCCTTGGAATTTTTCCGACGAATATACAAAGACTATTCTCAATTTGAATCCTACAGACTTTACTGTTGATTGCACAACTTTTAACAGTTTGAGTAAGAAGGTTTCCCTGTACAAGAGAGATTCATTTCGTTAAGATTTCTATTTCCATTTTAATCACTATTTTTACAAAAAAAGTTGGAAAACAAAGCCCTTCATCTCAAATGCCACAGCTTTACATTTCTCATTGCACTTTTCATAAAGAAAATGCCCAAAATGGCGAACACAAACATTATTAAGTATTTCATGTAGATTAAATGGCATGACGATGTCCACATGACAATGTCCATGTTTCATGCAGTGACATCAATGCAGACATGAGTGATTCAGTGGCACCACTTATTCATCCTCACTAATTTAGCCTCTGCTCATATAAAACCACTAGCATTCACTTTCTCAACGCAGCCACAGCATCACTCAGCCCCTTCTCACATTTATCATCACTAGGGGAATCACTATAATTCAATCGCTTTCTTCAGTAAAATTGTACATGGTAGCATGTATCACAGGAAAGAAAGAACAGATGCAAATTGTTTGTTTTCCCTTGTCCGCTTAGTATGGAGGCCATGCAACGGAGTGCACAGTGTTATCGATATTTTCTTTTTTCAAGATGAGACTACTGCATAAAGTAATATGGCAATGCTTTATTTGCCATCATAGGTTATTTTGTTGAAAAAAAGAGGTACCTTAAAGTTGCAAAAGAAAGCATCGTCCTTGCACGATATTTTATCGGACTAAAACTATGGCTTACTTGTCAGGGTTCTTCACTCTAAACGTTGCATTGATGGCTTTTAATCTCGAATCTGCCTGGAAAGCAAACAAGAGCAAGTTAATTTCAAATACTAAAGAAATATTTGATTTTATATTCTTTTTTTGGGATAAAATGAATTAAGATGCGTGGCTTGTTAATTGAAAGCATTTCTGTGAACTCTTTTAAACTAGGAAAACATTGCAAGCTGTTCTCTATTGTCCCCACCCCTCATCCCTTGACTCATTATTAGTGATAGCTTTTGCTATTCATGCCAAAACAACTGGTCTGCAGAGACACATCTGTACACGGACACCATTCACAACTGATATTTCCTTAAACACAGCTCAATCTTCGATCGCTGCTCTTCGACATTCAACAAAGTCAAAACCTCTACGTCTGCTTCCAACTGAGGCAACCACCCAGAATGTGGCCAGGTCTAAAGTCTCCTAAATAGGCCCTCATTAAATGGCCCCTCACATCCGGTGTCTTTAGTGCCATCTACTTACAAGATCCAAAGCAGCAAAATGCCCTTCGATTCACTGGGGGTACTTGGGATTTAATACCGCCACCTCTTCCCCTACGCAGCAGCGCGATACGATCTTTTTTTATTGTAGACTTTTTTATTAATTTTAATGCAATTATTTCAGGAGAATTCATGACAATACATCAATCCGAACGCATATGCCTGCTAATACAACATGTTTCCACCCCAAACAGAAATAAATACATTGCATCGTCCCATACTCATATGGTTCATAATATAACACGATTGCCCTCCCGAACAATCGTAAATACAAGCCCAGTAAGCTCTAAATTATTTCTCTCCTGCTCCCAGAACTTATAATGGCTGTACTTCAATTCAGTCCCTAGTCGTTTTACATTCTAAAGTGCAAAACGTCATTAAAGAGTGCCCGTGGCACACAGCTCCGCCTCCTGGCGACTTAGATATCGTCACAGGATAATCATAGCTCAACGATGCCTGCGCCAGAGATATGTTTATCCGACGTTGTTTTTTGTTAGCACTGTAATTTACTGTAATGCGCAATATCCTTGAATCTAACTAACTAGCTATGAAGAACCAGCAATGCTTGATCTAATGTATGGGCCACAGTGTTCAGATTTGGCCTCTTTTGTATCAATTTCAATTTCAAAGAGCTTTATTCGATTATTAAAAAAAACAATCATAAAAGCATATACTTATACATATTCAGAATAGATCATTAAAAGCTAAACATTTTACAGATTTGGTGCAGCTCGAAAATACAATAAAACAGAGTTATTAAAATATCATGCTTTTCCTTGCTGCCACAGATTTCAAGATGAACATGGCTGTATAAAAACAAATGTCAGGGTCATCTAAGGAGAATAATAATCTCATTGCCGAGTTAATCGTAGTAACTGTCTGTTATAAAAATAGGGGTTTTAAATAAACAACACGAAGATGTTTATAAAGGTCACACAAGAATAAAAAATGCACAGTACTCTGGTGACCCCATCACAAGGATATGGTATAGAGGGATAATTTTTCATATCTGGGAATGCCACCAAATGGTGGACAATTCCAAGTCTTAATCTGGTAAGGACAAAACGATGGGATGGTCTGGTGACAACCTTTAGGTATTTTGAAAAGCCAGATGAATCCCGATTGGAGTAATAATACTGAGGGATAGATAACAACATTGTAGTGTCTCTACGCACTTGAGCTATTCTTATACAGATAGGAGCACTCGAGTCCTTTCTTAGAAATATCGGAGAAGCTCTCTTGATCATCCAGGAGATTGAGATTGAATAAATCCCTGGCAGTTGTCACAACATAATCAATCCAAGGAATCGATGTGCTTTTATCTAGGCGAGACAATCAGTGATGATACTCCTCGTAAAGCTAGTTTCCTTTTTATGCCATATTGCTCTCCATACCATCAACGGTCTTAAACAGATTAAATCTGATAAAAACTCTAGGCCCATTTCCTGGTGAATTATTACTGTGGAAGCAGACTTAGGCAGGCATAACAATCTTTTTAGAAAACTATTTTCTTCTATTTGCAAATCTTCGTGGCGACAATGCCCCCAAACACCAGATCCGTATAGCGCAACAGCAACACATCTGCAACGATAAATGTGTAGCATGTCATATATGCGCCGGTCGCCAAGTTTATTTGCAAATTTAAAGACTCCATGAGCCCTTTTGGACATCTTGGCCTTTACATTAGATATCTCCTCTGACCACAGACCGTTGCTACTAAAAGTTATGCCCAAATAACAGAATTTATTTACAACTTCTATTTTTTGTCCCTCTATAGGGAAAGATTTCAGCTTCCTCATTTTCTTTCCACATGGCATAATGAATGTTTTAGTATTATTGATTTTATCCATCAGTTTCTGTAAGCCTCTAGGGGCTCTGGATAGGAGCACTGAGTCATCAGCATAAAGTAAGATGGGAACAGCATGACCATCGACTAACGGGGCATCAGAGTTGACTTGCTTGAGCTCAGAGTCTATTGAGTTCATAAAAAGGGAGAAAAGGAGGGGCGCAAGGACACAACCGTGTCTTAGACCTAACTTAACACTGATACAATCAGTACATTCCCCCCCTTGACCATATCTAATACGGGCAGAGAGTTTAGAGTACAATCTAGCCAGAAAGTAAATAATATCTGCTGGGGCACCTTGATCTAATAAGGTTGACCATAGCAGCGTGTGATCAACGAGGTCAAACGCGCTGCTTAGGTCAGTGAAGCAGAGAAAAAGCGAGCCCTTCTTAGCACGGGTATACTTCCCAATTAGGAGGTCTAAATTAATGCATTGTTCCACGGTACCCAGACCCTTACGGAATCCGAATTGGCACCGTGCAAGAATACCACTACCCTCGGCCCACTCTTCTAATCTGGCCAACAGTACCCGGGTCATAGTTTTAAGTGATGAATCTAAAAGGGAGATAGGGCGGTAATTTTTAGCATCCGACCTATCCCCCCTTTTTGTATATCGGAATAATTACAGATTCACCCCAAGTGGGCGGTGTGCTCTCCAGGACTGCTGCATTAAAGACCCTAGTCAGGACTGGGCCCCAAAATGATGAATCTGCCTTATATAGGTCTATGAGCACCCCGTCAGGGTCGGGAGCCTTCGCTACCTTGCTAGTCCTAATGGCAAGTTCCACCTCCGAAACTGTAATGCTTAGGGGAAGAATTGGCCATGGATCCGCCTCTACCCGGGATAAATACACCACCCTATGTGAGTCAAAAATGCTGGCAAAGTGAGCGACCCAACTGTCCTCGCTGACGAGAGCAGTGAGGATAGGGGTTTCATCACTCTTAAGAAAAGGGCAATTAACCGTATCCCAGAATAGTTTGCTGTCCGATAATTCGACGGCCTGAGACAAATTAGCCCATGCTTCCTCCTGCAATTCCAACTTCCGACGTTTTAAATGCCCCTTATAAACGGCCCTGAGGGTTATGATACTCGACCTATCTCTGGGCCTTCTAGATAGAGCCTTCTTAAGCTTCTGCAAATATTCAGTGCACAAAGAATCAAACCAACCTATCCTTAGTTTGCCATTAGTACGCTCAGTAGAAGTCAGGATATTATCAACTATATTGTTAATCCTGTTGAAACTAGTTAATATGTCACATGAATCTGTGCTTTCGTCCAAGCAAGAGCACAGATCGGGCAGACAGGCCGCTACAATATTAACCAACAACTTAATCAGAGTTATCACCCTTCCATTTTATCCTGTGACAGTTAGGTCTAAATGGGACGATATTGATAACAACAGTTTTAGCTGATGCTACTTTATTACCCCAAACTAGCAACATCACTGTAACCGTGCCATCGATGAGCTCCTTACTTTTAGGAAGGCGGTTAAAACTTTTCTTTTCCCCATCGCCCCTTAGTTCTGTTGCCGTTGTGTTGTGTTTCCCACCTCCTGTCCGGTTTTTTGTTCTGCTCTAGCGCCAGGACGCCCCTTTGCTGGGGCAGCTGTGCGCTCAATAAATCAGGATAACATAACATAACATAACATAACATAACATAACATAACATAACATAACATAACTTATGGTCACTGATAGCAAGATCCAGTATAACCGGAGAGTCACAGTATGTACTAATATCAGCTGAGACCAGTAAATGATCAATGACTGAGGCCGAATTCCTCCCTGTAAAGGTAGGGACAGGGTTTCCATCACCGTCTCCTATGGGTTGTAACACGACCAGATCAAATTTAGCAAGGGCGGAGTTCAGCGATTCACCATAAGTGCTATGCTTAAAATGGGTGTACCCTTCTCCTCTATCATCATATATCCTGCATACTTTTGTTGAGGAAAAGGGACACAACGGAATATTAAAATCCCCACCCCAGATGAGTTCAAAGTTAACATGATCAGCCCGAACAATCCCATCCAGGGCCTTGTCGACCTTACTAACCACGGTCGATCGCGCAGGGTCGGGCAAGTTATTATAAAAATTTATCAATAAAACATTACGACCATTCCTATGTCCAAGCCACAGCAGTTGGGAGTGACTTCCGATCACATATCTTATGACCTGCACAGGAAATTTAACAGAAAGCAAAATAAGTAAACCCCCTTTAGCTCTGCCCATATTCGATCCCTGTGCTGGGAGATTATAGGCAACATAACCATCATAGCGAATATCATCTACGCTACAAGTCTCTTGTAGACACAGGATATCATATGATTCCACTGTATCTCTCCACCCAAGGGCTTCCAGTTTGCTATTCCATCCCTCAATATTCCAACTTGCTAAATTGTACCCTTGGCTTTCTTTTTCTTTTACTTTTTCATTGACTTTTTCAATCCCTACCTCAGGGATACCACCTCTATCCCGGTATATAATATCTCTAGCCTCTGTATTTGCTAAGTTACTACTACATCCTTGCATATAGGGTAGGCCTATACTATCAGTGGTACCCTGGACAAAATGCTTGTGCAAGTCTCGGTCTTTATCTCCGGCAGGGCCACAGTCCTCAATGTTATTAGGTAATACATAATCTAACAGCTTCGGAGAAGCAACAAATACTTCTTTAGTGCCCTCCTTCTCCTTGGGGGATCCTGGTTCATTAGTGGAGGGATGCAGTCAGTCCACAGCTTCAAGACAGCTAAAACGATTAAAGTTAAGAAGGTGATTCGGGGTATGCATAGGGAACGGTCTACTCCATTTCCCCCTATATCCACCTCGCCTTTCCACTCTCGTCCATTCATTCGGCCTCCTCTTAGCTACCGCTGCTTTAGGTGGTGGATAAAAATAGGCTAGTGGTAAAGACTGGATAGTGGTATCCAGTTCCTGGTTAGGCCAAGCACAAATATAAGAAACGGTACTGGGGTCTCTGAATGTAACCACTATGCAATCCCCATCAATATTTTTTGTCGTTCTGCCTATCGACGGAGTTCTCCTCACCATTACAATCTCGCTCGAACTTTGGGGGGACAGGGGTCTATTTAGGTTAAGCCAACTGGTTACCTTGTTTTTCAGAGCAGCAAAGGGCTCCTTTGCATGTTCGCTCAAGACGGGGACTCCCGCTAATATAACCACTAGGGGGTTAGCTTCTGGGGGAAAGTCCGGAGTTAGTAGCCTACCCTTCAAATTGTTATCTACTTGCGCCTGTCCCTCGTATTGGGCACCTGTGTTTGTGGGATTAGCCTTAGCTGCCAATAGGGGCCCAGCGACTGTATCCCCACAAGGCTGGGGTACTGCGCAACTAGGGTTTCTTTTGCAGATTGGTTGCGTGTGGCAGGTATAGTTACAAGTACTTCATTGTGGGTGTTCTGGGCTGGCCAATGGTCGTTGATACCTCGGTAGGCTTTGTGTTAGTCACCAACCTGTCCAATGAAGTGGAGTTGGCTTTCACCAGAACTTCCAGTTGATCTAGTTTATTGTTAATCATCCTGGTTCGTTCTAGTAAAGGAAGCATTAAGGATTTCAATAAAAATTCAATTTTTCCCAGGAATACATCATTTGTACTAAAGTCCGTACTGGGGTTAATGTTTGAAGTGTACCCCATAGGTAAACTAGTAAATAGGGGATTAGGAGCCAACGCTGGGGGGGGGGGGGGGGGGCGGGGGGGGGGGTCAATTTTATAGATAGTTTTAGAAATTTTAGACACATTCCCCCTTTGGGAGTCACCCTTTCTTTTCCTTTTACCATTATTATTGGTTGTTTTTGACCCAGGGTTACCATTTTCTTTTAGCATCGGGTTAGGGTTATTTGCAAGGGGACTTAATATAATAGGGTTAGGAGGGAAAGTATTAAGTAAAGAAGGCGACCCAGAAAGTCCACTAATTATAGTGGAATTTAGGGTATCCTCTACTAGATCTACTGAGCCCGGCACTGCCGATATGGAACCTGTTTCGGGGCGCTGGGCAGACGTTAGGTCAGAGAAAGTTGGGTTAGGAGAAACAACAGCCCCTATAGCGTGCAATGACGAGCGCTTTCCTGTGACTAAGTCTAGGGAAAAACGTTTTTCAGTCAAGGCAATTTCTTTATCTAATATGGCTGTAGCACAGGTTAAAAATTGGTCAATTGTTCCGGTAACAATCCCGCCTGAAGTTGTGGCTGTCACATTCCTCCCCTTCCCTGAACGAAGGACCATGGTGACAAGTAAAAACAATATAACAATATCCTATCAACTAAACACCACAAGCTAGGCACAAAATTTGAAAGGGACGGGGTCCGGCCCGGCCTCTGCCGTCCTCAGACGGCCCGTCCTTTGCCCGGGCTTAGCCCCGAGCTAGGTACCGCGCACGTTTCGCGTATCGCGGGTTTGAGCGTGATTAAGTAGGAGGAGGCGGGGCGGGAAGAGTCACCAGGTGCGGCCGGTGGAGTACCGCAGTCACTGCTGGGACTCGCAGTCCCGCTCTGTCCGATTTCCTCAGGCAGTCACCCTCAATGTCCAGGTCCAATGTCCGGGTGAGCAGGGAGTAGCTTCCAAATCTCCCGGCGAGCACAGAAACAACCAAACACTTCTTGCCTCCCCAACCGCGACTACGAGCGGCATCATTATGTGGCGCTCGCCAATTGTAGCACTGATTAATGAGCTATGGTTTCTTATAAATGCTAATAAAAATGTGTTGAAACAAAAGAGTGCCCGTGCTCCCTTAAAGTGGAACTATTCCAGGGAAAGTAAACTAATCACAAAATATATCATCCCAAATTTATACGGCTTATAATGAAACATTCTTCCTCCCTGAATAGTCGCACATAACCTAATACATCCTTCTGTGATCAAGGGAGTCATATTAAAACTTTTTTTCCCCATCCGAATCAAAATCCTTCCTCTCCTCCTCCAGGCGCTTGCAGTGACAGTGATTTAATTCAATCCCCAATCATTGTACATGATAAAGTGATATAGGTCAAAAAGTGCTGGTGCTTCATTAAAGTGCCAATGCTGCAAGCCAATCTCATTACTAATTACAATACACATTCTAATACATGATTAAACCCTAAATATGACAGTGCACAACCATCTCCAAAGTGCCTTGGCCTCTATGAATATCACTGAAAACTGTATTAGAGACCATGACGCTATTCCATCAAGGCCCATTTTCTCCATTTCTAGGGCTATTGTAAGGAGCGAATAACTCTAGAGTGAAACCAGGCTTTCCACTTGCTGAGATTCCACTTTTGTCCTCCCATTTTGCCAGCCGAGAGTGGGGGGGTCCAATAAGTGCTAATCAGCGAGTGGGCCATCAGCATTGCAATGAATGTAAAGTGGTCTGCATCATTTTGCCCGGTCATCTCACCGTCCCAAACACCAAGAAGAGCCATTTCCGAGGTAGGATGAACGTCCCATTCAATTGTTCTGCCTACTACCTGGAACATACCACTCCAAAAATCTGTAAATGACCACAGGTCCAGACGTATGCAGCTAATCCCTTACTTGAGCACTCTTCTTGCAGTTTCTAGAGGAGACCGAAACACCCTCTTCACAAATTGCGGAGCATCATTCCACTGAAGAAAGCCAATCGATGTAAAATGGCCCCCCTAAGGGTCGAGTAAATAAGATCAAAATGCCTTACCCAATATATTTCTTTAAATTTTATCCCCATATGGTTTTCCATTTTGATCTTATCTTCAGAAGCATGTCATCTGCTCCAAGAGACAGTTCTCTGTACAAATAACCCAAAGTAGTATTGACTTTTCATCCGCAACAGCGGACTAGTCCTATATTTTAAAGAATCAACATCCTCCGCTGATAAATTGCTACAAATAGCCCTTATTTGGGTGTACATAAAAACATGAGAATGCACATGAGCTGTCTTTCCCAAATAAAAGGCCTGGGGAGGATTTCAGCCTCGCCCCTTAAAAAAAAATCCCCTTCCTTTGTGTTAGATAAATCCACCCATTTTCCTATTGTTTCTTCAGTTCGAGCACAAGAGGGAGAGTCACAATAGCACAATGGAGTCTGCATTAACCTGGGGGATTCGGTTTTAAATAAACACTTTCTTTTTGAACAGCCAGAAACAATGTAATAATAACTTATACCTGACTTTTGTTTTGATGATTTAGGGATTAAGACACACTTTCTAATATTGACCACCCTCAAAAATTCTTCACGATCAGTAGAAAAATAGAGTTATCAAAACTGGAGGTGCACATTGGGAAACGCCGCAATTGTAAGATGAATTATGCCATGTAGTATTTCTGGAAATCGGGCAGTCCCAAACTTCCTCCCCTCGTGGGCAGCTGTATCACTTTCAGCTTCACTCATGGGCGTTTCTGCATCCACACGAAAGATGAAGTGGCTGGTTCCAATTTTTAAAATAAGGAAACCTCTAAACTTGCAAGGAATGGATGACACTAGGAAGAGTAACAGGTGTAGAATTGACATTTTAATCAGAGCAGCTCGCACAATAATTAGTACGGACAGTCTTCTTATTTCTGATAAATAAAACAATCATTCTCTTCAAAGGTTTAAAATTGTTAACATTTTCCTCTGGCTCCTCTGAGTAAAAAAAACAAAATCCCAAGTACCCTTTTGGACCTTCTCTATAATTTTCCTTTAAAACTAATGGAAGGACATCCGGGTAGGTGTTAAACAGCAGACATTACGTGTTTGCCTCATTAATTTTATAGCTCATATATTTGTAAAGGTCTTGATCAACTGAAAAGCCCTACTTATTCATATTAAGAGTGGCTAGAAATAGGACCATGGCGACTGCATACAACTTAATTTTAGTGCGTTGGCAGGGGAGGTGATATTTATATACTGGGGAAAACTGTGACGGAGGCTGAATAGTAAGGGAAATAATAAGGAGAGCAGCCTTCACTGGGGCCACAATTCAAAATAGTTTAGCCTGCCGGAGAATTACTAATTATTAACTGTACTGTTGCCCCTTGATATAACAACTGAACCTTGATATAGTAAATGAATAATAACTGTAAACTGGGATGGGAATTGAAAATGGCCCGAAATTCAAAATAAACACCTCCAGTTTATGAGATCTAAAGACTTCTCGGCATCTAGCAGAATGACCACAGCTGGAATGGCATCTGCCATCACCACATCTATAAATTCAAACATAAAATGAGCATTAGAGTATACATTTGGCCACTGATGTAACCTTTCTGATCCCACGCTATAGGAAATTGGACAAACTTGTTGATCCGATTAGCGAAAACTTTGGTGTAAACCTTATAGTCCGAGTTTAGGAGAGTTATGGGTCTATAAGAGTTTGGATCCTCAACCTAAATTGCTGGCTTTAAAAAACTCACCATAACCCCTTTCAGAAATGAATTAGGTGCCCGACTACTAGCGAGCAGATGATTAAAAATGATAGTCATGGGGCCCTTTAAAATGGATATAAATGTTATACAAAACTCAGAGCTGAATATGTCCTCCCGGGTGCTCTACCATTGGGAAGCTGTCTTATATTCTCTTCTACCTCCCTCTGAAATAGTTAAAACTAAGGAAGGGTAAAAGACGGGGATTACCTCAGTGCTCCTCTGATGATTAACACATTATACCAAATACGAAATATATATAGTAGTGGTGCAGACAAAGGAGGAATATTCACCCTTCATTCATAAATAGGAACCCTAAGCAGGATCCTATACATGTTCTTATAAATCCAATTGGCACACATTGATAGTGTAAACGTTCAGTTCGTATTCACAATAAACCTTTTAGTTAGTACATTCATTTAAATTTCGAACTACACATGTCAATAATTATTCCAGTTCTTGGACTCCACAAGTCATTTATTTTGCTTGTTTACAAAACTGATTCTTCCCAGTAGCCAACACGTTTCGTCGAAATCATCAACTTTGTCAGGGCTTGTTGCCTCTAAAAGAGTCAAGCTAATAGCACAGCCGTGCCATTAAAGAAGATCTCTTGCCCAACTTATTGTATTAAGGAGACTCATAACGTTCTTCGCATGGACGCATCCTAGGTACGGTAGTTCCAATGTCAAAGAAAATTCAGTTAGTATGGCTATTCTCCATGACGATCTACGTGACGGTCAATATATACATTCCTGGTCCTGTACTGGATCCGTGTAGGCCTGGTCTCAGCCAAAGATAATACGCTGGAAGTACAGGTTCTTCTTTGTCTACTAAAATGCTAAATAAAGTTGTTGAATTATTTTATTTATTTATTTAAGATTTACTTAATTTCCTTTACCATTTCCATGCACTGCCCAGTTTGTTGGTTCTTCATTCTGGTGATCAAATACCTGTTAACCCTCTCTTTTGCTCTCCAGAATAAAAATGTACCCCATCCACATAGACTTGTTACAGAAAGGTCTGATTATCGACCAATGCGTTTCAGAGGAAAAAAATCCCTTATCCTTTCTTTTGTAATATTCTACCTATTTACTGAAGCGAATGACCCTAGAGACTGATCAGCTGTATCTGCTTCTGCGTGAAGGGTTGCTAGTTAACTAGCACAGATACTTAGGGTTCAGCATCCTCTTCCTGTCGTTTAAAATCCCAATTTTTTTGCGGGTATGTACTCCAATAGGGTTTAGACCCTTGATTCCCTAATTAGTCCCTCTTTTACTTCTTTCAGAATGCTTGTATCAAAATATGGATTCCCCCGATGGCACATTTAAAAGCCTCTCAATTAAGTGATAAATCTCCTGATGCCTCATTGGACATAAAGAAGCGAACGATCTCTAATGTGATCAGATCTATCACATCTTCTTTCAGAATAATTACTTTATTCATCACCCAACTCTTAATGCTGCTTAGTACAGGGATGGCACATTGTAGCACTACCGCCCAATGATCTCTCAAGTCGTTAGCACAGTGCAAGATATCAACAACAGCGAAAGAAAAGAGGTTATAAAACAATATTGATCCGAGAAGCAGTGGAAAACCGTTTAGAATAATAAGTGTAGGGCATAACTTCTGCCTTGTTTACCCGCCACTAGTCCACCACCCCTAAACAGAGAGAAATATCATAAAAAATCTTTTCGGTATGCCTCTTCCTTTGCATCCTAAGCGGGTTGGAACAGTCTAAACCCAAAGTCGCCCCAAATTAACTACCACCCCAACGTCAATAAATGCATCAGGTTATCAGTTACCGGGCCACATCAAGAAGCAAGGATAACTTTATGATCGTTTATATGTAATGGGATTATTTCCCAGTGCCCCATATAATCTGTGATAAGTGGTCGATATCTCATTTGCTGCTCTTTTTTAACCCACATTGCTACTCCTCTTTGGATGGAGTTAGCAGTCCCAGTGCTTAAGAAACTGTACCTTGTTGGTCTCTTCCCCAATATCCAATGAGTCTCCTGCAATAAGATTACTCTGGGCTTACAATTAATGGAGCAAGCAAAAATATCTTCCCTCCACACACTTTTATTAAGCCCATTAACATGGAGACTAATTACCATCAAGGCCACCATCCTAGGGATCCATAATGCACTGCCATAATCTAACAGTCAGCCCCATTATGAAAGGGGGCTCTATCCCTAGCCCCGCTAGTGTCTCACGTTTGTCATTTTTTTCATCACTTTTGGTACAACCAAGCCAATTTCCTTCCTTGGCCTCCTCTACCCCCATCTCTCCTCCTGACCCCTCCTACAGCCCTCCTCTGTTCACCCAACCTGCCATCTCCAATCACTCAAAGCTCACACAAAACCACAGAAACACCTATCCCACGAAAGCCAAGTCCTCCCTTTCTTTCTATATAGTCAGTGCACTGGTTAGGTACTTGGTGCAGCTTCAGCATCTGGGTCCCTTTTAAAAAAAAAAAACTAACTAACCCCATTCTACAAGCTAGCCTGGGCCTCCTTCATTTTCCAGCTGAGAGAGAAACTTTTTTGCCTCTTGCACTTCACAAAAATCTGAAGGCTCCCAGCCCATACGACTTTCAGATTGGCTCGTTGGATTACTTGAGCTTGCTTTAATCGTATCAATCATCTGCTCAAACTCCAACCATCAGCGAGAGGTTTCAAAGGACACATCAGAAAAGATTCGGAAGGAGAAATCCTTCTCTACATTTAGGATTTTACATTGAGTAGCTTATCTCAGGACTTTTTCCCCGAATATGGAAGCCTTGAAAGAACACCAATATTGTGCAAGACTTTATCCCATCTTTTGGCACCATTCGTGAGGTTACTCTATGAGCTCTAGCTACAGATAAACCTGATAAAGGCTCTTTCAGCACATAAGAAGTAATCAAATTAGAAAATGCCTCTGCCATTTCCAAATCTCTATCCCATCTCTTCGGGATACTAAACAAATGCAGGTTAGACCTCCAAGATTGATTCTCTAAATTCTCAATCCTTTCAACCAGAATTCTCATCTCATTCTGTATATACTGATCCATCTGAGTAAGATTAGTGAGTACATCCTCCAGATTAAATCATCTCTCCTCCATCTCGGTCTGGCGGATATTCAGATCCATAATTTTGGTCTCTATTGCTTCTAATTTTTCTTCCAATTTATTAACCATGGTATTTTAAGCTGGTTTCGTTTTTGGGGCTTCCTTTACGAGGAGCTACAATATGTAGAGAATTTTATTTCCAACCCTCCCAAGTCCGACACAGTGGGATTCGGTGCAGTAGATGCACCTTGTTCTATCAAGTTTCCTACCAACATCCATGCTTGCTCTCCGGCAGTCTCCGAGCAGATTGATAGAGAGTCAGTGAGATTCCAAGCCTAGTTACTACCTTCCATCCCACAGCTGGAATGGTAGTTGAGTTGTCCGTGGGGAGGGAGCACTTTCCCATCTCTAATAATATCCTATGGTTTCTCTCCCAAGTTGGAGTAGAGTGCCCCCTTCTCTATACATGCCACCTTTACAGATTAGGCCTCCAAGCCCTCCATCTTGCCAAGCCTCTAGAAAATGGAATATTGTGTTCTGCTAGAGGGGCCTTCCCGATTAGGGCTGGCCTCAGATAAAGGGGGGGAGAGTGAAGACGGTGTCTCCAAAGGCCCTCAGTCCTCCAGCCTATCCCAAGGCATAACTGATCTGCTCTTCCTCTCTCCTCTGGGTCTTCTTTCTCCCGCTGCCTTTCTGGGCTCCCAGACCCCCAACTCGAGCCCTGAACGCTACCTCCTCCCGCTCTGCTCGACCCAGACGCCAAACCACCAAGTTGCGAGTGATCAGGCGCACTGCCTGTCGGGAAACCTCTCTCTGGTCATCCTTGGCGGAATAAGATCAATGCCCAACCAGGTGCTTCCCTTTGTAGAAAAAAAGTATTTTACTACAGAGAATTCCACTACACAGAATGCCTGATCCTATGGTGCGAGTCTCTGTGCTTTCTGGGAACTCTTCCAAATAATCCAATTACCCCTCCATCTGTCCCTTCATGGGTTCCCCCTTTCTCTGGGTCTCGCACTCTCATCGGGTATCGCCCTCTCATCCGGTTCAGTGCGAGGTAAGATCTATAGGTGCAGCTCGTGCTGCCACCACCCCACTTACCCTCCCCCTGTTTGGTCTTAGTACTCAGTCTCTCACCTAGTTCGAAAGAGCAGCACTCAGCTGCATACTGTAGTACGAAGTTCCAGAAAACACACTGCAGTCTTCCAGGGAGCTGTGTGTCAGCTGCCGCAGTGCGTCACCTCAAAGTCACGGCAGGAGCGGAGACTGTCAACTTCTGTTGGTGGCCCTCTTCAAGGCAGTTGGCTGTAGACCCCAGATCACGAAGGCGTTCTGGTGGTTACTTCAGCACTCATGTGAGTACTTTCTGCTTCTTGAGTGCAATGGTCACACGCCCACATGTGATTCTTCGGTGCAGTGGATGCCAAATGCTATCCTTGGAAACAGTGCCTTGATGTGACAACCATAATTTTTCATGAGGTTCCCCAGGGACACCTCTCTGGCCACTCTATCTTCAGGACTTGTCTTGCCCCTATGGCAAACTTGGGCAATGCCATGGTCTCACAGTCCATTTGTGGGGCACACAGACCACCAGCAGGCACTTATCCCAGCTTCGATCTGGCCTACCACTCAGGTATACTGTTCCAGATGCCTTGGTAGCTATGACAGGAATAAGTGTTTAAGATTGTGCCGCCCGGTCCAGCAGTCCTGCGATTCTTTCGCCACCCTTGCTTAACGAGTCGCTGTCTGACTCTAAGTTGGAGAATCTCTGATAGATGATTCTTCTTAACTAGTAGCTGCTTTCCAAGCTCCTCTACTTTCTCCTCTGATTTATATTTTATTTATGTTTCTCATCTCTTCTTCTAATTGTGAAATTTCTCTTCAATATGTCCTATTTCTATGGCACGTTATACTGAAGATTTTGCCCCTTAGATAGGCCTTTAGACTGTCCCACACTATTACGTTCGATGCTGAACCTATATTAATCTCTATGTAATCTCTAACTTCAGCTTTAAGCTTTTCCTTACTTCGTTATCAATTAATATGGTTCGATCCAGTGTCCACCTAATATCTTCACCTTCACTACTATTTTTTAGCGTTAACAGTACCGATGAGTGGCCTGATAAATGGGCCGCCTTGTATTCGATGTTTAAGATATCCTCCCTGAGACTCCAATCAAAAAGGCAATAGTCGATTCTTGACCTACGCCATATTTTTTGTTGTGGATAGATATTCCCTATAAGGTCCCTACTCTTTCTCTCCAAAGATCGCATATCGTGTGTTGAGTCATCAAGTTCTTTAATAGTGCACGTGATTTTGGGGTTGGTGCAGTTCTAGTTTTACTAGATTTGTACAATTTTAAATCTAATACAACATTAAAATCCCCTCCCATAATTATCGAAACCGTAAAATCCAAAAGATTTGAGAATAGGGTTGTCAATGGTTCACAATCGTCATAATTCGGGCCGTAATAGCCTACTAGTGTTAGTAATCTATCATCCATTTTGGCTTCAACAATAATCCATCTACCCCCTGTATCTGTTTTTGTACGTTTTACTCAGACTTTTGTCTGTTTTTTTATTATTATCGACACCTCCCTAATATTCCCACTATGATCTGTACAAAAAACTTGTTATACCCATCTTAGTTTTCCAAATATGTCTAGGCACTCCTTTTTTAATAAATGTGTTTCTTGTAGGATCAGTCTCTGCGCGGGGGAGCCTTTTAGATATTGGAGAAGCCTATCTTTTCAACCCTTCACTCGTAACCCATTAACATTCCATGTTAATATCTGTATGGACATATCTTTGGTACTGCTATTTTGAGTGTAAGATTTAATTCTGAGGTGTTAGAGGTTTTTTTATTGTTTTTCCCCATATGCTCCCCAACCTGTGACTCCCTTCCTTCCCCCCCAACCTCCCGGGAGAACCCACCCCTGCTTCTTCCTTTTGGACATGTGTTCGTCAAAGTTAGACTTTTGCTCCATTTTGCCCCTCGTCTCGCCAAGTCTCAATACATCTCACTAAATGCATAGATGTGTCTCCTATATGCATTTTATTATGACTCGTAGTGAGGCTGGGAATTTTAGTTGTACAGTTGCCCCCAATTTTTTTAAGTCATCCATGCGCCTCCCAAGTTCCCACTGTCTGTCAAGAGTGGTTCATGATAAATCCGAACGCATTTCAAAAGAAAAATCTGGGCCCTTTAGGGATTTAAATTTTAATGCAGCTATCAATATTTTTTCTTTAAGAGCATACGTGTGGAAGTTGATCAGGATCTTACTTGCCTTTGTTCTCCCCAGGGCTCTTTTAAAAGGATTCCTATGTATTTGTTGAATGTCTTTTGCGATGTCCATCTCGCTCTCATCCACCTGAACTGCAGCTTTTAAAGGGCTACTATATATGATTTTAAGTCCTCCCCTTCTTTTCCTTCAGGAACATTAAGTATCCATAGATTATTCTTCCTAGAACTATTTTCCAACTGTTCAAACTTTTCCAGAAGCCCCCGTTGCACAAGTTACTTACCTTCGGTAACGATATATCTGTAAGAAACAGTAGTTAGTATTAGATTCCTTACCTTACAATATCCCCAGGCGTCAGACTGGATCCGGGAAATTTTGCGTAGCAGTACCCCTGCGCGTCAGTAGGTGTCGTCTGCGGCTCCGCGTCCCTCGTCGGCGTTGTTGGTGCCGGGATGACGTCCTCGGAGTACTTAGACGCCGCCCTCGTGCACTGACGTCAGTTCTTATACATAGCTTTTCCGCGCCAGAAACGCAGAGCCATGACAAAAACCAACACTGGTGCCATGAAACTAGGTCCCTGAAAGGGGATGACCTTAACCCTAGATATCGGTTCGCAGAACAGGGAGGATGGGTGGGGCGGTAAGGAATCTAATACTAACTACTGTTTCTTACAGAATATCGTTACCGAAGGTAAGTAACTTGTGCATCTGAAAGAAACAGGTTAGTATTAGATTCCTTACCTTAGAATAGATACCCCAGCAATACCAACCCCGGTGGTGGGTCTGCGAACCAATGATCACACCAGGAAGTCCTGGAGAATGTAACGGCCGAAAAAGCCATCTCTCCGGACTTGGCTGTCCAGGCGGTAGGGTCTTGCGAACATGTGCAGCGAGGACCACGTAGCTGCCTGACAGATGTCCTGCAAGGGGACTCCCCGACCAAGGGCAGTAGTAGCTGCCGTGGCCCGAGTGGAATGGGCACGTAGCCCCACAGGAGGCTCCTTTTTAGCCAGAGAATAACAAGCCTTGATGCACAAGACGACCCATCGGGAAATGGTCCGTTTGTGCACCGCCTGTCCCTTCTTAGCGCCCACGTAACCAACAAAGAGTTGGTCATCCACACGGAACTGGCGTGTGCGATCCAGATAGTATGAGAGCGCACGTTTAGGGCCAAACGGTGGAGCCTCTCTTCCTCTTTCGAGGGATGCGGAGGCGGAAAGAAGGTGGGCAAGGTGATGGTCTGCCCGATGTGGAAGGCTGTGACTACCTTGGGCAGGAAAGAGGGTCGCGTCCGCAACACAACTTTGTCCGGATGGACAGAAAGGAAAGGAGGTTTAGAGAAAAGAGCCTGGAGCTCACTCACTCTCCTGGCAGAGGTGATTGCAACCAGGAATGCAGTCTTGAGAGTAAGGAGACGAAGAGGACAGTTATGAAGTGGCTCGAAAGGAGCGCACATCAGATAAGTCAGAACAAGGTTCAAGTCCCACTGAGGCATCACGAAATGAACAGGAGGAAACATATGAGTGATGCCCTTCAAGAACCTATTTACAACTGGGGACTTGAACAAAGAGGGCTGATCAGTGAGCCTTAGGAAGGCAGAAATGGCAGAGAGGTAGCCCTTTAGAGTGTCCAGAGCAGAGCCCTGCTGGGCAAGAGACAGAAGAAAGAGTAGAACCTCAGAAAGAGGGGCAGAGAGTGGGTCCACAGCCTTTGCTGTGCACCATGCCACAAATTTGTTCCACCTGTAGGCATATACCGATTTTGTGGACGGATGCCTGGCTGCCAGAATCACATCACAGACTTCAGGAGGCAAGTCAAATGGCCTCAACTGTCGCCGCTCAATCTCCACGCATGGAGGTGGAGGCTGGACAGGTTAGGGTGGAGGACCGTCCCCGGCTGCTGCGACAGAAGGTCCTCCTGAAGAGGCAGACGGGATCGACTGACATGCGGAGTAGCTCGGGATACCAGTATCTTCGTGTCCAGTCCGGAGCCACAAGGATGACTTGGGCCCGGTCGTGCCTGATCTTCAGCACTCTGGGCAGAAGTGGTATAGGCGGAAATGCGTACAACAGACCGCAACTCCACTCGCAACGAAAAGCAACATTGAGCGTTCTCTTCTGTGCTGAAAGAGACTTGGCGCAACGTCAGAGTTCAGACGCCATTCATGAACCATCATGCACCGACGGCTGAGTTTGTCTTCCCTGGCGTTCAGGGAACCTGCCAGGTGTTGAACCACCAGGGTCCCGCCCTGATGTTCCAGCCACTGCCAGAGGCGCAGAGCCTCCTGGCATAGGGTCCACGACCCCACCCTGCCCTGTATGTTAGAGTACCACATGGCGGTGGTGTTGTCCGTGAACACCTGCACTACACTCTCCCTGACAGAGGGGAGGAATGCCTTCAGTGCAAGCCGGATCGCCAGCAGCTCCAGAAGGTTCATGTGGAGCCGGGACTCCGCCGGAGACCAGAGGCCTCTGATCTCCGCCTCTCCCATGTGGCCCCCCCAGCCCTGGAGGGACGCGTCCGTCACAACGACATGCTCCGGTTGGGCTAGGGAGAGGGATCTGCTGCTGACCCAATCGCGGTCCGTGAGCCACCACTGCAACTGTCTAGCAGTGCCCTCCGAGATCAAGACATGGTCGGACAAGTTGCTCTGATGCTGGGCCCACTGAAACTTCAGGTCCCACTGCAGAGCCCGCATCGGCCACCTGGAGTGATGCACCAGAAGGATGCAGCAGGCCCTCAGCCCCAGAAGCTGCAGCGTCAACCTGACCGAGACTCGGGATAACGGCTGAAAGATCGGAATCGGAGCCTGAATATTCCGAACCCGCTGTTCGGGAGGATAAACGCGAAACTGCGGCGAGTCTAGAACCGCTCTGATGAAGAGGCGCTTCTGAGAGGGACACAGGTGTGACTTCGGCACATTGATGGAGAACCCCAGCAGGTGCAGGAGGTCGGCTGTAGTCTGGAGGTGGATGACGACTGTCTGGGGCGAGCCCGCCTTCAACAACCAGTCGTCGAGGCAGGGGAAGACTGAAACCCCTAACCTGAGCAGATGAGCTGCGACCACTGCCATTACTTTCGTGAACACCCGTGGGGCGCTGGTAAGGCCGAAGGGGAGCACGGTAAATTGAAAGTGCTCGTGGCCAACCGTGAACCGCAGGTAACGCCGGTGGGCTGGCAGGACGGGGTGTGAAAATATGCATCCTGCAAGTCCAACGCTACCATCCAGTCTTCTGGGTCTAGGGCAGCTAAGACCTGAGCCAAAGTCAGCATCTTGAACTTCTCCTTCCGGAGGAAGCCGTTGACGTTCCGTAGGTCCAAGATAGGGCGTAGGCTCCCTTTGCCCTTCTTGGGAACCAGAAAGTAGTGGGAATAGCAACCACACCCTACTTCTGGCCCAGGAAAGCGCTTGATGGCCCTCTTGACCAAGAGGGCCATAACTTTCTCTTGCAGAAGTTGCAAGTGATTCCCCGACACGCGGTGGTACTGCGGTGGCATGGCTGGAGGGGTCGCCTAGAAGGAGAGGGAGTAGCCCCTTCGGACGATTTGCAGCACCCACCTGCCCGATGTGATGGAGCGCCAGTGGAGGAGGTGATGGCGAACCCTGCCCCCCACTGGCATCGAATGGGCCTTAAAGCTCAGACTAGGAAGGCTTTGAGGCGGATGCTGCGGGGGTGGATGTGGACTGGCCGCGCCGTTGTCCCCTGTTACCGCCGCGACAGTAACCACGCCCGCCGCTGTGCTGAATGGTAGTCTGCGGCCCGTGGCTGGCAGGACGTGTGGGGGTGCCCCTCCCGTGGCCACAAAAGGAGCGCAGGGCAGAAGTGTGGTGATGCGGGCCGACTTGTCCGTAGACCTGGAGACCTTAAAGCGTTCCAGTGCACTATCTGCCTTGCCACCGAAGAGGTGGCTGCCATCAAACGGCATGCCCATAAGGGTGTTTTGGACATCAGCCGAGAAGTTAGCGGACCTCAGCCAGGCGTGGCGGCGAACCGCCACAGATGTGGAAATCGCTCTTCCCAGCGAGTCCGTGGTATCCAGTCCACAGAAGTGTGGCTCAGGGGTTAGAGGCGGCAGACCTGGAAGCTGAGATCGGCCTGGACCAGAGTTCAATTCCCTGCCCCGACGGGGGTTGGGCTCAATAATTCCACGGACTCGATAATTCTCGCTCCGGTGCCTACTTGACTCACGGGTTCACACTCTGCGACTCTGGGCAATAGCTTGCTTAATCTCCACAACGGCCCCTTGCGGCGGGATGCCTGGCTTTCACCTTGTGGATACCCTGCCGGGGTATCTCACAGGGGAATACCAGGACGGGTTCCCTAAGCAAGCGCATAGATGCCTGCGATGTGGGCGATTTGCGCTATATAAATACATGTACATTTACATTTACAACGTATTGAATACCTTGCTGCGTCTCTTCCCTCCGCGAGGGCTTGAGCGAGCTTCACCCGGGCCCCCTCCGGGCACTCAGGCAGCACTTCCGCGACCGTATCCCAAAGAGAGTGGGTGTAAAGGCCCAAGAGGCACGCGGTGTTGACCGACCGCAATCCTAAACTAAGGGAGGAGAACATCTTCTTTCCGAATTGCTGCTACCTTTTGGATTCACGATCCGGTGGTGCAGTCGGGAATGTGGATATGGAAGTAGAGGCCTGGATAACCAGGCTCTCGGGGGTGGGGTGGGTGGATAAGAAACTAGGGTCGCCTGGAGCAGGGCAGTGGCGCCTAGCGATGTTCCTATCTACAGGGGGACCCGTAGCGGGCCTGGACCAGGTGCTCAACAGGACGTCGTGAGAGCCTCATTAAATGGCAGTAAAGGCTCTGGAGAGCTTTCCTGCGGTTTAAGGACCTCTGTGAGGGTGTTAGACCTCACCTTTGCGACGGGGAGCTCAAGAGCCATGGCCTTGGCCGTCCTCGTCAGCACCACACTATAAGCAGCCCCCTCCTCCGTAGCCACGGTAGGAGGGGAGACAAAACCAGTGTCTGGGGAGGTATCCAGGCCACTGGCCTCCCCTAGTTCCTGTCTCCAGTCCTGAAATGACTGGCACTCACATGCCAGGGGGTCCTCAAACCCCCCCCCAACCCGCTCGTCGTCCATGTCCTGAAAATCAGGTGTAAAAGATGGACCCAGATCCTCGAAGAACTCTGCTTCGGCCTTCGCCGAATGCGGCGTCGAAGGCGGAGAAGGTGGCAAACTGGATGAGAAGATCCCGTCTTAAACTGAATGGAGACAAAACGAAGCTTATGCTTTTTGGGCAATAACCCGGATCCTCTTTTGTTTTTGAGCTGGTCAAGCTGTCTAGGTTATATTCCTTCACCTATATCTGCAATAAAGAGCCTAGGGATGTGGCTTTATGAGCCTTTTACATTTAATACTCAAGCCGTCAAAGTAGCCACGATTTGCTTTGGTATGCTAGGGATGATGATGCACAAAATTCTACCACTCCTTCCTCCCACTGCAAAGAAAATTGTGTTCCAGGTGCTTATCCTTCCCGCCTGGATTACAGCAATTCCTTGTTTATGGGAGCGCCTAAAGCCACAATCCAAAAATTGCAGGTGGTACATAACGACGCAGCCTGTTAACTGTATAATTTACCAAGACGTCAACCTGATCATCAAACCCTGCATCTCCTCCATTGGCTGCCGGTAGCGGAGAGGATTCAATTTAAATCCCTCTGCATCGTACACAGGGCACTGTTTGACAAAGGACCAGGGATCTCCTGATCACTGCTCTCCTTCTATAAACCTGGTAGATTGATGCATTCCTCCAATTCCTTCTTAGCTAAGATCCCTCGGATTAAGAGAGCAAAATCAGGAGGGCAAACTTTTTCATTCAATGTAGAAAAACTGTGGAACACCCTTCCTCTCTGTCTTCGAGTTGTGGAAAAGAAGCTTCCCTTTCCTATGGTACTAAAAACATGGCTGTTTCAGAGTGTGTTTTTGTAAATCCCTCTACTTGCGCAGGGAGGCCTACAGGTAGCCAGGCAGTCTATAAGGGTGCTGGAATAGAATAGAACAGTCATTCAATCAATCAGGGTTTTGAAGAGTGCACTACTCACCTGTTAGGGTCTCAAGGCGCTAAGGTGAGAGTGTGAGCAGCTCCGTTGGGGTCATTAGAAGAGCCAGGTCTTAAGGTCCCTTCTGAATTGGTGCAGTGTCGGGTTTCGCCGGAGGTGGAGAGAGAGATAGTTCCAGGTCTTGGTTGCGATGTAGGAGAAGGAGCTTCCACCCGATCTGGTCCCGCAGAAGCATGGGCCGGTGGCCAGGGAGAGGTCGGCTGAGCAGAGGTTTCTCTTGGGGGCATGGAAGGAGAAGCGGTCGTTGAGGTATTGGGGGCCGATGTTGCAGCGGGCCTTTTAGGCGTGCATGAGCAGCTTGAAGGGTATTCTTCTTTCGACAGGGAGCCAGTGGAGGTCGCAGAGGTGTTGGGTGATGTGGTTGTGCCTTGGGATATTGAGGATCAATCTGGCTACGGCATTCTGGACGGTCTGAAGTTTGCGGGGGAGTTTTTTTTTGATTTCGGCGTAGAGGGCATTGCCGTAGTCCAGTCTGCTGGTGATGAGGGCGTGAGTGACTGTTTTCCTGGCATCGGAGGGGATTCACTTTAATGTTTTATGTAGTATGCGGAGGGTGTAAAAAGCATGCAGAGGAGACGGCTTTGATCTGGTGATTATTAGTGGGCGATTAGTCCAGTATGATGGCGAGTTTACGTGCATGGTCTGTCGGGATAGGTGGGTATCCGAGGGTGGGGGGCCACCAGGTGTTGTTCCATGCAGACGGGGTGGAGCCGAGGACGAGGACTTCTGCTTTCTCTGAGTTGAGTTTCAGGCAGCTGTTCTTCATCCAGGTTGCGAAGGCTTTCATCCCTTCTTCGAATTGTGCCTGCTGATGTTGGGTTCCTTGGTGAGTAAGAGGAAGAGCTGGGTGTCCTCGGCGTAGGAGATGATGTTGAGCCTGTGGTTTTGGACGATGGTTGCAAGGGGGGCCTTGTAGACGTTGAAGAGGGTGGGGCTGAGGGAGGATCCTTGGGGTACTCCGTATCTGATTTTTGTTGGTTCTGAGACGAAGGGTGGGAGTCTTATTCTTTGTTTTCTGCCCATGAGAAATTAGCATAACCAGTCTTGGGCCTTTCCTTGGATGCCGGCGTTGTGGAGTCTGGTGGCTAGTGTGCGGTGGGAGACTGCGTCGTAGGCTGCTAATAGGATAAGGGCTACCTTTTAGATTTAAGGTCACAGGTCTTGATGCATTTAACAATCCACCTGGCAATACCTGCCTTACATATGGTGTGTCCTTTGGGAGGCTGAACAAATGCAACAAAGAGCTGTTGTTTTTTAAGGAGGGATTCAGTCCTGTCGCATGATAGCACAGTTGATGTCAAGTTTGTGACGTACTCTCATAGCTACTGAGTCAAAACTGTGGAAAGACGACAGGGAGCTAAATTGTTTGGTTAAAATGGAATGGGAAGACCACCTTAGGCAGAAACTTGGCTTGCTCCTAAGAACCAAACTGTTATTATGGATCCATAATAACAGTTAGGTTCCTGTAGTCAGAGGGCCAATAGCTCACTTACGTGCCCGAATGATGTGTTGGCAACCAGGAAGGGAAAAGTCTAGGAGAGAAACTAAACATTGCAAGAATGCAGTAGTTTGAAGGGAAGTCCCATGAGTCAGGTGAGGACAATATTCAGGTTCCAGACTGCGGCAGCTGGCACACTGGGTTGATTACACACTTAAGGCAATACATATAGACTTTAATAGGCAGAATGAGGAGTGTTCTCTGTTCTGCATGTATGTGGGGATAGCAGCTAGGGGCAGCTAAATCAAGGTGTAGGCTAATCCTGACTTTTGCAGATGTAGGAGGTAATAAATTATGTTTTGTGCTGTTGGTGTTTGAGGGTTTATGTGATTCTGGGTACAGTAGTGGCAAACCGTTTCTATTTAGCAGCATAGCAGGTGCGAATGGTAGGTCTACAGGCTTTCTTCAGTATGTCCATGTACTCTTGAGGTAAGGTAAGGTAGCCAAACTCTAGGACCTCAGAAGCCAGATTGCTTGGTTGAGCTGCCTGGGGTCTGGATGTCTGACCCAGTCTTTATTTTGTGTAAGAAGATCTGGCCTGTTTGGGGAGCTTCTCATATGGTGCGATTGACATCTTTATCAGGGGCTAGAACCATTGCTGTCTGGCCTGCGGTACCTGAGAGCGGCACATGATATAGGACGTCCAACCCCATTAGGGGTAGTGCCCAGCTACAACTTACAGCAGCCTATGTGTCTTAGAAGAGATTTGGTTGTTTGGTCAACCAAACAACCAAAGAGATTTGGTTGTTTGGTTGACCATATTCACACATCTCGGTGTGGTCTTCGGATGACATCTAGGGTAGCCGGAACTTCCTCAGATGCCTCTTCTTCCTCTTGCACTTCTAAGTCCTTAGGCTCAAATGAGCTGGATCGGATGATCTCAGAGCTAGATTGGCTGGGCAGAACGTCATGTGACTCACCAAACTCCTCTTCTTCGGCATTGAGCGGGTCTGACGCATGAAAAATGTCCAGTGTCGCCAAGGATTATCTGATCGAGATGAGATGGCTTTGGCGAGAGGCAATGTCCGGACCCTTGATGAAAGTGTGACTACAGACAGCGTTTCCCTCCATCCCACGGTTGAGAGAAATCAGCCCAACTCTAGGATACCAGCCAATAGTGAAGCACCAACCTTGACTAAACTTTATACTTAGCTAATCTGTCTTGTGTTCGGTGTATGTGGTACAATCACGTCATCATTATCTCCACAGATTTTAATAAATGGGAGTAACCCCACAGCATTGAATACTTGGATAGCTGGAGACTCATAATACAAATATCTTGACGAAGGCTGCGGTCCCGCTGGGTAGGTAAAATGATAGCCAAAACATGTTGACGGCCAGGTAATAACCCACTTCCATCGCTAAATGACACAAGGCGATCCTCCTTTTAAATCCAGACAGGACATCCTAGAATAAATATATTAAGTCAGTAGTCCTAGACTTTTTTAACCTAAAAAGCGCCCAGGCTCAGAAGCAAAAGCACCAATGGCCTGGGTCTGCGAAGCCCAATGATGAAGCATGCCACAAACTGTGGGTGAGAACCTTTTGTTACCCAGAAGCATATTCCCACGTTAATTTGTGACACTAGGTTCCTACAAAATCAACCTTACTCGTTCCTTTTTAGCACTTGTCTCCCCTTTGATGTGAATGTGCCTGAAAACTTCGACAAAGTTCCCTCATCCACTGTCTCATGTCCTTTCTGAGGCATAGTTATGTGTTACCTACTCTTCCCCCACTACTTAAATATATGTCCTCTCTAGGTTTCTTTGTCTCATAGCTTTGAGTATTTTATAAAATGTCAAATCTGCCATCAGGGATATATTTTTCTTCTTTAAGGAGCCTATTTCAGACAAGTGTATTCTTTGTTCTCTCTACCTCGACTGCGTTCTCAGATTTGACAGGCTTCAAAGACTTACATTTATGTTTCAGACTCGACAACTCTTCAGCCACTTAATGACAATCCTATTCCTCCATAATACTTTGAAGAAGAATCAATGCGTTTACATTTATTTAAAACTGTCTTTTTTCTTCAACACAAAAGAATGTGGCTGATCACCGCTCTCAACAATTGATGATTTTGATGCATTGCATGACTTATCACCACTTTTGACAACTTTTGATATCTTTATCAAAGATTTGACTATGGACTTCTACACCAGCTTTTTCAGCTATTAAAATCACTCCATTTAAGAAACAAGAGGATCAGGATCTTTAAATGTTTTTTCTGGGAGTGACTCTTCTAATAGTATTTGTTGAGCTGAAGCTTCCTCAACGTTTGAATCACTGAACTGCTGTACTTGATCCTCTTCTATGACCTCAATATAATCTCCAGTCCAGAAAACATGATCTCCTCGGTCTATGGACTTTCATTCTTTGTTTAGGAAATGTCAATGCCCCACAATATTTTCATTTTAGCCCAATGTGCCAGAATTACTTAGCCATGTTCTTCTAAGGCTTAGCTCTATACTACAATACGGAACCAGGGCTTTCAGGTTATGGCCGTGGACTTAGTAAAGTTTATGTTTCACAAAATGGGTTAGAAGCATACATGTGAAAGACATACATCAGCAAGAAATTGGAACACAATGCAAAGGAAAAGAGGACTATTAACAAAGAATTTAGTAGATGTCCTTTTTACAAACAAAATGCTGTACCTTAATTTGGAACCCTGTCTCATTAACCGCTTCCTTCCATCCACTTTCCTGGAATAAAGAAAAAATATATTGTGACTTCATACTTTGTCACAGATATATACCTTGAACTCTTTTCTGTTACTTCCACAAATCCAAGCCCAATACCCAAGATGCACTTTAGAGTCAGAGGGGTTGATGTTCATTCAAATTTAGTGAATAAGATTTTCCTCTAGTTGTATTAGGCCAGACAGTGGGTGTTGCATTTAACAATGTTTAGGAACGGATTACTGAAAAGTTCAATCAGTCATCAAATTAAATCATTTGGTAATCAGGTTGCACTCGCAACTGGTATTCATGCATGGCAGCCTATTGAACAGCCATTAGAGACATGTAAAACTAGAATAAAAGGTAATGTTTCATAAAAGCAAAAAGAGAACATGTTAATTATAAATCTAAGGGAGCATGAACTGCATTCCAACTCAATGGGTACCAGTCTGTAAGAATCTACATAACCTAGTAAAACCCTCATCAAAATCTAAAAGGAGTCACTCCACTCAAGGTTAGTCGAAAACTCTAACGCCGATGACCACAGGCTACTAAACCACCCCCCCCCCCCCCCCCCCCAAAAAAGAAACAGTAATCACCAAATTGGTAAAGGTGCAAACATGAAAGGTGCGTCCCTTCCAGAATAATAAAAAAATGTGAACACATTCAGTCTGCAGATTTACTTTTCAATGTATATTGACGATTATTTACAAATAAAACGCAATCAGACAATAAAGCCTTCAATAAAAAATAACCCCAAATAAAAATCTCCCTGTTCCTCCCGACCGAAATCCCACCCCCACACCAGACCAGTTACACAGTAAAGAATACATTGCATATGTAGAGCTTCCGAGGCAGCAGTGCAGGATCAAGAATTCCCAAAGCTCTCATTGTTTGTGGGGACATCTTACCCCGAATATCGCTATTGAATATGAAAGAACAGGAACCCACAGTTTGTAAAAGGTATGAGGTTTGTCCATTAAGTCACATGCTGTTTTCTCACGTGCCAACAGGTGCCCGAGCTTGTGGATCCAAAGTTCATAGGAAGAGATTGTTGATTTCTCCCAGGGAGAAAAAATGGTGTGTTTAGCAGCAAGGAGGAGATGGGATTTTCTTTTGTCTGCATTGGAACGGACTGGGTAGAATGACTCCGAGGGTCTGCCAAGGAGGGTGTCATCAGGGAGCTTCTCTAGGTCCTGGCCCTAGATCTGAGAGACTGAAATAAAGATAGCATCCCAAACGTTTACCAAGTCGGGGGCAGGATCACAGAATATGCTTGAGGGAGCCTATGCCTCCTTCATCCATGCCAGCACGTCTCGGGGGAAGTAGGATTGATGATGTGTAGGCGGTGCGGATTAAGGTACCAAAGGAACAGCATTTTATAGAGGATCTACCTGCCTCAGGCATAGCAAGCAAAATTGCTAGTGCGAAGGAATACCTTTAGCCACTGGCATTGAATGTAAGGTAGTTGGAAATATGTTTTAGCCGCCAATGCCGGGTGTTAAGTATGCCTGCAGATGCTATAGACCTATTCTTTCAAGGAGAAGACTGAGGAATTCCTCAAAAAGCATAGCCGCTCTCAAATGTGTGCTTTAACTCGGCCTGGGCAGTGAACTCCGCTCGCTGCGTTCTACCAACGTTAAGTTGATGGAGCGCAAGCGAGAAAAATCCAACAATAAATCACTTTCCAGCGCGATTTCTCAACGTGGACAGTAGCGGATGGCCTCGCCTGCTTGCATTAAGAAACCATTCGTTCACGTTGAGGAAGCTGCCGCTCGAGTAGAAAAGCCACTTGAGCGGCAGAAAGAAGCAGTGCCCTCTTGCGTGTTTGATCTACTTTTCAATTAGCTCTTGGATTAGAAGTCCTGAAAGCAAAAGCAACCTCACTCCCTCTAGATCTGAAAGTCCCATGTCGCTAGCCCCAGCGTGAACTCTGTGAAGTCTTTATTTTTGGAGGAAAGTTGGAGGGAAATGAGGTGAGGTCCAGTTTGGTGGCTATGGAGTCCCAAACTGCTAGAGTCGCTCTAGTGACAGAGAGACATACATAAGTTAGCCTCTTGTGGTCTTAGGAACCCATGGTACCTCACTCTGAAGTCTGGCTACAAGGTTCTGATCCATGAAGCACCACTGTTTATCTGATTCCCCTCTGCGCCATTCAACCATATAGCACAATTGAGATGCGCGATAGTGATGTAGTAAATAAGGGACTAGCAACACCCGTGCCTCACCGCCTCTCCACAGGATCATTTGTGCAAGTTTTGAAGGCCAGTTTTGAGCGTTTTCCTTCCCAGATATACTTCATACAGGCTGCTTAGGGATAAGCAGTTTTCTCCCTGTTCATTATGAAGAAGAACTGCTTGGAATAAGTCCCAGATACGCGGCAGTAAAGTCTTTCAGTACCGCAAAATGCCCCACTCATGACAGTGAGAGAGAGAGATTTTATCAGGCTACCAGGGAGGTCTGAGGTCTTAGCCTCACGCAGGAGGAGTTCAAAATTTGTCTTGCTGCAGGAGGAGAGGCTTGCTGTCAGAAGGATGCCGAAGTATTAAATAGAGTTTCTGGTACAAGAAAATTGTGTTGTCCTGGGTAAGGAGTCCACTAAGGTGTTCCCTTCCTCCAAAATAAAGCTTTCAGATTTGCCACGTTTACCTGTAGGCCGCATAGCGCTTGAAATTCCTCAGAGAACCTGTCAGATGTTGAACCACTAGGGATATGCCCTGCTGTTCTAGCCATGTCCAGAGTTGCAGGGCCTCTTGACAGAGGGTCCATGACCCCACACCGCCCTGTTTGTTGCAGTACCATATGCCAGTGGTTGTCCGTGAACACCTGCACTGGCCATCCCTGGATGGAAGGTAGAAAGGCTTTCAATGCCAGTAGGATTGCTTGGCGCTCTAACAGGTTGATGTGGAGTATGGATTCCGCCAGAGACCACAGTCCTCTGACCTCCACTTCTCCCAGATGGCCACCCCAACCCAGGAGTGATGCGTTTATCACTTCTGTGAGATCTGGTTAGGGAAGGGAACGAGGTCTGACGCTGACCCAATATTGGTCCGTTAACCACTACTGCTAATCTTTTGCAGATCTCTCTGAGATTCGGACTATGTTGGAGAGATTTCCCTGGTGCTGCGCCCAGTGCAACTTTAAGCCCCACTGCAGAGCCAACATATGCCAACAGGATGCATGAGGCCCAGCAGCTTCAGGGACAGTCTCAACAAATTCCAGGACAGAGGCAAAAACAACTGTTTCACAGCCTGAATATCCTAGTCTGAAACAGCGCTGTGTCCAGAACAGCTCAGAAGAAAGGAAGTGTGAACCCCAGCAAATGCAGGAGGTCCACTGTAGTCTGGAGGTGGGAGGCGACACCCTGGGGCGAGCTCACATTTAACAGCCAATCATCATAACAGGTTAAGACTGAGACCCATGATCTCTGCAGATGAGCTGCAACCACTGCCATCACCTTCGTGAACACCCGACGGGTGCTGGTGAGGCCAAAAGGGAGCACTGCAACCGATAGTGCTTGTGGCCAACCGTGAACTGCAGGGTTACACTTGTGGGCAGTCAGGACAGGAATGTGGAAATATTAATCCTTCAGACAGGACCTGAGGCAGAGTGAACATTTTGAGCGTCTCCTTCTTGAGAAAGAAGTTGAGAGATCGCAAGTCTAGGATAGGGCAATGGCCTTTGACTAAAAGAACAGTCACTGCTTGGTCCTCCATCAGCCTGTTGCAAGTAGGTGGCATGGAGGGAGGGGTAGTCTCGAAGGGGAGTGTGCAGACAATCTGCAAAACCCACCTGTCTGATCTTATGGCCTACCAATTGTGGAGGTGATGGCGAATCCTGATGCCCACTGCATGCCCATGATGGTAAGCAGGAAGGCTAAGAGGGTTTGGAGGCTGCAGCTGAATGGGGGTTGGTGTACTCACCCGACTGCTGGCTACCCTACCCATGGGGTGGGTAGGAGCTGTGCCCCCAGCCACGCAGAAGCTAGTAAGCTTGTGAGCTGTGGTGACTAGATGGGTAAGGATGTGGCTGTACGCCCCTTCAGTGGCTGCGAAAAGGTGGATTGAAGGTGACGAGGGGCCATGGAAAGGCCCAAGGACTTGCGACTCTACTGTCAGCAACAGCCTGGGAGAGCATTGGCCATGTTTCTACAGAACTGTTGACAGCACCAGTGCGACTGTGGGATAAGCGGTCAACAAGACATGCAGTGCTCACCGACAACAATGCTAAGCTTGCGAGAAAAAACACCTTCTTGCCGAAATTGGCCATCTTTTGGATTCAGCCGGCAGGACCGTAGGGAATGCACCAGGATTTGAGAGGTGGAGACTTATACGACCAAGCTCTCCTGGTTGAGGTGTTGGTTAAGGAAGTTTGGGTCCCCTGAAGTGGGGCTGGTAGCGGGGGCAATAGTCCTGTTCCCAGTAGCTCCTCTGCTGGGATTAGATGACGTTCCAAGCAGGATGTCAGTAATTCCCTTATTGAAAGGGTGGAGTGGGTCTTATGGGGACACTCCCAGCTGAAGCACTTCTGTCAAGACATTAGTTGTGACTGCCACGAGGGCAAACTATTTCCAGGACCTCAGCAACCCTCCGCACCACCACTGCAAGTAAAACTCCCACCTAAATAGCCACAGTAGGGGGAGAAAGCATACCAGCATCTAGAGATGTATCCCCATTTGGATTTGTCCAGATCTTCACAGCAGTCCATAGGGTCTTCATAAGGCTGGTATTCTTCAGGGTCTAGAAACCAATCCCACTCCTCCACGAATCCCAGTCTGTAAGAATGGGCCTCAGGCTCCGGCAGGCACAGCATGGTGACAGTTAGAATCGGATGACATCCCTCCAGCTACGTGTCGGGGATTAGTATGGGGAGGGGGCTGCTGGTGGACACTGGTCATACGATCTCGACCTTACCCGGTCCGAAGGTTGATGCTTCCTGTGGACCCTTGGGCCGGACTGGTGCTGGGGCCAAGGACCCTGGTGTGGACCCTGAAAGGGCCCCTTACAAACCCAGGGGACCCGAAGGCAAGTCGATGGGAACGAGCCGCCCAAATATGAGCTACATAGCCTCATAAAATTCTCGCGGTTGGGCGAGGGTCACACCGGCTCCTGTTAACTCGGGAGGAACAGTCGACCCAGGCAATGGCTCAACCGTAGAGCCAGGCCTCAAGTGACGATGCTCCATTGTCTCGTCGGCCGACGTGAAACCAAAGCATGCTTCGACTTTTTTTTACTTTAGACACACCGAGTGGCTCAATGACTTGGAGTGCGGTGATGACCTCATGCTCCTCACCCGCTCCCGGGACCTTCCTCTTTACCAGGACCTTGACAGTCCAGGCCTCACAAGTCGAGTCGCTAGGAGCTTGAGGGATCACTCTCTCTAGTCCTTCGGGTGCATGGCGCAGTAGTTGAGACAGGTCTTTTGGTCTGTGTCCTGTGCAGGGCAGGAAAGGCAAACAAGGTGTGGATCCGTCACCGACATCTCTCTGTGACAGGCGCCGCATTTCTTGAAGCAGGCATTTCTTGATGACATCCCTGCCACTCAAGGAGGATAACCTCAAAAGAAGTTGACAAAACGTAGAGAAAAATCTAGTCAAAAAATGATTATGGGGTAGCTCTTCCCAGATTTGAGCTGTCAGGCACAGAAAGAAAATAACTGACACCAGCTTGCCTGGGGGACGCCTATATGGCACTGCGAATGTCACTTCCTGTGCGGACAACAGCAACGCCACCAGGCAGAACCAAACACCACCACCTACCGCCACGCAAAGGGTACCGCTCAGGAAACATTTTCGGATCTAGGCTGTTGCTTGGGTTTAGTTCTACGATTCAGAAAAGGGGGTGGTGATGAACAGAGTGTCTGAATTAAGCAGACCACTCTTACCCAGTCCAAAGATCAGGGCTTGATCCATCACCGTTATTTATCTCACTGCACCATCCCAGTTCAGAACCTGGCTATATGCAAATCAGTCTGTCACTGGCCCAGTGCATCATGGGAACAGGGCAGACTAAACTACCAAGCCAATTCTTCACCAGAAAGGAGACAAGCTACCGGGGACCGGTTTCTGGCATTTCAGCCGTCTTCGGCCCGGCTTGCTTGAATCCTGATGGTGCAGTGAGAAAGGGACTCATGTCTGAGTATACCCTGCCACACCTATAGTGGCCAAAAACGATTCAGAAAAGGGGGTGGTTTAGTTCTAAGCGAAAGCATCTGCACCGAATGACTACCTATATGCTTTCAGTCTGAAACATTCCTTTGGAAGAATCAAATTTGGTAATACATGGAAAATTAAAGCAACAAAGGAAGACAGCAGTTAGATAAAAATTTTTCAAAAACCTTATCACAATCTCATTGCCATTTCACTACTGCAGCATTACTCATTTCTGAGTGGGTGAATATCACTAGTTATTGTCCCACATGTGATCTAATGTGCAAGAACCACAGAAAAGGGCACAACAAATATAGGGCAGGTGTGGCCAAGCAAGTTGTCCAAACGTACACAAAACTAGTGTGCTCCGTCACCCTAAATAACAATCCTATGGAATCCTGCCAGTGAAATAATTAAATGCCACTTACCACAGAGTGTAGACCTGTCCAGACAAATAAAAAAGAGGTGGGAGCAGCAATCTAGTCGGATAGCCAGGGAACAATAAGGCAACTAAAACCGTGACCTGAAGCGCAAGGTTACAGAGGGTGCAGCAGCTGCATCCTGAGCATGCAACTGCTGTTCGGGCGGGCTCATTCGCTGGACGCCTTTGTCAGCAGGGGCCCTGTTGGATTGGGCTCCCTCATCAAGAGATCACCGGCTGGGGAAATGAGTCCTGGCATTCCACGGGTTGAAAGGCTCAGCAGGTGACTGGTGGACCAGCTATTGGGAGCCACATGGCAAGGGGCTGAAGTATGCACAGAGAAATTGGCCAGTGGGATGGTCACTGCAACTAAGCCCACCATTGTAGCATTTATTGGCGAGCCCGACTGGGACTAGCCCATAAGCGTATCACATTGATGGGTTTGACGGGGGGGGGGTGCTTCATTGATGGGGAGCATCGAACTGCCTTCAACTGGCATGTGAGTGACTTCATCACAGCATTGCAGCCCTAGACATAGAGGGCCTCTGAGAAGTGCTGCCAGGTCTCCGGGTGAAAATGGCAGAAAACACAGTTGATGGACAGAATGCAGAACAATGTCTTACATTCACCACAGTACAAAGATCTGGGCCTAAATCCATCGTTTTTTTGCACTCCACACCACCCTAGGTCAGACAATGGCTATATGCAAATCAGCCTTGACCCTGTGCCTCATGGGAACAGTCCAGCCCCAACTACCAAGCCATGTCTTTCCTAGACCGGAATCAAGCATCCAAGGATCGGTTTCTGGCTATCAGCCTTCTTCAGTCTGGATAGCTTGACTCCAGTGATGTGGAGAGCCTGGGACTCACGTCTGAGCATACCCAGCCCACTCGGGGTGAAAATTGCAAAAAACACAGTTGATGGACAGAATGCAGAACAATGTCTTACATTCACCACAGTACAAAGATCTGGGCCTAAATCCATCGTTTTTTTTGCACTCCACACCACTCTAGGTCAGACAATGGCTATATGCAAATCAGCCTTGACCCTGTGCCTCATGGGAACAGTCCAGCCCCAACTACCAAGCCATGTCTTTCCTAGACCGGAATCAAGCATCCAAGGACCGGTTTCTGGCTATCAGCCTTCTTCAGCCTGGATAGCTTGACTCCAGTGATGTGGAGAGCCTGGGACTCACGTCTGCGCATACCCAGCCCACTCGGGGTGAAAATTGCAAAAAACACAGTTGATGGACAGAATGCAGAACGACTTACATTCACCCCAGTACAAAGATCTGGGCCTAAATCCATCGTTTGTTTGCACTCCACACCACCCTAGGTCAGACAATGGCTATATGCAAATCAGCCTGGACCCTGTGCCTCATGGGAACAGTCCAGCCCGAACTAAAAAGCCATGTCTTTCCTAGACCGGAATCAAGCAAACAAGGACCGGTTTCTGGCTATCAGCCTTCTTCAGCCTGGATAGCTTTACTCCAGTGATGTGGAAAGCCTGGGACTCACGTCTGAGCATGGAACTGCTGGACAGGTTACTTTCACAGGGTACAAAAACCATGGGGAAAGATAAGGCAGTCAGAGCAACTAAAAGTAACAGGGTTACACTCATGGTACTGTCCAATGCAACTAGTGCCAGGAGGGTACTAAAATGACTGAGGGCTCAGGGGACCCTCCGCGGAAGCCCGCAATGGCCACACTGATGTAAGTCATTCAGAGTTCCCAGAAGGAGTTGGAGGGAATGCCTCAGTCCCCATCAAGGTCAATCTGCTTTATGTAGACTTCTATAAGGAGGTCCACAAGTTAAAATCAGCAGAGCAATAAATAGGAACACTAAAATCAGAAGTAAAAACCCTCAAAGATCAGATGTCCAAGATGATGGCAGTAACAAAGATGCTGGAGGACAGGGTGGAGGACACAGAGAGGCACTTGCATTGTAATAATTTGCGCTTCTTGGGCTATCCGGCAGGAGTGGAGCACAACGCGTCAGAGGGCTTATTAGTGCATTGTATTCTACACAAGTTTAAGCTGCAGCAACAGTCAATAATGTTCGCTGTTGAGAGAGGACATAGGGTGCTAGTGGTGAGACTGCTGCCACAAGCCCCTCCCAGAGTGCTCATAGCTAGGATTTTCAATTACAAGGACCACAACACTACAGACTACACCAGGAAGGTTTAGTCAAGGAGAAAGGACTATATTTTGATGTCTCAGATGTCATGGTTCGACACTCTCACTTCTTTGTCACTGGGGGGCGGGGGTAGTTTCCAACTTTTTGCATTTCCTAAACCTCTGCCTATAGAGCTCAGGTGTCAAACCATATCTAGACATCAATGCATCTTTCATGTGGCTGTATGAATTGTGGACTTCAGAAGACAGGTCTAACAATGTATCCCGCCCCTCACTAAGGAACCTTCCCCACAACCCCGCTCCCCAATCTCTCTCAGGGACCCGGTGGGAAGACATGGCTACCTCATAGGCTCTGAACCACTGACCAATATCATCATTTTTGTAAAGCTCCTTCACCACATCTTTTGGAATATACACTATACTTTCTGTATGTACTGCTGGTATGCTGCCACCAGCGGGAGTGACTTCTAAACTTTTGGTTTTAAACTCCAACTCCCTCAAAACTTTTTCATGCTCAAACTGCATTTTCTTTTCCTCAATATCTAATCTTCTATTTTCTAATTCCAGTTGCCTATTAATCTTTATCTGTATAGTTATAGCAAGGGTCATTATTTATTGCCTGTTTATTTTTCAGTAAACCTGCATTTTGTTTTATAATTGATTTATGGCTAAATACTTGTTTGCCTCTGTCTTTTTAATTCCCCGTTGCAGGCTCTAATGGTCTACGACTCTACGTGAGACCACATCGGTATAACCGTGAGTTGTACTACACTAATTGTTCCTCAGGTTGGTGCGCCTTAGGGTGCGCATGCCGCTGTGGAACATACAGTAGGTCCTGAAGAATGCTTAGCTAATTGCAGACACAAGCAGAAACAGGTTGACCAATTTTTACACCTAAATCGGATGTTACTAGCTACTTAAAAGAACCAGTCCGCATCCATTTTACTCTTTTTAATGGTAATTGGTCAGCCTTTAATAAATGAGTTGATAGGCCAGAAGTTTGGATTACTACCCAGGGGGTCCTTGTTTTCTTCACATATAGGCCAGAACAATCACCTTTTAAATTCACTTTTTTGTCACACTGCCACACACACACGTCTTTGAATATCCTGCTCTGCTACAAACCAGGCGTAGGAGCACACCAGGGAGGCATTCGGCCCCCTGGTGGAACCCTATGATGAAGCATGTCGGTGAGTGAGGGTTCTTTTACAAACATTGTGTTTTGCCCTTTGCTGTTTCGCTGTTTTGCTCAACCAGGTGTCCCCAGGTTGTACCTTAGTCACTCTTTCGTTGTTGTTTATTGAATTACAGGGGTTTAAGAGTGCCTCTCTCCCTCTCTCTCTTGTTGTTACATATTGGGTAAACTAAATAGCTAAACATGGAACCACTGATTAATACATCCATTTACAATAGGGAACACTTGAACTGTGGCACTGGATAGCAGTGGCACAATGCCCAAAGCATCTAACACCAGCAAAAATACACGAGGCAACAGCAAAAAATGGAAGGGAGACCCACGCCAATGGTGCCAGGTCTAACAGTCAGGATGAACTAGATCTTTCACCAGTGGCGTCAATCTTGCGGCAATAATAGATGCCAAATCTTGTAGTCAGTATTAAGTAGTGCCAGTGGTCTGTATGATCCTATCAACTCCGGATCTTTACCTGGTTTGGGAAGGGAGACCAACAATGCTTCTCTCTGTGTGACCGAGAGCATGTACGATGTGTTGCCTCTGTTGTCACTGTAGACTCATACAACGCGGTGTAATGTCTAGTAAATTGCCTAAGGATATCCTGCTGTGAATACAGTGTGATGCCTTGCAGTGTGCAGATAGATGTGATGGGGGATCTAGTGTCGTCCTGCCTGATGAGCCATGCGAGGAGTCTGCCAGCTTTCTCTCCAGTATTATGTGTACGCGCTGAGTGTGCGGCATAATTTAGGCAGCAGAGCCTCTCCAATAAACAGGAATGTTCTGCCTTACTCTCACTCAGCCTCTTTCCAGAGCTGAGATCACTAGCCGTGAGCACTTCGATGTTGGCTAATCTAGTTTCTAGCTTGGTAATACTCGCCTACGCATTCCAGCCTGTGTACCAAAGCAGTGTCCCCGCGTGACTGTTTTAAAAGCGTCCCATTCTATTAATGTTGATGATGCAGTGCCTGTGTTTTCTTCGAAGTAATGTGTCGCCGCTTCCTCTAACGAGTCTCTAAATGGGACGTCCTCCAACAGTTTTGGTTGCATGCCCCATCTGTGCAAGCATCCTACTCAATTCGCATCATGTGTGGATTGTGATCGGAATGAGTTATCCTGAGATACTGCGGATCTGCTATGTTTGGCAGTAGGTCATCTGTGACTAACATTCAGACAAGTCGGACGTGTAAGTCTGTGCTCCTGAGTAATAGGAGTATACCCTGTCTGTGGGGTTCCTGTGTCGCCATGCATTTACCAAATGCCATTGCGTGATTCAACTTTTCAGTGCTCTCATGGCCACAACCGTGGGAGCTACGGGCAATGGGGGAAAGGAGCAATCGTGAGATATGACTAATAAACAATTGTAGTCCCCCTCTAGGCGCATCGGGATGTCATGGCAGCCCGAAAATTTACTCAATAAGGAATCCAGGAATGGGGATTGTTCAGTGTTGGGTGAGTTTTTTGATGCTATAACGATTGGCCTGCCATTCAACCTGCCCTTTACTATGACGTATCATTCGTCCGTGTCTATAAGTGATTCTTCTATTGTAAATGGCATGCCAGGTCTAATCTAAACTAATGTACCTCCGGCATACATGAAATATCCCGCGGCTAGCAGTTGTCCCCTCCATCTCCTTTGCAAATTTTTCGACTTCGGCCCAGTTAAATGAGTCTCTTGCAAAAGGGCTAATTGGACATGTCAATTAAGATATGAATAAATCCAAGATTACAAGAGGGAGTATGTATTCCCCTTATGTTCCAGGCACATATCTTAGTTGGCGTCATGATGTCGATGAAAGCAAAATCTGCGCCTCATATGAGGCCCAGGGATTATAGGGCTACATTTAGCGTGGACTATTGCGGAGACACCTGGTGTCTCGCTATTGGGGAGGTGTGATCGTTGTAATGACCAAATGTGTGACGGAAAACTAAACCAAATAAATAAGATAATAACCCATCTATTACCAGTAGGGCGAGTGAACAATTAGCAATCGTCTAAACATCTGAATAGATAGACATATCACTTATGTCAGAGGGGGTAGGTCACTCACACAGTATAAATCAATAGATACGAACAAATCTAGGTTAAGTTGTGACGTCCTCCCTTCATACAATAATGAAGGCATATACCAGAGCTTTATAAATTATTATTTGGGCCACTTCTCTGGCACGGCAATTCTCATTACAGTACATAACCGCAGTTTCTAAAGTTGCCAAGAGGGAATATGAACAATTGTTACTTACCTGTAAACAGGTGGTTCTCCAGTATTGGTGTCTTTCATAGATTCACATGCTTGAATATTCCCCGTCGTCGAAGTGGGAGCCCCACGGTAAATAAAACAGCAATAAAATCGCAATAAAATATGTATGTAAAAACATAACACATAAAAATACGCCCAGAAATAGTTGCAAATAGCAGGTCATAATTCTCATAGGAATACATGGCAAAAGAGAAAAAACATTTGTAACATATCTTTGTCATTATGTTGGTCCAAACTACAGCCAATCAGGCGCAAGCACCCCTCCAGAACCTTCTCCTCAGAGGCCCAGGTCCTCAGATTTTCGTGGTACAAAAGGGGGTGGTGATGGACGGAGCATTTGAATCAATCAAACACTCACACCCAGTCAAAAGATCTGGGTTTAATCCATCACAGTTCTTTAACCCACTCTGCCACCCCAGTTCAGACATGGCTATATGCAAATCAGTCTGACCCTGTGCCTCATGGGAACAGTACAGCCCGAACTGCCAAGACATGTCTTCCCTGGACCGGAAACAAGCTTCCGAGGACCGGTTTCTGGCATTCCAGCCGTCTTCAGCCCGGCTTGCTTGAATCCAGTGGCAAAGTGAGCAAGGGACTCACGTCTGAGTATACCCTGCCACACTTATGGCACCCAAAAGCGGTACAAAAGGGGGTGGTGATGGACGGAGCATTTGAATCAATCAAACACTCACACCCAGTCAAAAGATCTGGGTTTAATCCATCACCGTTCTTTAGCCCACTCTGCCACCCCAGTTCAGACATGGCTATATGCAAATCAGTCTGACCCTGTGCCTCATGGGAACAGTACAGCCGGAACTGCCAAGACATGTCTTCCCTGGACCGGAAACAAGCTTCCGAGGACCGGTTTCTGGCATTCCAGCCGCCTTCAGCCCGGCTTGCTTGAATCCAGTGGCAAAGTGAGCAAGGGACTCACGTCTGAGTATACCCTGCCACACTTAAAGCGGTACAAAAGTGGGTGGTGATGGACGGAGCATTTGAATCAATCAAACACTCACACCCAGTAAAAAGATCTGGGTTTAATCCATCACCGTTCTTTAGCCCACTCTGCCACCCTAGTTAAGACATGGCTATATGCAAATCAGTCTGACCCTGTGCCTCATGGGAACAGTACAGCCCGAACTGCCAAGACATGTCTTCCCTGGACCGGAAACAAGATTCCGAGGACCGGTCTCTGGCATTCCAGCCGTCTTCAGCCCGGTTTGCTTGAATCCAGTGGCAAAGTGAGCAAGGGACTCACGTCTGAGTATACCCTGCCACACTTATGGCGGCCAAAAGCGGTACAAAAGGGGGTGGTGATGGACGGAGCATTTGAATCAATCATACACTCACACCCAGTCAAAAGATCTGGGTTTAATCCCTCACCGTTCTTTAGCCCACTCTGCCACCCCAGTTCAGACATGGCTATATGCAAATCAGTCTGACCCTGTGCCTCATGGGAACAGTACAGCCCGAACTGCCAAGACATGTCTTCCCTGGACCGGAAACAAGCTTCCGAGGACCGGTTTCTGGCATTCCAGCCGTCTTCAGCCCGGCTTGCTTGAATCCAGTGGCAAAGTGAGCAGGGGACTCACGTCTGAGTATACCCTGCCACATTTATGGCGGCCAAAAGCGGTACAAAAGGGGGTGGTGATGGACCGAGCATTTGAATCAATCAAACACTCACACCCAGTCAAAAGATCTGGGTTTAATCCATCACCGTTCTTTAGCCCACTCTGCCACCCCAGTTCAGACATGGCTATATGCAAATCAGTCTGACCCTGTGCCTCATGGGAACAGTACAGCCCGAACTGCCAAGACATGTCTTCCCTGGACCGGAAACAAGCTTCCGAGGACCGGTTTCTGGCATTCCAGCCGTCTTCAGCCCGGCTTGCTTGAATCCAGTGGCAAAGTGAGCAAGGGACTCACGTCTGAGTATACCCTGCCACACTTATGGCGCCAATACTGGAGAACCACCTGTTTACAGGTAAGTAACAATTGTTCTTCTCCAGTATTAGGGTGTCTTTCATAGATTCACATGCTTGAATAGAATAGTGAGCAGTAATAGTTGGCAGCAAATGCACTCAGCAATGCATAGGTATGAAACATGCACCAATAGCATAGCATAGCCATTAGGAATGATAATAATAATAACAACCGTAACATCACACAGACCATATTGGTGGAGGGTAGAAAACAGAGGCTCACCTTATTTAAAAAGGTTGCGAAGCACTGCTTGTCCCACTGCCATATGAGCTTCTTTGAGCGCTTCAAGGCAATAATGTTTTGTGAAAGTGTGCCTGCTGGACCACGTAGCTGCTCGGCAAATTTGATGAATTGGCACACCAGCAAACAGGGCAGTAGAGGATGACATCGCCCTGGTTGAATGAGCTTTCACTGAGGATTGAAGATGCTTGCCAGCCTTATGGTGACAGAAGGAAACTGCTGAAGAAATCCAACGTGCAATAGTTGGCTTGGTGACAGAACGCCCCTTGCACATGCGTCCTTAGGCTATGAACAGCTGATCAGTTTTGCGAAAGGGTGCAGTCCTATTGATGTAAAATTTAAGGCATCGCTTAACGTCCAGAGAATATAAACGCTGCACCGCTGGAGATTGAGGGTTTGGAAAGAAAGTCTTTAACACCTTGACTGCTGCAGCAAATCCCGCTTGGTGCTGCTCTTGTCAGATTTCCATTGTTCATGACGAGCTCAGTTCGTCATAAGCACACGACCAGTGTACTGCATGACGAGCTGAGCTCGTCATGAGCATGGAAGGGGTTAAGAAAACAGGCTAATTGAGGTGGAAGTCAGTGGGCACCTTAGGAATGTAAGACGGGTTTGTGCAAAGCACTACACAGTCCGATTTGAATTGGAGAAAAGGAGGCTTAATGGTGAAGGCGTGAACATCACTCACACGACGTGAAGAGGTTAAAGCAAGGAGAAGGGCCACTTTCCAAGTTAAAAATTTCAAATCTGCCTTGTGGATAGGCTCGAATGGTGCCTTCATTAATTGTGCCAAAACAATGTTGAGATGCCATGTTGGGGGAGGATGCCTAATGGGCGGGAACTTCCTGAACAGTCCTTTGAAGAACTGACAAATGATTCTGGAAGAGCAGAGAGAGGAGGAGCCATCCTGCCGGAATCGAGAAATCACCGCCAAGAAAACTTTCAAAGTGGATTGGGAGAGCCCTGACTGTGCCAGCTCTAGAAAGAAAGGAAGAAGCTGAGTGGAGTAGGATGAATGTTAGCAGCCACACACCAGTGACAGAACCTTTTCCACTTGAGTTTATAAGTCTGCATTGTAGATGGAGCTCTGGCATTGGCGAGAATGTCTCTACATGCTGGGGGGATGTTTAAATGGGTAAATTCAAGGTGCTCAGGTTCCAGGCTGATAATCTGAGAGAAGAGGAGGCCCCCATCCATCGTGATGAGGTTCGCTCAAGGTTGAAAGAGAATGGGCTCACTCTGAGATAGAAGCAGCAGTTCCGAGAACCACGCTTGTCGAGGCCATCTGGGAGCGATCAGGAGAATGTGGCACGGTTGTCTTCGCATCTTCCACAGTACTCGAGGAACCAGTGGAATCGGCGGAAAGGCGTAGGCGAATAGACAGCACCAATCAATCAAAAGGGCATAACCGGACGATTCTGGATTGGGAAGCCAACTTGCAAAGGACGGGCATTTCCGGTTCGCTGGGCTCGCAAAAAGATCTATGCTTGGATGACCCCAACGCCGAAAGATGAAGTCCAGAGTCGGCTGATGTAGCTCCCACTCGTGCGTCGAGGACGCGGACCTGCTGAGGGCATCCGCTAGGATGTTTGAGACGCCTGGTAGATGAACTGCTGTCAGGGTAATGTGGTGCAGAAGCGCCCAGCTCCAAATAGTTTGTGCCAGCCGAGACAGGAGAGGAGATTTGGTGCCGCCCTGCTTGTTCACATAGTGCATACTGGTGGTATTGTCTGTTTGGATGAGCACCGATTCCCCCTGGATCAGAAGATGAGTTTGAGAGCCAGGAAAATGGCCATCAACTCCAACCTGTTGATGTGCCAGGAGCGTTGAGATTGAATCCATTTGCCCTTGATGGAAAGCCCCTGAAGGTGTGTGCCCCAACCTTCCAGGGAGGCATCCGTGGTCAGAGTGAGTTCCGGAGTTGTGGTGAGGAATGAGGTTCTGGCAGCCACGTTGGACGGCTGCGCCCACCCACTGGAGAGCCGACCGCATTCGGGTGGTCACACGAACGAGATCGTTGAAGGAGCTGGTGACCTGACGCCACTGACCGTCCAATTCTTCCTGAATTGGGCAACTCCTGAGCCTGCAGTTTGGTATCAGAGAGATGCACGAGGACGGCATCCCTAGAAAAGAGTTCAATATACGAACGGAAACAGACTCTTTTGAACAAAGGAGGGTCACCAGGCGTATTTCCGCGGCAGACGTTCAGAAGACACGAAAGCTTTGACCCGGGACATATCCAGAGTGGCGCCTAGAAAAGTCCTGCAGCAAGCTGGGTCGACCTGAGACTTCTCGGCATTGATGGAAAGGCCGTGGGAGCGAAATAAGTCCTGACAGAGTTGGGTGTCTCGAGACAGCTAGCTGAGAAACTGCGACTTGATGAGACAATCGTCTAGGTATGGAAAGATTTGGACGCCCTGAAGACGTAGGTAAGCCACTACTGGGGTCAAAACCTTTGTGAAGACACGAGGGGCGGAGCGCAGGCCGAAAGGCAGCACCCTGAATTGAAAGTCTCTCCGCCACACATGGAAGCGCAAGTACTTCCGGCGACGTGGAAGAATTGGCACATGGAAATAAGTGTCCTGGAGGTCGATGGTGATCATGAAGTCGTCCTTGCAGAGAAGACGCAAGATCTCCATCAGCGTGAGCATGCGGAAGGACTGGCACTTCAGATATTTGTTCAGTGCCCTTAAATCGAGGATTGGACGCCAGTCGCATGTCTTTTTGAGGATGAGGGAAAACCGTGAATGTAAATGTAAATGTACCTATATTTATATAGCGCAAATCGCCCACATCGCAGGCATCTATGCGCTTGCTTAGGGAACCCGTCCTGGTATTCCCCTGTGAGATAGCCCCGGCAGGGTATCCACAAGGTGAAAGCCAGGCATCCCGCCGCGAGGGGCCGTTGTGGAGATTAAGCAAGCTATTGCCCAGAGTCGCAGAGTGTGAACCCGTGAGTCGAGTAGGCACCGGAGCGAGAATTATCGAGTCCGTGGAATTATTGAGCCCAAACCCTCGTCGAGGCGGGGAATTGAACCCTGGTCCAGGGCCGATCTCAGCTTCCGGGTCTGCCACCTCTAACCCCTGAGCCACACTTCTCCAGAATCCCATTCCCCTCAGACTTGGGAATCACTTTGATGGCACCTTTCTGAATCATGATGTGAATCTGCTGGAAAAGTTCTTTTAGATGCGCAGGAGGCAGACCAGTTGGAGGAGTGTGAGGAGGAAATATTACAAACTCCAAGGCATGGCCCTTTGATACAATGTCCAATACCCAACGGTCCGAGGTGATTGAACACCATTGAGAAAAGAACAGGGAGATTCGACCTCCAACCTTGCGCTGGAAAGGTAAGTCCTTGCCTTTTGGAAGTGGAACCTCTATAGGAAGATTTTCCAAGAAACGACTTGGAAGTTTGTTGGTGTGAGGTGTGCTGCTGTTGGTTGGAATACCGTTGATTTCCCTGGCCATAGGAGCGGTATTGATTTGATCCTCCACGAAAAGAAGAGGTGGTGCCGCAGCCGCGCGCACCACAAAGGGCTGTTTGCGGAACTGTAAAGTGCCCAAAGAGCGAGCCGTTTCGGTATCTTTTTTCATCGTTTGCAGTGCCTCATCTACATGCTGACCGAAGAGTGACTCACCATCATAAGGCATGTCGAGAATCTTTGCTTGGACCTCCTGTCTAAAAGAGGTATATTGAAGCCAACCCTGGCACTGAAGAACAGTCGCCCCTGCAAGTTGACGGAAGCCAGTGCAGGCAATATCCACGGAGCAGTCGATGATCTCTTCAGACGCTCTTTCCCCCTCTTGGAGAATTTTAAGAGCCTCCGCCCTTGAGGACTCCGGAATGAGGGCAACCAAGGCGGACATGTCAGACCACATCTGACGATTGTAACGTCCTCGTATGGCCAAAGCGTTAGCGGCCCTTACGGTAGTGGAAGCCATCGTTGAGAATTTTCGCCCGATGGCATCTAGGCTATGACCCTCGCGATCCGGAGGAGCAGTAATCGGGGAAGATGGGTTCCTGGAACGGCGCTGGGCAGCCTGGTTGACTACTGAATCCGGTTTAGGCGGCGCCACCAGGCAAGCTGAGGAACCCTGGGGCACCTTAAACTTTTTCTCCAATCGAGGTAATTGTGCCGGGATGGAATTCACAGTTTGAATGAACATGACTCCTTCATTCCAGATGAAATCGATGATTGGGACTGTCCGAACTTGCTTGAAAGGTTGACTCTTAAAGTCATACAAGAAGCAGTCCTCTTCCCTTTGAACCATAGGAAGTTTAAAACTGTGTGCCGCCCTATCCATGAGTTGGTGGAAACCTGCAATGTCCACAGAAGGGAATCCCCCGGAGTTGCAGGAGGTGGGGACGGTGTTTGAATCTGGTAAACGTCTCAATCTTGCATGTCGCCATCACCTTCAGTATCGTCATCCTGCAGTTCACGATCCTCTCTGTCCGGGCGAGGAGTATCATCATCATCTTGATACACAGTAGCATGGACCTGAATAGAGGTCTTAGCAGTAACAGGCGGTGGTGCCGGTTGTGGCAGTGGAACAGTGGTAGGAGGTGGTGCAGGCACAGATACCGGTTGGGGCAGCGGAACAGTAGCAGGCGAAGGTGCTGTAGGCAGAGGCGAACCATGACAAGATAGCGGAAAACACCTGCTGTAGTCCTCTAGCATATACTGAAGATCCGAAACAAGGGAAAGAGGAATTGATGCCGTTGGAACCTGTGTGGACGGTTCTTCCTCTGGAGAATACGAGTCCTCGTGTTCATCCCCATAGTCCTGACACTTTATGACTAGTTCAGAAGGGCTACGTGCTTCCCGAAAATGATCATCCTCTTCGTCCTCAGAAACCTAGTCTTGCTCAGAACCTGTCACAAACAGTGGCGATGGGGGCTGCGTGTCATGTGAAATGTCAAGGTGTTCCATAGGCACTTGGTGACGTTGGTGCAAAGGGTTGGCGGAGGAAACACCAGACCCGGATGAAGGAAGCGGTACCAGAGGCAAAGATGCAAAGGAAGATGTGACCACCGTCAACGAAATCGTCGTTGAAGCCGTCAACGATGACAGGACAGACGTCGACGGAGCCACTGCCGACGGAGTCGATGTAGACGAGGCCGTCGTCGACTGAACTTTCGTCGACGGAGCGGCCGACGACGAGGAGGTTTTCTTCACAACTCTCGTCGACGTTGATCCAGATGAAGACGAGCGAGCCTTTTTCTACGTTGAGGCGATAGGAATCGTCGACGAGACAGTTTTAAAACTGAGGCATGCCTTCGTCGACGTAGATGCCGTCGACGAACCAGAAGCCGAAGTCGTCGTCACTGTTGTCGTCGACGAGCCAGAGACAGCAGATCTCGCCGACGGAACGATCGTCGACGCTCCCGTCGACTATTTTACACGTTTTAAGGTGGAAATGTGTTTAGAAGAAGCCGTAGACGCATGAGAGCCAGGCCTCGGGGGCGTCGGCGTAGCACGAAGTGGTGGGGACACCTCATGACCCTTCAAGACTGAGAGTTTCTTCTTCTTCAAGAAAGGAGAAGGTAAATCCTGCACACTGCTACGCTTTGAGGAGGCTTTAGAAGTACCCGACACCAGGCTTTCTACGTCTGAAAGAGCTGAACCCTTGTCCTTCAGCCTTTGTAACCAGAGGAGGAGAAGACCCTCCCTATCCTTTAAGGTCTTGGTGGAGAAAGTCCTGCAGATTTTACATTTGCCTACCTCATGGTCAGGACAGAGGCAGTATATACATTTCTTGTGGGGGTCTTCCGAATAAAGTCTCAACTTCCCACAAGAAGAACAAGGTCTAATCAAAGACTTCTTACTTGAAGACATTGTAGAAAGTACTGGAAACCAGAGAAAAGTAGAAAACTGAGCAGAGCTCAGGGAGACTCCCTTCACACGACGTGCGGTAAAAAATCTGAGGGCCTGAGCTGTAGTTTGGGCCAACATAATGAAAAAGATATGTTACAAATGTTTTTCTCTCGCCATGTATTCCTATGTGGGAATTAGGACCTGCTATTTGCACCTATTTCTGGGTGTATTTTTAACAACAATGAGGACCTACTGATCACCAGTAAGGTAAACCACCTCTGTTTATCCCCGTTTTAAACTGTATGATAGGGATTTTAAGACACAAACCTAACAATTAGTGTATATATAATGTTTTTCAGGAGATTTGACTCTGAGGCAGCTCCATGATTCGAACATAAGGTAAATCTCATGAATCAATAACAGCGTTCATACAGTGTTCTCCACTAAGTACATAGTGGAGTCCATCCCATGTTAAAAAACCAGGTATATCTTGAATATCTCCGTTGAGACCGTTTTTAATGACTTTTCTCAATCTGGCAGGCAGGCATAAAAGAAAGACAACAAGATTTCATTAAATGCAACTTTGATTCAGTTTTCAAAGTTTGATTTTGATCTTTCTCTTAGCAATTTCTTTGCTTATTCTTTTTGTGGTTATCCCATTTATCTTGCAAAGAGTAATTATTTGTGGATAAAAACTATTGCATTATAGAAGAAGATTGTCTATAAAATGTATATATGTATAATGTGAAGTAGTTGTGTATATATGTGTAAATGTGTATTTATTGTACAGTGTTTTTCTCACTCGTGAAAATTTGAAAACAGAATTGATAAATTCATAAGGGTAAAAATAAATATACCGAACAAACAGAAGATTAGTCTTTGTTCGTTTTCTCTTAACTTTGGAGACAAAAAATAATAGTGTGGGGCCAGAAACTTCCCTTAGTTTATTACATTTATTGGTCCAGCTGCCCCCTCGTATCAGGACCACACTCCGTTGTGTTACAAACTTACACAGTACTCAGTCAGCTCAGGCCACATCAGACAGCATTTTTGCTCCTTTATAATCCCAATTCAACATGGTCGGGCCTGTCTTGTACCACTGTATGATGTATCACAATGTACCTCTGTGTACATTTCCCCATTAAGTGAATTTTTAATAATCTTTCCTTTTAGGACATGCCCACCCCTTCCCTTTTGTCCTGAAGAAGACCCGCCAGGTAATGGTGCATAGGCGCCTGTGGAAGTGAAGGGAGTATCTTCATGGCGAGGCTGTTAGGTGCGTCGCAGGCCGACTCAAGTCCTCTGTTTCGCGTTGTTGCTGCAGCCGAGTCCCGCACACCTCCACCTCAGGCTGCACCTGCACAAAGACACCAACTTTCTGATTACGCGTTCCTAGGCGATCGTTGGGCTTGCGGGTTGTCCCAGTACCGGGGAGGGGGGGGGGAGGTTGTGAGCGGAGCTTTTCAACAGCCCGGGATACATTTTAACAGGTTCAAGACAACTTTTCGGGAGATGAGCGGCAGAGCTCTAACAGAGCGTGTCCGCCATCTGCTGCGTAGCGACGCCCCCCTTGAGACTCTTGACTCATGTGCTACACTCAGTGCAGGATTGGAATGAGGAGCTGGTCATGGCATAAGTGGATACTGCCAAGGCATTTGACACACTGGAGTGGACGTACTTAACGAAGCGGTTGAAACAGATGGGATTTGGATGGAATTTTTGTGGTTGAGTGAAATTGCTCTATATGAATCCCAGAGCCAAAGTTTGAAACAGAAGATTGGTGTGGAGGCCATTGAAGCACTGGAGTTTGAAATGGTAGAGTGATGCTGGAGGTCTTTTGGGGTACAAGGTGACATCAGGCAGGGATGCCCACTTTTGTTTTCATTGCCGCTGGAACCAGTGGTCATCAAGCTTCAGAGGGCACTGGAGAAGTGGGAGTTCTCATTATTATTCCGATGATGCCCTATTGTATGTGTTGAGGCTGGGAGAGTCTGTTCCGGCACTCATTGCACAATTAGAGGAATCTGATAGGCTGGCGAGCTGGAGAGTTAACAGGAATAAGATTATTCAGTTCCTCCTGGAGGCCCTGGCTAAGACCCTATGGACCACCTGCCCGACCTTGGATTATACTGGGAAACTGACAAATTTAGATACCTTGCCATAAAGGTAGCAGTGACACCTGAGAAACAATATGCTCATAATATTGGGCAGATGATAGAGAAATTGCACTTCTCTGTCCAGTTTTGGAATAAACCCGGTCTACTACAGGAAGAGTTGCTGTTGACAAAATGGTGTTTCTTACCAGATGTCTATATTTGCCAAGAAACACCCTGGGCCCCATTCTCTGAGACGATCTCAAGCGCTTAGATAACTTAAGGGTATCGCTGATCACGGCGGAAAGGAGAATCTATGTGTATCTTGCCACCTCAAAGTTGGATCAGAAAGAAGAGGGGCTGAGACTTCCAGACCTGGAATTATATTATCGGGCGGCACATGAGCAATATGTGGCCAAAAGACAATAGTGAGATACGGCTCCTGCTTGGGACGTATATGGGTGCACCCCTGCTGGAACTATTGATGAGGGACTCTAGGATGGGGAAGAAGTTCTCTTTTCTGGTGTGACACTCTGCCTGGATCTGAGTGAATAGTCATCAGGGCCCTTCAGCGGCCACCCTTCTACAGGGATCCAGATATGAGAGTGGTGAAACCATTTAAGGATTTTGGCTCTAACATGTCCGTCACTCGATGGCAGGATGGAGTGTTTCAACTACTGGGGGGTCTATATTCAGGGAACGCTTTATCTCCCAACAGAAGTCACAGAAGTTTTTCTCCTTGGACCAGGGCCAGTACTTACAATACTTCAAAATATCACAAACAGCAAGGAAAATGTATAGGTAGTTCCCGGAAGCTCCACCTTCGTCAGAGGCCTTTCAGTTGCTCTCAAGCATGGGTGAGGAGGTATACCTGGTGTCTTGGGATGTATAAAGCCCTTAACCCCTTGCATGCTGCCGCTATTCTCAGCCTGTGGGGCACTTTTATTGAGTGGGCGGGTTCATGATGGCCCCCAGCCGTCATCAGCACACGAGCACTGTAGTGCATGACGGCTGGGGGCCGTCACCAGCATGCAAGGGGTTAAAATGGACAGACCCTGAAGACAGTTGGTAGCTGGGATGGCCCGGGGCGACAATTTAGAGAGGCAACTCACTAATATGAGTGAAAAAGGACCTGTTCAGTGGTTAAGGGGGTCTCCGGGCATGCCAGATTTAAGTTAGTTCTTTTTAATTATGCACATTGCACGCACCTTACGCCACTTAAGCTGAACAGGATTTATGTTGGCCACTCTGCAGCGTGCCTTTGCTGCGGACAGGGAGTGCAACATTTTTTCATCTAGCATAGAACTGTGACAAAGAACTGGCGGGCAGTGGTTGAGCGGATCTGGAGAGGAACAAGGTTGACCTTAGACCCATCCCCTAAGCAGTATTTGCTGGGTATTATGGGGTGACCGCAAACAGGTAAAGATGCAATAAAAATTCCAGCAACTGGCACTCCTCCTAGTGAAACCATGGCCGCTATGGGATGGCAGGGTACTAAAGGACCTGCAATAAAACTGTGGGCAAGGGACACCGTTGAATGTTCAATGGCAGAGGAGACTCACATGAGGCTCCCCCTAGAGACCAAAAGTTAACTGAGGACTTAAAGGTCTGTGCAGACATATTGGCAGCATAGGGGGCGGCGGAGACACAAGCAGGGGACCAGGTGTCTACATCTGGTGCATATGAGGGTGCTTCTTCGTAGCACAGGGATGCTCCAGAACTGGTGCAGCAGAGTATATGAGGATGCAGAGGGGAATCTAGGTATTTCCGCGGATCAAGCAAAAGATGTGGCTTGTAATAATAGTAGCCGAGGGGGTTGGATGATCAACTGCATGAAACAAGCGAGAAGGGGGCATGCACATGAGGGCCAAGTGACTATAACACAAGTATGTTGGCAAGAACGGAAAATTAATGTCAGAGTCGTTATGTTTTTGAGGTTGTAATGCACGTATGTCACTGTGCAAATACATAAACACAGACTTTAAAAAAACGAATGATAAAGCGCTCAAGCCAATAACGCCTTTAGCAAATGCTTATGCCGGCATTAAAAACTAGTAACAAGTCCAGCATGATCACTCCATCACTCATGGGGCTCTACATCGAACATAAATTGAGCTGTTCTACCAAGATACAGAATAGGACTATGCTTGCGGAGAATAAAAAGAATGTGAAATACCTGTGTTAAAAAGGAGTAAAAGATTTTGTCTTGGCACAGAATTGGGTGAGAGGCCACCCGCAGCAGGAAGTTTTCCAAACCAATCCTTCGTCTTTCCACAAAGTCTGGATCCATGTTATCAGCTGATAGCTTATGCCAAACAAACTCGGCCTGTATGAACAAAAATCACAACTCATGAGAAACAGCTCGTTTAAGAGTGACTATTGAAAGAAGCATCTATTTCAACCTACCCGTTTTTCTGGCAAAGGTGGCACCACTACGCTGGAGTAGTTAACTAGCAAGTAATTCCGTAAAAGTTCAAATTCGCTGTACCGTCTCCAAAGCGAGTCTGGGGGAGAATTCTGTCCTTCGTTTAGAGGGTCCACGGACCTAAAAAGTCAAACAAAAACAGAACACATCTATTAAATACATGATATGAGCACCGCAAATTACTGTTCAGTATTGGAGCATGCTCATTTTAAAAGAGGAAAACGTGCCATAAGCGTAGAAGAAAAGGTTAATGCATACTGTAATTCAGCATGGGCAGTTGAATACTGTGGAATATTCTCCCACAGCCCAGGTATGCTTTCAGAGTTTCTAAACAAAAGAAAAAAACACCGTACAGTAAGTAATACGCAGGGGCTGACGAGAGTTTGTGACTATAGTGGGGAGAGCGCATTTACTCCAACAGAGCACATTGACCAGGCTGCACTCTACACACCCATTTAAGCGAGCGCCATATTTGGAATAAGGGCTCAGGTCTATCTATGTTCTCACTGCACTATGTGCGACCATAAGTAAATGAATATCGAAGGCACAGAAACTTCCGGTTTATTTAGCATGCAGTGGCGGCTGGTGACACTTGAAAGTGGCGAGGCATAAAACAATCGTTGTACTTCACTGCGGCGAGCGAGAGTAGAGAGCAAGCCTGTACTACCCACGGGGGCGCTCAGGGGAGTTCCCCCCCCCCGCCCCCCCCCCCCCCCCCGTGAAAACTTTGAAAAAATTGTGGGCAAATGGTGGATTTTAAAGCAAATTTGAGAAAGTAGGAAGGTGTCAACCACTCTGAGGTCTGATGACAAGGCAACAGAACCAGAAAGCAGTAAAAGCACTGCAATCTCAACAAACAGTACATGTCCTTTATCAAACCAACTTGAACAGGCAGCGCGAACATGTCACCCACTTTTCGGCACAATACTGCATCACTGCTAGAGCTCGTCAGGAGATGCAGTGGGGAAAGTACCTGCAAATGCCGGAAATGGACAACTGACCACCCGGCTCAGCAACAACAGCACAGCACTGTGGGGCGCTCATCCTTACACACAGCAAAAAAACAAAGACGTTTATCTGGGACGACCTTCTCTTAATTTGACATCAACAATCATGACCGATTAGCACTAATGACAAATTGCCGAGTGCAAATGTGTTCACTTGTTACAATGCATTCAATTCGGCACCAAAAGTTATACGACTTTTCTGTCAGTTTGGAAGCAGCAATCCATTATATCCAATCAGCAATGTACAACCAACCATTCAATAAACAAATGCCTTATTTCATTTAACTGCAAGTAAACACCTTGGATTTCATGGGGGCAGTGAGCAGACATCATTTGACTTTCTGTTGGTAGTTTATAGCAGATTGCAGACCTATTGGCGGGGGGAGTTGGATTGTAGGTTATGCGTGTAGAATTGTGTCTGGTGGTATGCAGAGAGCGTGAGGTGTTTGTGTGCCGCGGTGTAGTGGCAATGTATAGTCATAGCTCTATGCGTCCTGTGTGCATTGGGTTTGGCTTGCGCATTTGTTTGCAGGTCTGTGCACGGCACGTTCATCGTGTGTTTGCTGTTGGTAGGCACAGGTTGGGTGAAGCTGCCATGGGCATAACTAGCATCTCATTGCATTGCAAATGCTTGTTTCAGTTGTTATCAACTAAAATAATGCACATCTTAGGCATTGAGGAGGGAGCATAAAGGAATTAAAAGAAAAAACATAACACAGTATTAAACTCTGTTCACGGCGTGTCAACAAGGAAGCCATCTTAAAATAAAAGTGTGGCATTTATTTTGCAAAGACTCGGGATAGTCAGAAGAAACGCACCTCTCTGACGTTAATACGATAGTTTTTATTTACATTATTTGAAGTGTTACTCTGCGCCAGGGCATTATAAATTACTTTGGGATGATACATCCATTATTACAAATGTAGCGCGCTCTACTGTAGTGTGCACATCTTATTTCACAGCGAGAACTCACTGCCCAAGGGAAGCTAAATGGCCTGGAGAAGAAGCAGAGAGTGAATAATGCCACGCAAACAATCCCCTTGTCCAGCTAAAAAGAAAGTCTGCCTAATGCATCCAAGCAGGAATGACCGAGCACGCACACTTTATACCGCCGGGTCTTGTGCAGCAAAAGAGAGCCTCGCCTCACTCTCTCTCGAGATGCAACAAATGTATTTAGAAGCAATAAAAACATTGAAGTCACCAGCCGCACATTTTTTGTAAAATGAGGAGCGGAGACATGATAACAAAGCAAAGGTCTCCGTTTATTGGCCCCGCTGAAAGCTAATACCACATTGAACCCAAAGATAAAATAATAGCAGCACCATACATGTCAAATAAATATGTAACTACCAGTTAGTTACATTAACAACAGTAAACTTCCTCCAGCCACAACTTGCCTTGTCAAGCGCTCCCGTGTCTAAGGTGAGTGACCCGCGTCGTTAAGCGTCCTGCTGTGCCACTGTCCATTTGTGTGTTACGTTGTATCTGCACCTATGATTAGCGAGGCGTTTCAAGGCTAATGGAGGTGAACAGAGCGCTAGAAAACGAGACAGCTTCCCGGAGGGTTGTGTTCTGTTCTCTGCTTTCTATCCATTACCAAGGCAAGGCAAGAAGTTAACATATGGGCAATTTAGCTACGAGCACACTGAAGCACTTAACAAGAGGCACTTCAGTATGTACCTGTACCGTAGCACTTTGTGATGTCAGAAAGGACACAAACCAGCACTTTATAAAACGTAATAAACGAATAAATGCGAACTGAATACAAAATAAACCCCCCTTCTTAAAAGCGTCTACACACACAGTAAGGCCCGATAATTTGGGTCTGCCGCTTCCATTGCATAAGGCTTCTGCATGGCTAGTGCACTCCGTTTTCAATAAATCAACTTTTATTATTTTTTTGACCGTTTTAAATTAATAGAAAACATGGTGATGCCTTCTAAATTCAAGTTTTGTTTTATTGATCACCTAATACAGCCAATGATATACTTTAGTCACACTTTTCGAAGATCTGTCTTTTGGTCATTTGTAGAAACACTTCGGTTTTCTAAGATTTACACATTCCTCCTTATTGTCACTAATCATTCCTGGCCCAAAGGAACAGGGGAAGTATTTGTCATAAAAGGCGCAAAGAAAGCCACACCATACATACGTCAACACCATCTTATACGAATGGAGTGTTCAAAATCTGCTATTTTCGAGCGGGTGGAGACTGACTTAGTGATAGGGAATTCATTAAAAACAAGTGACGCACAAGATAAACAATCCTTTTAGAGCGCCATTTAAAGTTCAATTACATTAAAAGCATAAAAGACCGGGAGCCATCTTTCCGAAACCTTTGTACTTCTTGGCACTTTTGATTAATGCAGGGGGTGGGATCAATGAATCATTATGCAGGCAAGGGCCTATCCACGGAATATGACAGCTTATGTATGTCGCTTCACTCAACACGCACTCGGCATGCCACAGGAAGCCTCCCTCCCTCCCCTCTGCCAATTACAATGCTGCAATGGCAGCGTTGTGATTGGTGAGGCGCAGCGGAGAGCGCTCCAGACGGGTCAATTTTCTCTATGTAGGCTGCTGCATGCAACCTTCATAGAGAAAAGGGGGTGCGCATGACTGCTTTGTTCGGCCCTGGGGCCGACCAAAGCAGTCAGGGCCCACAACATTGGGCAAGCCACTCCCCCCTGCCCACGAGCAGGACCGCCCTCCCTCAACCAGGCACTACTGCTTTCTCGGAGCGCGAGAAGCAGAAACATGAAATGGTAGTTTTACTATTTTATGTTTTTCTGCTTCTCTCACTGTGAGAAAGCAGGGGGGCGACGACCCTATGCCCCTATGAAGGAGCCGCCACTGTTAACAGTTCCGTATACCTACCTGCCGCAACAGCATCCCCACATAACACTGTTGTACGCCAAGTCGGATTTAAGAACAATTGTTACTTACCTGTAAACAGGTGGTTCTCCAGTATTGGTGTCTTTCATAGATTCACGTGCTTGAATATTCCCCGTCGTCGAAGTGGGAGTCCCACGGTAAATAAAATAGCAATAACATACTAATAACATATGTATGTAAATACATAACACATAAAATATATACTAGAAAAAGTAGTAAATACCCAAACACAATTCCTACATAGGAATACATGGTAGAGAGAGAAAACACTTGTAACATATTCCTGTCATTATGTTAGTCCAAACTACAGCCAATCAGGCGCCAGCACCCCTCCAGAACCTTCTTCTCAGAGCTCAGTCCCTCAGATTTTCGTAGCACAAGAGTGACAAAAGAGTCTATGAGGAGAAGCGAGCCTCTGAGGGGAGGTGGGTGGGTCGCATGTGAATCTATGAAAGACGCCAATACTGGAGAACCACCTGTTTACAGGTAAGTAACAATTGTTCTTCTCCAGTATTAGGGTTTCTTTCATAGATTCACATGCTTGAATAGAATAGAGAGCAGTAATAGCCGAGGAGGCTCAAATTGCCATGCAACAGCATGGAAGAAAGTCAATGAGACAATAATACAGTCATGCAAGTACTGATATTAATCATATAAAACCATAATGGAGGAGGGAAGACAGAGGCTCACCTTAGTTAAAAAGATGGCAAAGCACTGCCTGTCCCACTGCTGTATCTGCCTCGTTGATGGCATCCAGGCAGTTGTGTTTCGTGAACGTGTGTCTGTTGGACCACATGGCTGCTCTGCAGATCTGATGAAGCGGCACTCCAGCAAACAGGGCAGTATAGGATGACATCGCCATGGTGGAATGAGTCCTCACTGAAGATTGTAGAGGCTTGCCGGCTTCCCGATGGCAGAAAATAATGGCTGAAGAAATCCAACGTGCAATAGTTGGCTTGGTAACAGGACGCCCTTTTCGCATGCGTCCATAGGCAATGAACAGTTGATCGGACCTGCGAAAAGGGGCTGTCCTGTTGATGTCAAATTTAAGGCATCTTTTAATGTCCAAAGAGTGCAATCGTTGCTCTGCCGGAGACTGAGGATTGGCAAAGAAAGTTTTTAAGAAAACAGGTTCATTAAGATGGAAATCCGTAGGCACCTTTAGCAAAAAGGTTGGGTTGGTGCGAAGCACTACACAGTCAGATTTGAATTGGAGAAAATGAGGTTTAATAGTGAAAGCGTGAAGATCACTCACGCGACGTGATGATGTCAGAGCAAGGAGAAGGGCTACCTTCCAGGTCAGAAACTTTAAGTCCACCCTGTGGATAGGCTCAAATTGAGCCTTCATCAGTTGGGCCAAGACGACATTGAGGTGCCAAATAGGAGGAGGATGCCGAATAGGTGGGAACTTGCAGACCAGTCCTTTGAAAAACTGACAAATAACTCTGGAAGAGCAGAGAGAGGAGGAGCCATCCTGCCGGAAACGAGAGATTACCGCCAAGAAAACTCTCAAAGTAGAATGAGAAAGCCCTGATTGAGCCAGTTGCAAAAAGAATGGAAATAGCTGATCCGGAGTGTACTGAATAGGATGGATATTAGCAGCTGCGCACCAATGACAGAACCTCTTCCATTTGAGCTTGTAGGTCTTAATGGTAGACGGAGCACTGGCCTGAGCGAGAATGTCTCTGCACTCCGGCGAAATATTCAAATGGGCAAATTCAAGTTGCTCATGTTCCAGGCCGACAATTGCAGACAGTAGGGGTTCGGATGGCAAATCTGACCCTTGTCCATCGTGAGGAGATCCGCTCGAGGATGGAGGAGGATGGGCTCGCACTAGGACAGAAGAAGCAGCTCCGAGAACCACGCCTGTCGGGGCCATCTGGGGGCGATCAGGAGAATGTGGCACGGCTGTCTCCGCATCTTCAACAGCACGCGAGGCACCAGCGGAATCGGAGAAAAAGCGTAGGCGAATAGATCGCACCACTTCATCAAAAGGGCATGGTGGGGATGCAAACTTGCGTAAGATGGGCATTTCCGGTTCTCCGGGGTTGCAAAGAGATCCAGAGACGGACGACCCCACTGTTGAAAAACGAGGTCGAGTTGGTTGATGTAACTCCCACTCGTGGGTCTGCTGAAGTAATCCGCTAGGATGTTGTAGATGCCTGGTAGATGTACTGCCGTCAGGGTAACTTGGTGACAAATTGCCCAATCCCAGATCGACTGAACCAGCCGAGACAAGAGTGGAGAACTGGTTCCGCCCTCCTTGTTGACATAGTGCATATTGGTGGTATTGTCCGTCTGAATGAGCACCGACTCCCCTTGAGTCACAGGATGGAACGACTTGAGTTCCAGAAAAATGGCCATCAACTCCAGACTGCTGATGTGCCAAGAACGTTGAAGTAGAGTCCATTTGCCTTTGATGGAGAGGCTTGAAGATGAGCACCCCAGCCTTCTAAGGAGGCGTCCGTTGTTAGAGTGAGTTCTGGAGTAGTGGAGAGGAAAGAAGTACCTGTTGCAAGGTTGGATGGCTGCGCCCAACACTGGAGAGCTGCTCTCATGCGAGCGGTGACACTGACTAGGTCGTTGAAAGAACCGGTGACCTGACGCCACTGTACATCCAATTCCTCTTGAAAGGGGCGAGTCCGCAGCCTGCAATTTGGGATCAATGCAATGCAAGACGAGGCCATCCCCAGAAATGAATTTAAGATCCGGACTGAAACTGACTGTTTTGCCCAAATCAAAGACACCAAGTGAAGGATCTTTTGCTGACGCTCTTGTGACACGAATGCCTTGGCAAGCGTTGTGTTTAAAGTGGCTCCCAGAAAGTTCCTGCAAGGAGCTGGGTCGACCTGGGACTTGTCGGCATTGATTGAGAGGCAGAGGGAGCGAAATACGTCCTGACAAAAGGCGAGTGTCTTGAAGCAGCTGGTTGCGAGACTGTGATTTGAGGAGGCAGTCATCCAGGTATGGAAATATTTGGATGCCCTGGAGACGCAGGTAAGCCACCACTGGAGCCAATACTTTGGTGAAGATACAAGGGGCGGATTGGAGGCCAGGCCCGGACTGGCCGTTGCGGGCACCGGGCAATCCCCCGGTCGGCCGCATGGGTGGGGGCCGGTTTTGGGCCCCAGGGGGCCGTTTTTGTTACAGGGCCGTTTTTGCAGCATAGCTGCAAAAACGGCCCTGTAACAAAATCGGCCGAAAACCGGCCTTGGCAATGAGCGCGGTCGCACCCCCAAACCCCCTGGAGGGGGAGGGGGGGCGGGCCGGGCACTTTGCCAGGGCCGGTTTCGGTTCCCAGTCCGGCAAGGCAAAACCTTGAACTGGAAGTCTCTCCGTCCCACCCGGAAGCGTAAGTACTTCCGATGCCGTGGAAGTATTGGAACATGGAAGTAAGCATCCTGGAGGTCGATGGTGGTCATGAAGTCGCCCATGGAGAGAAGACGCAAGATCTCTACGAGTGTAAGCATGCAGAAGGATTGGCTCTTGAGATACCTGTTGAGTGCTCGCAAATCCAGGATCGGTCGCCAGTCTCCTGTCTTCTTGAGTATTAGGAAAAAACGGGAATAGAATCTCTTTCCCCTTTGAGACTTGGGAGCCACTTCAACAGTACCTTTTTGGATTAGAAGACAAACTTGATGGAAAAGCTCCTTGAGGTGGGGAGGAGGCGGGCCAGATGGTGGAGTAGGAGGAGGAATCTTGACAAACTCTAGAGCATGGCCCTTCGTTACAATGTCCAGAACCCAGCGGTCCCAGGTGATGGAGGACCACTCAGAAGAGAACAGGGAGATTCGACCTCCAACACTTGGGGGGAGAAACAAGTCGTCGTCGTTTGGGAGTGGATCCTCTATATGAAGATTTTCCCCTGTAGGATTTCTAAGACTGCTGCCGGGTGGACTGCTGTTGGTTGGAGGAGTAACGTTGATTACCCTGGTGGTAGGAGCGATATTGAGTGCTTCCTCCGCGAAAAGTTGAAGAGGTGCCACGTCCGCGTGCACCACGAAAAGGTTGCTTTCGAAACTGTAAAGTCCCCAATGAGCGAGCAGTTTCAGTGTCCTTCTTGATGGACTGTAAAGCCTCATCGACATACGCCCCAAAAAGCGACTCACCATCATATGGCATATCCAGGATTTTTGCCTGTACTTCCTGGCAGAAAGAGGTGGACCGTAACCAACCCTGCCTTCGCAAGACCGCTGCTCCAGCAAGCTGACGAAAGCCAGTACATGCAACGTCAACTGCGCAGTCAATAATTTCCTCTGACGTTCTCTCTCCGTCCTGAAGAATTTTTAGGGCTTCCGCCTTGGAAGCGTCCGCGATGAGGGCCACCAGAGCAGACATGTCCGACCACATCTGGCGATCGTAGCGGCCTAAAATGGCTAAAGCATTAGCCGCCCTCACCGTAGTGGAGGCCATTGTGGAAAACTTGCGTCCAATAGCGTCCAGGCGACGACCCTCACGATCTGGAGGAGTTGTAATTGTAGAAGTCGGATTTCGTGAACAACGTTGTGCAGCCTGGGTGACCACTGAGTCAGGTTTTGGTTGTGCAACAAGGCACGCCGGAGATCCAAAGGGCGCCTTATATTTTTTCTCAAGGCGAGGCAGTTGCGCCGATATTGAATTTGGAGTTTGCATTAATTTCACTCCTTTAGTCCAAATGAAATCTATGATGGGTATGGTATGGACTTGCTTGAACGGTTGATTTTAAAATTGTAGAGGAAATAGTCCTCCTCCCTCTGGACTCTGGGCAGTTTAAAGCGTTGAGCCGCTCTATCCATCAGCTGATGGAAACTTGCGATATCCACCGGAGGAGAATCCCCAGGTGTCCCCGGAGGAGGGGAAGGTGTCTGAATTTGATAGTCATCCCACTCAGCAATGTGAGTGGTATCGTCATCGTGAACTTCTCCATCTTCACGTTCTGGAAGGACGTCATCATCGTTAGCAGCGTACACCGTAGTGTGTATTTTAACTGACGTCTGAACCTGAGGAGAAGGCGTTGGTGGCTGTGGTAGTGGAACAGGAGCAGGAGTCGCAACAGCCGTAGGCGCATGTGGCATAGGAACCCGGTTGAGAGGGAGGGAAACGCCGGTTGTAGTCATCCAACACATGCTGGAGATTAGAGATGTGCGACAGAGGCAGTGTCGCAGTTGTAACCTGCACAGAATGATCCTCTGCCTGAGAATATTGGTCATCATCATCTTTACCATAGTCCTGGCACTTGATAATTAAATCCAAAGGACTGCATGCCACTCTGAAGGAATCATCCACATCATGGTCAGAATCAGAGTACTGCTCAGAACCCGTGGCAAACAAGGGCGAGGGAGGCTGTGGATCACTTGGGATGGACAGCTGGTCAACTGGCCACTTGCGACGTTGGTGCAAGGGGTCGACGGTGGAAGAGCCAGACCCGGTGGAAGAAAACGGCACCGAAGGTAAAGAAGCAAAAGAAGATGGAATCGTCGTCGACGGTGCAAACGACGATGATGGCATTGACGTCGCCGGAGTCGCTGCAGAAGGATCCGTCGAAGGGACCAACGTTGACGGTACGTTCGTCGGCGAGTCGTCGTCGTTGATGAAGTTGCCGTCAACGGAATAGTCGTCGACGGGACCGACGACGAAGAAGATTTCTTTAGAACTTTCGTCGACAATGATTTTGCTGACGACGAAATAGATTTCTTAGTCGACGATGAAGCAATAGGTATCGTCGGCAGAACAGTCTTAAAGCTAAGTGAAACCTTCGTCGACATGGATGACGTCAATGTTTCCGTCGACGACGATCCAGAGGCTGATGTCGTCGTCACTGTCGCCGTCGACGATCCGGAGATGGCAGACCTTGTCGTCAGGACAATCGTCGAAGCTCCCGTCGACGAAGAAACATGTTTCGGAGCAGAAACATGATGGGAAGCAGCAGAAGACGCCGGAGAGCCAGGTCTCGTGGGCGTAGACGTAGCAGGAGGTGGTGAGGACACCGCAGGAGCCACAGATAGTGAAAGTTTCTTCTTTTTTAGGAATGGAGAGGGCAATTCCTGCTTCGTTTGGAGGCTGCTTTTGAAGGTCCAGACCCCAGGCTTTCTGCATCAGACAGTGCTGAGTACTTATCCTTAAGTATTTGAAGCCATAGGAGGAGACGGCCTTCTCTGTCCTTAAGGGTCTTGGTAGAGAAGGTTCTGCAAAATTAGCATTTACCAACCTCATGGTCGGGATAAAGACAATAAATGCACTTCTTGTGGGGGTCCTCAGAGTAAAGACGTAGTTTTCCACAAGAAGAACAAGGTCTAAATAAAGACTTCTTACTTGAAGACATGCTGGAATTCACTGGAAAACTTGAAAAAGTTGAGAAAAAATTGAGCAGAGCTCAGGGAGACTCCTTTCACACGACGTGCGGTAGAAAATCTGAGGGACTGAGCTCTGAGGAGAAGGTTCTGGAGGGGTGCTGGCGCCTGATTGGCTGTAGTTTGAACTAACATAATGACAGGAATATGTTACAAGTGTTTTCTCTCTCTACCATGTATTCCTATGTAGGAATTGTGTTTGAGTATTTACTACTTTTTCCAGTATATATTTTATGTGTTATGTATTTACATACATATGTTATTAGTATGTTATTGCTATTTTATTTACCGTGGGACTCCCACTTCGACGACGGGGAATATTCAAGCATGTGAATCTATGAAAGACACCCTAATACTGGAGAACTTTAATTCCGCAATAGCACTTTGGTATAAACACAGACGCACAGCTAACATGTACAGAAGATGGACATGATCCCCATCATCTGAGCCGGTTTGTTCCCTTTCTTACCATAGCAGGGGCCAGTGAACAATCCCACAAATTCAGACCACCTTCCACTTAACAATATGCAGCAAGAGCCCGGCTGCCATCTTCCGCATAAAACCAATTCAACCAATCAGGCGTGGTGCCCATGTACCAGAGTACTGGCTGCAGAGGGAAGATGGGCCCTTCCCCAATATCAGGGCAGGTGTAAATAGATACATTTCCATGACCTTTCCATGAAGAGATGCCTATGAGTACCTCAGCGGCAGACTCCCCACTGCCTCCTCACTATACTAAGCTAAAATACCTAGCGAAATCCGCCCTCTATTTCAACATCATTGGTCCAGTGACAACTATACAATGGGCTGGCATTTACGGAAATGTTGGGGGATAAAAAGAGGAGAATACGATGTAAATGAAAAGGCATGGATACGGGTCTAGGCTTGTCGACCACCGAATTGTAAAATCCAGCCAGTTATTTAGGATAGCCATAATGAATATGACCTCATGAGTTTTATTAGTGACTATTCATCTGATCAAGTTTACTGTCCCAATGAGTCCCTCACATTACTTCATCTTAGACGATAACTCCACTTCGCCACATGGCCAACAATGGAAGCAAAAAGCAGGCCAAACATATAAGTAAGACTAAAAGTGCATACATGTGTATATATATTATCTTTGGTATGGTTAAGCACATATGAATGAATACGATTTGTGTCTACTGTTGGACAAACACACAATTCACTTGCAAAAAAACAAACGTTTAAATGACGTTATAGTTAGGTGACAATGTCTTTTGCAAAACAACATTTTAAACTAAAAGAAACTGATGTACTGTGTGAGGGTATGGCGCCAAAGTTATGAGAAGAACAAGATATCAATTTCCTATGGACACAGCACTAACTAACTACTGAACTATAACTGGAGCCCTGAAGTAACTACAACTCGCGCCCCCGCCATGCAGGTTGTATGACACAACCAAGCATGCCTAAACCAAGCATGCCTTAACCACGCTGTCTTTACAACGACCACGTCTTTACCATGCATGCCTTTACAACAAATTTCATTGTAAAGGCAAGTTTGCGCCATATAAAACTTTATAAATAAATAAAATGATTAGTAAAGGTATATGTGTGGTAAAGATCCCACCCCAGCCCCTCCTGCCACCAGCCCTAAAATTCAGCCATCTGGTGCTGTGTGTCTAGAGATACACAGCACTGGCTGCACCAACAAGGGTGAAAAACAAAAGCCTGACACAGAAGGATGTGTTATCATGCACTGCATTTATTATGATGCATCAGGGCGAACTGAGTGCTGGAGTGTGAGGCAGTGTGCGCCCAACCCCCTCCAGCCATCTGGCGTTGCCCCGGGGACCGCCACCTCTGCAGGCAAATATTTTATGGATGCAGGGGGGGGCCTGCGCGAGTCCTCGCAGCCCCAGGGACAGCCACCTTCACGGGGCTAAATGTAATAATGTGGGGTCTGCCTTTCCCCTGCAGCCCCTGGGACAGCCACCTCCCGGGGCAAATGGTTAAAATTACAGTGGCCGGGTGCACCCCCATAGACCCGGGGACCACCACCTACCTGGGGTTGTATGTTGTAATGGAGGGGGCTGCGCGGCCCCCCTCCTGGAGTCAACATGGCCCGGGGACCGCCACCCCTCCCATGGCCAACTCCAGAAATGTCCCTGGGTTCCCATCCCCTGGACATTGCTGTTTGCTATGGCTTGGTGGGAGCAGAATTACTTTTGGGCAGAGGGAGCCGCATGTTCAGCAGCTTCCACTGTCCAAAAGCAATGCCGGATCCTGCAGAAGGAGGGGAGCCAGGCTCCCCGCGCCCCCAACATTAAAAAACTGGGTACCCAGGGTGGAACCAGAGCACCCAGTACTATGGCCAGGCCTGGGGCCACATGGCCTCCTTCAATATTCAAAAATAAAAATAAATAAATAAAGAGGGCAGCTCCCTTCTTTTATTTAAAAAAAAAATAAAAAAATAGAAAAAAAAGAAAACCTGGGCCCCAGTGACGGGGTGCCCTGGGCTGAAATCAGCCCTCAGAAAAGAGAACAAAACATTTAGAGAAAAAAGACCCGCAAATCGCCAGATGCCCTGCTCCTTTCTCCATCACTGTGTAACTGTCTCACCTGGCGCACTGCTGGTTGGGGGATGAAGTCCCCTAGGCTGCTGAGGGTCTTAGGGGCCAAAAAGACCACCCGTTACCACCAGTAAGCCTCTCACAATGGGATTGCTGAGAAGTGGTCAGAGGCCACGCTCCCTTTCTTCACCACTCTGCAAATGAGCCTCTGGTGTGGGGGGTGGGGGGGTGGGGGGGGGGAAGGAGGGGGGGGGAGGGTGTGACATACCTTTGCCTCCTGAGGGCCGCAGGACTAAAGTGGACTTCTTCCCCCAAGCAGCAGTGCGCCAGGAGATGCGTTTGAGGAGTGGCGGAGAAAGGGGGTGTCGTCTCTGATGACCGGTCAGCAATTCAGCTGTGTGAGTCTTACTGGAGGTAGCAGGAGGGCTAGTTGGCCCCCGTGGACCCTCAAGAGCATAGGGTACTTCATCACTCCTGCTTCATCTCCTGTTACCTCCAGTAAATCCCAAACAGCTAGGAGGTCTTTGGAGGCCCGCCCCTTTCTCCACCACTGTGCAAACGTCTCACTTGGCGCCTTGCTGGTTGGGGGATGAAGTCCCCTAGGCTGCTGAAGGTCTTAGGGGCCAAAAAAAAACCTGTTATCTCCAGTAAGCCCCTCACAGTGGGATTGCAGGGAAGTGGTCGGAGGCCACGTCCCCTTTTTCCACCACTCTGCAAATGCGCCTCCTGGAGCGCTACTGGTTGGGGGAGGAAGCCCACTTTATTCCTGAGGGGCCTTGGGGGCCAATAAGCCCTCCTGGTACCTCCTGTAAGTCCTACACACCGGGATTCCTGAGAGCTGGTCGGAGGCTCACCCCCCTTTCTCCACCTCTCTGCAAATGTGACTTTTATTAAAAAACCATCAAAATGTACTAAAAAAACAAAGGTTGTAGGGATGTTATAGTTAGGAATTAGCATTTAAAAAACCTTAGCAATTCAATGAAAAAAAACAATTTAATTTGTCATCATGTTTGTCACTGACCATGTCATGAGTAATGTAATATGTGAAGTCATAAGCAGTGCATTGCAGGTGGCGTGAGTTATAATTAGCTCAGCTAACTAGAACTTCTGAATTTCACTGGTTTTGTACGAGGGAAACCTGAGCCTAAGTATAATAATTACAGGTGTGGGAACCCAAAATATGCACTAACAGAACCTTTGCCGATAACTAAGATGAACACGCCCACTCCAGGTAGTCAAATTTGTGAACTCCAACTACATCCCTGCTTACTTCGATAGCAATATGTTTTCCATTGGTTTTCAATGTAGGATGCATTGGATATGATGCACTTAGTTAATGTATTACCTTAAACTTTGGATATACATGTGAACAACCACTATCGCTACTAATACTCTGACCCTTGCCCTGAAGAAGTCCAGTGGTCTGGACGAAACACGTTAGCTGTTATCTGTTGTACTGACTTCTGATATTTATTTATTTATTTATTTATTATTACATTTCTTAAGCGCACAGCTACCCGTAGGTTTCCCGGCGCTGAGAGTAATCGCAGTATGCAAAAGTGTGGGAGGGTCCAGTCAGCAGTTTTACAGATCGAAAAGCCAGGTCTTAATTCCCTTGCGGAAGGTAAGGAAGCACTTTTCAGAGCGCAGAGGGGGAGGTAGAGAGTTCCAAAGAGAGGGAGCCAGGAAGGAAAAGGAGCGCCCTCCCATTTTTGCTCTCTTGATGCGCGGAATCCGGAACTTGTTCTGGGTAGAGGACCTGAGCGTACGTGGTGGGAGATAGTGCTGAACCAGGGCAGATAAGTAGCGAGGAGCTTTTCCGGACATTATTTTATGCATGAAGCATAGTGCCTTAAATTTGACCCTACTCTCGATCTTCAGCCAATGTAATTTACGCATATGGGACGAGGCTGAGGATCTAGCGGGTAGATTACAAATAAGGCGAACAGCCATGTTTTGTACTACCTGGTACTTCTTCGTTACCTCCTTACAGGCACCCAAAAGTAAGATGTTGCCATAGTCCAGGCGAGAGATGACAAGAGCCTGGACTACAGTTCTCAGGGTGTCGGAAGGCAGCATCCACGAGATTTTCCTAAGCCACCTGATGATGGTGGTGCAGGTGGCGGAAACTTTCACGACGTGCTGCCTGAAGGACAATTGGTTGTCCAGGAGGATACCAAGATTGCGAGCAGAAGAGGTTGGGGTAGGGAGAGGGCCCATCTCCGGAGGCCAATGTTGTGGGCCCCAGAGTGGAGTGTCATGGCCAAACAGGAGAAGTTCAGTTTTTTCCCCGTTTAATTTTAATTTGTGCTCCAACATCCATGCCGAGATCTGTGTAAGACCAGCTTGAAGAGAGGAGAAGGGGAGATGCTTATTAGTAGAAAGGGAGTAGATGACCTGAGTGTCATCAGCGTAGGAGTAAATAGAGAGACCTGCCTGTTCCGCCAAAAAAGCAAGAGGTCTCACATATAAATTAAAAAACAAGGGGCTGAGAATAGAACCTTGGGGAACACCGTGATAGGAAGGAAAAGTAGAGGAGTCAGAAGTAGAGGAGAAAACTTGAAACGTGCGATTAGACAGAAAATCAGAGATCCAGGCCAGGGCGGTGCCATCGATACCCACCTCTCTCAGGGTGGACAATAGGATGGGATGGGAGACGGTGTCAAATGCGGCACTCAGATCCAATAAAATGAGTGCCACGGTCTCCCCGTTGTCCACCCTTTGCCTGATGGATTCTGACACGCCAAGGAGAGTGGTTTCGGTCGAGAAACCAGCCCTGAACCCGGATTGAGAGCCATGGAGAAGGTTAGAAGTTTCCACATAGGAACTAAGCAAAGAGTTAACATGTTTCTCCAAGATTTTAGAAAAACATGAAAGTAAAGAAATGGGTCGAAAGTTGGATGGATTATTAGGATCTAAGTTTGCCTTTTTTAATAACGGAACCACCATAGCGTGTTTCCTATGATATATATGAACTTTTGAAAAATATACAGAAAAGAAGATTTGTACTCACCTTGGAAATCACATTGGACTATTTGCCTATGACATAGGGAAACTATTGCACAGTTGTATAGTGCACCTTATGTTGTATTTGGGTTCATATTAAGTCGTCTGACTTGAGATTCAGAAAACACAAAGCTGTCCAAAAGGGTCACCTTACTTATGCAATCATTCAGTCAGGACATTATATATGCGGTGACAAATGGCCAGCCAAAACCCCTAAGCAATTGTTGCTTAGACACGCTGTAAAAAAGTTCAAATGCAATGCCAAAATCATTCACACTCTAAATAGACCTGGCATAGGGTTTTCATACTCAAAAGTGGAAGAAAATGATACCGCCCTATGTCTTTAGAAAATTGCTGCTACCTTAAAAGAGCAAATTGTTCTTCCAGCCGACATTCAGCCTCATGTCTTCATTAACTTAGCATGGGATAACATTGATAGGCTGGAAGAGACTCTTACAGGTAAGGGGACAACTCATCGAGTCAACGGTATAACTGTGAAGCCCAAGTTGTTTGGACCACCCTTTAAAGCTCCTTTCACAAGCATTGAGAACCAAAAGCAAAGAACAATGAACACCAAAAAAACAGAAGAGTTGTTATTGTATGTTTCTGGTGAATAAGTTGGGCCTGAGCCATTGATAACAAGTACCGAAGTCATGCCTGAACGCATTGCCCAACTGAAGCTTGCACACAAGAACATAATCTGGGTTGTACAAGACAAGAAGCGAATCTCACACAGATAATACCAAGCGGATTTTTTACACATGTTAAGGAACTGTCCTGTATTGATGAATACTGGCAGACTGTCCTTTCGAAACTTAATACTGCAATGGGGTGGGAGATACCTAGGGAACCATTGCAATGTTTGTTGGGGTTAATACTATTTTGTAAGAAAAGGAAACTAAGCAGGAGATTTGTGGTGCTGGGACTGTTGCTAGCCAAACAAAGGATTGCAATAAGATGGTTGTCCCCTAGACGCCCCAAGATAGAGGGTTGGTTGAAGGACATGGCTGAATGAATAAGTGCTGAAGAATGCCATATGAAGGCAACCTGCAGGGGCGAAAAAGTGAGTGACTACTTGAGAGCGTGGGCGGCAATGCTTGCAGAGCTGCTTACGCCACCAGGTGAGTTGCCCCCGTAGAGCGTGGGGGGGCGAGTACAACTCTGGGACAAACAGCAGGGTCATACCTCACCAAGAGTATCTAGGCGGACAGAAAGCACGTGTTCGGAATTCATATATGTAGGCACATGAACGGAGAACGTGAGCACTGGAGTATTTCCCTTTAGAACAAGTAATCTGGAGTTACCTGCATAGCGTTAGTTAAGGAGCCTGTGGTGGGTGGGGAGAGGTGGGGGGACTTGGGGGGTCGGGAGGGGGACAGCTAAACGGTGTCTACATCCGTATAGTTGAGCTAATTAGGTTGTTGTTTTGAATGTAAGCATACAATGTTATTTGAAATATCAATAAAAATATATTTGGAAAAAAATCCAAACCTTACAAAGAAATCATATTAGTTAACTTGATATTATGGCAGCTAATTGTATTTGCTAATAACAGAGTTTAATTCCACAATTATGAATTTGAATGGTACGCACACCAACATAAGATTTGAAGCAATATGGTAAAACTGTCAAGGTCTCATGCAAAGACGAATAACCTTCACACCCAGGTGTTCAAAGATGAAACATTCATCTGAGTGATATTCTCATTCGCTGACAGCACATCACCACAAGCCAGATCAGACGGCGGCCTGCGACAGAAATTCTGAGAAATTTGTAAAGCCATCCACGATCTGCCAAAAGCACAATAACTAACCAATGGCAGATTGTGTAATGTGTAATGCCAGTAGGGTAACATTTTGTCCCAAGAAGGTGGCTTGTATGACAAATAGAAGCATCATTTCCTGAGCCCTGCTACCTCATACGGGTCCCTTGAAGTAATAACAATGACAGGACCACTGTATACCTTTTATTCGGAGTACTAGCTACCACGGTGACTCACACTTTTGTAGCGTTTTCACCTTGCATATTAGGAAAACTGAGGAAACAGTTCTTCAAAGCATGCCCAGACGCATGCTCAAGTACATCCCAATATTTCACTTAGTTCAAATATCTAGGTCATTAGTAACCCAGATCCATTACACATGTATGCCAATGGTGATCGTTCCAAATGTTACCTATAATTAGTTCGTTGCAAATTTCTATATGTCGACAATCAGAAAGGTATAGATTCTGAACGGAAGCACACTTGTTTCATCCTGAAGTGCGTGGATGAGCAAAGAAGTGACCTATTTTGACAGGTTTCTTGTGTCCTAAAGCAACTTTATAAATAAAACAAATAAATTATTAACCTGCATTACAGAGGGGCAGAGATTGGGTGGTGTGTTGAGCACAAACTAAAGGGGACCAGATTTTTCAGCACATCTCAGATACTAAGACATTGGATAGTTTGGGGTAGGTGACTGCCGACGTATTTTTTTTTTAAACATATATATTGGCTTTTTGTAAATAGTCAACACATATAATGAAGCACTACAAAGGCGAACTTACAATACTTCAATTATCTTATGACTTTGCTAACTTCTGTAATCATACAATTTTCGACACAAGTTCGAGATGGGTGGTATGCCATCCTCGGTCCCGCACTCAAATATAACTATCCTAAGCAGTGGTCCAGTGGCGTATATTTCTCATCAGAACCCAAAAATGATATAAACAATAACAGGAACCAACGAAACAAAAAGAAAATGAAGAACTAGTGCACAAGAGTGGTGCTTATGGACTATCGCAATATAACATTAAGCGCGCATCAACCTAGCTGGTCTACTGTTGCGATTATGGCTATGGTTACAATTATGGTTATGGTTGAGGCGGAGTCTCCTCCACAGAGACCACACCCAGTCAACTCTTGACTACCTATCCTGACCTGTTCCCTTCAGTATTTGTATTCGCATCTCCACACCTTTCCCATGACACCATCACCTCTCTCCATTGTCCGTCCGGCTATTGGGTGTTACCTTGCTCCTTTGGCCTCTTCCCAGTGTAACACTCTACCTTCTGCCACAGCCCACAAAATGACACCTTTATTCCGTGTTTCTAACTGAAGCCCTCTTACTGACTTCCATTCCATCACTATTCTACGTTTAGTGAGGCCCAGAGAGAGGTCTATCAGTCGGTTCCCAACCTTACGTTTACGTGGTCTATGGAAGAGGCCCATCAAGCAGACCTGCACCGTGACTGGCAACACCCTGCCCAGCAAGCACACTTTGAATTCTGTCCAAAACAGCCCCCAGAATAGCCGTATAGTGTGACAACCCCATACCATGTTCCCGAAGTCTGCATCGGGGCGATTAAATCTGGTATAATGCCTAACCTCTCCTCCATATGTCAAATTGAGACTATGTGGTGTTAAGTAAGACATGTGTATGTAGTTAAACTGGATATACTTTCAGCGTGTGTTCCTAGAGATCTTTTTGGGGGACAACAAAGTCTTACGCCACTCCACATCTGTGAGTTCTTTTCCGATAAGTCTTTTCCATTTCTTCCGAAGCCCACTCAGAAGGGCCTAGGGACGCTGCTATTAGCGTTGCATAAAACCACTTAACGAGATGCCTTGCCATGTCCTGGGTAAACAAGGCATGTAACACCGGGTGTGTCTCTGGTTCCTCCCTCCCGTTGTCTCAAAGCTGCGCTAAAGTATGGGATAGGGCCTCATATTCAGGAACTGACCTGGGGGGAGCCCACAATCGTCCACCAGATCCTAAATGGGACCAATTCCTTATCCAAGTAGCAGTCACCCACATTCTCCAACCCTGCAGCCGCCCAATGGACCAGTTGTTCGCTTGTGAATAGATTGGGGATCACCATGCGACAGTCCCACTAATGGTAGCACAGGCATGTATTTAGCAGCACAAGGAATCCTATTCTGATACCTTTCCAGGCCTGTAAGGCGGTGCATTGTAATAATGAACAGTATGGAGTGCTCGTTGTCGATATGAGCAATTTGGCCATCAATAAGTTGGGGTGGGATTCTGGGTCGGATAACCATGTGCCCTCCTCGTTTTCTCCCTCCACCCACTGTGACAACCACTGTAGTGGATCGCCAACATATAGTACTCAAAGTTCGGGACTCCCAGCCCCCCTTCCACCATAGGACGCTGCAGCCTCTTCAGGGACGCTCTCGGGCGTCCGTCATCCCAAACTAGACTCCGCAGATGAGTATTCAGGGGGCGAAACCAGGCACTCTGCACCAGGACCAGGAGGTTAACAAAGAAATAAAATAGGCGGGGCAAGATGACCATCTTGGACAGGGAAATACTGCCCATTATGGGTAACTGCCAGGTATGCCAAAAATGTACACAGGAGTGGAGTGAGCAAAACGCTCTATTCAAGTTCCCTTTATTCAGGACTTCTAGGGAGTAGAAAATGTGTATGCCCAAGTATGAAAGTTTCATGAGCCCAGATTATGTCCATAGTCAAGGCCTCAGGTGTACGCAGAGGGCCCGCCACAGGGAATAGATATGTCTTGGCTTTGTTGACCCGAAGGCAGGAATACAGCGCAAAGCTTTCTAAAATCTGCAGAGCAGTGGGGGTGCCAGTAACTGCCGCCTCCAAATAAATTAACAGGTCATCAGCATAAAAATAGATGTTATGCTGGAGTCCTCTAATTGTTAGTCCAATCCCATCCCCGCCCAGGCAGACCTTCTCCGCAAGAGGTTCTACAGCCAGGGCAAACAACAAAGGGAAAAGAGGACACCCTTGGCGTGTCCAGCGTGCATTCTGATATTGCTTAGATATTGATCTGCCCGTTATAACCAGGCTGTGGGGAAGGCATACAAGAGCTGCACCCAACACACCCATTCCTCACCCAGTCCTATACGTAGCATCCATTTGAACAGGTTCTCCCAACTAACTGCATCAAAAACCTTTTCAAGTCGACTGATAACACTGCAGCCTGTTGCTTGGAAGAAGCTTCGGAATGATAAAGGATAGAGTATAGTCTGCGGAGGTTGTAGGATGTATTTCATGATGGTATGAATCCATTTTGGTCAGGATGGACTAGGGATCGCATGTGTGGGAAGAGCCTACCCGGCAGTACCTTGCTTAGAATTTTAAAATTCATATTAAGCATGGACAGAGGTCTATAGTCCGTCACTTCAGCTACAGGCGGCTTGGACTTAGGGAGAGGGATCACCAACGCTGTCTGAATAGAACTAGGCAGTTCCCCGCACTCATATGCCTCTGTGTACAACGTAACAAGGTGTGGCACAAGGGTGTCAGCATATCTTTGGTAAAATTCTGCCAGTAGGCTGTCAGGCCCTCGCATTCTACCGGGTGCCAGCGCCATTATGGCCGCCTTAATTTCTTGCAGGTTTATCGGATCCCCCAGCTCCTCTTGCACTGAGTCGTCCACAACATGGAGTGGCAACTGGCCCAAGAAGCCCCTGATGTCGGGCAAGTGTACCACTGCTGGAGAAACATATAATTCAGAAAAGGGGGTGGTGATGAACAGAGTGTCTGAATTAAGCAGACCACTCTTACCCAGTCCAAAGATCAAGGCTTGATCCATCACCGTTTTTTAGCTCACTGCACCATCCCAGCTCAGAACCTGGCTACATGCAAATTAGTCTGTTCCTGTCCCAGTGCATGATGGGAACAGGGCAAACTAAACTACCAAGCCAATTCTTATACTGGGAAGAAAACAAGCTTCCGGGGACCGGTTTCTGGCATTTCAGCCGTCGTCGGCCCGGCTTGCTTGAATCCTGATGGTGCAATGAGCAAGGGACTCACATCTGAGTATACCCTTCCACGCTTATGGTGGACAAAATGATTCAGAAAAGGGGGTGGTGATGAACAGAGTGTCTGAATTAAGCAGACCACTCTTACCCAGTCCAAAGATCAAGGCTTGATCCATCACCGTTTTTTAGCTCACTGCACCATCCCAGCTCAGAACCTGGCTACATGCAAATTAGTCTGTTCCTGTCCCAGTGCATGATGGGAACAGGGCAAACTAAACTACCAAGCCCCGATGGGGCACCTATGTCCGTTTGACTCTGATCCTCTGCTTCTACCACACTGTTTTATTCACCCATGGCGACCCTTAAAGTAGTGACCCTTAATGTCAAGGGGCTGAACAATCCCATTAAGAGGAGAGCGGTCCCGTCTTTACTGGAGGACACGCAATCAGACATCTGTCTTCTACAGGAGACTCACCTGCTGACGCGTGATTGCCACAGACTGCGATCACGCAAATTCCCCACACAGTTCTTTTCCTCGAACACTACTAAAACGGCTGGAGTGGCAATCCTGGTGTCTAGGTCCTTCAGGGGAGAGATTCTACACAAATTCGCAGAGCAAAAATTGAGGCTTTTAGCGTATAGATTCAAACTCGGGGCCCTGGCGTTTACCATTGGGACAATATACAGCCCGAACGAGCATCAAGAACGCTTCCTTCATTCTGCACTAGTGGACATAACAGCGTCCCCGGACGGACACATCATACTGGGGGGGGATCTGAACATGGTGTTTGACTCATCTGTAGATAGGTCGACAGAGTTACCCACAGACTAGGGAACTGCCGCAGGCAGGAAAGACCCAACTGGTAGACTTGGATCTTCACGATCTTTGGCGCCGATTTCACCCACAGATCGGGACTACTCTTACTATTCACATGCACACAAGACATACGCAAGACTAGACCATCTTATAGTTACCGGACCGGTCCGCGATCTAGCCACGACCTCTGAGATAGGAGTCCTCTCTCTGTCGGATCATGCGCCAGTCTCAGGGACATTCCCTCTGCCGTCGGATCGGGCTCCCCGCGGGGTATGGCGCCTCATGGACACTCTCCTGCACAAAAAAACAGTGCTGAAACGCATTATAGATTCGATCGGGGAATACCAGTCTCACAATGATAACGCTGACACCTCGTTGGCGACCCAGTGGGCAGCACTCAAGGCAGTATTGAGGGGAGAATTCATTGCGATCTCCTCGGCAGAGAACAAGGAACGGCGTCAAAAACGAGATGAACTCACGCAAAAAGTCCGGGAACTTGAACAGGTGCATCGCCGCACTGGGGCCCCCAGGATCTGGAGGCAGCTGAAGGCAGCGAGGAAACTCCTGTCGACCTGGGGCATGGACAGGGCGGAATATGCGGCACTGCGGCTGAAGCATGCATATTACAAGGGAGGTGATAGATGTGGTCGTCTCTTAGCAAACAAACTCAGGGTGGCACACCAATGTCACCGGGTAAAGGAGATTGTGGTTGGTGACGGCATGACAGTCACCGACGATGCCCAGATAGCTGAGGCCTTCCGTCGATTCTATGCTGAGCTATACACAGGGGAGCGTCTGACGACGCGGGAATCGGAGGACTATTTGAATACGGTCACCCTTTCATCCCTAGCACCGCCGCAAGCAGAATATTTAGAACGAAAGATTCGGGTTGAGGAGGTGATTGCTGCCATCTCCAGACTCAAGCATGGGAAGGCCCCAGGCCCGGATGCCTACACCACACTCTTTTATAGAACGTTCAGTACCACGCTGGCGGTGGATAACACCAAGAGAGTGGTACATATCTTGGAAAAGGCCTCCCGAATCCCTGGGGAGAGAATGCTGTTGTCAGTCGACGCTGAGAAAGCGTTCGACCGGGTGCACTGGCCTTATCTAGAACGGGTAATGGAGAAAATGGGTATAGGCGAGAAATTTCGCTCCTTAGTGTTTAGCTGCTTCAGGTTCCTGTCAGCGGTGGTGCGGGTGAACGGTTGTAGCTCCCAGAGGTTCACCATTGAGCAAGGCACCAGACAGGGGTGCCCACTGTCCCCACTCCTCTTCGCTATGTATATGGAGCCATTTGCCCAGAGAATACGTCAGAACCCAGACGCGACCGGCGTGAAGATGGGAGGGTATATCCACACAGTCAGCCTTTACGCGGACGATGTGATACTGACCCTAGAAGACCCGAGACGTGCTCTTCCCGCGTGCATCGGCGAATTGGAGACCTTTTCGAGGGTGGCAGGATTCAGAATGAACATGGGGAAGTCAGTAGCACTGGACATCTCCCTGACAGCTGCAACGAGATCGGAGTTACAGGGACTCTTCCCCATGCATTGGTCGACGCGCCAAGTACAGTACTTGGGTATCCTGCTGGCACCCACGCTGCAGGCAATGGTGGCTGCTAATTATGCGGCTCTGGGTAAGAAGATCAAAGAGGAATTGGGGAGATGGGGTAAGGGCATGATATCCTGGCTTGGCAGGGTAGCGGCAGTCAAGATGACGGTCCTACCCCAGATCTTGTACCTGTTCCGAGCACTGCCGCTCCAGCCACCCAAGGGATGGATCCAGCAGACACAGGCGGACTTATCCCGCTTTGTCTGGCAGGGCCGCAAACCTTGGATGAAAAGGGCTCTCTCCACGTTGGCTCCTGAGTCAGGGGGACTGAGTATTCCAGACCTACGCAAATATTTTCAAGCAGCGCAGCTGAGGTACCTGGTGGAGTGGAGCAGGTGGGAGTCAGACAAGCACTGGTTATTCCAGGACCAGGCGGTTGCGGGCCGTCCTTTACAGGAGGTACCCTTCCTGCGTAGAGTGCACCGCCCTCCAAATCTCTACACGTCCTTTATCACGCGGGTCCCGTTGAGGGTATGGGACGCTACCAACAAGATCCACGACCTCACCGCGTTCCCCTCTCCGTTCACGCCAATTGTATACAACCCGGACTTTACACAGGGGGCAGAACCGGGAGCCTTCACGCACTGGCGAACAGCCGGATGCAGGGCACTCTTCCAACTGTACGAGGCAGACGGGGTCCTTCCATTTCAGAGTCTCAAAGACGACTATCAGCTGTCCGAAACGGACAGGATGCGCTACTGGCAGGTGCGACACTGGGCTCTACAGCCACAGGTGAGAGAGTCGGCGGACAGGAAGCTGCTGCCATACGAGAAATGGTTGGTAACACGCACTTCAGACGCAAAACTCATCACGGATCTCTATAAGATGTTACAACCCCCTCCTTCCCACTTTCATAACCCTGGCAGAGAACGATGGAACAAGGAGCTGGGCAGGACACTAAGCCATAAAGAGTGGGACCAGATTTTGTATCGTGCAAGGCATTCCGCATATCATATAGGACTCACCGAAACATTTACTAAAGTGTCCACATATTGGTATCATACCCCAGAACGGCTGCATGAGATGAATCGGCATGTTGAGAACACCTGTTGGCGGGAGTGAGGGCAAATAGATACACTAACACATGTCTTATGGGATTGCCCATTGCTACATTCTTACTGGAAAGAGGCGATTGACGAGATCGATGCTCACTTCGAAATAGAGATGCCTCGCCTCCCAGCATACGTCCTGTTGGGTCTCCCTAACGGTTTAATGTACCCACTGAAATCCCGCAGAGGTAGGCAAATTGCCATAGCACTGGGCTCAGCAGTCCAAAACATCCTAATACACTGGCGCACGACCACTACCCCCTCCACTACAGGATGGCTACACAGATTGTGGCATGTCTTGGGCATGGAAAAATTATCACTCATGGTGGCCGGGGAGGTGGAACAATTTGAGGAGCTGTGGCAACCGTTCCATGCACTACTAGCCACGGAATTCAAGGAACTTACCTGTCCAAGATACCTGAGATTACTGAGACTTACACCACCGATGGATCACACTGCTTAACGTCCAATTGACCGGCCAGAGTTAGTGAGGAGGGGCGGGGGCAGAGACACGAGCATTAAGCTGAGCAAGGCACTGGATGGGGAGGGGAGGGAGTGCGGGGAGGGTAGGGTAAGTGTGGGAGTTGGGGGGGTAGTTTCACCAAAATAGAAGGGGTACAGAGGGTTTGCTCCTATCTTTGTGTTTTGTTTCAAGACTAAGCGTACGGGAGCGAAGCCGACAGGGCCCCTGCTACAAGAACTGGGGATCCTAAGCACTACTTTAAGATGGGCCCCTCGGCACATAGCACTGAAACCATTGCTTGAATGTTTCTTTTTCTGTCTTTGTACTCTTTCATTAAAATACTTTAAACATAAACAATATCTTCAACTGACCACCCAAAACAATTCTTCCTGCTAGCCTCAACGGCATCCGAGCCATTCCTGCTACTTTTCATCTTCTGCATGATGCACACAATAATATTAAATGTACAAAGGATCCGATTTTTGTTCCCTCATGCCAACATTAATTTACACTATGTACCCCACTAAATCATACCTCCTGTCAAAGGCAAACCTGATCCCATGTGTAGCACCAGTCAGCAAATACGCCATGGCCAAACACCAGGGAGAATGCGCGATTCATGTAATTAAACCTAAAGTGACAACGTAGCATTTCCCCACCCATTGTCAGTCCAGGGAAGTCTGCAACCGCACAGTAGCCATCAATACCAGCAACATAAAAAGCACATTTCCACTTCCTTTCAATAGCAGCTCCTGATACATATACCTATGACTTCTGGGCGGCATCTACCACAGACCACAGCATTCTTTGTCTCCCTAAGACTAACCGAATGCTGTCGATGAACGCTTCTCTTCCCCTTCCTTACTGATAACTAATGGAGGATAACGAAAAAAAATATAGTATTTTCTTATGCAAATATCGTATCAAGCACTTTCATGCCCGCAGTCCTCACCAGATCCATACGTATCAATATCCTGTTCTTACAAGCATAGCACAAAAGGAGGGTTCTGGCGTTCTTCTCCCAGATAATTTGGTTTAACGATGGTGTAAGGTGGTGCATTTTAAAACACAATTTCCAGAAAAATTTGACAAATTAGCATTAGTTTGTACAGGCATTTCTATAGAAATACTCAAACAATATTTCATAGAATTCCTGTTTTGCCAAGTAAGCTGACATACGCAAACACCTCATCTCTTCCTTGATTTATTTCTCATTTCTTCCTTGTATTTATTTCCTACATATCTTCTTGTCTGCCATTTCAGTTCTTCTTCAATAATCACCTCATTCTTTGTAAGGAGTAGTTTCTGTCCTGTAACTCCAGTTCTGTAGTAGGGGTATCTCTGTTATAGTCATAATCTAGTGAATAGTCCCGCCCATGTGCGTGGACCCCGGAGCAATCAAAAATAATCTCTTACAGTGTCAAAAAATGCAGAAATGCATAGACACTTAAGAGAGAATTAAAAGACAGATAATGCAGCCTAAAAAGGCTACGCTGTCCAGTACTTCAACTAGAAATTCCACCATAAAATCCACAAAAACAGCAAAGCCTGTACAGATTTCCCTTGCTTCACCAGCAAGATCCCTCAGGAATGATAGAGAGAAGAACCTGGACAGACACGCCCCATAGGCTGCCATTATGTGGCTTAAACAGGATACTGTGCCTTTAAGGAAACCTTCCAGAAGCTTCTCCCAGTATCCCAGAATGCATAGCAGGTCCAACTTACTTTCAGTTCTTTTTGAAGGCGTAAAAAACGCCAGACCTGTAGCATTATTTACATGAAGAATTCTCCACCGGGGAGGCGGTAGGGCGCTTATGACTATAACAGAGATACCCCTACTACAGAACTGGAGTTACAGGACAGAAACTACTCCTTCTGTAGTGGGGGCATTCTGTGTATAATCATAATCTAGTGAATAGAATAGCAAGCCCATCCCCACACCAAAGCGGCGGTGGAGAAACAGAAACAACCACTATAGTGCGAATAAATTCCGCAGCGAAGCCTGCCCAACCTGAGCGTCTGCCCTGGCATCAGTGTCCAGGCAGTAATGCTTAGCAAAGGTATGAACCGACTTCCAAGTGGCCGCCTTGTAGATCTCTGCAATCGGAACATTACGGAGTAAAGCTGTCGTGGCAGCTTTACCTCTGGTGGAATGAGCCTTAGGCTTACCCCCTAAGGTCTTATTAGCTTTTCGGTAACACAGCTGTATGCAGGACACAATCCACCTAGAGATGGACTGCTTAGAGGTAGCAAAACCCGTCCTGACAGATCCATAATTGACAAATAATTGGTCTGACCTACGAATATCCTTGGTTTTATCCAGATAAAATTTCAACACCCTCCTGACATCCAGGGAATGTAAAGACCTTTCCGCTGGAGATGAAGGATCCTGAAAAAACGTAGGCAAAGTTATAGTCTGGTTGATATGAAAATCAGAAATAACCTTGGGAAGAAATTTAGGGTGAGTACGCATAACAACCTTAGCAGCATGAAATACAGTATAAGGTTCTTGGCAACACAACGCCTGAATTTCACTCACCCTGCGGGCCGATGTAATGGCCACGAGGAGCGCCGTCTTCCAGGACAGGTGCTGCAACGAAGCCTTATGAATAGGTTCAAAAGGCTCCTTCATCAATCTGGACAGCACCACATTCAAATCCCATGAAGGCGAAGGAAGCCTGACAGGAGGGAATACTTTCTTCAAGCCTTCCAAGAAATCTTTGACCACAGGGATCTGGAAGAAGGAAGTCTGTGAAGGGCATTTCCTGTAGGCAGTCAAGGCAGCGAGATGAACCTCAATGGAATGAACGTTAAGGCCAGACTGCGCCAAATGTAGAAGATAAGGAAGGATGACGTCTTCCTTGCATGTCGTTGGGTCATAGTTCTTAGACTTGCACCAGAAACAGAACCTCTTCCACTTGTAAGCATAGGAAGTCCTAGTGGAAGGTCGCTTAGCCTCCTTCAGTATGTCCATGCAATCGTCTGGGAGATTCAAATGGCCATATTGCACTATCTCAGGAGCCATGCCGCCAAACTCAAAGAGGAGAGGCTCGGGTGCAACATCTGCCCCCCGAACTTCGTGAGAAGGTCCGGCCTGCACGGCAGCCGTATGTGCGGAAGGAGAGACCGGTGTAGAAGGTCCGTGAACCACCACTGCCTGGGCCATTCCGGGGCAATCAGGATCATCCGCGCCCTGGATTGGGACCGCTTGATCAGCACCGCTGGAATCAGGTGAATGGGTGGAAAAGCGTACACAAAGCTGTTCGACCAGTTGATCCAGAGTGCATTCCCCAGCGTCCCTTGCTGGTAGTACCTGGAGGCGAAGTCTCGGCATTTGCTGTTTTCGGCGGTGGCGAACAGATCTACGTCTGGAGTCCCCCACCTTTCGAAGACTTCTCCTAGCACGTCGTCGTTTATGACCCATTCGTGGTTTTCCTGAATCAGTCTGCTCAGTGCGTCCGCCTGAACATTCTGCACACCTGGCAGATGGGTGGCCGTTATCGTCAATCCTCTTGCCAGAAGCCAATGCCAGATCGTCTGCGCCTCCCGAGACAGGGTGCGCGATCTCGACCCCCCCTGCTTGTTGAGGTAATACATCGTGGTAGTGTTGTCCGTCTGTACAAGCCGAGAGTTGGTCCGGAAGGACGGATGAAAGGCCTTCAGAGCCAAGTGAACAGCTCTGAGTTCCAGGAAATTGATGTGATAAGTGGACTCCATCGGAGACCACGCACCTTGAATCTGTAAGTCTCCCGAATGCGCTCCCCAGCCGTGGAGAGAAGCATCCGTCACGATCGTCTGAGTAGGAATGTCCTTGTGGAAGGGAACCCCTCTGAGGAGATTCTCCGCTGAACACCACCACTTCAGAGACTGAAGAGCATGCAGAGGCAGTCGTATCTTGTCGTCCCAAGATCCTCTCCTCTGGTCCCACTGGTCCTCCAAGCACTCCTGCAGAGGTCTCATGTGAAGTCTTGCATAGGGAGTGAGGAAGATACAAGAGGCCATCGACCCCAGTAGAGAAGACACCGTCCTCACTGTTGTAGATGGAGCGGTCATAAGAGCCTGAGCCTTCCGAAGGATCGATCGCCGTCGCTGATTTGATTTGATTTGATAAAAATTTATAACGCGCAAAACAATAACCCGCAGGTATCACGGCGCCTAACAATACGATCAGAAAATTGAAACATACATCCTTACACATAGGCTTGCAAGAAGAGGCGAGTTTTAAGGGCACTACGGAATTTCTGTAGGGAAGGTAGGGACCTAAGATCCAGAGGAAGATCATTCCACCATTTGGGAGCTAGGGTGGAGAAGGCCCTGCCACCCCACTTGGCTCTTCGTATGCGGGGAACTGTCAGGAGCGATTTCCCGGAGGAACGCAAGTTCCTTCCAGGAGTGTAGTGGGAGATGATGGAACCAACTCCCGTGTCGCTGTTTTTTGCAATGGCTCTATAGGTCATGCATATGACTTTGAACCGTACTCGGTGTTCTACCGGTAGCCAGTGCAGCGTTTTCCTGGCCAGCGTGGCCGAGGAGCGTCTGGGAACATCCAGAACAAATCTGGCTATGGCATTCTGAACTACCTGTAAGCGCTGCAGGAGGCTCCTGTTAAGCCCCGCATACAGCGCATTACAGTAGTCCAGGCGTGAGCCAATGAGTGCGACAGCTATTTGCTTTCTGGACTGCAAAGAAAGGTATTTCCTAATCCTTCGCAGGGTGTGACTTAAGCCCCAGCAGGTGGAGATGGTTCTACTCACCTGTCTGCCCATATCCAGGGCAGGGTCTATCATCACCCCAAGATTCTTAGCAGATGTTGTGGGGGAAGGGCACATTCCTAGCGAGTCAGGCCACCAACTGGCTGACCAGATGTTTTCTTTCCCTCCAAACACCATCACCTCAGTCTTCTCCCCATTCAGTTTGAGTGAGTTCTGAATCATCCAATGACCAACCGCCTCCATACAAGATCTAAACTTGGAGGCGGTCTGCACATCTGAATGGGAAAGGGAGACGAGTATTTGGGTGTCATCTGCATAAGAGACTACCTCCATCCCGAAAGTTCTTATTAGTCTGGCTAGTGGGGTCACGGACTAAGAGCCGACCCTTGAGGGACCCCACATAGCACTGGTCGGGATGGAGATAGGAACTCCCCCAGCTTGACTCTTTGTTCCCTCCCATCGAGGAAGGAAGTCAGTAGATCTAGAGCTGCGTCCTTCACCCCCACATCCCTCAGGCGAGATGTAAGTACTGAGGGGGAGAGGGTGTCGAAGGCCGCAGTTAGATCTAGCAGGACCAGGAGGGTGGTCTGGCCCCCATCCAAAGTCGTGCGGATCTTATCGAGCACTATGGTGAGGGCCGACTCGGTGCTGTGTTCCCTCCTGAATCCATACTGGGAGGAGTCCAAGCAGCCCGAACTTTCCACAAAGGCAGCGAGATGCTTGTTAAGATGTGCCTCAAGCATCTTCGCTGGAGCAGGAAGCAGCGAGATTGGACGGAAGTTTTTTAGGACCTCCGGATCGAGGGAGGCCTTCTTTAGCAGGGGTTTCACTACTGCGTTCTTCCACTCCGAAGGGAAGATACCGTCTCTCATGGCTAGATTCATTATTTCTAGCTGCGGTGGTAGGAAGGTCTCCCTACACTGCTTGATGGAAGACCCGCTTGCTGACAGCGTATCGATTGAGGCTCCCAAGTACTGTATGCACTGGACCGGAGTCGGGACAGACTTGGACATGTCGATGTGCAACCCCAGCTTGTTCAAGAGAATGCACGTCTTCTGGAAGTGCGCTTGAGCTTCCGAGAAGGAGGAGGCCTTGATCAACCAATCGTCCAGGTACGGGTAGACAAACACCTTGTTCTTCCGCAGGTGTGCGGCCACCACCGCCATGCACTTCGAGAATGTTCTGGGTGCAGACTTCAGTCCGAACGGCAACACTGTGTATTGATAGTGATTGGCGCCGACTTGGAATCGCAGGAACTTCCGGTGTTTGTGTGCAATGGGCACATGGAAGTAAGCATCCTGTAGGTCTATGGCACACAGCCAGTCTCCCCGTTGCAGCTGAGGATAAATCTGATGCAACGACAGCATGCGGAACTTTTCTCTGCGAATCCACTTGTTTGCCTGTCGCAAATCCAGAATGGGCCTGAACTCGTTCTTGTCCTTTTTGCGGACCAGAAAGAATCGGGAGAACAGACCTCTTCCTCTCTGAGACAGAGGCACGTCTTCTATGGCCCTTTTCCTCAAGAGGACGTCGGCCTCCGCCTGGAGCTCGCGCAGTTGATACTGTGAGCTGACCGGAGGGATCGATGGAGGCGGGCCGGTGAACCGAACACTGTATCCATTGCAAACAATATTCAGCACCCATTTGTCCTGAGTAATTTTTCTCCACTCTGCCAGAAAAGATTGAATGCTTCCCCCCACCGGAGCGGGTAACGGACGAGGGGGAAGTAACAGCTCAGGGTCGAGCCCTGCTGCGCCCTTGTTCGCGGTAGAGGGTTGCTGGCCTCCCCTACCCTTCTGGCGCTTTTGGAAGGGCCTGCGGTACTGCTGCTGCTGCTGTTGCTGACCCGCAGCTTGTCCTCGCCCTCTGCCCTGCGCCCCGAACCTCCTCTGGAACGGGCGGTAGCTCTTCTTGTCCTTGGGCTTCTCCAAGCCCACCGCCGTCAAGGTCTCCGCCTCCGCCTTCATGCGGGCCATTTCATCGCCCGCGTGCTTCCCGAAGAGGGTCTCCCCCAAGAAGGGCAGATTAGCAACTCTCTGCTGGGCCTCCGGCTTGAGGGACGTCAGTCTAAGCCAGGCATGGCGTCTCTGGTTAACCCCATGACAATAACCATGGGCTGCCAGCAACGAGGCATCAGCAGCCGCGCTGATGACTTGATTGGAGACCAGCATCCCTTCCTTCAAGACTTCCAGGAAATCCTCCCTCCGATCCTTCGGAAGGAGATCCGCAAACTGCTGTAGGGACTCCCACAGTGCCCGATCGTAACGTCCCAGCAGGGCCGTGTCGCTAGCGGCCTTCATGGACGTAGAGGCCGTCCCACAGGCCTTTCTCCCATTGGAATCGATCCAACGACTTTCCTTATCCGGAGGAACAGTAGAAGACGGGGAGGCCGAGTGCTGCTTCCTGACCGCCGTCACAATCACGGAGTCTGGCACCGGGTCAGTTCTCAGAAACGCCGTGTCCGAGTCTGGAGCCCTGTACTTCTTAAGAAGGCGGGACGGAGCGGCCCTCGTAGTTGCAGGCGTAAGGAACAGTTCCTTCGCTGATTCCTCCAAACCTGGCACGAGCGGCAGAAGAGGGCGGGACAGGTGCTTCTTGTGAAGCGTCTCAAAGATCACGGACGTCGTCGGTGTTGGAGCCGTCACCGTGATCCCGAGCTTCGCCGCCCCCCTCAAGAGCACGTCCTGAAAGGTACTGATATCATCCACTGGGGACACCCTTGTCCCTGGCGAGTCCGACAATGTTGGGGAGAAAGATCTGGTCCCGGAGGAATCCGTGCGGGACCGCGACTCTCGCCTCCTGTGGCGCCGCCTCGATCTCGTAGAGGATCGGTGCCGACTGCGCTCTCTCCCTCTCCGCCCGGAGCGGGATCGCGACCTCCTGGGCTTAGGCCGCCCTGCTGGAGCCACCGGCGCAGGAGACTTAGGCTTCGGTGGCGCCCCCGGCCGAGGGGTCCCTTTAGGCGGAGTAGGAAACCTTGGCAACGAATAGGTCCTCGGAGGTACTGGAGGAGGATTCTCCAACGGAGGATCTTGAGGAGGTGGAAGAGGTGGCAGTGGTGGTGGAGTAGGGGACCGAGGACGAGCCCTCTTGGTAGGGGAGGAGGAGGAGTAACCGACTTAGGCTTAGTAGGGGTGAACACAGCAGAGTGCGCTGAACCCGGTGAAACTCCCCACTCACAAGGTTGGGACCTAGGAGAGTCATCCACAGCCTCCTGACGCTTGCCAGAGCGACTCCTGGCAACAGCGCTCCTTCCGCGCCTCTTGGGAGTCGGAGAACGGCGACCCAACGGCGAGCGCCGTTTCCGCGGGGTTGAGTCGCGCTTCCTCGACGTCGAGCGAGACAACCTCGACGTCGCACGCCTCCTTCGCCTCGACGTCATCGTCCATGCCTCGACGCGGACCTTCTGCGCCGTCGATGTATTGACGGTGATCTTCTGTGCCTCGACGGCGACCTTCTGTGCCTCGACGGCGACCTTCTGTGCCTCGACGCCGAGGAGCCCCTCGACGCCGATCGCCTCCTCTTCGCCGTCGGCGGCCGGCGGTGTCGTCTCGACGACGAGCGCCGACGCCGGGCCCCACGACTGCGATCACTCGACGTCGACACCGACGTCGACGACGATGAAGATGCCACCGGAAACTTCGACGGCGGCCTGTCCACATCCCTCGACGTCGACGGTCGACGTCGTCTCGACCCAGAGCCCTGGGGAGAAGGGGAACAGATAGCAGTCATTCCTCTCAACGACGTGGTAGGAGCCACCGACCTAGACGGAGATAGATGACGTTTGCTGGACTTCCTGCCCCTGGGGAGCCCCCCTGAGACCTCAGCATGGGCAGAAGAAGCCCCACCAGACCCACCTTGTGCCTTCATCCTTCTCTCCTTGAGTCCCTGAAGTCTGATTTTCATCCTGTCCCTCAGGGTCCTGCCAGTGAACCCACGGCAGATTTCACACTCCTCTGGGATGTGGGAAGAAGGAAGGCAGAGGATACAGACCTCATGGGGGTCTGACTTGGCCTTCTTCCTGGAGCACTTCGGGCATTTGTCAAATAATGCAGGCATTATAGACAACTAAAGTGTGCAAAAGACCAAGAAGAAGACACCAAAGTACTTTAAAAGTACACAAAATCGAAATTAGTGCAAAAAACACCAACAAAACCCTTGAAAAGGGAGAGCTCAATGCTCCAGGGTCCTGCTTGCAGGAGCCGGAAAAAAGAACTGAAAGTAAGTTGGACCTGCTATGCATTCTGGGATACTGGGAGAAGCTTCTGGAAGGTTTCCTTAAAGGCACAGTATCCTGTTTAAGCCACATAATGGCAGCCTATGGGGCTTGCCTGTCCAGGTTCTTCTCTCTATCATTCCTGAGGGATCTTGCTGGTGAAGCAAGGGAAATCTGTACAGGCTTTGCTGTTTTTGTGGATTTTATGGTGGAATTTCTAGTTGAAGTACTGGACAGTGTAGCCTTTTTAGGCTGCATTATCTGTCTTTAAATTCTCTCTGAAGTGTCTATGCATTTTTGCATTTTTTGACACTGTAAGAGATTATTTTTGATTGCTCCGGGGTCCACGCACATGGGCGGGACTATTCACTAGATTATGACTATACACAGAGATCCCCTACTGCAGAACTCCTTTCCTAATTGCCACCTCAGCCTTTCCTTAACTGTCTCCTCTTCTGTTATTTTGCTGTTTCTTCAGTTGTTTCTCGATTGCTACCTCACCCTTTCTTCTATCTCACTGCATCCATTCCTTGATTCTCTTTTCATTCATAATTTAGCTGCCCTTTGCCTCTTCCTTAATAGTTTCTCATCCATTTGTTTCCTGTCTCCTCATGCCTTCCTTTACTATATCCTCAACACTTTGATTGTTTTCTCAACTCTTCCTTAAATGCCTCCTCGCTCCTTTCTTCTTACCTCATCCTCACCTGATTACTTCCCATTCTCTCTTGATAGTCTCTTCATCCGGTTACTGACCTGCTGTGAATTATCCTTTACTGCGCTGTACATATATAGCTAGAATTACAAATGTTTAATCTCAAATTGAGAAGTCATATACTCACAGGACCTGCAAAAAACACATGCTATGGAATGGTCCTGTCCTGACAGATCTTGTATTAATGCTCTGCATCCACATGCCTTAACCCACAGGTTCTACAACCACAATTCGTCTAACAACAGGGCTTGCACTACCACATCCTGTAAAGATATCCTGTGTCTACAGCTACTGCACTAAAACTCAGCAGTCAGATGTGCTGCACCCACAGATTATGGACTAACACTTTGAACCCACACGTTTTGCATCCAAAACATTCTTGGCATATAGTTTAAATTAATAACTAATTTCCTGAGCCCCATTAACAATGGTTTGGGATCTGACCTGGTGTACATGTAAGCAACATCTGGTTACCTTGTTGCAGGTCATTTGATTTCATTTTAAGTATCTGTTGAAAGTTGGTAGCAGAGGGCTGGAATAGGTTGCGTCCTAGAATGCTTAGTTCAGTGCTTGCTATCAGATTACAGGCTTCCATCATAACTCTTGGGTCTACTTTGGTCGCAGTTTCTGGTTATACCACAGACTGGCCTAAGATGTCCCCAGGTAACAAAATATGGTGTCTTGGTATGTTCTAGGGTGACTTCCATTAACCTATATCCAAATGCCCAATCAAAGAAACAGAGATGCTTCTACCCGGAGTGCACCACATACCTACACAACTGAGCCATAAAAAGTGGAGAAATTATTGCCCACAAAAAGTGCACCTGTGTGTGCAACATAATACTTATTCTAGAAAATGTGTAACCTAAAATCTAAATAAAAAAATAGAATGTTGGCAGTGGTGAGAGGAGGTTGTCAATACATGGAAAGTTTGTGTTCATTGCCGAGTTCTTGATGACTCCCATTTTTTATGTCACTGTATACATTCTTTGTAATAAATGGTGCTTCCTGATGCGTGGTCTGCCTGTGATATTCCCTGAAAACAAGGTCTGTTCCTGGTGTTTGCAACACAAAAGCCTCTTTCTGGTCCTCCCTACACTTAGGTCGGTCTCTGGTTCGCCTGGGCGCATTGCCTTTCCTGGGTCCTCGCTGCTTGATGCAGAGTTGTAGTCAGACCTAAATCTGCCAAAGCGCAGCACCTATCAGTGCTGTGAACAAGTGAGGATCTGTTTTATTATGATTATTATGAGCACTTCCACAAAACCCTACAAGCTCTTGCGTTTCCATTTTCATACCTATGTAGCTCTGCCAATCATGTTTTTTCTTTGCTTTCTGAAATTCATATATTTTCTCATCTTATTAGAACAAGCATTTGCAATGCAATAGGTCTGGCATTAATGCGAGTTTAAGCTATTGGGCATTGTAAATGACAATGCCTTTTTTATGTTTTAAAAACAAAAATAAAAGGCATTATTTGCAATGTCAATAGCTCAAACTCGCTTAAGTGCGAGACCAATTGCATTGCAAATACTTGTTTCAGAGGCTATTGTGTTTTGCTCAGATCACTCACTGCATGGAGGGAATCAGAAAGTAACCTCTTTTTTTATGTGGAAAAATCCCAACTTCTAAAGGATCCCACATAAATGAAAGGACCCCAAAATCCTTGCTAAGGTTCTGGCCAACCGGTTGCTTAAGGTGATTTGCGACCTGATCCACCCGGATCAATCCGGTTTCATCCCCCATAGAAACACTGCCCTCAATCTGCGTAGACTCCACAGCGTTCTCGCGAGAGCTCCGATTCTCGCCGAGCCGGCAGTGGTCGCTTCTTTGGACGCCACAATGGCTTTCGACACTATCGAATGGCCCTACCTATGGGCGGCCCTCGCTAAATTTGGCTTTGGCCCTAATTTCATCGCATGGGTCAAGCTCCTTTACGAACGGCCACTTGCTCAGGTCGCGGTGAATGGTAGATGCTCGGACCCCTTCCCCTTAGGCCGTGGCACACGTCAGGGCTGTCCGCTCTCCCCGCTTCTATTCGCATTGGCGCTCGAACCCCTTGCCGCATGGCTCCGGTGGGAACCCTCTATTAAAGGGATCCGTTGGTCCCCAGACCTTGAGGATCGTGTCTCCCTGTACGCGGATGATATCCTCCTTTATCTCACTTCCCCTCAGAAGTCGCTTAACGTTCTCTTCGACGTTCTCACGTCCTTCGGTAAGAACTCGGGACTTATCATTAACTGGACCAAGTCCTGTGTCTACGTCATAGCTGGTACTCTGCCGCCTCTCCCCCGCAGGTTTCCCATTCTGGTAGCGGCCGACGGCTTTAAGTATTTGGGGATCTATGTATCCATGACCTCATCGGTCCGCTATGAGCGAAATTTGTATGCTCCGCTCCGTAGACTTAAGCAAGACGTTCGACGTTGGCGCGATTTGCCTCTATCTCCATTGGGCCGGGCGGCACTCTTTAAAATGATGTCGCTCCCCCGATTTCTTTACGCCCTGCAAAATTTTTTCGACCCTGTTCCAGCTCGCTACTTCCGTGAAGTCGAGAGTTTACAGCGACAACTGATTTGGGATGGCCGTGCCCGCATTGCCTTGTCCAAGCTCACGCTCTCCTGGTATGATGGGGGGATTGCGTTGCCGGATATTAGACGGTACTACTGGGCCTCACACCTGAGCGCTGTCAACCATGCGACCTATGCTCCGGAGCCCGCTCCCGCCTTTGCCTTGGATAAACTATTGTTGCCTGGTGGTAATTTCAATAGGGCTCTGTATTCAAAGGCACCCTTTCGACTCCTTACGGGCCCGACGAAATGTGCAGTGCGGGCATGGAGGGACGCTACTGTGGCCACGGGCTGGGGTGGTAGGCTGACACGTAAGACGCCACTGTATGATTCGGAACGGTTGGGCAACCTGTGGAAGACAAAAGGGTTTGAGAAATGGGACATGATTGGGATCAGCACGGTGGAGGACCTGTGGGCACGGGGCGCGGTTAAGTCCTTTGAGTCATTGAAACTGGAATACCGGCTCGATGATAGAGAGCACTTCCGGTACATGCAGGTGAGGCACGCCTTATCTTCCGTCTTTCCACCTGGTACCGACATTCCGCAGTCCTCCCCTTTGGAGGATCGAGTTCTAGACGGCCACGTCCCGGATAGTACCATCTCCTTAATCTACAAAAAGCTTATTAACAACAGAGCTGACCAGCTTGAGAAGCTCCGGGCTGCCTGGACGGCTGACGGACTCGAATTAGACGACGAGGACTGGCAGTCAGCTGTGTCCTCCCCTAAGGAGGTGGCTATTCCGGCACGGCTTCGCTTTGTCCAGTTGAAGATCCTCCACCGTGTGTATCTGACTGGAGTGCGTCTGGTGCGAATGGGTTTGGTTTCGGATGGACGATGCAGGCGTGGGTGTGGGATGGATGGTACCTTTCTTCATGTTCTGTGGGAATGCCCGATGATTGCAGCGTATTGGTCCAGGGTGCATGATGTTATGAGTCGTGTCACTGGGATCCCACTACTTCCCGAAGCACGACGTTGTCTGTTGAATGTGTGGGAACCGTCTGATTGTAATGCTGCCCAGACGCTTTGGGTTACACTGGGCAACATGGTCGCAAAGAGAGACATCGCGCAGCTCTGGGGCTCCCCTAGATTACCATTGCTCAGTGCCTGGAAAGAGAACATGGACTGGTCCATGTTCCGAGAGAAGACTGTGTATGAGTCTCGGGGGCGTCCAGGGAAGTGGTCCAGAGTTTGGGCTCCGTGGAATACTTATCGCAGAGATATCTGTTCCCCTCCGCTTGATTATGAGGTCCCTCTCCCCTCCTCTCCATGATTTACGTTCCTCCTCCAATTTCACTACATGTTTTGTTTTCCCGCTCGTGCTCACCCCCCCCTTGCCAGAGTCCTTTTTCCCACGTCACTTTTCCCCCCCCACCTCCAGCGACCCTTGCCACTATGATACCATGTGTTTGTGTGTTGTTGTTCTTTTCGACAAAAACATAAAATTAAACCTTTCTTATCCTACTTGTATGATACTATGCTCTAACCGACAATGTGGACTTGAAAGATTGCTTTAGCAACGTACTGTCTCATAATCTACTTTTCACTCAGCCTGTTTATGTCATAGCGGCCGGCCCTGCGGGGTTGTAGGCAGACGCTGTGTATTGTGCATTCGTAAATAAAGGTTTTAAAAAAAAAAAAAAAAAAAAAAAAAATGAAAGGACCCCAGATTTTTGAAAACAGAGTTATTTCCTTCAAAGCACACAGTGTGTCATGGGAGTAGCAGAAACCGGAGCAGCTGAATTCTTGTTTTAAACTACATAACTGCAACCTTCCCCTCTCTATTTAATCATATTTTAGAAAAAATACGAAATGTAAACTTTATCGCAATTGTGTTTGAGAGGACCCTGGAAAATATTTTATATGTCAGCGTAAACATAGAGGACCGTTTGTCACATATGAAAATTGGAATTCTTTGCATTCTCATCGTTATGCGGTAGTGCTATGTTTATCGGATTCTTTATTCATAAAAATGCGTTTTGAAAAGCAGGCGTTTGGCTACGCACACGGTTTGTCTCTGTCATACACAGGCCTTGGTGCCCCCACAGCCATGTATCAGAATACTAGGTCATGGCAAACCCCGTTATTTCCATGTCAATGCTTCACGCTGTGGCGCAGGCGTGAGGAGGTAACTGAGTGCACCTCACATCCATTGTGTGTGAGTACAGTGCACTAGCATTATGTGTGAGTACAGCACTCTAACTGTGCCTGTTAGATTAAGTGATTTGCCCAGAATAACAGGATATTGAGCCAACGCAGAGACTCAAACCTGGGTACCTAGTTCCAAAATCTGCAGCTCTGGCTGTTACGCCATGTCCGCTCCCCACCCTCTTGATAGTATATCAATAATTGAGTCGAAGGGCCTTACAAATCACGTTCCACTGATAAATAATCTCACAGAGCCGTGCTATCTATCTAATTAGAATGATCATTGAGCACTTTTTTCACACATTTCACGGTTGACAGTGTATATAAACGAATGTACGTATATACATTTGGTTGTCTTGAAGTTTCACCTTCCATCTGCACTGGCAGTGTCTGTGTGTGAGTACACAGTACTGACAGCAAGTGTGAGAACACAACGCTGCAAGCATCTGTGACTGTGTGCATTTGCATTACCTACGAACATGCCTCACGTACACCATGAGTGAGTACGCTGCACTGTCAGTATTCGTGAGTACGCCTCCGTTACCGTGTGTACACCATCCTCACCATCTGTAAGCACACTGTGCTTGTATTATCTGACAGCGCCCTACTCTGGTTGTCTGTGAGTGCTGTGTACTTGCTCTGAGTAGTCTACACTGGCGTTTTCTCCTCACTATCATGATATTTTTTTCCTTTGTCACATTTCTTACTTCTTCCGCCTGTGTTCAGGGGAGAAATTGGCACACCTCGCGAGAAATGGGGAAAGGGTCTTATGGGTTCTGGGCAGAAATGGGCACACCTTGCAAGTAGTGGGGAAAGGGTCTTCTGGGAAAGAAGACCACTCCTCCCCAAGTCTCTCATTTATTCCTCGCCTCTCTCTCTCTGGCCCTTCCTGCCTCTCAAGAGCTCTATTCAGGGGGACCCAGGCTCATTTCTTTTCTCTCACAGGAGCACAGCACACGCTGCTGTCTTAGCGTGTGCGCTTCACACTGCGGTCCTGCGGCCTGTCTTATGGAGGAGACAGGAGGGTGGGCTGAAATGGCACCTGTATTCTCCTGCCAGCTTCTGAGAGAGACCTGGTGGAATCTTAATAGGTATAAACAGCCACACATATAGATACTCATTTCATTAAACCAGTTATATGGCACGTCAAACGGCGACACCTTCAGGTCACAGTCAAGTCAATGGCATTTTAACAAATTAAATTATTTTAATATTATAGTAATATTGAAAGTTGGTGTGTTTCTTGGCTCGACTGTTTGATGAATTATTAAAGAAGTTAGAAACATTTTTAGCAAACCCAAGAGTTTTGTGGTTTGATTTATTCGACCCACGTCCTTTCCCTTTTCTCACAATATTGGTACGTGTGTGAATGTGGTATAAGTACGACATTTCACTTTCGGGTTCATTCAAACGAGGCACCTTGGGTAGAATGTGTCCTTCGAAAATGATCACACGGACAGTTACTTAAAAAAGCCAAGCATTTACAATGCAATGGTCTCGTCCCTGTTAAAGTTAGAGCTATTGGCATTGCTCAAGACATTATTTTAGTTTTTAAAAAATAGAAATAAATGGCATTGCCCTTTCCAATGCCAATAGCTTAATCTCTCGCAAATGCGAGACCTATTGCATTTGCACCCACACACACAGCCCCACACAAACACACACGCACCCACCCACACAGAGTGCCACACGCACCCACACACAGAGCCACACGCACCCACACACACAGTGCCACACGCACCCACACACACAGTGCCACACGCACCCACACACAGTGCCACACGCACCCACACACAGAGCCACACGCACCCACACACAGAGCCACACGCACCCACACACAGTGCCACACGCACCCACACACAGTGCCACACGCACCCACACACAGAGCCACACGCACCCACACACAGAGCCACACGCACCCACACACAGAGCCACACGCACCCACACGCAGAGCCACACAGAGCTACACGCACCCAAACGCATGCACACACAGTGCCACACGCACCCACACACACAGTGCCACACGCACCCACACACAGAGCCACACGCACCCACACGCAGAGCCACAAAGAGCTACATGCACCCACACGCACGCATACACAGTGCCACACGCACCCACACAGAGCCACACCCACCCACACACAGAGCTACACGCACCCACACGCACGCACACACAGAGCCACACACACCCACACACACAGAGCACGTGCCCTTCCATTCATGTGCACCACAATATTTGTGTAGAATTTGAATTTCGCATCATCTGGGTATAAACTCGCATTTTGGTGCTGTAGCCACGCCCCCTTTTCCTGTGCCAAACTGCTGTTGTCCCCACAAACATATTCACGACCCATGGACGCAAAGAGCCCTACATTAAGGAATGGGGGTCCTCTGTGCGCTGTGTGACAAACTGGGGGTCACCCAACTGCCTACACCGGACTCTTCTGGGCAGGTAAAGGTGCCGTTACGGCGGAGCTATCTCTCACTTCTCTTCGCCCAGAAAGTTAGCGCCTCGACGCCCTATCACCAAGGTGTTCATGCACGATACCACAACACAACGATCATACGTCACTCTTCCAACACAGCGCAGCCTCTGCGAGACATCCACCAAGATCCTCTTCGGCGCCTCGTAAGAGGTATGAGGCGCTATACGATGAAACCGTAATACACAATATTATCAAATATAATTTCTGTGCCTTCCTTCTCACCCGGGTCCGCCGAGCAACTCAATGATGCCTTGTGGTTAAGCGCTTTAGTGCCTCAGATAAATTTAGGAAGCGCTATACAAGTGCTACAATATTCAATGCAATATCTAAACTAGTCAAGAACACACACTGCCTCACTCCCCAGGCTTAACTCGTGGCGCCTTGTAGTTGGAACGCTACAGATCTTCTTCAAATGACAAAGGGGAGCAGCTAAAGTGATAGAGCCAAGGAGCCGTGCATGCGTATGCGGCTGTAGCCACATAACAACAGCCTTCATAATATTACACGGTATGCCGACACCACGGATATATATCCCACATCGCTGAGAATCGATGATCCCAATCAATGATGTATTGTGGTTACTCTAGGAACAAATATACGCATCCCGACTTAAGAATCACTCTGAGGCTGGGATCTGGGGTGTGAAACATTTTGTAACGCTCCAACCCCTCCGGATACAATAAAAACAAGCATTTGCCTGCGAAATGAAAAGAAAACAAAAAAGCATTAGACGTAGCATAGAAATTAGGGTAGTAAAACGGCCTCACTTGTTATCCACTGGGTGTATTACGTGTTCTGTGACGAGACCTGGGAGGGCGGGGGCTGTCCGCGCATGCGCTGCAATTCTAACTTTCATTCTGAGAGCCCCGGCTAGAAATGCCGCGCATGCGCAGGCAGCCCCCGCTCTACCAGGTCCGGCAGCTCCCGTCGTGAACAACATCGGCGGGCAGCCCCCGCTCTACCAGGTCCGGCAGCTCCCGTCGTGAAACACATCGGAAAGGGGCGAACATGCCTAAAGGGAGAGGAGCCCGGTGAGTGGGGGTGAGGGTGGGGGTGTACGCACGTGTGTCTGCGTGTGTCTGTTTGAGTGTGTCTGTGCGTGAGTCTGTGCGTGCGTCTGTCTGTCTGTGTGTGCGTGTGTCTGTTTAAGGGGGGGTGCGTGTGTGTATGCAGTGTGTGTGTGCCTGTGTATGGCTGTGTATGTGCGCATGCGTGAGTGTGGCTGTGTTTGCGCATGGGAATATGAGGCACGAGGCTCCGTGCGCGCCCACGAGGTAAAATCTCCAGCAGGAGAAGCGCGTGTCAGTCTGCTGTCCACATTCCCCCCAGAGTGATAACATAAGTTGTCGAGCCCTAGACAGCAAAAGCTTTGCTTTTGCTTTCGTCTAGGCTCGACCTCAAAATTGGACTACAATTCCCACAATGCAAAGCAACACCACGGTCTGAATGAGCTATTCATGCATGAACCTTTAAAACATGAGAGCTCTGTTTCCACTACTAAACGAGGTATGCATTTACCCCCTCTGAACCGAAATTCCACATCATCCTGGGCAAATATCTATACTTATTCTTGCCTCCTCCCCCCCATCCCATATGCACAACCAGAATATTCAGAATATACCATGTCCATAGGATTAACAGAGCAGCAGCGTGTTACTTAAAAGTCAGCATTTTACATCAAGCAGCGTATTACTTGAAAGTCAGCATTTTACATCCCCTTTGCTGGATGCTCTTCTCGTCATCTACACTCCTAATTTTGTTTTCATGTCTCGGTGACGCTGTTGGCAACTCGGGTGGGGTCTTTGAGGCTTGCCCATTCTCAGCCCTCCCTGTGACGAGGCCAAAAAGGTGTACGTCACTGAGTGACAGACAGACTCATGGAACACAGGCTAAAGCTGAAAGCGCCCAGCCTGTGTTCAATGAGTAAGGCTTCCCCACGTCACATAAGGATGTGGTTTTACATAGTTTAAGACCACAAAACCACAAAAGGTCAGGGATGAAAACAAACAAGCCCTGCAAAACATGCAACAGCTGGTGCATGTGCACTATAGCATGGGCCTTTCAAACGCGCCCGACTACCGCTCAAAATGAACGAAAGCAAGGAAGATATAAAGAAAACCATATCTCTGTGGTGGCAGTAAAATAAAGGAAATACAAGGTGGAAAGTTGAGAGGGCGGCGCTCCGACGCTCCAATTAACCCACTGCCGTTCAGGGGGCCCCTTTCATATACTGAAGACTGGGGGCCACCCTACACCGCGGGGGTGTTTGTTACACGCCTGGTTCCAAGTTAAAAAACTTAGTGTGTTGTGTTGGTATAACACTGTGGCAAAGAGACCTCAAGCAGTCTCCCAGGGAGACCCTAACCCTTCCCTGCTCGCACAATCATTCACCACCCGTTCCCTTTGCACACTATACAACTTAGTACTTTAACCAAAGGACCCCCAATATGGTCAACCCACCTTCCCCAGGACAGTCCGACAACGGTCGGCTTCCCAAACAACATAGAAAACATTATGCACTCAAGTGAGGCTCCAACCTCGTTGGGCTCTCAGTGGGGTGATGAAAAGAGAGAGAAAGAAAATAAAGACATAGTTCCGAACATGAGAACCATCTAGGGCGCGCCGGTCCTACGCTGCTTACGACAGTCCAGGACCTGGGACGGCAGTAATAGTTCATTATTACATCAGGATCCCGGGGGCACTCCTGTCTTCCCTCAGTTTTAGATGATCTCATCAGCTGTATGGGGGGGCCGCCACTTGTAGTTTTCTGCAGTCACTGTGGGAGGAGTCCGAGTCGTGTTCCTCAGTGTCCCTCGACGAGCGGATTTCAGTCTCCAGAGAAGGGCTCCTGCCTGTCATGAGCGTTGCCATGGCCTGCAGAGGCCTCTGCCCTCTCCTTTTCAGTCTGTGACATGGTTGGCCATTTGGCATAACCCCTCTGGGTTCGCGTCATGGAACGTTTCCCAAGATCTGCAGCTTTCTTCAATGGTGAGTTGGAGTTCCGCGACTGGGGGGACCCTACCTTATAGGTTTCAATCCAGTCCCACGCCTCCTTCGGGTTGTCACAGTAGTGAGTGTTCCCAGCTAGGATAACAAGCAACCGGGCTGGAAACATCAATAAGTATTGCAGGCCCGCCTCTCTCAGGGCTCTCTTGACCTCCAAGAACGAGGTCCGCTTTTGTTGCGCCTCTAGTGTGTAGTCCGGGAAGATGGAGACTTCACTGTTGTCCAAGATATATGGGCCATCCGCACGTGCCCTGTGCAGTAGCAGATCTCTATCTCGGAAATGTAGGAGTCTGGCCACAACCGGCTGCGGTGGTATTCCTGGGGCCAACGGTCTGGCCGGCACCCGGTGAGCCCTTTCAAGCATATAAAAAGTTGACAGGCCCTCGGGAGCTACAGTGGTTCTAAGCCATTGTTCAGAGAATTACACCATGTCGCTGCCCTCGGGCCCCTTCTGGAAGGCCCAGAACTCTAATATTGTTTCTTCTGTTGCGCCCTTCTGCATCCTCGGCCCTCCGCTCCAGTACGCTCACTCTATCTGCCAGGGCCACCATCTATCCCGCCAGTGATTTCTGTGCCGGTATCAGTCGTGCAATATTAGACTTAGTCTCCTTCACCCTCTCGGATAGTTTATTATGCTGCTTCCGCAATAAACCTAGGCCCGCTGCCATGGTGCTGATATCTTGGTGAAGGGTAGCTTTTGTGTCAGCAATGGCCTCCACGATCTTACTTAACTGCTGCTGCACCAAGTCCTCAGAGGTGCCTGAGACTGCTCCTGCACATTATTGTCTTGGTCCTGGGCGGCCCCCATCAGTCGCCCTCTTGGTTTGCCCATTCTGTCAATGGGCCGCGCTGCACCAACAAAGCATCCGGGGTGTGGGAAGGGGGAGAAAGACCCACTCTGCTCAACACCCACCGCAGTTTCCACCCTTAAGCAGCGGGCAGCCGGTTTATCAACCAGTTTCATAGGCACATGCGCTCCATCCACGGCCCAGGACCACGGGTCAACAGGGTGGCTGCAGCGCTCACCATCTCACCCCTGCAGTCCAGTCCGTTTCTGGGCCTCTTCCGTTGTGCCTTAAGGGTGGACACAACAGCCCTGGCACCCGAAATCCTCAGTGACCAGGGCGGGCCTGGCCTGTTTCTGGCTCTCTTCTTCGGCCCTGTCCGCCACTAGCCCCAGCGGGGCTGCCAAACAGTATCCACCCTTAGGAATTCCACTTAATGGGTACAGTGCTCTCCACAACGCACCCGCTTCTTCCAGAAAGGTCAGTAGGGACCTCCCTCACCAGCCTGTGCACCTGCACTCAGGCCTCGCTTCTCTATGAGGCTTTGCAGAGGAGGAACCTACCCTCCAGATCACGGTCTCAAGCATGGTCGTCAGGCAAACCTTTGTAGGCCCTCTTTTGCTCTGCTCGGCCTCAGAGACACGCTGGGCATTCACTGTTGCCAAATACACCAGCTCTAGCTCGAAGGCAACGTTGGCCCCACGCTGTTACTTCCGCCATGTCAGGGGGTTCCTACCTGCCACGACTCTGCTGCTGATGTTTGTCCTTCTTCGTTTCCGCCTCGACACACACAGGACGTTCATGCACCTTCCACGGCCGCCTGGGCTTACCCGGGGGCGGGGCCTTCATCGGTGACGTCGTACCCTGATGTCCAATCATCTTCCACGCCGACGCTGATAACGTGAGGTTTCGAACAGGAGGGCGCGAAGGCCGGAGCAGCACAGGAAGCATCGGACGTCTTCGCCGCTGGTCGGAAGGAACCCGGAACTGGATTGCTCGTGGAGACTGAAGCAGGAGACGGGGAGAGACCGACAGCAGGAGAGCCAGGAGGCCAAAGGAACCACGCTTCGCCCAGCCACACTTCACCTGGAGAAGTGTGGCACCGCAAGGTACGAGCTCGTATACGGGGACTCTTTCAGTCAGAGGGAGGAAACGCGTAAGGGGGCGGCTGGGAGTGACTAAGGGACGGGAGTACACAAGGTGCCGCTTTGGTAGAGAAACACGACGAACGGTGATGGTCCCTGGTGATCCCCCTCACGCCCCTACCCTGTCCTCTCCATATGTCAGATAACCAACGCAGTTCAGTAATGTGGCGTTTTCTTTCTTTCTTTTCCTTTCCACGCAACGCCGCCTGGGAGTAAGAAGATCCCCCCCCCACAGACGTACCAATCGGGAACCCTGGCCTGACGGAAAAACTGCTTTGAACTTGCTGTTATCCTATTGACTTTAATAAATTCCCCAGTACCACTCTACTTCCTTCTGTGGTTTTGCCTCATTGCTTGCTAACATAGCAACTGCAACCCTTACAAGTGGTGCCGTGACTCGGATCCCCTTTTGAACCGTCATCTGATATAAGATGGAAGCCTTAATACAGCAAATGAAAGAGGCCCAGACTAAACTCGAGTGGGCAATAGGCCAGACCGCTACTCAGGCTGATACCGACCGCACCACGTTTTCTAACGCCATACAGGCTCAAGTTGATAACCTGGTGAAATTGGCTGAGGGACAGAATCAACTTTTGGCTGTGTTGGGGCAAGGCAGAACAAACGCCCCTGGTCCCGTTGTCCCGCTACAAAAATTCACACCAGGTGACGATCCTTTGGCTTTCTTCCTCAACTTCGAAAGAGCCGCCAGAGCCAGTGCTTGGCCGGGGGATAGGTGGCCATTCTATCTTGCACCATTGCTAACTGGTGAAGCCCAATCCGCTTACCAGACGGTCAATAGAGACGGCACTGCAGTGTATGCCGTCGTAAAGAAATATATCTTGGATCGGTTGGGTGTTGATGAAGAGACTCACAGACTCTAATTCCGACAGGAACGTGGCACCCCCGGAGATCTTCCTAAAACTCTGTTTTATAAACTAAAAGCAGCTGCAGACCTCTGGTTGAAACTGCAGGAAGGTAACAGACGATGTAATGAATAAAATTTACCTCGAACAATTTCTAGAGGCACTCCCTTATGGCACACAACGCTGGTTGAAACAGCATGCAGGACTAACTCTCGAACATGCCATTGAAATGGCCACCTCTTACGCCCGTGCTCAGGGTCGACCCCCGGTGAAAGAACCGGAAAAACCTCTGAAACCCGTACCAGCTAGAGTCGAGAAAAAGTTTGTAAAACCTCTGTTTGAGCCTCAGCGACCACGATATCCCAAACCTGAGGTACAACCTACTCCCGGTCCTCAGTGTTATGATTGCGGAGAGTGGGGACACATAGCGAGGTTTTGCAGAAAAAAAAACGAAAGAAAGGGAGGAAGAACCCATGGATGTCAGTTATGCACCGTATTCTCTTCTCTTTGCGGAAGAAACTGGACCGGTATTTCACGTAAGTGTCACTATACACGGGAAAGTAGTAAGGGCCCTCCTAGACTCTGGGTGTAAACACTCGGTTGTACGTCAAGAACTAGTACCTCCCTCGTGTTTAATGGCAGGAAAAACTGTGCATATACGCTGTGTTCATGGGGACGTTAGGGAATATCCCCTAGCCACTGTTAGCTTGTGTACTGCTGCAGGAACTGTAACGGAGGTAGTGGTGGGAGTTATGCCTTCTCTGCCGGAGCCCGTGATCATAGGCACTGATAACCCGGGATTTTCTGCCTTGTTAAAGGATGCCCTGCAAACCGGTCCACAAAATGCGCTGCTTGTTCCTGAGCCCTGGGCTAGAGATACCCACTTTAGAACAGCGCAGTTGAATGACGCTACCCTTTCCAATGCTTGGCAAATCGCCCGCTCCAGTCAAGACCCTTCACAGAGAACCTTCCCCACCTTTATTGAGAACAACGGGTTGTTGTACAGGTTAGCCAAACCCGATGACACCCCACAACTCTTAGTTCCTGTCGACTTCAGAGACCAAATACTGTTTTTTGCACATGCACATTTGTTGGCAGGCCACTCAGGGGCAGAAAAGACAGGACAGGCTATTCTAAAACACTTCTTTTGGCCTGGAGTTTACGCACAGATACAACGTTATTGTCAGGAGTGTCAAATTTGCCAGCGAAGAAATCCTTACGTTCCCCCACCAGTTCCATTGAACCGCCCTACCCATCATCGGAAAGCCGTTTGATAGGATAGGAATGGACCTTATTGGGCCCTTACCGAAGTCGACACGGGGACATTTGTACGCTCTAGTCTTAGTCGACTATGCCACTCGGTACCCTGAGGCCTTCCCTCTCAGAGCAGCCACTTCTACAGCCATCGCTCAGAAATTGGTAGAAGTCTTTTCCCGAATGGGCTTTCCTCGGGAAATCATTACTGACCAAGGAACCCCCTTTGTGTCACGGCTAATGGCTCAAGTATGTAAACAACTGGGAGTCAAGCATATCAAAACCTCTGTATATCATCCCCCAGACAGATGGCCTAGTCGAGCGATATAATGGTAGTCTAAAACTTACGCTGAAGAAACTTCTGTCCGGGGATGGTAAGAATTGGGATCAGTTGTTGCCTTTAGCCCTTTTCGTCCTTCGAAGCCAAAAACAAGCTAGCCTGGGTACATCTCCGTTTGAGTTGCTGTTCGGTCGTGCTCCCAGGACATTACTGGAGATTACGAAGGACAGTTGGGAAAAGGAGGGAGTACAAGAGGCCGAGGCTCTCTTGAACTATACACGACAACTCCAGTCGAGGCTCCATAAACTTAGAACGCTGGCCCATGAACATCTAGCTGTAGCCCAAAAGAAGCAAAATACCTTTTACGATAGGGGAAAGAAGTGGAGGGAATTAGACGTGGGAGACTGGGCTTTAGTATTGTTGCCATCCTCTACACACAAGCTCAAGAAAGAGTGGCAAGGACCTTTTGAGGTTCTCCGGAAAATAGGAAAGACCACATATGTGTTGCGCGTCAAAGGGAATAAGACCCAAATGTACCACATCAACCTCCTAAAAAAATGGTTGGGAAAGCCTCCCCAGTCGGTACAAACTGTTGAGGCCGTCCCTCATACGGTGCACAACACCCCTGTCAACCCTGAAATAACGGAGACTCAAAAAGAAGAGATACTGGCCCTGCTTCTCAGATACAAGGATGTCTTTTCTGACCAGCCTGGGAAAACTAACATAGCGGTCCACACGATTCCCACTCCCCAGGGGACTGTAGTGAAACAAAAACCCTATAGAATCCCGGAGGCCAGACGACAGGCCTTTCAGAACGAAATCGACCAGATGTTACGTTCTGGAGTGATTGTGCCCACGAAAAGTAACTGGTGTTCTCCGGTTGTTCTTGTTCCCAAACCGGATGGCAGTATCCGTTTTTGTATTGACTTTCGAGCTGTCAATAGGGTCTCAAAACAGGATGCTTATCCACTACCTCGTGTGGATGAACTGCTGGAGCGTCTTGGTGAGGCACAATACATTACAACTATCGATCTCACCAAGGGCTATTGGCAGATTCCCCTACACCCAGCAGATCAGGAGAAAACGGCCTTCTCCACCCCCTCAGGCCATTTTCACTTCACTGTTCTTCCCTTTGGCCTCCATGGAGCACCGGCCACATTCCAAAGAGCAATGGACACAGTACTATCCTCACACCAGCAGTATTCTTCCGCTTATTTGGACGACATTGTTGTCTTTAGTAAAACGTGGAAAGATCACAAAGAACATCTTGAGAACATACTCTCTAGTCTACGCGCCACAGGGTTCCACATTAATGCAAAGAAAACCCGAGTAGCCTTCAAAAAGGTTAAGTACTTGGGGTACGTGCTGGGCAATGGACTGATTGAACCCCAGACTGAGAAAGTAAAGGCTATCGTGGACCTTTCCTATCCCAAAACCAAGAGGGAGTTGAGGGCTTTCTTGGGTTTAGTGGGTTACTACAGGCGCTTCATTCCACAGTTCGCTGAATTGGCCAGTCCTCTCACGGACTTGTTGAAGAAGACGCAGTAGTCCCCAAGGCTACCGGCCCCTGGTCCTAAGGAGTCGACCGCCTTTCAGGCCTTACAAACTGTCCTTACGACTTCACCTGTTCTGGTTTCGCCTAACTATGGGAAGCCTTTCATTCTTCAGACTGATGCCTCTGGGGTGGGTATAGGGGCTGTCCTTTCCCAGGAGGATTCCGATGGACTCGAGAGGCCGGTTCTTTTCATCAGTCGTAAACTCTTCCCCAGAGAACAGGCTTACTCCACCATTGAAAAAGAATGTTTGGCTGTCCGCTGAAGTGTGGAAAAGCTCCGGTACTATTTGGAGGGTCGTCCTTTTGTCCTGTATACGGACCATGCCCCTTTGACTTGGCTACAACGCAACCGTGGCCACAATGACCGCATCCTTCTGTGGTTTCTTGCTCTCCAGCCCTTTCAGATTGAAGTTCGACACCGCAAGGGTCGTGATCAGGGCAACGCTGACTTCTTGTCCCGGTTTCCTCTTTCCCCCGATCGGGGAAATCCTGGGGGGGGGGGGGGGGGGGGGGGTCAGGGGGTTCCTACCTGCCACGACTCTGCTGCTGATGTTTGTCCTTCTTCGTTTCCGCCTCGACACACACAGGATGTTCATGCACCTTCCACGGCCGCCTGGGCTTACACGGGGGCGGGGCCTTCATCGGTGACGTCGTACCCTGATGTCCAATCATCTTCCACGCCGACGCTGATAACGCGAGGTTTCGAACAGGAGGGCGCGAACGCCGAAGCAGCACAGGAAGCATCGGACGTCTTCGCCGCTGGTCGGAAGGAACCCGGAACCGGATTGCTCGTGGAGACTGAAGCAGGAGACGGGGAGAGACCGACAGCAGGAGAGCCAGGAGGCCAAAGGAACCACGCTTCGCCCAGCCACACTTCACCTGGAGAAGTGTGGCACCGCAAGGTACGAGCTCGTATACGGGGACTCTTTCAGTCAGAGGGAGGAAACGCGTAAGGGGGCGGCTGGGAGTGACTAAGGGACGGGAGTACACAAGGTGCCGCTTTGGTAGAGAAACACGACGAACGGTGATGGTCCCTGGTGATCCCCCTCACGCCCCTACCCTGTCCTCTCCACATGTCAGATAACCAACGCAGTTCAGTAATGTGGCGTTTTCTTTCTTTCTTTTCCTTTCCACGCAACGCCGCCTGGGAGTAAGAAGATCCCCCCCCACAGACGTACCAATCGGGAACCCTGGCCTGACGGAAAAACTGCTTTGAAGTTGCTGTTATCCTATTGACTTTAATAAATTCCCCAGGACCACTCTACTTCTTTCTGTGGTTTTGCCTCATTGCTTGCTAACATAGCAACTGCAACCCTTACACGCCAGCAGAGGATTCGTAGTTTTGCCCCCCGGTCCCCGCCCGGGCACAGATCACAAACCTCGCCCCCTGCTGTTGGGGATATGCTCGCTGATCACACCTCCTCAGGAAAGCTCAGCCGTCACCACTACCGGCAGCTCCTGGGCCGCAACAGCAGCTCGCCGACCAACCCTGAGATTCGGCACAGGTCTCAGCAGTCCCCAAGCCGCGTGCCTCCCCCCCAGCCGGGACTCTTCCACCCGTGCCACCGCCACCCGGCAGGATATGCAGTCGACAGCTTTAGCCTCTCTCGCCTGTGATGTCGCTGGACCTGTGTCGGGGTGTTCACAGGTCCCTGCCTTCAATGTTGTAAGCCGATAATTAGCGGGCTGGCGCGGAGCTCCCGGCTCACGTTTTCACCATCATCGGCTCCCTGGCCATGCTCCTGGGCGACTGCCCACTTCAATGAATAATCACAACTCTTATTTCTCTTTTTTTTCTTTTTTTGCCTTAAACTTTGTTTTGATTGAGCAGTTATTTGAACTCATGGACACATAAGGAATACGAATTTTAAATCAGTGTGAAACTCATTTGCAACACTCAAATGGAATATTACTGCTTATGACTATAAGGCAAAAACAGTAGCTGAAAAGACAAACACTACGAGTAAATCGTTACCTGACGCTAACTTTAAAAACGAACATCTAAATCAAACACATTAGTAGTAGCTAACAGAATACTGCTATGGAATACAACTAAATATTCACAATCCAGTTTTTTACAGTAACTTCATTTGGGTGGTTAAAAAAAAACTACTTTTTCAGGACAAACGTAGAAAAATAGAGGTGTTCCAATAGATGTAAAGATCACTACGCACCGCTAAATGTTGCCACTGCAGGCCATCTACTAAATAATTATAAGTGGAGGGAGCCCAACCTTCTTTTAGATATGATAGTCACAGTTTTCAGGGATCGCACAAGTAACATTGAATGACAATGTTTTAATAAGCCCCATGCTGCTTAGTTGTCTTTTGACTAATAAGTTCAGCCTTGGAAAGTACAAACTTCTGACCAGTACAGAACTTTTCTTTCAATCTGTATGGATAATTTTTCCATAACCTTAAGAGTACTCATTAATTCGCATATCAAACACACTAAGTGTGCACAAGGCTTTTCAAAGCACTTATTTTTATCTTGGGCAAGCGTATTAAAAACCATTGGTGAACAGATCATAGAACAAACAAATCTGAATAAGAGGCAGCTGTACATGCTAATTTCCCAATCCAATTTACTGTTAGGTTTTAGTTCCAGGGAAGCAGCCCTTCATCGGTTTTCATTATTTTGCTAGTTTTTTCCACATTGTATGGAAATGGAGCATAATCTTTGTGGGTGGGATGATCTTGCTATCCTTAAAAATACTGAACTGCGTAATTGATTTGTTGACGTAACTACTGTGCTTGTGTGGTCGCAAAAGCAGTAACTCGGACCTCAGCATTTGAATAGGACTGCCAAATGGAGCTCTTCCAGGAATGAGGAAAGAAAGTTGGTAGGGGGCCGTTCATACGATATGATTTCTTGAAAAACAATTCTGTTTAAACAGCAGTAAACATTAGAATTAAGTTACACGTGCCACTTAACACAAGTCCCTTACTGCTATTTAAACCCTCAATCAACATCTTTGCACACTTCCTCATTACACCTGTTCAAGTGTTAAACACCACGACAAAATACCTCCCCTGTGCAGGAGACACAGATCCGGAGGCCATAAGAATTGCTCAGTAAGCTCACCATTTAGTGAAACAGGGTGACAGACCACCCTGCTATTCAGTCTTGCCTTAATTCTAGATTTCAGATAGAGCAATTTGGCCTTGGCATGGTAATCATGTCACTTTTGAAACTAGCGGCTCCCATGCAACCATTTCTTTTATATAAAAATAATTTAAACATACAGAAATTAGATTCTAAACGTGAAATAGGGCTGTAAGGCCACTATCTAGTCTGTAGTTTAAACACAAAACTTTAGTTACAGGCAGCACTTTTTTCCCCCATCAGTGGCAGGTTTACACTTTTTTCTTGACACGAAGGATATCCGCTTTGGAAACCATTTCAGTAGGCATAATGAAAGCAGTGGCGATGGGGGTAGAATGTGATGAGGGGACTAATCATATCTCACAGATATTCACGGGCCTGGGGCTGAAAAAGTGGCGCCCAGAAGGTTTTGGGGGTGGGGGGGGCTTGTGCCACAGTGGCTGTAAGGCCCTGCATTACGCCTGGGCAAATGAACTGCATATTCAAAGCCAAAGCCGCAAAGACATAGAGCAGGACGGACAGCTAATTAAGAGAAAATCAGAATATATATAACCTGTACAAGATCCACCACACAGACTAATTTGTAAAATCTCCATACACTTAGAGCCAATTACCAAGAATGATCATAAATATACGGGAAGGTAGACAAGAGACTGGCAACTAACAGGCATCAATACTTTTAGGCGGTGGGAGATCCTCAGTTAGCTGAAATATACAGCTGGAAGTGTATCAATGTAAATTTAAAAATACATAACATGGGAAGATGGGCGCTACCCAGTGAGGCTCCCACAGGCGCCCACCAAAATCCCACATCACCCATTACAGTATACAAGTATGAGGTGCTATAACTGAGAGTTGTGGTGCCGAACACCTTTCTGTGCCACCTGAAGATAGAGGGGGGGCGGGGGAGGGATGGGGGGTGGAGGGGTACGCCGGGCAGAATGACCAGTCAATTTCCCTTTTTTGTATTACGTATTTGTCTGTGCGCTGGTTTAATGTCAGTGCATCTAAACTATTCACAACACATCTTTGGAATTAGTATGCCAAAATAGCAGGTTCCCTACCAGTTAGCTGGCAATAAGAAGTAAGCATCTGGCCACAATCGTAAAAAAAAAGCTGAAATAGCATTTTCATCTCCCTGTAAAATTTGCCAGTGCTCCCCTGTCAACTTGATTGTGTGTTCACAACTATTAATCCCTACAGTCTAGTCCTTTTGGATGCTCATCTTCTGTACAGGGATATTTTCCCTTTGTATCGGCAGTCAAGTCTCAGTTTAGGATACCCAGAGTGGTGGTCCGCTGCACTCACTAGGTAATGCAGATGAACAAAGGGGTAAGGTCCAAGTAAACAAGGAGGGGGTGCTCAGGAAGTTCACCTCCTGTCCAAGAGGTGCTGAATGTAAACTGGCAAGAGAACCTTACAGAGGTAAGGTGGGACTCTTGAGCACGCCAAAATGAGTGTAAAAGTAGGTGTCAACAAATGTAATCCAAAAGCGGTGATACATTTATGTAGCCATCAATTTATTCAAAGTGTCAACTTTCCAAATGAAGAAATTGCGCTATTCCAATGTAATTCTTGGTCGCAAAAGTTTATCTGAAATCATGAGGTATCAAACATTGACATCATCTTTCTTTACAATACTGATTAACCCCAATGCATTTCAAGCCTGGCTTGGCTCTTCTTCAGGGGGTCAGATGTCTAAGAGAGAAACAAACAATAGGAAACTTGTATGTATCAAGAGCCCGAGGCTGATTGAACTGTACAAAAAAAGAGTGACTAGAGCATGCTTGGCAACCGAGTGGCGGTGAGGAAGAGGGGCGGTGATGGATCTGGTCAAGTGCGCAGCGATACCTAGAAACAAAGTCTAACAAATTGCGAGAATCAGAGTTATACTAAAGATTAAGTTGCTGAACGCGTGGCAAGGTGCACTGACAAGGGTAGTGAAAACGTGAGCAAACTCGGCATAGGATGGATCATAGCCGGGTAACTTAAAAATGTATGCAGGTGAAAGAACTAAACAAGGTGTATGCTGGACTCTGTGCAAATCAGCGTGACAAACAGATAAAGCGTGTGCATGCTAAAAAAGAGCAGTTGTCCAAGGAGAACTAGACCAAAACTCACCAACGTGTACGGGTGCGCAGCGTAAATCGGGGTGTTCAAACAATTCGGATGTGTAGGGAACGCCGTGGTAAACGCTTGGTTCCGCTGAACGTGCGTGTGGGACTCGCTAGTTAGTGCTCATAGAAATAGGACTGTACTGGGAGGAGTGAGAGTGTCAAGTGCGTGCTACGACGAGCTGGGGAAAGTGAAAACGGACAAAGAACATACCATAAAATTCTGAAAGTAAGAGACCGTACTGATTGGGATACTAGCAAGAAAATGTATACAAATCGCAAGTTAAAAGAATAGCAAAGCAAAATCAAAGTAAAATGACTAAAGGAAAGAAATAACAATAAACAAAGGAGAGGCAAACATGCTCAAACAGGAAAAGCCACCAAGAACATAAAGCAGATAAAAAGTCGTGGTAAACCAGGAAAAAAGGAGAATAAGTATGTTAAGATGAAAAAGTGTGTTAAGATGAAAAAAAGTTACGTCAGGATAAACGTAACAGTCGATCTAGGTACCTGTGAAGTAAGAAAAAATGTGAACCAGAAATAAGAGAACATGGTGAAGTACGAGTAAAGATAGGGTAAACATGGAACAATAGGGGTAAAAAAAGAAAGAAAAAGCGAAAAGAAAAACGGTGGAAGAAAAGAAGAAGAAAACAAGAGAAAAGGAAAATGGAAACAAGAAGAAAAGGGGAAACACTGCCATAGAGAGAACAAAAAGCTTTATCAGAACAGATACATTATAGGAAACTACTATATTCCAGTCTTTCATTGAGTCCTTTTGGATACATGGAATGCCTTTTATGAATCCAGAACAGTTCTCTTTGTAGAAGAAATTTCTTTGGGTCGATGCCCGTGGGTTTTTTCACAACTTCAAGGATTTGAAAGCGGATTTGGCTGAGGTTATGGTTTTGCTGAGTGTAATGACTGGATTTCAAATTCTTGGTCCGAATGTTGCTGTGGTGTTCAGTAAGTCTAGTTTTTATCTTGCGCTCAGTTTTTCCCACATATGGGAGGCCGCAAGGGCATTTCAGAAGGTAAACCACATTGGTGGTATAACAGGTTGCATTGACTTTTAGACGAATGGGCGTGCCTTGAGTGGGATGTAGTGCAGTGTTTCCTGGAATGATATTATGGCAGTTAGAACAATTGTGACATGGAATCGTGCCCTTGTAAACCATGGGTTCATCTTGAGGTGGTTTCAGCATTTGTTGGAGGTTCTAAGATCGCTGCTACGCGAAAATTGTTTGCTGCTCAAAGATCTTGTTAAAATCAGGTTCTAGTTGTAAAACTTGCCAGTGACGTTTGATGATGTGTTTAATCGTTTTGCTGTCGGTAGAAAATTTAGATCACTCTTTTTTCGTTCAGTTCGTTCAGCCTCGGGCTCTTGATACATACAAGGTTCCTATTGTTTGTTTTTCTCTTAGACATCTGACCCCCTGAAGGAAAGCCAAGCCAGGCTCGAAATGCATTGGGGTTAATCAGTACTGTAAAGAAAGATGGTGTCAATGTTTGATACCTCATGATTTGAGATACACTTTTGCGACCAAGAATTACATTGGAATAGCGCAATTTCTTCATTTGGAAAGTTGACACTTTGAATAATTTGATGACTACATAAATGTATCACCGCTTTTGGATTACATTTGTTGACACCTACTTTTACACTATTTTTGGCGTGCTCAAGAGTCCCACCTTACCTCTATAAGGTTCTCTTGTCAGTTTAGGATACACCATCTTCTTTCTAAAATAGTTTTCTTCCTTCCTCCAAGCATTCTCTAAAACATCACTCTTTTTGTCAGCAGTTGTGTCGTATTAGCGTATTTCTTTTCTAAAGCATTATATAAACCTTCTCCATTGGTCACATTAAACAGGTTAAATTGTCTTTATAAGCCTTTACACTATCAATGGTTCTATGAGGAAACTGGTACACTGGAAAGTATTAGACCATGATCACAATAGAAATACTCAAAACGTCCTCCCCTATAAATTAATGACAATAGGATGCTGCAAGAAATAGCATAAGATAGAGGCATGCGGTAATAGGTAATGTCCTCTGAAACTGATGTAGGCTAGTGTGCGCATACGTACAAATCCTTAGCAATAACAGACATTAGTAGAACAAAAAGCTGTCTTAGAGATTACAAAGAAGTAACCAAAGGGGTCTTCCTTAGTATGGTAAATATGTGAATTAGTAATGTTCTTTGCTGTAGGCTCAATCACTAGATAAAATCATACTAGTACTATAGTGATCATTATTACTGTTATTATGAAAACTTAACCCTTGATATATTTACACTTATTTCTAACTGTGGGCTGATGGGGGTGGCGGACCGGAATAACAGGCGTGGAGGCCGTATGTAGTGGGCTATCTCGTAGCCGGTGTTTATTATTATACAAAGGTGAAACGGTATAACACAAGAAGTAGAGAGTTCCAAAGGGCTGGGATTCCGATTCCGGGGAAGGAAGTCGTCCGGGTAGGGTCTTCCAGGGACAGCCGTTGGTCTTGACGGTAGTCGGGCCAGTCCTCGAGGTCTCGATAGGCTCAGCTCCCGGACGGTGGTCCTCGGAGGGGGGGAAAGGAGAGAGAAAAGAGGGCCGTTAGCTCTGTCGGTGGATCTAAGAACAAGATCCTGTTCCTTCACCGGAGTGTTGGGGTTAGAACGACTGTGAGGAAAGGGACGGGAGGGGGTAAGAGGGACGGAGATATAGTTCGGATAGGAAATAGGGTGACGTTGGTGTCAGGACGTGCAAGGATATTTATCTACAGTCGTGACAGTGCCACTCACACGTATATACAACCTGTATACAGTGTACAGTGAATCGTGAGGGGGGGGAGACTATATTATACACGTGCATATATACAGACTACTTATTTACACACTCTCTTAACGCCTACTATTCACACACGGAACTGGTACTCACTTGGCCCGCCGCAACTCCATCCTTGAGTTGCGGCCGCTCTCCAGCGTCCTCCTCTGGACTCCACCAGTCCTCCGTCCAGACCTCGTCTCCTGGTTCCGGATCGTCTCTCTCTTCCGGGGGTTCTTCGCACGCCGTCTCCTGCCACGAGTCTTCCTGCTTGAACGCTGGGTTTCGGATTCTTCCGGCTTTTCTGTGATCCGCCTCCTGAAAGGGGGAGGGACTTCCGGGGTCACGAGGATGTACTTCCGTTGTGTTCCGCGTTGGGACTGGTTCCTGTAGGGAAAAAGAAAGGGGTGGAGTCCGGGTTGTTTTGGTGGTTCGGGATTGAGGTGTAGATCGAGAGGGATGACGTAACATCGGTGCGGCAGAGGCCGTGCTCTCATCACACTAAAGCAGCACACTCTGAGTTAGTTCAAAGTACTTTCTTCAATAGCTTGTAGCAAGTTTTAATACGTAGCTTCTTTAGTGTGGTTAATCCTTTATTTTATTTTTTTTTTTCCAACATTAAAGCTTCTAAGCAGACAATCCTTAACCCTACTCTGTGCTCTTCTAAAATGTAGTCCCTATTCTTCTGTAACTTTCAACTCAGGTCTAGGTTGATCTTCTATAAAACAAAGAACAAAAATAAACAACTAATAAGCACAGCTCGGGGGCGTGGCCGAGCGCAATCGGAAATGGTGGCGTAGGATGTGAGCTCCGCCGCCCGAGTGCCCCATCGACTATCCTGGTAGCCCATCCGTCAGTCCTGTGTGCAGCCCCTTGCCCTGGAGAGATCGCGGAGCCCAACTGGCCTTTTCCTGTGCTCGTGGCTCTCTTGACCGGGGAGTTTCGGCCATCGGCAAGTGCGGGCCTGTACTGGGCCTTGAAGCCGGGGCCCACAGGGAGAGAGCTGGCCCAGCAGTGACGGCTCCCGCCCCGCCCCAGCATAAGGATCGCGACCGCTGAGGCTGTCTGCCAGCTGACGCCCCGGTAGCCTGGGTCAGGGCTGTGAACTGTGACGGCAGCTGGGACAACAGTAACAAAGCGCCAAAGTGGTGGGGAGAACGGCGACGAAGCAGCGGCCGCCATTACGGCCGTGAGTTACAATGCGCTGGTCGCGGGCGTGGGGGCGGGGGCGGCAGGCAATCACATTTTGAGACCCCGGTTCCCACCCCCTGACTTTGGTGCAGACCCGCAGGTCTGTTAAGCCCACGGGTACATTAAGGCCCGAGGCGGATGGAGTGGCGCAACATGACCCGGCAGTGAGAAGGTGAGATTGGGCCTTCTCGCGGTGGTGCCTTGCAGTGAACATTGGGGGAATTAGAGCGGTGGGCCCCGAAAGTGTGGCAGCACTTGCGTGACTTGATTGACAGTGGTCACCCCCCCCTCCTCCTCTACCCCTGCGGATGGCTCTCTACGCTGCTAGAGGCAGACATCTTAGCTTCGGGCAAACCAGAGATCGCCTAGCTGGGGCTGTAATACGTAAAGGCTTGGGGCGGTGAGTTGGCAGTAATCCCCGCGTTGGCCAGCTCTCCTGCAAAGAGGGACAGAGTCCATTGACACCGCGTCCGTGGAAAGTGCGAGGGAGGACTTCCCTTGATAATGTCATGATAAGGGGTGCTTGAGATGTGATGCCCCACACTGGAATGGCTGATTGAGGACGGACTTACTGACGCAGAGCCTTAGAGCTTCTCCATCCCCGCAGCGAGATCCTCCGGAGTGCGAGACCGGACTGCCAGCCCCAGGCTCGGCACACTAAGCACGTGGGAGCGTACTGTACTACCCCTGGTGGCTTGCCCTCGACGGAGTCCTGCCTTGGCCGGTAAGATGGATCGTGGAAGAGGTTCTGGTGCCAAGGGCTCGAAGACGGTCCAGGCTAACAAACTGGATCGTTACACGATCACTAAGGAGGTGCACCGGGGCAGGTTGTCTGAGGAGACGGCGAGGGGGAACCCGAGTGAGGAGGAGCCAGAGATTTCCCTGAAAGACATCATGGAAGCCATCACAGGGGTAAAAACCTTGTTGGTACACAAAATGGACTCCATGGCCATTGACATTATTCTTATTAGGGCCGATATGGGGAAACTCAATGAGCAGGTGAAGCAAGTAGAAATAACAGCCACCAGTCTGGTGGACGACGTCTCGAAATTACAAAAAGAGGTCCGAGAATTACAGGACTCCCGCAACTCAGTTGTACCGAAACTGGATGGTTATGAGGGCCGCCTCCGCCGTAACAACCTCTACATCCTAGGAGTGCCATAGAGATCAGAGGGGCAGGCCCCTGACCTGTTTGTAGAAGACCTCATTCTCAAGCATCTAAAGCCGAAGGGCCTCAGTAAGTTTTTCGTGATACAACAGACACACAGGGTCCCGGTTGGCCGTCCCAGACCGGGCTCTCCCCCGTGGCCTATGCTGGCCCGAGTCCTCAACTACCAAGTCAGAGACGTAATCCTCCAGAGCTGGAGAGCCAACCCCACACTCAAGTATGAGAATGCCACTATCTCCCTTTTCCCAGATTTCACACAGACAGTGCAAAAGCAGAGGAGATCCTTTCTGTCGGTTAGGCGAGACCTAAGGGAAAAGGGCCTGAAATACTCAATATTGTCCCGTCTCAGAGTCGAAGGGGAGGGCCGGGCGTGGTTCTTTGATCAACCGGAGGCAGTGGCGGAGTGGCTCGAATATCAAGGAACTCAGGTCCCAACAGATCGTGGTGGTAAGGCGGACAGTCAGCCACTCTGAAGCTGAGGCCTGTAAAACACTCGCTTTGCCCATATGGGGGACTTTGGTTGTTGAGGGGACGGGGAGGGTGGGACATTTGCGCTTGGATAAAAGGGGTGCAATGTGTTTTTATAGTTTGCTACTTCTCAATTTATAAGGACTAAATATTGCATGGGTTTGAGGCGCGAGCCGGAGCTCATGACCTGCTACCCCCTAAGTTTTATTCTTTCTTTGAATCTTTCTAGGGCGACCGGCACTCTGCATTTTTCGATGGGCAGTTTGGAGCCCAGAGGGCAGGGCAGCGGGGTGGGGGGGTATTGGGGAGGGGTGTTTGGTACACCTGTTGGGTGGTTTGTTGGTTGCATCAGAACAGTACATTTGTCTGACAGAGGAAATGCAGAGGTTTGTCAACTGTACCATGTAGACGGGGGGGTAGGGAAGTGAAGGTGTCGTAGTTCTGTATCTTAAAAGGGAGGCGCCGGACGTGGCCCTGCTTCAAGAGACACATCTAGTTGGGAACTTGTGCAAAGCTCTGCACAGAATGGGGTACAAATTGGTCGCACACTCAGGGTTCACATCGGGTTCCAGGGGGGTGGGCATTTTGATTCGCAACGCGTTTCCATTGGCGGTGATTTCCACGTGGGAGGACGGGAGAGGCAGATATACTGGAGTTATGGGCATGTGGGAAGGTCAACACATACCATTCCTATCTATCTATGTTCCTCCAGGGCTACAGGGTACGACATTTGCCGATTTAGGGGCGGTCCTACTCACTGTCCCTGAGGGACCTTTAATCCTGGGAGGCGACTATAAACGCAGTCGTCTCTGGTATGATGGACAGGCATCCGCCACAGGAAACGGGGCGGGCGGAGCGATGGCTACCGGGCTTCAAGGACGCAATGGGCCTGGTTGATAGTTGGAAATTGCTTCACCCGGATCAAAAGCAGTATACATTCCTCTCGGGGGGCACACAACAGTCTCTCGCGACTGGACTACTGTCTAGTCCCTGCTGCACAAACGTCCTACATAACAGAAGTCACACACTGGCCAGAGACATCTCAGATCACTCTACGCGGTGGGTCCACATAGTTGTAACTCAGGGCACTGCAGGGAGGGTGGCCCCCATCAATCCATGGTATCTGCGTAATCCCAAAATCCGCAAAGACCTCATTGCAACTCTACATTAATACTTCACCAATAACGTGGGGTCGGTATCCTCTACCCGGTCCCTGTGGGAGGCCTTCAAAACTGTTATCAGGGTCAGGCTCGGTCTTTAATAGCGGGCTCTAAAAGGGAGAAGCAGAGGGAGGTGGTGGAGCTGGAGACTGAAATTAGTAGGCTGGAGGGAGAGTTGGAGCAAACGACAATGTGGTCTCGCAGGTACCCTTATGCATATCACCTGGGAGTGTGAACACATTACCACCTTTTGGTGCAAAATATATGACTCTACATAAGGTACTGGGGGTCTTCCTGACACCGGAGGCGAGGAGGTGCCTCCTGAATATTTGGGAGCCCACTGACTTAAAGACCTCACAGACGCAATGGGTCACTCTGGGTTTCATGTTAGCCAAAAGGAATATAGCCCAGTTGTGGGGAGTGGAGCAACCTCCCACCCTGGAAACGTGGGAAAACAATTTAGATTGGTGTATGTTTAGGGAGAAAACAACATATCTTGCAAGGGGATGCCCTCGAAAGTGGTCACTGGTCTGGGGGCCCTGGAATCGCCACAGAGAAGAAATTTGTACGCCACCCAGAAATGCTGCTCTTGATGACCCCCCCCCCCCCCTCCCCGTGAAGTTCCCCTTCATTTGTATGTATTGTTTATCCTGTGACCCCCCGATGTAGAATCTGCAACTTTGAACCAACCTCTGTACTGTCTCTCTTTGCTGGTGTTTTAGTTCAATAAAAAGATTTTTTTTTTTTTTTTTTAATAAGCACAGCTCAAAATTCTTTCTTCAATTCCATTTGGTGCAAGTGTTCTTTTCTTTCAGATCATCTCCATCAGTCTCACTTTCTCTTTTTTCAGGGAGGTTCAAATAGTTCAGGGTTCACGTTGTACCAATATTCCAATGTGATATTAAAAGCAGTGTTCACGAAGTATGACCATTCAAGTGCTGAATACCTACAACAGGGATCCTGTGCTCTTTTCGATCTTCTCAGGTTTTGCTGATTAGATCTAGGCTACCTTTGTTGCTAAATGCAGCCTCTTTGGGTATTATTTCTGGAATTTGAGCTATTGAACTTCTCAGATTGTGTGGCCATTCAGTTTGTTAATTAATTCTCCTAGTTCCAGAGCTGATTGTTTTGCCTGGATCTTCTGGTCTTAATACCACATCAGCTGAACTTTCTCTCTGAGACTCAATAGTTGCATCTCTCTTTGAGAGCTCAATGCCACTGTGTTATTTCAGGTATTTGCACTTGACATTTCGTCAACTGATCTCCACCCCTTCCTTCTTCTAGTGACTGGACTGACACAAGTGCTGTTGGCCTGGGTGTTTTTTCAATTGGCAGTGCAACCACCAAAGCTCTTCGTTCGGTATCATAACCCAAAGGCACCTCTTCTAGATTGCTCACTCTTTTGGTTTGTGAGGCATGAATCCAACTCAGGACTCCAGCACACTTAACAGCAGTATGGGTAGTGAGGATCACCTGAAAGAGGCTGTTCCATCTGGGTTCAAGGAGTCTTCCAAATGTGCTTTTAGATCACAACCCAATCACCAGGATTGAGGTTGTGGCACAGTCCTTAATGTGGGTCTTGTATGGTAGTTGAGACCTGATGAGAACGCGAACGAACCACATCAGCCAGCATTTTGCAATCATCTAATATAATATGGTCAGTGACATTTAAAAGAGCATTGGAAGAAACAGAAGTTATCTCATTGCTATATCTATCAGTATTTCAAGGGGGGATAACCCAGTCTTCCTGTCAGATGTACTCCAGATACTCATCAGCACCAATGGTAAAGCGTCTGGCCATTTCAGAGAGGCTGATGTACAGACATTGGCAAATCTAGACTTGATGGTACTGTTTATTTGCTCAGCAATACCAGTGGGTTTCTGGTCTGTAACTGAAATGTTATCTTTGTTCAGTCTGTAAGACTGTGCAGATCCTCTTCATAACTTCATTGTTGAAGTGTGTTCCTCTGTCTGACTCAAGAGAAATCGGTATGCTGAACCGGAGTATTAATTCACATAATAACTGCTTAGCTACAGTAAGAATGTTGCTGCTTCTAGTTGGGTAGGCTTCCAACCATCTTCAGGAGACACACACACAATCACTCGGATGTATCTCAGCCCATTATTCACAGCCATCTGGATAAAATCAATTTGCACCTTGTTAAATGGGCCACCTGATTTCTCTAGGTGTGTTAGAGTGATGTGTTTGTTTCCCTATGTTTAACTGTTGACAAGTTACACACCAATGGCAAATCTCTTCTGCCAACATTCTGAATCTGGTGTTTAACAAATCTGCCTGAAAAGTTTCAGCATTGCTTCTCTCTCTAAATGTGTGTATCCATGGTTGTTTTGGGTCATTGGAAACAACAAGCTATCTAGTAATCCTGGTCTACCATCTGCTGACATTTAGATGTAGTTTGCATTTTTATCGCATCTTGCCTTTACCCAACCATTCTATCATGCTTTTTGACATATTTTCCTGGACCCGTTTCAATTCATCTCATGTGTCAGTAACTTTCATCAACATTGCAAACGAACTCTCCTCTTCAGGCTCACATGTGAAATTTCCATTAAAGGAACAGGCTAACACTGGCCAATATCTGGCTAATGAGTCAGGGTATCAATAGCCCTTGGAAATGTATCTGCTTACTCCATGATGAGCTAAACACTTCACCACAGCAATTTCTCCCAGTATTTGCAGAGCATCCAATAGGTCCTTGAAGTAGGTTCCATTTTTAATAGGTGTACGTGAAGAGGTAACAAAGCCCCTCTGTGACTACAATTGTCCAAAATCATGAACAACAGCAAACCCATAACAGCTGTCTGGGAATATGGTGACTCATTTAAGCAGTTAAACCTTAGACTCTAGTAAGAGCAATCAGTTCAGCAACCTGGACAGAAAAAACTTTTTGAAGCCATGAAGCTTCGACCACATAATTTGTGATGGACACGGCATATGCTGCTCCAAGTGTGCCATCATTTACTCTCAAGCATGAGCCATCTACAAATAACACAATCAGGATCAATCAGGGGTTCTTCCTTTATGTCAGGGCAGGGTTTGGTGCACAATTCTGTGACATCTAGATAATCAATAATGTCAGAAGAAGAGGGAGGAGCCAAGATGGCGATCGGGACGGACGCGTAGGCTCCCGGCTCCGTGAACCTCCGAGCCCCGCACGACTATCCTGCTCACCATCCTGCAATTGTGCCTCATTATGGAGTTTGGGAATGAGCGTTGAAACTGATAGCGCGATCCCGTGCTCCCTGCCGGCCCCATAGCCGGAGAAATCCGCAACGGCATCCGGAGGCCTGAAAGACTCTGTAACCGGGACATCTGCTGCCTAACATGGCCGGACGCTAAGACAACAACAGCGGCCATCTCCACTGGCGCGGCGTCGGTCTGATGGAGCCCACTGTCCATCCGCCCGATTTTCACCACAAAAGTCCTGATTGCCAGACAACGCGGCTGTAGAATACCCCCGAGGCGGTGACCTGGTGGAACCCTTGTATGTATGTGGAACGCGGACGGTGGGCGCCTTGACGCGATTCAGGATTCGGCCCGGTTTTCGCGGGCAGCTCCCGAATTTTGGGCTGGTGTTGGAACAGAGCGACGAAGAACACCGCAGGAAACCGCTCCTTAGGCGATCTGCCTACACTGTCCCTGCGACTCGGATAGTGGTCGCACCGAGTTGGACTCGCCTATGATCGCTTCCCTGTCCCCGGTTGCGATGGAAACTCCGAGGGGCCGCCGAGAAGTGCTGGAGGCTGCCACCCTGACTACCGATGTACAGCAAAAGGGGGAATGTGCACAGCCAAATGGTGCTGCGGTACGGGAGAAAGGGCCTGCGTTCTCTTGCGGCGACATCCTTGCTGCTATTGGTGCCTTTCGATCTGCCTGGGACCACAGCGTCCGTGAGCTGGGGAGGAAGCTGGATGGTGTCGCGTTCATGCTGGGGCACTTACGGTCGGACGACCCCCTGGTACACGAGGATCCCTCCCGGCCTGTCCCCGATGGGGGTGCTGTGGCCGCCCTTTCGTGCGGGGGGGCAGAGATGACACTGGACTATGCTGTGAATTGTCGACAACTAGCCGGGGATTTGAGCTATTCAGATGGTTCCCTTTCACAGCAGACGATGGTGGCTTCGCGCTCTGTAACACTATCGATGTCCTCTGCTTTGCCACGGCAACGACTGGATCCTGTCCCTGCTTCTTTTACCCTTGTCTTTCCATCCTTGATGTCGGGTACGTGTTCTGGGACTGCATTGGGGAAGATGGCCGTATTTGCGGATGACTCTGTTGGTGGCCCGCGGCATCCATTTTGTACGCTCATGTCGCCCTCTGGCCTTGCTGGGGCACTTGGTTTCTTTGTGCCGGCGGATGAGGGAATTACTCGGCAGACATGCCTCCGGGGACTTGCGAGGACTGGCCAAGGATAAGCAGTATTCTTAAATGTTGACATTTAGGTGGCTGGCGGGGGTGGGGTGCGCGCGCTCTTCAGATGTGTTTATTAGTGCAGTATGTTGCTAATTCTCCCCTTTCCTGATTGATTCGCTTGCTTAACGTGTTGCATTATGTATCTTGGGGAGGAGTGAATTTTATGGGACGGGGTGACCGGGAGCCAGTACGGATGGCCCTCCTCCAGTTTTATATATAAAACTTTCTTTTTCTCTTTTCTGATACTAAATTTCGGGTACTCTCATGGGCGACAGGCACGCTGCTTGGGGGGGGTAGGCCGTGGCCTCTGCAGGGGTGCAGGGTGAGGGGTTGGGGGAGGGTTTTTTTTTTTTAGCCCTTTTTTCAGTTTCCATGGGCCTCTATTTTTCTCTTCCCTTTTTCTTCCTCTTTTTCTCCTTTCTTTTTTGGATCAGCATGACGGTTAGACATTGCGCCTTTTGCGCTTCCGATTGCTGGTTTTTCCTTTCTTTGCAGTCATTATTATGGTAGCCTCACGTCTATGGGGTGGGCGATGACTAGCTCGAACTTGCATGCGTGCTCTACATCCTGATGAGTGTATTTTAGCTCGGACACCTAGTTTGTGCTCACCCGTTCTGCTGATACATTGTTGCGTGCATTACTCACCCTAGGTCCTCGGTTGCTTGAATTACGTCTGATCCTTTTATTTTCATAACTTTAAAAATAACCTTACCTAATCCTGTAACTCAGTGGTCGCGTCAAACTGAAGTCCTATTTTGGTAAAACTGTTGTATCTCGTGCTGGGGGGACTGCTGAGTTGCCTTATTGCTAACGGCTGTGCTATACATTGCTTTCGAGGCCGGCCAGGTGGTTGCAGGCCCGTATATGTATGCTATTGATGAACAATAAAGGTTTTAAATTTTTTTTTTTTTTTTAAATAATAATGTCAGAAGAAAGTATATTTAGGTCATACGGGTAAGACTATTATGGGTCAGATATTGTGTTTTTGTTTTCATTAGTAGTAGCTCCACAGTGTGGGACCATAACAAATAATGGGTGTCCCATCACTTTGCTCCCATTCTTTTCCAGATTAGTACTTACCGTGGCCACTGCTTTAAGGCAACCAGGAAATCCTGCCGCTTTAGGGTCAAGTGTGGTAGAAAAATAGGCGATAGGCTTTCGAGATCCTCCATGTGTCCAAGTCAAAACCGAGAGCGCGCACCCATCTCTCTTGCTGCAAAACATGAATTCTTTTGTATAATCTGGCCTTCCTAGTACTGGGGTGCGGCACAATTTCTCTTTCAACTCTAGGAATGCTTTTGTACATTCCTTGTCTCATGGAATCGATCAGAACCATCTCTGTGTGTCAGCTTCAATAGAGGCTTGGCCACAACGGAAAAGTTTGGCATCCACTGTCTAAAGTAGCCAACAATTCCCTAAAACACTCTGATTTATTTTTGAGTTTGAGGTGGACTTGTGTGCAAGATTGCTTTCACTCTTTTGGTGACACTGTCCTAGCTCCTTTCACAATAATGTGTCACAGGTATTGAACTTCATTTTGACAGTACTGCAGTTTCTCTAGAGACACTTTGTATCTGTTCTCAGCCAGGTGATTCAAGAGTGCGATGGTGTCATGTTTCTATGCATCTTGCATTTCTGATACCAAAAGCAGATCGTCTATGAATGTGTAAGAGTTGACCTACTGGGCATCTGCAGGGTTTCTAGATTTCTTTTCAGGATTTGATTGAAAATGGATGGAGTTTCTGTATACCCTTGTGGGACACAACACCATGTTAATAGCTTTTGTTGCAATATAAAGGTAAAAAGAAATTGTCTTTCTTCATGCAATGGCACTGAGAAGAAAGCCTAGCACAAGTCGATAACTGTAAACCACTCTGCTTTAAGGGATCTGAAACAATATGGTAGCTGGATTAAGTACCATGGAACAACAGGGCACTACTATTTCATTTACTTTTCACAAATCCTCAACTATCCTGTATTTACCTCTGGGCTTCTGCAAACCCATAATTGGAGAGTTTCATGGACTTCCAATTAGTTCCTTCAGGATTCCTTTTAGTAACAGGTCATCCATCACTAGTTGTATTCCTGCAGTCGCCCTTGGGTCAAATGATATGGAGGTGTTCTAGGAAATGCAGCACTTGGTTTCACAGTGATTCAGACTGGTTCTACACCTTTAATTAGTCTGATGTCTTTCCCTGTAAAATCCCAAACTCCTGCATTCACCGTTTCTTTCACATCTTCTGGTAATTCATCAATAGATAGCACAGGAAATATTCCTGTCTCAACTTGTTGTTCAATTATTTTATAAATCTACATCGTCAAGTGTTTGGAACGCCATACCATCCGGTGTACAATAGATTGTGCAATTTAACTTGCACAACAAATACCTTCCTAACACAAAACTTTAATCCCAAACAAATTTGTGCTTTTCTTTAAATTAGCCATTTTCAGACACTGGATTTTGGACATGTTTATTTGTTACTCCTACAACTTGGATAGTTTTCCCCGAGAGAAGTACGTCTGGGACTTCCACTGTTCTAACTGTGGATCTGGTTGCACTGGTATCAATAAGAAATTATACGGGGTGGCCATAGACATCTTTATACAGGCACTCTGGTCCACATCTAAGACTGTGTCAAGTACACAATCTTCTTCCCCTCTCAGGCACCGTCAATGAGAATTTTCTGACCCAGAACCATCCGTTTCAAATAACAGCAATTGTTGTAATGCATTCTGGTTTAGATTCTGACATTGTGGCATTGCATTCGGAAACAGATTAGTATTCATTGTTGACATTTGATTGAGATTAAACCTAGGATTCACCATTTGTGCAGGTGAAATAGGGGTCATTGGAGCTTGTCCCTGCATTGGCATCTGCATTGTCTGTGCTGGCACATTTAGTGTTTGCATACCTTGCGGCATTTGAACATTTCCTCCAGCACTGTCAGGATTATATAAAAATTCCCTCTTCCAATGTCCAACTTTATGACCGATATGACGAGCTGTAATCTTTTTCTTAGCAGCATAATCTGGTCCAGATTCTGTACCCACAGGATTACCTCTACCACTTCCTTGTGACATATTAATCGCTTCGCCGGCTGAATCTGATGCGTGCGTAGATTGGACGGCCCACAGCCGTCCTCCGCACACGCCCACCGTGACGTCGGACGGCCGGGGGCAGTCCAACATCTGGAAGGGGTTAATTCCTCCTGGACTTCTCTGAAAACCAGACTGCGGCACAACAACTCTGCAGATTTCCTACAAAAGAAGGGCTCTGAAAACCTTTGACCCAGCTTCGTTTGTGCTAGCATGAAATTTTCTTTTATACTTTTCTGCTTCATGTCTAACTCATCGCTTTGGTATTTTGCATATCTCAGGATTTCATCAAGTGGCTTAGTTTGACAACAGATCATGCTTTGAGTTATATGCAAACAGAACCCTGGCTTCAGCCCTAAAACAAACTGGGATATGAAAACCCCAATATCCTTCTCAGGATATTAACATCCGCTGTGCTACTGAAATACCTGCAGAAATCTCTCATAATACTCGTGTACAATTTCCTTTGGCTCCTATGTGGTATTTCCTTTGGCTACTATGTGTTTTTTTTAATTATGAGCCAATGCATATCTTTCAGGGGTACTCTGGCTTTCAAAAAGGTAATAGCCGCCTCATACTTCTCCATCACAGTAAAAGATGGAGCATTTGTCCTAAACACTCTTGCCGGTCTCTCTCTGGGCCACTGCACTCTTACATTCAGTCCATGAATCAGGAGGCATTACAATGTCCAAAACTTATTCAAATCAGTATTAGCTGCTTCCCTCTTTTTCTTCTCATGTTTCTTTGGTTGAAAATGTATCAGTCTCACACCACCTGCGAATGCACTTGGCCAATTATGTAATACGCAAACACAGTCCTGTAATCTTCATATTCTTGAATGGTGAGTCATCCAATTGAACCTATGGCTTCTGTGTTTATTCACATTTTTTGTTTGTAAGATCTTTTTCATATTTTTAAGCCAGTTCTGTTCATTTGTCATTAACTAAGGCAATCTTTCTCGTAACTTTTTTGCAGAAATACATTTATTCTTTCCTTTGGTACTGATCTATGTGCTCAAATCCCAAGCATCTCCTTATTATTTCTTCCAATTCAATCTTCAATTGTGGGACATTTAGGAGATTCTCTTTCTCAACCTCTTATTTCTCAAGTGTTCCTGGACTCTCTGTCCTACTAGGTTCTGCTGTTTCGTCAAACCAGGCTGATATATATCCCTCATCATAACTATTTCTTCTGATGAGTTGGGGCAGTGACAACTTACAACCCTCTATCGATTGTTCTTGTACCTTTAGTGGTGGCTTCCAAGCAACTACCTGAGAGCTTTGGGAAGCCAAGAAAAAAACAGAGCATCCTAGTTACAGATTGAGCATTAACAACAGGTAACTGGTGCTATACTAGTCATGGCAGATGAAGTAGTCACCATTTGAATGGTAACTTGTGGTCGAGCTATTACTGGTGAGGTAATTGTTAATATTTGCAGGGGTTGTTCAATTGGGGTTGCACCTTGATGTGCACGACAAGTTGACACTATCGAACAAGTATTTCCGCCTGGCTGAATCTGTTCTGCTGGGTCACATGTGGTGGGGTCTCCAAGTTAACATTTTTTCCAATATTTAATCTCCTGAATCAGTATCGGACTCATCCCGTTCTTTCTTAAAGAAATCTTTGTCCTTTCCTTTCTTAGCAGTCTCTGAGGTAAGCATTGGATATAAGCTAGTCCCTTCTATAAAAGCTTTCTCCATATACACTGCTCTTCATCCCATTGGGCATTCGCATAATTGTTTTACTACCCTGTTAGTCCTGCTCTGGTATTTTTCCTTCTGTTTTTTCATGGTAACTCTCTCCCAAGCATTAAATGCTTCATATTGATTGGGTCTAGGTGGTGGCTTCCTTTCGTACAGTTTTCTTTCAAACGATCAAGAACCCTGGTGTTAAATGTCCCATATCTAGGAAAACTCAAAGCACCCTCCTTCTCAGTAATTCTACTCCATTGGCGAAGACAAAGATGTGCTTAAACCATGCTCAACAGTCATAATGTATGCAGGCTTACCCTTAGGAGGCGCCTGTTCACCTTTGCTTACGAGAATAGTAACATCCTCTCTCACCAAATTCCTAAAATCTCTCAAATATTGTGACAAGTCAATTTGAAACAATTTTAAGAGACAATGGTCCGTGTTAGAAAAAGATAATGTAGATAACCACTAAGCTACAATCAAGAATGGGCATATCACTGTCTGAATAGACAAGGCTAATTATTAATTAGACAAATATTTAGCAACAAAACAGAATACAAGCAGTGAGTGAGCAGAACGTGAAGGGGTATTGGGAAATCAGCAGAATTCCTTATAGCAGACAGGTGACTTAAAAGTGACATACAAGTAGAAATGCAAATAGGTAGTAGTCACAATAACTATAACATCTAGTACTCAACAAAGTCATTCATTTATGGTTTTGAGTTTAAGATGTGAGTGTTGACGGCGTTTCGATCCCCAACCAGATTATGGGATCATCATCAGGACTTCAGCATAAAGCAAATGCCTGCGAAGTTGCCTGGGTAAGCATAGAGAAGGAAGTAAGGGAAGGGGCTGGGGAGAGCAAGGGGAGAGGTTAAAATATGTTATAGGAATGAGCAACAACAGTAACAAACACTTTCAATAACTTATTCAGGTAATCACTTAAGGAGCTGCATGCAATGTGGAGCCCCACGGTGGCATTGATACAGTATGAGACTGAAATGGTGGTCATATACTCCCATTACAACTGTGAGAACAACACAGGACTTACAGTGAAAAACGTTGTACACAGATCATAATCAGAAATTGCAGCACAGTATCAGACAAGTAAGAGCAAAAAGCTTATGCCTAGAAGACCGTGTGATTGTCAGCTAAATAAGATAATAGTGCCGGCAAAAGTGAGGAACCCGCACGGTTATAACGTGAAAAACACTGTGGTACAATCATGATGCGAAGTCAGATTTGACAGAAAACAGGGAGGGGGTATTTACGCCTAGAAACGCGCGTGAGGGCCAACCCATATGCGTCTAAGGGCCAGAGAGACTTACGGTGTGAGGTCCCAGGAGGTGGGTATTGGTCAACCGGCCTGAAGGGGTGAAAAGGATGGTTAGTGAGGAGACCAGAATTTCGGGTGAAAATATAGCGAAGAGCGCTGTCACAGGCAGATGCTTACCGGTGACCGCAGGTGTGAATGAACGTGATATTCGGGCGAGCTGCCTGTGTACAGGGGTCCTATGAAGGGAGGACGCAGTAGTCAGACCAAAGGTGTCACTGGCGCAGTAACCGGAAGGGAGGGCTGGCAACCAGGCCAGGTATGACAAGGTCGGAAGGCAGGAATAATCCAAGATGTCAGGGGCGATGTTGGTTATTTGGAAATCCGCGTCTGTAAGGGAGGGAAACAAGGATGGAACATGGTGGCGGAGAGGAGTATGGCCGGAGTAAGTAGGAATACATACTTACTTGGGATCAGCGGGAAGAGGCTGCGAGGAGATTGCGTCCGCTCTGTAGCAGGTTGGATCGTGGTTCTCTGGCATGAGCCGGTGTAGCTAATGAGCGTGAACTAGCAGGGCTCATATGTATGACGAGGCAGGCCCGCTGTGTCTACGTGTGAAAAACAACCAGAACTGCCAGTGAGGCCTGGAGTCTACAGGAAGGCGGCAGTGCGCATGGAGTTACGCGCAAAACGGGCAGTAGGTGCAGAAAGGGTTCGCCATGGTAGCGGCGGAACAGTTGTGTTCTGCCCGGTAGAGTTACAGGGATCGAGTGAGACAGAGGAAGGGCCCATTTGGGGAAAGCATGGGCGTAAATAGCATAAAAACAATATATATTGAAAATATTTCTGCGGAATGTGGACTAACATTGCATAATGAAGTTCAGAGTCAAAAACAAGTGCAATTTTGAAAACAATGACTTAGACTTAAAGGCAAGTAACAGAAAACTGTCTGGAGAATACAAGGAAAATTACAACAAATATATCAAGTAGATAATTGTAACCACGAGTGTCAAAGGTCAGTAATGATGATAGTAAGTGCAGTGATTGCATAAAGAACAAGCATTTACAATGCAATAGGTCTCGCAGCATTACAGTTTGAGTTATTGGCATTGTGTATGACAATGCGTTGCATAAAATTGTTAGCAAACTTTGAATTGGTGAGCAGTGAGAGTGTGTGCAAGAGTATGCTGTTCGTAAAAGCAGTGTGGGAGAGAGTGCAGGAATTTGGGTGACCTGAGCAATGTGGATGATGCACCTCACACACGGGGCTGACACAGTTATTATTCACACAGCTCTGATGATGCACCTCACGTATGGGGCTGACGCAGTTATTATTTACACAGCTCTGATGATGCACCTCAGGCAGGGGCTCACAGCTGTTATTATTCACACAGCTCTGATGATGCACCTCAGGCACGGGACTGACGCAGTTATTATTCAAGTCTATTACAAAGCTGCAGGGGGGAAGTCTCCTCCGAGCACTGCGTTAAAGACTAAACGAGTCTTCTTCACTTATATAATTTTAATAAAGCTTTTTTTTAACACAAAAAGTCTTTAAGTTTGTAGTCTTTGTATCAACACATTGATTTCATGGTTGCAAGAATATCAAACATATAATCCAATGCTTGTTTCATCAAATTTCTTTGTCCCAATGCATTTCGGGCTATCCCTCAGCCCTTCATCAGGGGATTACTCTACAGGTTGAAAAAGAAAGAAATGGCGGTCAGCCTAAAGCTGAAATAATCTAGAGAATTGCTTGTTGTTTCCCTCTGAGGCGGAAGCCGGAGGTCTGTTTTTGCTCCCTTGCACTATTTGCCACAGAAAACGATTGAAAAACGAATAGTTTTTTAAAACTTGTAATATATTTTATTAGGTGCGCTTTTACATTCCTGCCATCCCCTAAGGCGAGATTACTTCGCCGAGGCTCGAACACTTCCCTTCCCACAGCGCCGCTGTATTCAGGCGCAGGGAAGCTTTCTACATCACTTTGGCCGCCATCTTCAATTGGGAAGGCTGGCCGGATAGCTCTGCGCCCCTCCCGCCCTTCCAGGGTATTTAATGGGCGTAACCTGTCATCGCCAGTAATTGCTTGTTGTTTCCCTCTGAGGCGGAAGCCGGAGGTCTGTTTTTGCTCCCTTACACTATTTGCCACAGAAAACGATTGAAAAACGAATTGTTTTTTAAAACTTGTAATATATTTTATTAGGTGCGCTTTTACATTCCTGCCATCCCCTAAGGCGAGATTACTTCGCCGAGGCTCGAACACTTCCCTTCCCACAGCGCCGCTGTATTCAGGCGCAGGGAAGCTTTCTACATCTATCAGAGAAAGATACGCACGTGACCATGGCACTCATTAACGCACGCTCCCTGAGCAAACATTGCTAGGAAATAGCCGATCTCATCAGCGACCTTAACTTAGATGTTCTCTACATCACAGAGACATGGACCGATGAGGCATCTGCCCCCGACTATGTAACGGCAGTTCCTCCAGGCTATAGGGCGTATCGGCAGGATAGGCCCAAAGGGAAAGGAGGTGGGCTAGCCATCATAGCAAGAGACCAATTTGAGGTCCGCTTCTCGCCTATTCCCATTACTTCATGCGAAGCTATGCATTTTAATATAAAATTGTCTTCTACTTATAACTTCAAGGGAGTACTTCTTTATAGACCCCCTGGGACCAGATCTGCGTTCCTTGCTAATCTAAGTAATATCACTGAGTCCATAGTTACAGAAGAGTCCACCACAATTATGGGCGACTTCAATTTCTATCTGGAGCAAATCAGTGATAGGGATACTACTGCCCTTATATCAGACTTAGAAATAATGGGCCTCAGACAATTGGTCATGACTCCTACCCATCAGGCAGGCCACACGCTGGATGGAATCTTTACAAATGTGGAAGGTCTGTGCATAACCTCAGTTCTCCCCATGACATGGACAGACCACTCAGTCATTCTTAGCAGCCTCACTATTAAAGGCTCGCTGAGGAAAAAGGCTGTTCATTCGAAAACTGGCACGTTCAAAGCATGGAAGGACATTAACCCTAATGACCTAACGTTGCTTCTAAACAACACCAGCCCGGAACTATCCACTGATCCCAATATTGCAACCAACCAATTCCAGAAATGGCTGGGTGATGCCACGACTCAGCTGGCACCTACCAAATCCCTCTCAAGAAACAGAAGTTTGCCAAAAGCTCAGTGGTATACAGAAGAACTAAAAATCCAAAAACAATTAACTAGGAACAGGGAAAGGCGCTGGCGAAGAACCTACGACAGCGAAAATAAGGAAAAATATAAAAAAGCTCTTGCTTCTTATAAAGCAATGATAATAGCAGCAAAAAAACATTTTTTCACACTTCATATAGAGACTGCGAAAAACTCTAGTAAACAGCTATATAACATCGCCAAAACTCTTTCTGGAAATACCCCGGACCTTAATCCGCCCCCATCACAAGCATTATGTGATGCTTTATCTAAGTTCTTCTTCGCGAAGGTAAATGACATTTACCAAGCCTTTAACTCAGACCCGGGCAGCAGTAGTGCTACCACCCCCATGATCACTCCAAAAAATACCATGACCAGCTTTAAACCCCTTACCACTGACCAAATTAAGGGCATAGTAAAATCAATTAAAGCTGGGTCAGCCCTGGATCCATGCCCAACTTCTGTGATCGCGACTGTGCCAGACACAGTCATCCCTATCATTACTCATGTCTGTAACACAATACTGACATCTGGAACTTATCCTGATTCATTAAAAAATACGCTGATCAAACCCCTGCTCAAAAAGCCCAGTCTAGATAAAGGTGAACTAAAAAACTATCGCCCCATAGCGAGCCTCCCTTTTCTAGCTAAAGTTACCGAAAAGGCTATGAATCAGCAGTTGTCGGAATACATAGAAAGTCACAACTTGCTGGATGACACTCAGTTCGGTTTCCGTAAACACCATGGTACGGAAACCGCTCTCATCAAAGCAGCTGATGACATAAGAGTCATCCCCGATCAAGGAGGAACAGCTTTGCTTGTCCTTCTTGATCTCTCAGCAGCCTTTGACACGGTTGACCACAAGATCTTGGTCGACCGTGTCGAAAGGATGGGTATTCAGCTCACTGCTAGGGACCTACTTGCTTCCTTCCTAGCCAACAGAACCCAGGCGGTTACACTGGGCCCTTTTCAATCAGCTGATCTGTCGTTACCATGTGGGGTTCCCCAAGGCTCATCCCTAAGTCCGACACTATTTAATATATATGTGTCGGACCTTGCTAGTGTCATCAAAGCATATGGGATGAGCCTAACCTCATACGCCGACGACACTCAACTGGTGCTGGCCATAAAGGGTGATGGACAGGAGGTGGCAGAGAGATTCCAAAGTGGGATGATTGCTATCGGTGAGTGGATGGCAAAAAATTGCCTGAAGCTCAATTCCGATAAAACGGAGGTGGTTATCTTTGGTAACCTTTTGCCAGTCTGGTCTGTAGCCTGGTGGCCATCGGCTCTAGGTACTCCTCCCTGCCCCACCGTTAAGGTCAGAAACCTAGGAGTAACATTCGACGACCAGCTCAACTTCATGGCCCACGCAAATAAGGTGGCAGCTAACGCCCATTTTAAGCTCAGAATGATAAGAAAAATTATACCTTATCTACCAGACTCAGCAGCCAAGACGTTAGTCACCTCCCTGGTCCTGACATCTTTAGATTACTGTAACTGTCTTTTGCTTAATGCACAAAACAGAGTTACCAAAAAACTACAGACCGTGCAGAACGCAGCGGCACGCGTGCTGTCCAAAAAACCTAAATTTGCACCCATCTCGGACACTCTGAAAAGCTACCACTGGTTAACCATCCAAAACAGGGTAAAATTCAAATCATTGTGCACAGTCTATAAAACACTGCAGGACCAAGGACCGTGTTTCCTCAATGAGCAACTAATTCCCTATAATCCGCCCAGAATACTTCGATCCACCTCACTTAACCAACTCGTGGTTCAACGCAGCAGAACAGTTTCTTGGGGTGACCGCCGCTTTTCAATTGCGGCCCCTAAAATCTGGAATACCCTACCAAACCACATAAAAACAAGCCCCTCACTCCTTCAGTTTAGGAAAAAACTGAAAACATGGTTATTTGATCAGTAAATCAAGCTTCTGAGCCAACTGATCAGGGAGAGATATTATTGCATATTAGCGCCGAGACGCCCACGGGTAATTGTACGCGCTCTATAAATGTCATTAATAAATAAATAAATAGATGCTATGCATACACAAGTAGTGACATGCTCAACGGTGATTAAGAGTGTTGTATGAATTGGTTGATGTGGCAACAGGAAGAATATACATGCTTCATAAGTGTGGTTAATATTAAGAAATGGCGGGGTGGTGAGAAGTCTAAATACACACGGGTGAAGTTATTGCGTGAAAGTGCTGAAAACGAACTGCAAGCAGTCGAAAAAATGTGTGAATGCGTGTGAAAAGTGTGGCTTAAAGGTTATCGGAAAGATCCGGTGTTCGGTTTACGTGCTGTTGGTGAAATTGAAACCTTGACCCCAAGTGTCTAACACGCGGTTATGATACTCCATGGATAACTCCCTGATATCCTGCCGTTATGGGTCCATTGACCTAAGAATACACGCAAACGTGAACAGATGGTTAATACTCGGTAAATGGTGCAATGACTATAAAGAGCTGGTCCTCAGGACGAGGTACTTACTGGTGTAAGAACAAGCTCTGCGAAGAGTGCTAGGACAGCATTCCTCCGGTTAGTTGGCGTGTGGTGCCCGATCGAATGTATGTTAACATAACCAATGTGACGGCTGCTATAAACAGACTTCCCACCACCCTCAGGCACGGACTGACGCAGTTATAATTCACACAGCTCTGATGATGCACCTCAGGCACGGGGCTGCCGCAGTTATTATTCACACAGCTCTGATGATGCACATCAGGCACGGGGCTGACAGTTATTATTCACACAGCTCTGATGATGCACCTCAGGCATGGGCTGACTCCGTTATTATTCACACAACTCTGATGATGCACCCGACGCACGGCATGGAGCTACACACCTTCCTAGCAAATCCCATCACACACACTTGATCAAGAACCCTACACTCAATACGTCAAAACATAAATATGGGCAGATGCTAGAGTACAGACTATATAGATCATATCAAAAGCAAGTTGTTTCTAGGTGTCAATGCCGTGCCGGGAGATCCCCGCCGCTCGACATGCGTGGCCAATAACACCGGCCAGATGCCCACCCACAGGTACCCCAATGCTCGGACCTTAAGCCGTCTGGTATGCTCTCCTGCACCTCCACTGGATGTCCCTAGGTGCCGCCGCTATGCCAGTTGAAGTAGAGCCAAAGCGGGATGCAGGGCAGAGAAGGGGACCCCCCCGAAGCACAAAAAGGAGCGAGGGGCCACGGGCAGATCGGTGGCACCCACCTCCTCACAGCTTCACAGAGTCTCGGTGGCGGTTGGGCAATAGGAGGTCAGCAGCCGCCTCCAGCACTCGTCCAGGCCAACCCCGCGGGGAAACAGTGCATCCGGAGATGAGGGGGCCCCAGCAGTGACTTGGCAGGTCCCCGGATGCCAGTGAAATGGGGGACACCCCCGCAGTCCCGCAGCGGCAGCAGCCAGGCCTCAGAGTGACAAACAGGTCGAGAGGCCCTCAAAGGGGTGTCTCGGTGGTCGATGGTGTAGTGGAATAGCAGTCAGCAACCACGGGCGGTGCGGCTGCAGCGGTAGCTCGATCAGCTGCGTGGCCGGGTCAGCCAGGGAAGGAATCCCGGAGAGGCCCTGCCCACAAATAGGGCCTCAGGTAGCAGTCACAGCAACACAAGGGGGTCAGGAGAGCCTGGGATCCCAGGGCTCAGGCGGCGGCTGTAGGAAGAAAGGAGCCCATGCAACCGGGACCGCCAACAAACCTGGTGGCCGATACGCTTCCTGGGTGGCCGCAGCCCCAAACGCCTCGTTCCGGCACCGTGTGGAGAGCCAGCAGCGACAGCAGGCCCGGCTGGGAAAAGGAGGGGGCCGTTTCACCGGAGATACCTGGGGTGAGTCACAGCAGCAGCAGGACCCTCGCCGGAAGGGGGCCCGTGCCGGTCGTCAAGGCCTGTGAGTCACAGGAGGCCAGCAGTCAGTCCAAGCACTGGGGCACAGAAGGGCCTATGCTAGAAAATACATGCCTTCATTTACCAGCAAAGGTGGAAGGTGTGTCCGCAGTGAATCTCCGCCACATCCCTCACGTTATCTAAGTAATCCGAGCAGATGGTGCACAAGACACGGATCGGCATTTTAAACACTAGTAGTGTCAGCGCACCAAACGGGGTTCTATTGACTCCTCCACCGCTCTTTCACACCACTTTGGGATCCCCTGTTTGTATTTCTTCAGGGTCCTGTCAAAGCGCACGCGTAGCTCAAGTTTCACTGTTTCCTAAGGTCTTTCAAAAAGTTATAAAAACGAAACCTATCATGGGGCCGGAGTTCCGTTTCGTGCTGGAAGCTCGCGCCCACGGAGTGGCTGGTCAGGAGAGGAGCAGTGGTGACGCGGGGCTCCCATGCCCGAGGGAGAGCCCCGCGGAGGCTGCAGAAGTCCGGAGTGGCGGTAAGTGGGCCTTAGTTGTAAAGGGGGGCGGCAGGGGGGGGGTGTCTCGGTGCGATCGTGTGTGTGTGTGTGCGCGTGTGTGTGTGTGTATGTATGTGTGCGCCGGCGGGGGGGGCTCTGTATGCGTGCTGGGCGCTGAGAAACAGCATTTTTATGCACCTTAGGCAGTGTGTTTACCATCGGTGTTCTTGGCGATTTTGTGTTTGAATATAAACATTCATTTTTGCTCAAAAAGCCTTGTTCCCTCCCTTCTTCTGTGATGTCATGAATAAGCATTTGGATTTCACTGGTAGGGTCAGTTGGGAGTCTCAAGTAGTGGTCTTGTCTGGAAAGTTGTCCCTAAACACAGGAAATTTAGGGACAACTTTCCAGATAATACTATCCCCCAACCCCTGTCAGCTGGTTTGATGATTACAGTGTAAACCAGTTTTATTCCAAGGAGAGCATCCTGCTCGGTCCAAGGGAGATTGTAAGGAATGTATTGGTGTTCCTGTTCTAAATGCATGATATCTTTAAGGACTAGTTTTTCAAAAATCCGAATCTCAGTGGATACACTGTTATGTGGTGGAGAGAAGGTAGAGGGTGGGCGATATGGTGTATAGGCTGGGGTCGATGTATATAGTTTATTCATGAAGAATGCTTGTAGACGTAAAAACCGGAGGAGTTCAATCTGTAGCTCAAGAAAGTTGGGTTTGATAGTAGGGACGAAGAATAATCCCATGCTAAGTACTGCAACCTCTTTTTCTGACAATTGATAATAGGAACGATTGAAGATCGGAATAGATTCAGGGCTGAGCATATTATGGTTACTGACGGTCTTGGTTGTATCAGTATTATCTCTGGTGCATCTTACCACTGGTAGTATCTCTGTCGTGTCTGTCTGTCTCCCGGTGCGCTGTACCATCAAGGGGGGCGCATACTGCACCGGTTGGCCTGGCATCCCTGGTCCTGGCATAAAAAATTGGGGTTATTATTCCTATTCCTACATGTAATAGGGCCTTCTCCAGAGTCCGAATTATAGGAAGACTCAGGGGAGGTGTAAGAAAAACCCACAATGTTCTGATGCTTGCTAAACCTGCCCCACAGCCGTTGTGTCCGGGGTCCTGAGTACAGTCTAGTTATGTAAAAATCTTCCCACTAAATAGGGATAGGTTCTCTCAACCTTGTACTTTTTAATGTCTCTCCTGACTTTAGTTGTTTTTTTGTTTTGTTCAATTCTATGGAATTCAGAAACAGTTTTCCCAACTTTTTACAAAAAGAGTTTTGGCATCTTTTATCCCACAATTTTCTTTAATTGGTTTCTCAATATCCTTTATTTCTGCCACAAATTTGGCGATTCCTTCTGATGCTATATTGAGGCCCAAGACCATCCAGTGTCTTGAGCAAGTAGTACAGATGTAGCTGTACCCAGTAAAATATTTCTTAATCTCAGTAAATACTCCGGGGACGTTACGTACTTGTAATCCCACAGGTATTGTGTCAGTTTCCATGTATTTGGTAAGCATGCGTACCATTAACTGCAGTCTAATCAGTTTTTTGGTAGATTTCTCTAACTGGTCAAATTTAGAGTTTTCTGTGATGTTGAGTGTTTCAGGTGTATCAGGTGTATCAGAAAAGAGGGAGGGCCCTGCCAGGATTTTTTTTTATGTATTCGTCTGAATAAAGGGGGGCGTGATGTGATATACCTCACAATTATATACAGTGTTGATAAGAATTGGTGTGAGGGGGGAAACCGTGGGTGGGGATTTAGGGACAGTGGGCCTACTAGATGCTGGTAGGAGGAATATAGTAATCCCTTGCAATCCAGCGATTGCGCTCTAGAACAGGAAAAGGAGACAAGAGAACCCTTGTAATTAAAGGGACCCAAGGGTAGTAGATAATTTTAGGAGACAACGGTCCATTGTAGAAAAAGATAATGTAGATAACCACAAAGTTACAATCAAGAATGGGTATATCACTGTCTAAATAGACACGGTTTAATTATTAATTAGACCAATAATTAGCAACAAAACAGAATACAAGCAGTGAGTGAGCAGAACGTGAAGGGGTATTGGGAAATCAGCCGATTTCATTACCGCAGACAGGTGACCTAAAAGTGACATACAAGTCGAAATGCAAATAGGTAGTAGTCACAATAACTATAACATGTTGCCCTAAGGAGGACTATTTCAGTGAGGCTAAAATCCTATCAACTAACTCAACCTGTAGAGGCTACCCAAGTAAGTTGGTTAGGAACTCTCTCAAACGAACATGGTATTGTCCACGTGATACACTTCTGAGCCCCAAATTACGAAGAGATGGGGATAAGACGGTTTGTGTCACCACATTTTCCCCGGTTTCTAATGCCGTCAAAAAATCTATTCTGAAGCATTGGCCCATACTTAATGCAGCTGAACTCAAGCTGGAACGCCCTCTCTTTGCTTTTAAGAACGGCAGGAGTTTTAAAGACCACCTGGTAAGGGCAGCCCATGCAAACAAAGAGAGTACACAAACATTAACAGAGATGTGGCATCTCCCGCCAACCAAGGCCACTATAAATGCGGAAGTTGTAGTGTCTGTCATTTAACATCTGACATTAAAAAGTTTGTGCATGCAACTATAGATGTGACTCAGACTAACTTTTCGAATTGCAATACTCTAAATGTCATATATGCAATCACTTGCCCGTGCGACCTGATCTATATTGGGCAAACAATGCAGAAAATCAGAATCAGGATCTGCCAACACACAAGCTGAGTGCTTTGCAGAACTCCAAATGCATCCTTGGTAGAACATTTCACAGATCAAAACACACTGAAGATGACCTACGTTGGCAAGTCATTAATGTGATCCATCTGCCCCCTAGGAACACCAACATCACTGGCATCCTCAACAAAGAGGAGCTAAAATGGATTATAAGCATGAACAAATTGCACACAGGCCTAAATCGCACTCAAGACTGGACTACCCTTCTATAACATGGCTTACGTTTTTCTTTATGCAATCACTGCCCTTACTATCATCATTAATGACCCTGGACACCCTTGTGGTTTCAATTATCTACTTGATGTATTTGTTGTAATTTTCCTTATATTATCCAGACAGTTTTCTGTTACTTGCCTTTAAGTCATTGTTTTTTAAAATTGCACTTGTTTTTAACTCTGAACTTCATTATGCAATGTTAGTCCACATTCTGCAGTAATTATTTCAATATATGTTGTTTTTATGCTATTTACGCCCATGCTTTCCCCAAATGGGACCTCCCTCTGTCTCACTCGATCCCTGTAACTCTACCGGGCAGAACTCTACTGTTCCGCCCCTATCATGGCGAACTCTTTCTTTACCTACGGCCCGTTTTGCATGTGACTCCCTACGCATGCACACTGCCGCTTCACTGTAGACTCCTGGCCTCACTGGCAGGTCTAGTTGTTTTTCACACGTAGATACATTGGGCCTGCCACATCATACATATGAGCCATCTGCTGGTTCACGCTCACTAGCTATACTGGCTCTCGCCAGAGAACCATGATCCAACCTGCTACAGAGCGGATACAATGGCCTTGTAGCCTCTTCTTCGCTGATCCTGAGTAAGTACGTATTCCTATGGACTCAGGCCGCACTCCTCTCCACCGCCATGTTCCATCCTTGTTTCCCTCCCTTACAGGCACGGATTTCCAAATAACCAAAATCGCCCCGGACATCTTGGATTATTCTTCCCTCAGACCTTGTCATCACTGGCCTGGTTGCCAGCCCTCCCTTCCGGTTACTGCGCCAGTGACCACCCTTGGTCCAACTACTGCGTCCTCCCTTCATAGGAGCCCTGTATCCAGGCAGCACGCCCAAAGACCACTATTCATTCACACTCGCGGTCACCGTTAGGCATCTGCCCGCGACAGTGCTCTTCGCAATATTTTCATTCGAATTTCTGGTCTCCTCACTGACCATCCTTTTCACCCCTTCAGGCCGGTTGACTAATACCAACCCCGCCATTCCTGCCATCGAACCTCGTGGTCCTGCCACCTCCTGGGACCTCACACCATAAGTCGCTCTGGCTATTCGGCCTTTAGACACCAGCACTTTTTACCCATATGGGCTGGCCCTCAAGCGCGTTTCTAGGTGTAAATAACCCGCCCTGTTTTCTGTCAAATTTGACTTTGCATCCTCATCCTACCACAGCGTTTATTCACGTTATAACTGGGTGGGTTCCTCACTTTTGCCGGCACCATTATCTTACTTAGCTGACAATCACGCGGTCGTCTAGGCGTAAGCTTTTTGGCCTTACTTGTCCGATAACGTGCTCCAACTTCTGAATAGGATTGGTGTTCGACATTTTTCACTGTAAGTCCTGTGTTGTTCTCAGAGTTGTAATGGGAGTATATGACCACCATTTCAGTCTCATACTTGTACTGTAGCAATGCCACAGAGGGGCTTCACATTGCATGCAGCTCCTTGTGTGATTACCTGAATAAGTTATTGAAAGTGTTTGTTACAGTGGTTGTTCATACCTCTAACATATTTTCAGACAGTGATATACCCATTCTTGATTGTAACTTTGTGCGTATCTACATTATCTTTTTCTACAAGGGACCGTTGTCTCTTAAAATTGTCTACTAGCCTTGGTCCCTTTAATTACAAGGGTTCCCTTGTCTCCTTTTCCAGGTCAATCTGAAACAGCACAATTTATTTATTTATTTATAAAGTTTTATATAGCGCGATTCCAGTTATTATTTTACAGTTGTAAATAAAAAATCTAAATACAATATTCACTTTTTAGGGATCTAATCCCAGTGCAGCATTGCAACGTCACCAACCAATCCCAGCGCGAAAGCACACCAACCGAACAATTCCAGCGTAAAACACTACGATGCAAAAGCTCACTCCTCGCAACAGCTCACCCTCCTTTACAATTTTCTTCGTACTTGCACAACTATAATTATCAACTTTTTAATCACCTTCTTGTTTGCTATACTAAAAGAAATAATGTTCCCACACATTCAAGAATATTTTCAACATTCACAAGTCAAATGTCGACCAGCAAGAAATGCCCCAAATCAATGCAGTCTACCCTGTTTGCACAATTAGTTTCAACTAGCACCAATCAAAGTTAATCAGTCACAACAACTTAGTAACCTGCACTGGTGTAGGTGATGGTATCCCACACACCACACCTTTAAATCTCTGCAAACACCTTTTCAATTATCATGTTATCCCGGGATCTTTACAAGTCTGAAATCTTTGAACATCTTTTCAATCACTTAACAGTTGTTCTCCTCACCCACACATTCTAATCAAACATTCAAACCAGGAAAAGGCACCATCAGAACTACAACCATTTGCTCTGATAATACTCACACCTTCAAAACTACAACCACCTTCGTATACCACTTTGCCGTATATTCAAGTTCTGGACATTGGATTCAGGAATATCAAAATATGTTTTTGGGTAGTATTTTTATAGCTCCATTCAGGGTGTTACGCATACCCTCTGCTATTAGATTTGCAAGCACGGAAAACTCATGAATGTTAATAAGTAGCTCCACTTTAAAAGTTACTAAGCGATCCTCCAATGTCCACACCTCTTCAGGTTGATGAACCTTTGTCACCGTATAAGAACCAAGCCCAACCCAAACACATATCTAAAATAATCATCGTCTTACAGTGTTTAATGCTGGTCAATGATGAGCGGTTTGACAAAGTTTTACAAGTTTATTTTATCTTTAAGAGATTAGTCTCTAGTTTTGTGTTTTTATTCAGATTACTAAAAATAAATCCATTTACAGAAATATCGAGAACATTTTGGTTAGAACAAGCATTCAAAATAACAGCATGTTCCACAAAGTAATTAGTCCCCGTCATAATCTAAAGGACTTAACCAATCCTAGCAAGAACTCATAAAGAGTTTTTTTTGGAAAAGAGCAAGAATAATTGAAGCAAAAGACTAACTATGAAAAGGCCTAACTCCCCAAAAAGAGTATTTCTGGAAACTCAGCCAAGTCTCTATCAGCTGCAGTAGCAACCATTAAAACAGGTAAAGAGAATTAACCACAAAAGTTAGCTATGATCGGCAGGAAGACAAAATGTCTCCTCAAAAAGTGTAAAGAAAACAAGAAATCACAGTTATCAGTAGTTTATGGCAATTAAGGCTAGCACAACAAAGTGCTACGGGGCATGGCAGGGTAGGGGTAAATAGAATGCCTTAACTCTCCATCTAGGGACATGTACTCTATAGAAATCACAAAACATGTTGCAAACTATAAATGTTGAATCATTTCTAACCAATAGGAAAGAATCTTCGATGGTCTGCCATCTTCTTCCTTGAGTTCCACAGTAAACATCCATGTCCACATGTATTTGAATGTGGCTACAGCGTATCACAAAAAGATACACCTGGGAAGGTTCTCATGAGAACCTTTGCAAGCCTACTCTGCTAGCTAATCTGTGTCCCATTGTGTAACAATGGGATATTCTATGAAATGAAACATTAATATCTAGCATGTCCTGGTAAGATCATAGAATTTAAACGTGCAGCGAGCATTTTCTTTCATTGATATATACTTGTTCATTATAAGCATGTGGTTGAAGAAACAATCTGAAATATAATGAAATCATATGGTGTGACGAAGGAAAATAATACATTTTGCAGCAAACACATTTCACAAAGATTTCACGTTCTACAGTTAAGTTATAACGTTAAATCAAGATTTTACAAAAAAACATTTATTTTCATGAAAAACTAGGAAAGAATCAAGAAAGTTTTGGGGCCTAGCACTGAAAGAACGATAGAAATCGGAGCTTTCTGCAGAAATAAGCAGAATTTGTCAGTATTTTTCACATTTAATAAAAACACATTTTCCACATGCCTTATTTGGACATATATTTTCCATGATAACGTTAAACAACAGTGTTACTTTGTTATGAAGTAAATTTACGTAAAAATGTTCAACCTCCACAAAAAAAACAATCTTTGCCACAACCTACGGTACATCCTGTAGTGCACAGCTTAAAGCCTTACGTTAAACCATTTTGTGCTAATACTGGGACACAACAACGACCATGAACTATTTCACACAAGTAACCGAGAGGAAACATACTCAAGCTGATCATAGTGCATAGGAGCTTAATGTTCCGACAAAGAAGGCTGTAAAGCCTCTAGCTTGAATGATACACACAAATACGTATTTATTCAATTATGTTATATTTAAATAAAAAGTTATTTTTATTGTTGTTTTACCAACACAGTAAAGCAACACTGAATTTCCAAAAATATAACAATGTTCCAGCTCAAGCAAAGTTTCAGTTTTAAAAGACCACCTGGATAGATGTAGCAGGGTAAACAAGATATACCCGTTACACTCGTGTTACTTAATAACAACAAAACAGGCCAGTGTCTCAAAATCGACCTGTTACATTATGGCTGGTAACTCTTCGTGCAGCTGGCATTGCACCACACAGCTGTACTCGAAGAAAAGGCTGTCAAATTGTAAAGCACGCAATGCAAAAAAAAAGTGATGGATGATGTAATGGCCAGACATTTATCAACACTTAGCATATTAACTTTCCAGACATCTGCTCTTCATCAATGCCATTTAGAAACTAAAGCAGAGCTGCTGACACAAAACACCGTTTAATAGGAGGCCTGCTCAGAAAGGAGGTCAACAAGATAAAAGAGTCTCCGGGATATTTTCGCCAACCATTATATTATCTCAACCCTTAATCTGACGGTTCTCAGTTGGAAGCCTCAGACATCAAGATAGTTCGTTTAGAAAGCGGACGCAAATCCGGGGGCCCTCTCCATGTGACAATGTGAGCTGCAGCACTCAAGAGGCACAAACTTCAAGGAAAACAAAATATCTAAGTACAGCAAGGGAAATGGAGGTAATTAAAAACCATAGTCTTCAAAAGACTCCACATTACAAAAACAAACTATGTCAAGGCCCACAGGTTTGACATTTGTGGTAATAAGGTGTCCGGACCTCATAGACCCATCAAACCTATAGTGAATGCTGCTTTGCCCTGAACAGGGGAGCGAGTGGGACTAGAGACAAAACCATATGAACACACATTGGTAATACCAATAGGTCTGGGATCTGACTGCAAATGCCTTTTGTGTCACTGATGGTTTTAGCCACTCAATGATCATTAAACATGAACTCTGTCACTCACCTTTACACTTGATATATCCATTACATTTTCAACGGACTCATTTTTGCATTCACCCACTGACAAACTACAATAAAATATATACCAACTCAACAACGTATGCAATATAATTTAAAAGAATACAAGTGGAAAAAAAGACAATATGGACATCGAAACATGGCGGGTGTATGCTTGCAATAAGGAAACTAAACATAGTGGTAGGTTTCCATCTTGCAGAGGTATTACTTACACACAGTCTACCATTGTTTTAAAGTTTCAGTATGGCTGCCATCTTGGAATGGTGAACCTCGATACACTACGGGCAACAGCATTCCATAATGGTTGCCTGATTTGAAGGAAGTGTTCACTTCGGGATATAGCACACTGTATATGAAATGAGTTGCAAGGAAGCTTGCTATCAGAACTGCCTAGATCGCTGTAGTATCCTATAGAGCAACATTTTAATTCAAAGAGGGTAAGGAAATATATGAAAGGGGAACTATAAAAAACAGAAGTCGAAGAGGAGCTACGACACCAACCAAGATGGCCGCATAGTCTCCCGGCTCCGCTGACCTCCGTCCTATGCTCGCTTATCCTGTCGACTATCCTGATCTTCTGCCCCGGATTCGTGTGGGTGAACTAGTCGGCACACCGATGGTGTGACCACGGAATTTTTCGGATGTTCTGGGGTGAAGTAACATCGAAAATGGTTTGAGACCTAACTCAGGCTGGAAGCCGGGGTCTCGATTGCTGGTCTACCCGGGTCCAAAGTGAACAACAACGGACTGAGGAGAGTGGTTGAGTCTGGTCCTTGGAACTTTTGAAAATTTCACTGGACTATTTTGCAACCATCCGCTGCCTGGTGCTGTGCCTGAGGTGAGGTGATGGGTGGCGCGCGGTGCTGCGTCGCGGGGGGGCCCGGCCCGGTGGTCCGGCACTAGCACCGCTGGTGCTCCGGGGTGGGGGTCCCGCCGCGCGTTACTGCGTACTGCTGGCCCGTCCCTCACGGCTTGATTCTGCCCTGGTGTATCCTGCCGCGGAGGAGGTGTCTCTCCGTGGGGATCGTTATGCCTGCAGACGTGTTGAACTTGGCGGAACGGGCTCAATGTGGCCCTTCCTTGCGGATGGTAATGGTGGAACTGGCGGCGTTTCGCGTGATGATGAGGGCCCAGGTCAACCGTTTGCTGTCGGCAGCGGATGGGATCATAGGACCGGGAGCAAGCCCTGATTTGCTTTTTGAGACCCGGCAGCCGACTTGCCTCCTGTTGGACGCCCTAGTGGCGCGTTTGGACCCGGTGCTGGAAGCTGTGCCTGCCCCCGAAGAAATGGAACTCATCGTGTGTGCTGAGATTGATGACTCTTTTAAGTTCTCGGAAACATCGGTCCTACAGTTATCGGAACATTTCACTGCTTCCCTCATCCTAGACACTGTTGGCCTACACTACAATCAGTATCGGAACGAGTCGTACCCCCTCCCCAATCGGTCTCCCAACATGGCGGATGTACCGATGCTTGGCGTCGAAGACGGGGAGGGACATCATTTGTGCAAGCCGTGTGCGTTGTGATCTGCTATTCCTCTCCCATTTACTGGCTTAAGCTTTGACTGCTACTGTGTGACTTTCCGGAGATGGGGCTTTACTTATCCGAGGGACTCCGCAACTTTGATATACGGGGCCAAGGCTGAAAATGTGGGTTAAATTGTTTGCGATGGATCTATTGGTAACGAGACTGCTTCATTAACAGACGGATTCCGGGGCGGGGGGTTGGTGGTTCCCCCCGGGGTATTTTCGTGGGGTGGTCAACTTTATTTGTGCTGGCTTCGGGGGGCCCCTTTGTTAGGGCGGGGGGGAGAGACCGGGAGTGCAGAGACTATCGCCCTCCTCCACTTCCCCGTTGGGTGGGGTTTCCTTTCCTTCTTCTTTTTCTCTGTTTCTTCTATATTTCGGGTTTGGTTCTCGGGCGACAGGCACACTGCTCGGGGGGGGGGCCGTAGTCATATGCAGGGGTGCAGGGTGGGGGATTGGGGGAGGGGATTTTTCGTTTTTATTTTGTTTCTATGGCCTTTGTTCTCTTCTCTTACCTTTGTCTTTTTCTTTTTCTGGGTCAGTGCAGTGGGTTTCCTTTGGTATCGACCTCTGCTTTTTCATCTGTGCCTCAATTTTCGTGGTGTTCTCTGGGTCTTAGGGCAGGTGACTAAAGGGCGCGAATTGATCGCAATACTCCTTCATATCCTGAACCGTTTGTTTCAGCGCCATTGATTTGACCGATTGCAGTTTACTGTTGACACGTTTCCTATTCTGCCTGCCATTTTTCGCTTCTGGGAAATTGTTCGGCACCTGATCCTTCCATCTTATATTATAAAATGAAAACCTTTTATATCCTGTTTTTCTAATTGTGCTATTCAGTGACCAAGAGTACGTTAACATGGTGATTCTGCTCCCCGAGGTGCAGCATGTGATTTAAAATTTGTTCTCTGTCAATCTAACTGCTTAGCGGCCAGCCCCGGGGGTTGTAGGCCCATTCTTGTATTTGGTTGAAATGTCAATAAAGGTTTAAAAATAACACAAAAAAAACAAAAAAAACAGAAGTCTGAAAACTAAAAGGACTGGCCACCAGGCCTGGCACTAATGTGCACAGATATGCAGGTGGATGTGTACCTTTCATCAGGAAATGCTTTCATTCAGAGGGCAAGAAGACAAGTGACTGATATGGACTGGCCCATTACCCTATGTGTAAACGACAGACATACAAGTGGCAGAAGAGGGCCGACCGAAAGGACCTCTAAGTATCTATACGAGATTATGTATGTATCTATACGAGATTAGATACATAGATTAGATATGTATCTATACGAGATTAGATATGTATCTATACGAGATTAGATATGTATCTATACGAGATCAGATATGTATCTATATGGGAATATATATATATATATATATATATATATATATATATATATATATATATTCACTGAAAAAAACATAGGTTATAGACTATATATAGTTAGGAATTAGCCTTTAAAAAACCTTGGAAATTCACTGAAAAAACCATAGGTTTTAGGCCTTATATAGTTAGGAATTAACATATAAAAAACCATTGAAATTCCTCCTATATAGTTAGCTAGACATTTTATTGATATAAAACCAATGAAATTCCACATATAGTTAGTTGCACTAACTATATATTTCGCGCATCCGCAATCCAATGCTGATGATGTCACATATTACATCATTCATGATGCCAGTAGGTAATATATATATATATATATATATATATATATATATATATATACACATATACACTAGCAGCCCACCACGGCGTTGCCTGGGGCAGAAGGGGCCTGGGGGCAGCATCGCAGCAGGAGAGGAGCAGCAGAGCAGGCGGGAGCAGCAGAGTGTACTTACAGTGTTTCCTTGCTCCGGTTTGGTTGGTCCTGGCCGCTTCTGCCCACGCTCGTGTCTGCTGTTTCCCCCAATGTCCCGACTTTGACGAAAAGGCTTCCAAGCACTCATGACCCCCGCCCGTCTCTCCGCCCGTCCCTCGGTGCGCACTCGCGGCTCTTGTCCGCTGTTTCCCCCGACGTCCACACTTTGAGTAAAAGGCTTGCGAGCACTCATGGCCCCCGCCCGTCCCTCGGTGCGCACCCGCGGCTGCTTCACTTACCTCAGCCGACGCTCCTCCCCGCGCTGCTGAGTTTACAGCTCCACTGCTCCTCCGCTTCTCGCCGCTCCTCACCGCCGCTCTTCCTCTTGCTCCTGAACGCCGCTCCTCCCCACGCTCCCGATGTCATGACGCACGTCGCGGCCGGCGCTACTTGCAAGGGACTACTTTTTTTTTATTCCTAAATTTTTTAAAGAACGTATATTTTTTATTTTTATATAGCCTATGTCCTTCTGCTTGCCCTGAGGTTTTCAAAGACACCGGCCCCAACAGCGCTAAGGATGCCTGGCTTCACCCTGGGGGTGCCCTGGAGTGGACTTTTCACAGGGAAAGCCAGGAGGGGTTCCACTGCGGTATGAGTATCAGCGCCAGGAAGCCGAATAGGCGACACTGCAAGGTGACCGTCTGGTGACAGTGCGCTCTATAAGCACCATGACATTTACATTTACAAAGATGTCTTGGGTGTTTGGATTGGTGGTGTACTTTTCGAGTTTACCTGGTTCAAAGGACACAGTTCTCTCTTTATAATAGTAGTAGAGATGGGGCATACAACGTCTTCAAAGGTCAATAAGACAAGACGAGACGAACCCGCAACTGGTGCAAATATTAATTTATTTAAAGCCCAGGCATTCGATCGGGTCTCTTGGAGATACCTCTGGTATGCTCTAGCTAGAACGGGAATTAAACAGGGCTTTATCAAAGCCATACAAACTCTGTACTTAGAACCAGTAGCGACACTACGAGTGAACAGTGGGAACACAGGAAAATTTCATATAAAAAGAGGTACCAGACAAGGGTGCCCTTGTTCACCCTTATTGTTCGCTATATATATGGACCCGCTTATACGTAAAATAGAGGCATCAGCGATGATAACACCAGTTACAACGCTTATCGGGCAATGTAAAATTTTAGCCTACGCAGATGACATCGCTGTTATTTCTCCAAACCCATCTGAAGCTATAGAACACCTTGAGCTTGAGGCGACGAAATTTGGAAGTATCTCGGGATACAAGTTAAATACAACAAAAACACAGATAATTAAAAACTCGTATACTCCATGTTTAGATAATCGAGTAACACAAGAAGGTACATATCTAGGGGTTATCATAATGGCAGACTTGGATAACTTGGTGGAAAGGAACATCTCCCCTTTAATTAAGAAAGTGGAAAAAGACCTGGATAGATGGGATAATTTACACTTATCAATAGTGGGAAGATCTAATATAGTAAAAATGATTATCCTTCCAAAATTCCTATATCTTTTTAGGGCAATACCGCTTTTCTTCGAAAATAAAATATTTAAGAAATTAGAGAGTATACTAAATAGATTTCTCTGGGCAAAAGGTAAAACGAGAAGGGCTCTCAGATATATGACACTGCCAAGAGAAAGGGGAGGCTGGGGAGTCCCAGATTTAAAATTCTATTACTGGGCGGCAGCTTTACAGAACATGGCTGGCTTAATGGGAGGTGAACAGGGCAGTGGAGGGGAGGAGTGGAGTGATTATGGATCATTAGCAATCTATGGCCTAACTCTGGGAACGGAAGCGAAGGATGTTCTTCTAAAATTCACAGAGGCTAGCTATTACAAGAGGACAAAGTTCAAGATAATAATTGCAGCATTCGAAATTTGGAAAAGTTTTTCCAAAAAAATTGGCTTGGGAAAATTTAATTTTTATACGAGATTGTTACATAATCCAACCCTTCCACAAGATATTTTTTCGGGATCCGTAATGGTAGAGTGGGAAAATAGGGGAATCAGAAGCATTGGAGATATTAGGGGGGAACATTGTTTTCTACAATTCAAAGATCTGCAGGATAGATACAACCTAGAAACAAGGCAGTTCTTTAAATTTTTGCAGATAAGGAGTTTCCTCCTGGCAAAGAAAGGTGGTGTTTTGGGATTCAGGCGGAATGCTATAATGGAAATTATTCGGAAAGGAGAGGATTGCACAATTAAAAGATTGTATGCTGAATTGATGAAAATAAAACAAGATGATCATCAAAAGTGGAGTGAAAAATGGAGGGATAATCTTACAATTAGTTATGAAAGCTTTGGAATCTCACTAGAAATGGGGAAATCATTATTATGTGCAGCACCATTACAGGCTCAGCACTATAAAACACTTTACCACCTGTACTATACACCGGCTAAAATAGCTCAATGGGGAGGCTTAGTGGGCATTACATGCTATAGGTGTGGGAGCTCGGATGCTGACTTGGAACATGTATTTGCTTTATGTCCCCGCTTAGATTGGTTTAAAAAGGAAATTGAAAGTTTTATAAGTAAAATTGTAGAAAGCGAAGTTGTTCTAACCCCAGGAACTATCCTATTAGGAGTAAATGCTGAGGATACACGCTCTTTTCGTGGTAGGGAATTTTTGTTTGTTGCTATGGCTATTATGAGACTATGTATAGCCTCTGCATGGATAGATCCTGTACCACCTACCTTCCATAAATGGCTGGCTAAGCTACTAATAATGCATAAAATCGAGAAAGTGATATATGCAAGGAAGGGAAAAAAGGGTAGGAAGCTGGGCGATATAATATGGGATCCTATAACTCGATGGAAGGAGGTATAATAAGGAGAAATGTTGGATTGCCTGCGGACAAGAGATATTAACTTGGTGCAAATACAATCTTGAGGTTGATCAATATGAAAACACATGTTGCATCTATTAATGGTATTTTTTATGACCTAATTTGTGTTTGAATTTATTTTTTGTAATACTACCCTCACCCGCTGATGATTTAGTCATTGTTTTTTTTTATTTTGGCTTATGAATTAGTGGCATATACTTTTCCTCCTCCAATTTATGGTTTGTATTAAGGATGCCGTGCTTTGTAAATAAATGCAAAATATTTCAATAAAAATATTAAAAAAAAAAAAAAATAAATAAAAAATAAAAAAATAAAGCCCATACACTAAATCCGCCATACCGCGTTTCAGCCCGCGAAGGGCCTGGATAACATGAGATATAGATATATATATATATATATATATATATATAATATATATATACATACGGACTCTGAAGTGGTGTTCAGGGAAAGCTATGGCGTGGCATTCAGCAAGCTGGAAGATGATGTAGAACGGTGGAGTCTGCTGCCACTGTCCTTGCTCGGCAGAGTTTCCCTAATGAAAATGGTAATATTGCCCCGTTTTTTGTTTTTCTTTACTAATATTCCCTTGATTCTCCTTAGTATTTTTTTTCATCAACTCACAGCGTTGATGATCAAGTTGGCTTGGGCTGGCAAGCAAGCGTGGATCAGCTGGAATGTGCTTACATTGCCATACCATATGGGGGAAGGGGTTGGATGCGCCCAACTTCAACCTACATTACAGAGCAGCAGAGAGTGCACACGCTTTCCACTGGATGCACGGCTCTCCGGACACGCCACACCTTCGCATAGAGTGGGTTGTGGCGTTGCCTCTCCCGCTGACGGCACTCTTGTTAATTAATGCCCGTGGACCGGAGAACAGTGATATTAGACTTGGTAAATGCGACAAAGCATGCTTGGCACCACTTTCTAAAAATACAGGTGGGAGACATCTTATATTCCCCGCTCACACCGCTGGATTGGTATCACTGGCTACCCCCGTGCAGGGAACAGGGAGTTACACGAGCTCTTAATTCTATAGGGGTCCAGACAATATGAAACCTGTTTGAGGGGAGCACAGCGAAGAGCAGGTGGGAGATGAGGATCGACGAATCTGGAGTAACCTTCCCAACAAAATTTCAATTTCACAGAACACGATAAGCACTGCTGACTATCCTAGGTAGCGATTTGGTGGAGCCTTCAGAGCTAGTCCCCCTTACCTATGTCATTAAACCTGACTCACCGGCCTGGATTGTTTCTAACATTTACAAGCTGTCTATGAGCTATAGGGAAAATTATTACACTAAAGCCTGCCTCGCCTGGCAGAGAGACTTGGGTAGGGACATTGATGACGCTATGTGGAAATATTGCTGTGACAGCACAAAGCGCATTTCTTTAAATGGAAGACATAAACTGGTTCACATTAAATATCGAACTAGGACTTATTACACCCCAGAGAGACTATGTAGGTATGGTCAGCGGGACGGGCTGACTGCGAGCGCTGTGGTGCTCAGCTGGCTGATTTTTTACACTTAGCTTGGCTCTGCCCAAGGATCACTACTTTTTGGGACTTAATCTTTAAAAAGCTGGGACAGGTGATTGATTTGCCGCTTTCCCCAGATCCGGCACTGGCTCTATTGGGCTAATCTAAACCGATACCAGTCCGTAGGTTGGTTGACATGGGCCTGCTACTAGCTAAACGCAGGGTAGTGATGTGCTGGATGCGTGACTGACTCCCACTATAGCCCAGAGGTCGAAAGACATGGTGTACTGCAGCACGCAAACTGAAAACGTTAGTGATCTTCTTCCACCGCGTAGTAGGCCCAAGAATTTCTGGGCGCTGTACAAAACATATTTGGCAAATAGGGAAGAGGTCACTATGTCACATGAGGCTGGCATCCAGGAAATGAGTGCCAGCGGTTCTGCTGCATAGTTAAATGAGGTTGGGTTTGGTCTCTTAAAGCTGTTTTGAGGAACTGTATGCGAACCAGGTGGGGGCGAATTTCTTTGGTTACTTCTGGATCTTACTGTCATGTGGCGTGCACTGCAGTATTGGTAATGGGGCGGTAGAAAGTGTAAGACCATTTAAAAGATGGTATCTGATGTGTTTAGCCTGCAAAGCTTTGAAACTGTGCACTGTGTTGTCTGAAAAGCATAGGTCATAGCAATTGCCATGTAAAAAGGACCAAGGTCTCATGATGTGACCTGTCTCAACCCATGTGTTTCTGTTGGATCAGGTATTGCTCTACCTAAGGTTTCTGAACGGATTGGATGCAACAATATCACCTGAAAGAACACATTTTTGGTAATACTGCAATAAGAGAAGTGATGACCATCTGCTTTAACAAGCACTAGCAGAGCCAATAGGTTAAGGCTTTTTGGTTTTGTTTCATGAATATCCTGTTCTGAGCCATTCCAATAATAATTGAATAAAGGAGTTTTGAGGACTGCTAGCATTTTAAAACACATATATATGTAAAAAAAATATTAACTGTTTTAGAATAAAGCGTAGAAGCTTCTTCACTAAATAATTTACTTGTGACTAAGAGCACAGACATTTATACAGTAATTAAAGTCAGTGGTGGCTCTTCCGCTAGGGTGGAGGAGCTTCGCCCCACTGAGCAAATCAAAACTGAAAAAGAAAAGGATAATAACTTAACCCCTTCCATGCTCATGACGGAACGGTTCCGTCATGAGCGTCGGTTGAGCTGTGCTCATGACGGAACCGTTCCGTCATGAGCCGATAGGCTCATTAGAACCTTCAGCAAAGCGCGAAAATTCGCGCCGCGCTGAAGGGGTTAACATTATTATCATTTTTTTTAACCATACTGGCTCAGATGGATGGAGGAAAGGCTGGGCTGTTTGGAGCTGGAGGAGGAGTGGTAGGCATTTTCTAAGTGCGCATGACATTTTGGCCAGCCCGAGAACAGTCATGTGCACTTTGCATGTTCTCCACCCAGGCTGTACCTCCCAGACCCTGTCGAAACACTGACCCACAGCGCTCAGATCAATCACAACATTGCTGTAAGGAAGCATTATGATTGGTCAGGGGAGTCTGGGAGGCTCTGTGCCTCTTGGCTCCTGCTGCCCATGAGAAGAGAAGAGAACGGAGGAGAGGTGGCAAAAGCACAAGCTAAGCTGAGTTAACAGAAAAAGCACTGAATATTTGGAAGGTCAGAGCTCATCACTGCAGTTTACAGTGTGAGAAAACATTGTGCATGGGTGGATTATCTGGGTCTCTTGTAACAGAGAGGTTTTACACAGGAAGATAAGGCGCTAACCAAAGGGCGGGAGAAAATAAAAAAAAATTGAAGAAAAGTTAGAAGTGTAGATGATTGCATTACTGACAATTAATCAGGTAATACTGAAATCCTTGGTGAAAACAAACACTGCTGAACAAGGGAGCAATGACCAACAGCAAACTACTTCAATTGCACAGTTAAAGCAACAAATCAGGAATAGAGCAGACACGGAGAGACCAAAAGAAACCACATGCTACTATGTGCTCAAGGGTACAGAAAAGTAGTTCCCACAAAGTAAGCAGTACAAGGATACAAGTCATTCAATCAAAAGCATGGTAAAGAAACTGTGCTAAATGAGAGGGACACATACAAGAAGGAAGACATAAGATAAGAAGCAAGCAGATACGCTTGAAAATAAATACAACCGATTATAAGCAATGGGCTGACCCAAAATTCAATCAAAGTATTGGTAATGTATACAATAGATCCTTCAACAGCAACCTAAAGTGCGCTTTCCGACAAGACCTAAAACTACATGTCTCACGACAACAAACGATTTGTTGATGGTTGCACTTTGGGATTCTCTGAAAGCAGTGCACAAGGCTGCCTTATTGCGGCCTTTTCCAGGTTGAACAAAATGAAACTGGAGATGCGCACATGCCTGAATCCCAACTAAAAGAGGATATGAAAATAAGGATTGCAGTGCTTGAATTGTGATGCAGGCTGTTGGCTGAGCACTAGGAGCTTGAAATCCAACATTTATAGAGCGGTATCAACAATGTAGAGTTGTAGACTATAGACTTACAGCAAGAAGAATGAGGAAAAGAATTGCAGAGATCGGGATACTAACGGTGAAATGGCTTGCATCAATAGTGATTGTGGGTAGGATAATAGACTCGGACTGCACAAGTCAAGGCAAATGGGGGCCTGCTTCCCTCTCTCCCTTTCCCACTCATGAGGGAAACAAAGCCGGGATATCCGTTCTCGCCGCTTTTATTTGCCCAGGCAATTAAGTGTTTTTAAGGAGCAGATCCATCCGTAAGAACAAATGTATAAAATGGGTTCTGGTATGAAGGAAGATCCTTAAGCTGGCAATGCATGCGGATGATGTTCTCCTAACATTGACTGAGCTGCAAAACCCTCTTCCGTTGCTCTTGGAGCAGAGGAATAGGTTTGAGGAATTATCCAGGTTTATCAGCTTGAATAAATCAAACGTCTTGAATGTTTCAATGCCTTAAGACCATTCGGGGACATTAAAGATACTTTCCCCATTCAAACAGACTGGACTCATATGGGTGCGATGATTACCCATTAGGCAAAACACATTGTAGGAGTAAATTATCGTCGACTACTTTAAGAGGTACAGAAAGCCCTGCTTGCATGGCATGAGGGCCCTCTCATGATTTGGACATCTGGCAGCAGTTAAGATGCCTTATATGCCTAAGCTGATGGTGAGGTTTCAAACCTTGCCACTGTTAGTGCCCATCTCCCGCCTCAAACAATTCCAGAGGGAGTTTAATAGCTGTTTGGTAAGGAAAACTCCCACAAACCTTGAGAAGAGTTCAGTTTGCTCCATTCAGAGATGGGGGCCTGGAACTTCCAAGGAAGATTTAATATTAGCAAGCAACACAACCACGGCATGCAGTGGAGCAGAAAAGGGCAGAGCCAGAAAACCAGTGTCAGTTCTTAGACCAAACAGCATCTGGTCTACCCATTTGAAAACCTGTATGGTTGGACAAAACTCACAGGTGTTTTACGTATAATCCTCTTCCATCCCCAGAACCACAAGAGCAGTCGGAGACGAGGTAGTGGGTAAAATTTGACTTCCTACATTCTTGCCACACGTACTAGGACTTCTCACCAGCTGGAAATATTGGACACTATACCATGTGGAAATCTAAACATTGCACAAGAGTGGGAGAACTATTTGATACAGATGGCATGGGATCATTTGATTAACTGAGAGCACTTATAAACTTGCCGAAACAGGAAGGCTGAGGTACTACCAGATTAGGCACTGGATAATGCAGTTCTCTGTCAAACTCCTAGTCTCTAGATAGTACACTAAATGGGAGAAATGGAATTGGAAGGAAATCGAAAACAGAGAACTCATTTCAGATTTCAATAGAATGCTGTTTTCCCTAACTAAACAGACATGGTTTCCTGGCCAGAAGCAATGGGAAGCAGAGCCACTGAGGAAAATTTTCGAATGGAAGTCGGGCGACATACACAGCCGGCTGCCACACTGCCAGAAATAGCACTAGGAAGTAAGCAATGTTTAAAGTTATGATGTTTTGGTATTACACACTTCTTAATAATTGCAAGCAGGACACATGGGATTAGACACATGCTTACGAAGATGTGGGGGACATGGGGTTCACATCTTTTGGCACTGTCCCAAAATAAAAGCTTTCTAGTAAGAAGATTTGGATGCTATTGACTTGAAGTTTGATACCTCTATCCCCCCCTAGTCCCAATCTACACCGTGTAAGGTATACCCAAGAAACGCTTCCCTCCTCTACCTGAAGGCTCAGCCAGATTTGTTAATTGACGTGCGAGGCGAGACAATTGATCACAGCGCTATGGGGGAGAGATCAGGCCTCCTGAGGCGAGAGGCTGGGAACACCAACAGTTTAAAAGCTCTGCTATTGCCATCCCAACAGGAGGAGTTAGTAAATGTGTTACTGGGACGCAGGAGAAGGTACCGTTGTTAAAACGTGGTGATATCCATTTAGTCACACTAAACGTGCATGTGTGTTCTCTAGGAAACTTTGACTGCAATAGAACACTGTCCTGTTTGATACTTGGATTTCCACTTAAATGAAAAAGATCTGATTCTAAACAACATAGTTACAATTGAATACAAATATTTACAATATCGGGTTCACACTCCAAACGAGATTCTATACCAACGCTTAATTAGGTCAAGTATACCAACAAAATGATGATAATTCTACAGAGCTGGTGAACATGAAAAGTTTTGAGAGTGCAAATAATGAACTGATTTGCTTAGAAACACGCTTTCATTTGTAAACTGCAAACAAAAAATTGCGGCATACCATGCACAGCCTTCTCGTTAGTGCAACACGTTTCCCAGAGACTAACGCAGGGGGAGCATGTGTTCTATAGGAAAATAAACGCTAGAACCACTACTGACTGCTTTTCGTACAAGGAATTCGGAGGAGCTATCAGCTATGTGGCCAAAACTAACCACGGCTAAATGAAAAAAATCAACTGAATTGGCATGACTAGTGTTCGCCACGGGAAACCTGGGTTTCTGGCAATCCTCCTTCAGTAGACTTGGAATGGTCATGCAATAGGCGGGTTTCCAACCACCATGCCTCTGTCTAATGCATACTGGTGACAATGATGATAGCACGCTCGCAATGTCTCAAGAGAATGAATAAGAGGCAGTATTTTAATAAACCTGGATGTACCCTAGTGTGACTTGAAGATCAGGGCAAAGGGGAGATCGGGTCAACTCTCAGGAAATGTACGAATGCAGATACACCTCCATCCCTGACCCTCCTCGGCCTCGATCATTTCAGCCCTGCCTACATAGCGCGTCCTGCTAGGTGCAGAAGGACCATAGGTTTCAGCCAAGTTATAGTTAGGAATTAGCATTTAAAAAACCTTAGAAATGTACTTCTTTTTCTAATTTATTGGCCCTGGGGACCCCATCCCCCAGGGCCTGCCCCCAATTTTTAATTAAAAAAAAAAACAACAACAACAAAAAAATCGAAAGGGGGCCGCATGGCCCCCCTCCCGAGGCCATAATTTGCCCCCGGGTAAACTACACAGAACAGCCAAAAGAGCCAGCCACAGAAACATCCACAGATGTCAATTCAAGACAAGGGACAAGAGAAAGCTGGGTCACCAATAATAGTGACAGACAGTCCATGCACATGACTGTAAAGAGAACATAAGTCCATACAATCATCCATAGGCCACTTGACTAAAAAGGCAAGAGTAGCCCAAATGTTGCCATTATATTCCCCATCTTGTGGCAGAAGGCCACAGTGAATGGAAAGAAGAAGCTAAGAACCAACAACTGGATGTCATATTATTAGCCAGCAGCATATCAGACTAGGTCTGCAACTCTGACCCATAAGGGGTGTAAACAAGAGAGAAGAGAAAACAGAGACTACACCAGAAAGTGAGTGACCAGAATTGAAAATCTTCAGAACAGAAGAGCTTGAGAAGAGAGAAACATCCTATTTGGTCAAAGGGTGTGGAAAAAGGTAATGGGCCCAAAAACATGTGGTGCTAACAAATATGGCTTTGTGATGTCACATCCACTAATTGCTTAACCACGTTGGAGCCATGGTGTCAGCTGCCGAAGTAGGAGAGTGGTTTCCGAATTTAGTATGCCGTCTGGGGGAGAGTTATAATATGAGGAATCTGCAGGTAGAAGTATCCATCAGAAGGTTTTGGCTGCACATAGGGGGCAGTTAGTAAAGTCTGCTTGATACCCTAAGTGCTGAAACAGATGGCAGAATGGCGTTCCACAGCACACAACTAGACTAATGGAATACTGGTGGCCAATATGAGCCATCACCACCATCTCACCTGTCCGTCTAATCACCAAACAGAATCAAAATGAAGAGAGTCCTTTTTATCCCGGATTGCAGTTAGCTTTGGTGCTTCGCTCAGCACTTATTAAACAAATTGAGCTAGGGCATCTATTAAATCAGAGTAGTTTCTTTATTATTATTTTTTTCTTTGTACCATGAAGAGCCAAATGAACAGAGTCGCCTCCTACCTCCACTCCCTCTGCATGCACCATAGAATCTTCAGATGGAACCGTCAACAGCAGGAAGATGGTCACCCAGGCCCTCATCACGAGCATGCTTGACTACGGCAACTAACTCTACTCCGGAACCTCCACTCAACTCCTTAAGAGACTACAGAACGCAAGAGCGAGACTCATCCTAGACCTTCCAAAGCGGTCTCACATAACCCAATTCCCCCACCCCACCCAATCTCTGGAACCTCCACTGGCTCCCCATCCAGAAGAGATGCCAGTTCAAGTTTCTTGCATATGACTAGAAAGCCCTCCACAACAAAGGACCGGCTTACATAAACTACCGTGTTAACTTCCACCAGCACGCCATACACCTGCATTCCACCTCCCTGGCCCTCTTGCCCACCCCTCGCATTCAAAGCACCCACAGCGGTGGCTGTTTCTTCACCTACACTACCACCAAGACCTAGAACGACCCACCCCTCAACCTACAAACAGCACCATTTCTGCTGACTTCAGGAAGAGACTCAAGACCTGGCTTTTTGACTGCGACCTTGCAACCTCAGGGTGACCAAGCTGCGCTCTACAAATGCTGCTTGATTGAATTATTTATTGATTTCTTAAAACAAAATCTGAAATTCCGAACTGCGTAAACAAGATCACCTCCAAAGCACTCATTAGTGAGACGAGTTACAGAAATAAATACTCTGCGCTGTAAATATTTTTCTGGCAAAGTGTGGAGTCCCCAAAATGTTCGGTACAAAATTATTTTACAAGGCGGAAAGGAATTTATGTCACAGTCCTGACCTTTCACATCTATGGTGGAAAGGAAGACCTCAAGGAAAGTGCTGAAAAAGAACAATATCTGGCGCATATAGTCCAAGCAGCCCCACACCAGTAAAAATATTTCCATTACCAGAGTTTTTTCCTGCCCCGGACTTATCAGTGTTACTCATCAGACCATCGCCTATTGTATTTTTTCTACAATAAAAAACATGCTACAATATCCAACCACAGTAAAACTGGGCAAATACACCATCTTCCACTCTCGTCTCCGCATACAAATGAAATCAACACACAGGGATAGCCATGGCCCACCCAACGGCCAAGCAGAAAAAGATAATTCTGTCAATCGGAAATCATACTTAAACCTTGGTACATACAAACTTTCAGCAAGTTTAAACAAACCATTTCAAACTAGAAAAAAAATCAACATTTTAAGTTCTGATGATCGTGAACAGAGCTCAGGTTCGTTATTCCATGCAGAGTCATCTAATTTCTAAATTACATCATGCACCCACTTATTAAGTCAATTTTCCTAGTTTAAATTACAATTATAATCACTTACTGGCTTCTAAACCTTTAAATTTCAGTTTTTCTTTAAACAATGAAATGCTTGTGAACGGTACAATCTGGAAAAACATTCGTTTCCCGTTAAAAAAAGGTTTTCACAGTCCTCTGTATTCATAAGACTGATCAAGCAGTCTAGAGAAGATTAATTGCCCAAATTACAACACTTATCTTCATGATTGGCAGTACAATAAATGATTAAAAGGTCACATTTCTATAATACCCATGAATGTTTTTGTGCGTTTTTCTTTACCTTTTTGGAAATAACCTGAAACGGTAAACATTCCTTTTTTGAGGTACTATAAGTGGCTATTCAAATTATTGGAAATTTACAATTAAACAGTTCTTAGTGCAAAAGAAGGTATATTACTGGAGCAATTTGCAACGTGAAGAAAACCAGATCAGGTTTATTTCCTTACAAAAATATGTTCTATAAACCAACAAAACGTCTAAGTGACATAAAAGGCTTCCCGTTGAGTTATGCTATGACCTACAGGTGACATGCTTGAATCCCAGCAAATCGGATTCATCCCTCCATCATTGCGAGTTAGATAATGGAAGACGACTAAATTATTATCAAACAACTAGCACACCTGGCTAAGGAAGAATCAGCTGCAGTTGAGAGCCCAATGACAGGATACCAGCAGGCAGGAATGGAAGCAATGCAAAGAAAAAGCCTGAAGGCAGGAACTCTGCATCTAAGCACCCAGGACCTGGATCACATAGCCATCAACATCATAACTACTTTTACCTCCCAGCAATTCGAGAAGAAATGAAAGACCAAGCTCTTCAAAGAACACTTCCGAATCAAGACATTAGGAGCCTACTCGTTACCTGCCATATTGTAAACAATCGAAATAGCATAATGGGATCTTGACCAGTCTACAGCCCAGCTAGGTTCCCACTATAATACCTGTATGTACAAGCAAGGCCATGGCATACAATTTAAGGCTGAAAAGTCAAACGAAGTGCCAGTGCACCGCTAAGCCGTGTGTACACACATGAAATGTAACTGTTTGCAGTACACCTTGTATGCATATACTGTGTGCATTATATTAAAACCCTCTGGGTGTAGAAACATTTCCAAAGCATTATACAAGTACTGTTGTACCTCACCATGCTCCCTAAATATTCCTAAAAAAAAGGTATGCAAAAACATGGATAATCCACAGCTGCAGAAAAGGCTTCTTTTTATTATGCTCTTCAGAAAATCTTTAACTAGTTAAGGGTGAGGTTAGGATTATGTATTTAGCTTGTAAAGGTACATGCCTTCTCAACACACATACAAGAAGAAGCAACAACCCACACCCTGGACATTAGACTGGCCACGGTCAATTTAGGGTTTGAGTTTTTACGAGGACATACGTAGTCTTTTCTGAGCCCTACTGGAGATAAAGTACCATTTCCAATCTTCACAGGCAAATTTTACGTGAAATAGATCCATGGAAGAGAAAACAACAATACTGTCCCTTCTGCAGGGAAGGGCGCGCTTTATACTAAGTGAAAAGTGCCACCTTATGCTGCATGGAACCTTGAATTGTCAAGGACACATTGGTTTTGACATTTCAATGAACTGTATCCTTTCCTGGTTGAGATTGTTGCAGTAAGAAGTTTACTTTAATCCTAATTCCTAATTTATGTGAAACTTTGTTACACTAAATTATTCTGATCAGGTTTACAGGTGTTAGACTGAACGTCATATCTGCATGATCAAATTTTCCTCTATATTTAAACCTATGGTAAAAAGCGGTAAGGGTTCTTGGGCAAAATCTGTAAACCTGGAGGTGCCACAATTTCGGGATATCCATGTAATTACATTAAAGGTTATTCTGAAAATCTGGAATGGATCCAACCATTCTGGCTACATTAGACATTATGGATGAAAATGCACTAGGAATTGAATACAGTAGTAACCTTGTCTTATTTTAGGTTTTGCCTGTGTCTGTGAAACTTTTGTTTACATAAAGTGGGCTTACAGCCCAATCAGACTACAATTTGTGAGCTTCAGCATCGTGCTTATTTGCTTCGCTCCAATCTGTCACGGCGTCATGTCTTCTTCCTGTGTTCTGGCCCTCCCCTGAAGCATAGATCAAGCGCTTGTATCCATCCACTGCTCCCGTTTTTGGAGCTATCTTTATCTTTGTGTTCAAGCGCTCCATAGGAATGCTTGTGTTTTAGTCTTTCGCCCATATCCACGTTCATGTAGCTTCTTTTCCCTCTCACCATGCCCCCTTCCATGTAGCTTCTTTTCCCTCTCAACCCTACCCAGTACTCTATGCCACTGTACTCTATTTTAAGTCACTGCACTCTACACTTCACCACTGTACTCTCCGCCACAGCACTTTGTCCCTCTCCACGCCATACAATCTACTATGCTTTACTCTCTACCACTCTACGCCCAAAGCACTCTACACCACAGCACTCTTTGACACTGAACCTATCACCACTCTACTTTGCACCACTCCAATTCACTGCATTTTATGCCACACTTTTTTTGTATGCCACTGTACCCTACACCAACCTGCTCTCTGCACCACTCCACTCTACGCAATTGCACTCTACACCACATTACTCTGCACCAATATATGCCACTGCAATTTAAGCCACTTTGCTGCTCCTAACACTATTCTACTCTGCACTGCTGCCTACTGCATGACTATACTCTAAACCCCTGTGCTATATGCCAATGCACGTTTTGCCACTCTACTCTAGACCACTGCATTCTAGCTACTCCACTCTACACTGCATCACTTTATGCCACTGCACTCTAAACCAGTAAACTATATGTCCCTCTAATCCGTACCACCCTACGCCACTGCACTCTAGAATACTCTATGCCACTGTACTATGCACCTATTTATTCAGTGCCACTGCACTCCACGCTACTCTACTTTATAAAGTGCCACTTTATGCTACTTCACAAAATGTCTATATTCAGCACTTGACTGTAAGGCACTATATGCCAGTCCATTAAACACCGCTCTATTCAACACCAGTCCACTCTATGGGGCAGATGTATCAAGCGTTTTTTTTTTTGCAAACGCTGCGAATCGCAAAATAGCAGCGTTTGCGACCAAAAAAATGGGAAATGCGATGTATTAAAATAATTGTATCGCAAAAGTAAGGAATCGCAACATTTGGGATTCCTTAATTTTGCGCTACCATTTAAGGAATCGCTAAAAGCGACTCCTTAAATGGTATGTAAGAAAGAAGAAAGTTTTGCGATTTCACTCTAAGAAATCGCAAATTACCACCAACTTGTAGTTGGTGGTAATTTGCGAATTCTTTTAAAAATGCACTTTTCGAAAATTTTAAAGGTGCCATGTGACGCTCATACATGCCCTTAGGGCATGTATGTGCGCCATATGCCACATATGTGAATTTCAGAGGTGCAGCAGGGTGTCCTTAAGACACCCTTGCACCCTTGAAATTCTCAATTTGCGATTAGCAAATTGCGAATCACAAATTGAGAATAACTTTCCATTCATTCCTATGGGCCTCCTGGCACATAGAAATGAATGGGAAATTATTCCTTAATTGCGAATTCGCATATTGCGAATTCGCAAATAAGGAAGATTAAGAATTCGCTAAAAAATAGCGATTTTTTACATACATCCCATTTTGCAATTTCTAAATAGCGATTCCTTAAAAATCGCTATTTAGAAATCGCAAAATGGAATCTTGATACATCTGCCCCTATATCACTTACTCTAGCCCAGGCCACTCCACTCAATGCCAGTCCACTCTATACCACTCTATTCTACACATGTATAGACTTCAAAGTTGCTGCTCTGTATATGTACGAGATAGGGGTGTTTATTAATGAAGCTGAAATTGTATCCTTTCTCCTCATGGAATGTACGTTTGGTTTTTGAGGGAGTAATCAATTCGCTTTTAGGTAACACAAGGAAATGCAGGAAACTATTTGTCCTGGTACAAAATGGACAGAGAGGCAACATAGATATTTCAAAGCATAAATGCACAAAACATCAATCAATCCGGACTCTCCAGTGATTTCAAAAAGATGATCCTTTAATAGTTTCTTTGGACCACCGGAAGCGTATAGTGATGGATTAATACAGCCAAAGCGTTTCGCTCCAAAAGGGGATTTCTCAGGGCAGAATCCACAAATCTTTATACCGATCACTTCAGTCCCAGGGTCATAATACATCAACACTTTAAAAAACTGTAAGGCATCAATCTATTAAGTACGGATATCCACAAGGAAACGCTTTCAAATGGTCTCCCACTTTTGCGCCGGCGCGCGGAATAGTACAGCGGTTTACTGGAAACTGACACACAGTAAGGCTGACATGCAGTAACGCCGGTGGAGCACGCTTGTCTGATAGTCACCTATCATAGTGACCAGAAGAAACTTTTGGAATTTAGCTTACATATTGAACCATTTGTGACGTGTTCTAAGAGACGGTGAATTTTCTCGCAAAAGTGGGAGACCATTTGAAAGCGTTTCCTTGTGAATATTCGTACTTAATGGATTGATGCCTTACAGTCTTTTAAAGATAAACAACCGTCGGATTTATGAAGCCAGGCAAAATCACCTAGGGATTTTTTTTTATCAGTTCTCATAACCACCTTATGTTAAAGTAAAACTGTAACGTTTTAAGAAGACCAGGCCTTAATCTCTCTTAATTATGTGCTGAGGTGATTGCAATTACAAAAGCTTCTATTAATGATGATTCAGAGAAGCCTTGTGAATGGGTTTCCAAAAGAGGGGACTTTAAATTTGCAATATCAATTTTAAACTTCCATGAGAGAGCTAGAGCTTTGTATGGTGAAATATTTTCTACATCTTTCCCATCAAGTCCTTAAACACTGAAAAGGTAAGAGTGAAAACTTGATGAACTGTTTCTGCAAGGGGTAATTCCTGCCATGTGAAACTCAATGGAGGTGAACTGCAGGTCCAATTTAGTGATAAGAAAGAAACAGGGCAACACTGCCTCATGGCAGAACGTGCTAGGCTTACTATTACTCTATAAATCTAAAATGGAGAACATTGAGTTAAGGCACAGGGAATTCAAGTGGAAAGGTACTTATTTTCGTTTACAGTGTAGATAAACATTTATGGATGGTTTAAACGCCCACATACTTGAGTGACTGAGGAGTTAGGTGGACTCGAGTATTAGGAACTATACAAATCAAAGTAGGTAAGGGTCAGCAGCAACAAGAACATTTCAGGGTGGGGGTGGGGGTGGGGGTGGGGAGAAGAGAGAGAGAGAGAGAGAGAGAGAGAGAGAGAGAGAGAGAGAGAGAGAGAGAGAGAGAGAGAGAGAGAGGATCGTAGAAGAATCTGCCCTGCCAGCGGTTAGAACGCCCCATCCTTCATCCTGAACTTGTGATACCTTGCCATGAATACTTTGTATTTGCTATTGCAAATACATCTATTTGCTGGCAGCTCAACTTGAGAAAAATATTGTGCAAAATTGTTATTTTGAACTCACTTGTGGTTTGCCTGAATACTGTAGTAGCATTTTCCTCTGGCTAAGAATTGAATTTGTATTATTTCATGGGAAGGTGGATAGTCTGTTCTTCGCTCCAATAGGTTGGTGTAATACAATTTACTTTTTTCCTGCATGAATCAGAACCAAAGCAGACCCTGTAACTTTCCACTTTATCATCAATGTGTCCGTTACAAGGATTTGTGCACATAGCCCCAACGAAACTTAACTGACTTCATGACGTTTTTTTAAAGTTTGTCTTCCCAGTCTCTAGGGTTTTTTCCCATTCAACTTCACTACACTGTGCAATGGGTTTATGTTAAACCGGCCTCTTGAACCTGGAATATGTATGATGTCATAGAGCCATGAAGAGAACATTTCTACTGAGCTCTTGGAAGATGTTCACAGTAAATACATACGAAGAAGTCTGCTCTTCAAAATTAAAAGTCCAGAATTGTTCCAGGTAGATGTGGATCCCCAGACCTCACAGAGTCTGTTGTATGAAAATCCTACTGTGTCGGTTGGAAAAATGAAGCTTTTATCAGCCAATAGTCAGGAATAGATAGATGAATATGCAAATTCAGTTTTTATTTAGATGACCTGCTGCTACAGTCATGCACTTGGAAAAAGCGTGTGAGGCTGATTTTAAGACCGAATGAAAAGACTGTGGACAGCTAGCGATTTCTACTAAATGACAAAACACAGGAAAGTGCAAGGTTTCTTCACAATAAGAATGAGAAAGTAGGTATTCTGGAGATCAATAGTCCATAACCAAGCCGGTTACTGGAGTGATAGGACATGTAATGAAAGGCAATCATCCTAAACAGTTCTCATTACAGCCACCTGTATGCAGTCTAAAGAAAGAATGGGTCTGACCTTTCATTAGTAATGGAGGCATTTTCTGATACTAAACTATGACCATCCGCAATAACCAAGTCCCCTTACAGTACGTATACAGAGCTTATAGAAATGCAGTATTTAGGACCATCAATGAAGAACCCGTAATAAAGTATGTGAGGCAAGTCTATTAAATAAACACATTTCTAAATGTTGACTATTACTTAAACTCTATAATGCAGTTTCTTTCAGTTCCAAAAAACCATTAACAACGCTATCAGTTATCCCCACAAACGGCTTACCTAGTCTCTACAAGGTATGCAGTGTACGTTTCTTGCATATTCATGGCATTTCTCCCAGTTCGTTTTTCTGCTTCTGAAACGCTGATCTCAATTTTTTTCAGCAAACTATTTTCTTCTGTCATCTTGACAAAAACAGAAAAGTACATAAAATTAAAAAATGAAGACAGAGGATTTTGATAAGTTACTACAGTCATTTTGTGTTGCACTGGACTGAAGATATATCAGAAAAATATACTGATAAAAAAAATCTTTAAAAGTTTCTTTTTTAGCAAAGCCTTCGTCACCACCAACCAACCTCCATGTGACCGTTTCAAGTTTTTGCGCTTTGATGGAGGGTAGAAGTACTCTGGACTTTTCTCGCAATCATCAAAATGTTGAATGCTGTGTGCCCACAAGTTTCTCTGATGAGGGCAACTTTGAGCTACCTCCGGCCTAGATTCCATATAAAACTATGCAAGGGAAGAGACGCGAACACATCTTCCTTTGTGGTACTAATCTCCTCATTTCTATAGCGAATAGGGTGCGTGAGGGGTGAGTAAGAACATAAAAAGTGTTTGAACCAATGTTTCTCTCAAGGCCAAAATTGTGAAAATGTCTGTTATATGTTAGTGCGCTTTCTTGCTGTATTTTTTTTGTCTCCATTTCATCAATTACAAAAGATAAGCGATCAATCTCCCTACAAACAGAGCCATGCATGCAACATCACAATAGGGAATGGAGACAGGAAGATAAAAGTACCTAAATAGAAGCAAACTATAAGAAACTGTTGGCCTAAGAGAAGGGAACCCAAATGATAATGCAGTGAAATACAACAAGGCAGAAGACCACATAGGAAGACAGCAAAAGCAAATTAAGACCTTGACCGGTAGATCTACGTAGATATAAACTGTGGGTGGCAACGCATATTTGCCTTAAGCTGCTCAATGCTCTAATACAACTTTGCATGGCTATAGTTTCAATTTGTTAAGGGGGGGTGTATCAAGAAGTGCTGAAAGAACAAGGCCCTACTAAGAGACTGCTTATTTGAGTGCGTGAATTTCAAAAAGCAATATATGCATTTAACATTTGGAAGAATCGAATTGTTGATTCACATATCTAAGATAGACAAATATCTGGAAAGGGTCATCCACTCTTATAACTTAAGAACATGTTACAATTTCTTTTAGTGCCTTTTTGGTAGAAGATCGTGCATGCACTGCGGCTCATAAATGGCTCAAATTGGCTCTCATTCAATACACGCGTTCTAGGGAAGAAATTAAGTCTTGCAGAATGGCTTACAAAAAGGTTATCGATCTATGGAAAGATGAGCTTAGGAGGTTTTGGAAAGCAGGTAATTCTAAGGATAAGGCTGCTTTATAGAAAACTGAACAAGCCATTCTTCTAGGGCTATAATAAACTCCTGATTGAATCAAATATTACCATACATTTCTGGGTAGAAAATTTCGCAGCTGTCTATGATCCAATAAATGGTATCTCTGAACCAGCTCATTTAGAATTTCTACAACCCAACCAGGAAGCTGAACTTGTAATCATCCTGTTGACTGAGGTCAAGGATGTTATCTTAGCAATGAATTTAAGCCCCTGTGGGAAAGCTCCAGGTGCCAACAGAGTCCCTATGCACTTGTTTAAAGAAAATAGTTCATGTAGGGCCCTTCTTATAACGAATGTGCTAAGGGCTGCCCTAGCAGGCCAATCCATTCCATCTTGGAAGGACGCAGTGACGACCTCAATCTTTAAACAAGCACTGACAAAGCCAATATGTCACGCCTATTTGAGAACCATTGGTGTTGAGTAGAATAGAGAGGAGTGGAGTTGAATAAAGAAGAGTGGAGTGGAATAGAGTGGAGTGGAACAAAGTGGAGTGGAGTAGAATAAAGTGGAGTGGAGTAGAATAAAGTGGAGTGGAGTAGAATAAAGTGGAGTGGAGTAGAATAAAGTGGAGTGGAGTAGAATAAAGTGGAGTGGAGTAGAATAAAGTGGAGTGGAGTAGAATAAAGTGGAGTGGGGTGGAATAAAGAGAAGTGGAGTAGAATAAAGAGAAGTGGAGTAGAATAAAGAGAAGTGGAGTAGAATAAAGAGAAGTGGAGTAGAATGAAGAGGAGTGCAGTGGCATAGAGTGGAGTGGCTCGTTTGCATGCAAGTATTGATGAAAAATAACACTGCAAAGGAATATTAGACTTAAGAATAACCTAAGTGTAGTGGTCTGTGAGATTCACACTCGCTGCAGGAATCTAACAAAGAAAGCTATCCCAGTTAGTTACCTTTAGAGGTGGTAATAGATCTATACATATAGCCAGAAGGATATTTTTTTTCAAACAGTTATATTTCTGGTTTAAGTGATGCTTCTATATTTTAAGAGGCAAGACCTAACAATCAGGCCACATCACTGCCCTCGAAAGTAAAATGTCTATGGTTGAACATATCTTTCTAGGCAGCAGTGGCCAAGGAGTGTCCAACACTGTTCACAAGTGCCAGATTAAGGCTAGATTTTAAGGATGTTACCAAGTATATATTTACATAAATTTACATAAAGTAAACTGAAACTCTGTAATGTTTGTTGCCTGTGTTGCCGAAACCCAGAGACTGGAAATGTTGATGACAGTTTGGTTTCACATAATTGTTTGGGGCCCTCTGTATAACGGCATCAATTCTAAATTGAGAGCCGCATGAGATATCAGTAATGCTTCCACAATAGACAATTAGGCAAGCAGAATGAGAAATTCAGCGCACCACTATGTTGGATCACGCACAAAGGCGTTCCCTTAAAGGATGTGCAGAAAAGCACTTATAGCTTCAGCAGGGCCGGCTTTAGGCATGTGCAAAGTGTGCACCTGCACAGGGCCGCCAAACCCCAGGGGCCACCACGAGGAATCGGATACGTACATATTTGTGGCGGCCCCTGGCAGGGATTTTGGCGGCCTCCCCGGCTTAACTTCTCCCGAATATTTTTTTGAAATCTCCAACTTTCCTCTTCTAAAATGTCAGTATGTATGAAATATCATCACACAAAAAGTAATCTGAAAACGTGACTGTTGGGGGTAACCCCCACTTTCACTGCTTCTTAGAATATGACCTCACAAAAATGTTAGGTCATTTCTTGATTTTGGTTGCTTTGTGGTGCTCCATTAAGGTCAAAACTTAAACTCCGTCCTAAAAAGACGACAGTCATTAATTAATCAATGTGAAGAATAAACAAAAGTAAATTCGAAAGGCACATTGCCTGGACTGCAAGGATTCAGGCCGGGGGTACTTATCTGTCTGTGTTCGCCCTGCTTGCATTTACCAAATCTTGAAAGTGGCCTTTGATGCAGGTGGTTTTTGTTATATTTCAATAGGCAAGATATGCAAAATCAGACGAGATATTTTCCCGGGCTGTGCCCGCGAGTCAGACAGCCTGGGTGGATATTTAATTGTAATGTCTAGTAAGAGCCCTGCTCCTTTTATTCCCGTCAGATGTGCATTGATTTTCCTATACTCAAATCTCGTGCACCTTTATCAGTGTCATAATTCAAGCGAGTGATCGTAAAATTTCCCTTCGCTTAGATATACCAATCTTATTTTTAATGTAAAGCAGGGTGACACCTGAGGGGTGTGCACCGCAGGGGATCCAGGGGCCCATGTTACGTTTTCGACTGTTATACATAAAAGTGATGTCTATCTGTGTTTTTTATAGCTTGGCATGAGGAAGGCAACTTTAACTTTACTTGTGGTTTGAAATTAAAATTGGATGCTTTCTTCAATCAGTACGATTCTCCCTTATTTAGGAAAGAAGCTGAGCATAGTTTTGTATATGTATTTTTTTTTTCAATTTCAGAATCCATTGTAGGCAGTTATGTGTGTCAAATGGTCACTTGGAACATGGCACTTCTTGATATGTTTAATTTTCACTAACTGAACTTTCATATGTTCATGTCACTGTGACTCTTGCTACAAGTAGCTAGTGCATAATAGATCATGTCCAATGCCTTCCAGTGTTCATAGCGGCCGGCGCAATAGTATAGGGTGGTGTGTCTTTCAAATATTATACAGCAGCAGCTTAAAATGCGGGAGAGAAATCAATTATCGTATATGTGCAGTGTCTCTTCTAACAAAGTCGTCAAAGTTAAACTATGCCCAGAATGTTATAAAGGTACTAATTTTAAGATTGCTACATACTCCGCCCCCCCGGACCCCCTCTTCCGGGGCCTCCTACCTACGCTCCCTGCACAGGGCCACCATGAGCCTAGAGCCGGCCCTGGCTTCAGTCTTTGCAATCTTCAGACGAACAATGCATGTTCTGAATTGTGTTTTTTTAAATACCCTTCAGCTTCTACCTTTGTCTACCCAATTCGTTCCTAATGTATGCACTTCATGGATAGTGATAGAATTTTAAATGTCATCAGAATGATAAATGGCATCTCCAATCAAAGTGCTATTTAAATCAACATGCATGTGTGTGCAGCAATATAGGATGCCTTCTACTCATCTACAACAAGCGTTCAGCGTTTATAACCAGGTTACACTCAAAATCATTTTTAGCATTCACACCTTATATTAATAGCATCAAATGAACCTGATTAAGTGCTGTTTTATTGAACATTACTAGGCACACTGCGACATTCTCATCCGAATCTAATTAGGGAAACGGGGGATCTAGTGCTGGTATGCTTGCGGTTGATGGCTGAGAAATGCGACTTTGGTAAACTCACCACTGTGAGGGAGAAGCAGGGAGTGGCCGTGAAAGCAGGAGCTGCATTTACAGCAGCACGACGACAGAGTGCTGTACACATGGTGCTTCAAGACTCCTATTGGCCGCCCACGTCTGTGTTAGTTAATAAAATATTGCCCTACACATGTTGAGCGATTAACCCCTTGGGTGCGTGGGACAGCCAGGAGCCGTCCTACGTCACAGTGGGCTTGCCTGTCAGACATCTTCCGGCCGTCCTAGCACCCACCCACAGGGGAAGCGCTGGTGCTCAGACATCATTAGATGACGTCGAGGAGTGGCGTTGGGGCAGCAAAAAGGCTTCTGCTGTACTCCCTCGTTGGGGCAGCCTGAAGGGCATGCCATTTGCTCCCAGAGCGTCCAGGAGAGAGAAGGTAAGTTTCTCCTCAGGGAGGGGGAATTTAAACAAAGAGACATCATGGCTGGGGCCATAAAACTGTAGCAATAAATCCCCTCCGGTACCTCTGCTGCCCACGAGGCTCCTCAACTTAACTCCTCCACACAAGACCACCAAAATTGAGATAAGACTCCCTCCCAGCAAGCTAGGAATTGGGCTTGCCCAAATAGAAACTGAAACTGCCCTTCCCTGTTCTTAAAGCAACAACAACTAACAGAGGACTATCGTCTCTATCTCCCCTATTTGGCGGCCATTTTGGACTGGTCTCTCTCTGTCTTTGGCAGCCATCATGGACTAGTCATTCTCACTATCTGACCAGACCCTAAGAACTGGCCTTTTTAAACTAATCTCAACTACCGCACACTTACATAGTTCTGTATCTAAACACTCGGGTGATTAAGTGTCTGCCTTTTATTGCAGTATTATACTTCTACTTGTATTTGTACATTTTTTGTAACCTGCACCCATTTCACTTTTTCTTCACCTGTAATGCACCGATCGCTACCTCATATATTTCTGGTTGCTCACTAGTATCATTTTTGACTCATGTAGCTTTTTGTTTCCACTTGTATTTTGTTCCAGTATATCATCAGTTTTATACTTCTACTTGTATACTGTACATTTCTGTAAGCTGCACCCATTTCACTTTTATGCCGGTAATGCACTGATTGCTACCTCATATATTTTGCACATTTTTGTAAGCTGCACCCATATCACTCCTGATTCCTGGATTGCACCGATTGCTACCTCTTATATTTTAGTTATTTTGGCTACTCACTAGTGTCACTTTTGTTCCATGTAACTTACTGTTTGCATTTGTTTGCACATGCGTATCACTATCGTTCACCCTCCCATACCTACCTATACCGCCATCCCAACATGGATCCCATCGGCAAGCACACATAAAAAATCAACTACCCTTCCACACTCACCAAAAAAGCCGCTAAACGCTTCAAACACAAATTCCTAAGGTCCCACCCTGAAACCCCCTTTGCCGACACCTACTTCTCACCGGTCAATGGATCCCTGAACATCGACATCATCTTCCACACCACACGCAGAGCTCAATGGAGAAAAGCGTTCCTCACCTTACTCACCGTCTCCACCACCAGGAAATCCGCTCATGGCCTAACTCTCTCCATCACACCATCCCAACTCTTCCCAGGCAGAGCCACCATTACTATCTACAATAACGGGATTGTCCTAATTCAATCCACAGACAGGAACCTGGAACTACTGGACAACCTGTTCCCCACTTTCAATGAGCACCTCTCCAATCCTCGGACCTCCACACATATCTCCTCCAGTACTAACACCCCTGACTTCACAGCCCCCACCCACAACCCTTCTAACCCAGCTCAGCACCAGAACGACACGCATCTCACCTCTACCCCCAGCACCCTTGTCAATCACCCACCTGCCGTAACCACCCCACACTCCTCAATCACAGACACAAATCTCTCCCTTTCATACACCAGCCGCTCCCCTACCACCAACCCTTGGACCCCCACTCATACCTCTCCCATTCCTCTCTACCCTGACATCACAGCTCCCACCCACAACCCCTCTAACCTAGTTCAGCACAAGAACGACACGCATAACGACAAATCCCACCCTTTATCGCCCCCCATTCTCAGTCCCCACTACCACCCTCGAACTAACCACGCAGAGCACACCACGTCCATTAATTTAACTCCCCCTCCCCACAACAGGACCATCTCCCATCCCATTTCCCCCCCACTCTCAGCCCCCACTACCCTACCTGCTCCCCCATCACCACTAACATACACCCAACCTCCACCCGGCTCCCTCCGCCTGTCACCAATGCCCTCATCTACACCACTAACATCCTCCCCGCCTCATCCACACCCATTCCTCCCAACCCCTCTCTCCTCTCTAACACCAACCCGTACACCGACGCCACGGAGCCCTGCACCCGGCTCCCTCCGCCTGTCACCAATGCCCTCATTTACACCACTAACATCCTCCCCACCTCATCCACACCCATTCCTCCCAACCCCTCTCTCCTCTCTAACACCAACCCGTACACCAACGCCTCGGAGCCCTGCACAAACACCAACCCACCCCCTCACCAGCTAATTCTCAGGTCAGTCACTCACCCATGATTTCCATCCCCAACTCCAACACTTATCCCACGCTGGACAAGATTATGTTCACCCTCCTCCAGCTCAAAGAAGACATGCACACCATCAAAGAACTACTCCTCACACATCCCAGACACCCCTCACTCACCACCACCCCCCCTCCCAACTAGCCCCCCCACCCTTCCGGATGACTCTCCCACTCTACACCCCCCACACTGGACCGCGATCCCTGTCCACAATCACAACAACCGCCCCCGTCGCCCATGCAACCCTCTTTTGGACCTCGACACCCTCACCCTCCTCCGCTCATACGACCCTGTTCCCCTAAACCACACAACCGCCACTCACCTCTCCATTCCCACGATACACTCAAATCCCAGTAGACCCCCCACACTAAACAACAGAATCTCCGTCCCTAACAACCTTAGAAAAGTCCCTCTCACTCTAGAACCCTCTACCTCCCCTGACACACCCCGTCTCAAATGCACTCTCCTCAACTGCAGATCGGCCTCTAGACACTCCTCCGCCATCGCTGATCTCAACTTAACATTGGACCTTGACCTAATCATCATGACTGAAACCTGGCTAACCAAATCTTCCACACCTATATTGGACATTCTGGTTCCCCCCAACCACCACATCATTAGACTTGACAGGTCTGGCAAGATAGGTGGTGGAATCGCATGCATATACAGGAACAACCTTTCTGTTCTGAAAGTCACCGCACCTTCGCTACCCTCCCCAACTTCCTGTGAATACACCTGCCTCGATATCATGTATGTATGTATGTATGTATGTATAAAATATTTTATTACGCGCTCTGCTACTACAGAGTATCCTGGCGCGATATGTGAGCTTAAACAGGGCCAAACCAGAAGGAGAAAGAAAAAAAAGCAACTAGATACTGAGTTTAAAAAGGTGGGTTTTTAACCCCTTCTTAAATTCTGTCAGTGTGGCTGAAGCTCGCAAAGAGAGCGGCAGGGCATTCCACGACCGAGCTGCTTGGACAGAGATAGACTGGCCACCCAATCTCACATATCTGACTTTAGGCGTAGACATCAGAAGGAGATTAGCTGATCGGAGTGCACGGCGAGGAATATAGAAAGTAAACCTCTTGTGCAAGTATTGTGGTCCTTGTTGGTGCAAGGCACGAAAGGCCAGGACCAGTGATTTAAACACAATACGATGGGCCACAGGAAGCCAGTGGAGCTTTCGAAGATGGGCAGATGCGCTAGTTCTTCTCGGGAGGTGAAATAAAAGTCGAACCGCAGCATTCTGAATGATCTGCATTCGATTGATAAGATATTTGGGGAGACCGCTAAAGAGGGCGTTGGCGTAATCTAGCCTTGATAAGATCAGAGCACGCAGAACCGTCTCTTTTGCTTCCCTATGAAGCAGTGGGAGGAACCTTTTTAGGTTTTTAGGCTTTCATCAGTGAGGGCAAACCGATTTGCTCTCTTCACGGCATCTACCACCCACCCAGGGACAACCTCACCTTCGCCCAACAAATCATGGATATGATCTCTACCAATTCCGGACGACAACTGACCCAAATATACCTTGGTGACTTCAACCGCCACTGGAACGATCACAATGATGCGGTGGTAAATAGTCTTAAAAATGTCCTCAACGCCCTTGACCTCACACAATTATGCAACAGCCCGACCCACGAGAAAGGCTCTATCCTCGACCTTATCATCTCCAAAGAGGACGCTATCCAACTTGAGTCTATTCAACCTTGTGACTGGTCAGATCATCATATTGTCACATTCTTCATCAATTAAAAAGTCAAATTCAACACGGTTCAATCCTCCAAGCCTAAAGTCTGGAAAGGAGACCTGAAAGAACTCAACCCAAAATCCCTACCCCCGAACAGCTGCGACCTCCTACTCCCTCCTACCGGCGCTACGGACGTCCAATCCTTGACTGACCACTATCTCAACGCCATGACCTCAATAATTAATGAGGCTGCACCCATGCAGTTAAAAAGAGTCTCCACTAAAATCTCCAATCCATGGTACGACGGGAGTCTCAATGAGGATAGACGAGCCATGCGAATGGCAGAGCGCACCTGGAGATCAGCTCCCTCTGCACTGCACCTAAAAACCCTGAAGGAAAAGAGAAACGCCTACTTCAGGAAAATAAAGCGCTCAAAATCAGCCTTCTTCAGCCTCCAGCTCGACCAAGCAAAAAACCGTCCGAGAAAACTGTTTGAGCTAATCAGAACACAATCTAAGGAACAACCGCAACCACTCAGCACTGTGCGCGAATCACCCTCCTGTGAAGACTTCGCTGCTTTCTGTATCCAAAAAACTGACAACATAAAGAGTGATCTCCTCATTGACGCAAGCCTTTACTCCAAACCTCACTGCATAGCACCCACTGAACCAAAAAACAATGCTACATGGTCATCCTTTGACACCTATTCTGAAGACGAAATTGGCAAATTGCTCAGCACCTTGAAACCATCCAATCACCTCACGGACCCCCTCCCTGCCAACGCTGTTAAAGACTTCACCCCGTTGCTCCTTCCACTCTGGACTAAAATTATCAACAGCTCACTTCAACAAGGAACCATCCCTGACTCCCTCAAAGTTGGACAAGTCACACCTTTACTAAAGAAACCTACAGCCGACCCATCTGATCTAAACAACTACCGTCCCATTACCAATATTCCCACTCTAGCAAAACTCCTGGAAAAATGGGCACAACTACAATTGACTAAACACATTGATCTGTTTGATCTCCTCAACCCTCATCAATCAGGCTTCCGAGCAGGACACAGTACAGAAACTGCTATGACTTACATAATTGACGATGCCCTTCAAATCCTAGATCAAAATGATACCTGCCTCCTCATCCTTCTTGATCTCTCCTCAGCATTCGACACCGTTAAACATGAGAATTTACTCGAACTTTTAAGCACAAGAACGGGTCTATCTGGGACTGTTCTCAAGTGGTTCACTTCCTTTCTGCACAACAGGACGCAGAAATTCAAGAACAACAACCTGATGTCCTCGCCAATACCTGTATCGTTAGGCGTCCCCCAAGGATCCTCCCTATCCCCAACTTTGTTCAACCTAGTTATGGAACCTCTCACCACCTTGCTACAAGCATCCAATGTACTCTTTCACATGTACGCCGATGACACCCAACTATATCTCAAATTTCAATCCCCCAAAGACATTGTACTCCTGAACTCAATGATCAGAAGCACCCAATCCTGGCTTGCCGATAATCATCTCAAACTCAATGCTCTGAAAACAGAGTTCCTTTTGATCTCACCTCCCGCGAAGATCTCTACCACTCAAATTTGGCTTAAACACCTAACTGCACTCAATGTCCAACCCACCATCGTGGACTCAGCAAAATCTTTAGGCATAACACTCGACACCAACCTCAACATGCAGCAACATATCAGCAAGGCAACTAAAGGAGCGAACTACCAAATCAATACCCTGCGGAAACTTAAACCCTTCCTCCCAGCCAAAGACTTCCAAACTGCAGTACAAGCACTAGTCCTCCCTCGAATAGAATACGGCAGCATCACCCTCTGCGGGCTCCCTCTAACTACCACTGCACCCCTAAGAGCTTCTCTAAACGCTGCAGCGAGACTCATCACGGGGGTCAAAAAAACACTCTCATATCACCCCTGACTTGAAATCTCTGAACTGGCTGCCTTTTGAAGCCAGAATACATCTGAAAATCGCTTGCATGACACACAAGGCTGTACACTTGAGCTCACCCGGATACCTCACCCAGAAGCTGACAATCTCTGGCGGTTCTAGAAACACTAGAGGCACAAACAATCTTCTGCTAAAACCTCGAAGATTCCGGAAGGAAAAAACTTATTAACGCTCCTTCTCAGGAATGGCACCCAGGATCTGGAACTCCCTCCCTCCTGAAACCAGACTCATCTCCTCCTTCGCAGTTTTTAAGAAAATAGTAAAAGCTATCCTCATAGCTAAATACACTTGATCTATTAACGTGGATTCCTAAAGTCTCTGCACCGATCTGTATTATCTGTTCAATCCCTTCGATGATTCGTATTACTTGTATTATTAACTTACCTGACTGTCTATGCTCACACCTATTTGTATTATTTGCATTATTGATGTACCTGTTTTACTATGCTCCCTCATGTACCTACCCCACCCCACTTATTACCTACAACTACGCTATACCTAGTGGCCTGTTATTCAATCTCCTGTTTGTATTCCCCACTATGTGAAGCGCTCTGATATCTGCAAAGATCTTGTTCGCGCTATATAAAACTTTCAAAATAAAAATAAATAAAATCAGAGGAAAGGAAAGGGTTTTCCTTTTTCGATGTCTCTTTGGACCATTCCAGCTGCACGATTGCGCTTGGGCAAGGGTCGCTCCCTTTAATGCGGTGATTATTGTGGCCGTTTCTGCCCCCTTTGAGGGCAGATCGGCCATATGTGTTTAGGCCCATCTGCCCCCAAGGGGGGTAGAAGCCACTAGACACCAGGGTTTTTTAAATGTTGGTGTTGGGGATCGGCCTTATGCTTTTAAGCCCATCTGCCTCCCAGCTTGGTGGTGAATTGTGCGTGGACTGGTGCATTATTTGCATATGTGATTGTAATGTTTTATTTTGCCTTTTTATTCTTGTGCACAACTTTTGATTCTTGCTTGCGGTTTCGGTAGTGGCTGATCTGCAGTTTGAGTAGTTGCATGTATTTGGTAAGAAAAACATTTTTGTTGTGTTTACTCCAAATTAGTAATATTTTCATGCATGAATGAATTTTTTGTAAGTGGTGTAATAATAGCAGCATATTTAGTTTGTGTTTTGAGCGTGAAATTCTTTTTGGATATGTGCACGATGTGTATTGCGTTGTCTTATGTGTAATGTTCTTTTATTTTTATTTTTTTAGTGGGATATTGTTGGTCCTTGCTGTGTCTGTGCAGAGTAGTGGGTTGTAACTCTAGCTGTTTCTGGCATGTGAGTGGTATCGTTGAACAAGTTACTTACCTTCGGTAACAATATATCTGTAAGAAACATTAGTTGTTATAGATTCCTTACCTTAGAATTACCCCCAGGCGTCAGACTGGATCCGTCGAAATTTTTCATCAGCAGTGCCTCTGCGTGTCGGCGGGTGGCGTCGGTCGGCTCCGCGTCAGTCAGTGGCGTTGTGTCGCCGGGATGACGTCGCAGCAGATACTTAGACACCGCCCTCGTATTCTGACGTCAGTTCTGTACACGAATTTTCGCGCCAGAAACGCAGAGCCATGCGCGACACTGACCACTTGTGCACAAAACTAGGGCCCTGAAAGGACAACCTTAATCCTAGAAATCAGGCTGCAGAATAGGGAGGATGGGTGGGGCGGTAAGGAATCTATAACTAACTAATGTTTCTTAAAGACATATCGTTACAGAAGGTAAGTAACTTGTTCATCTGAAAGAAACCCGTTAGTTATAGATTCCTTACTTTAGAATAGATACCCCAGCAATACCAACCAGTGGTGGGTCTGCGAACCAATCTCACACCAGAAAGTCCTGGGGCACAGAACAGCCAAAGAAGCAGTCTCTCCGACCTGACTGTCAAGACAGCAGTGTTTTGTAAACGTGTGCAGCAAGCCCACGTAGCTGCTTGACAGATGTCATTTAGAGGAACGCCTCGTCCCAGAGCAGTAGTTGCTGCCGTCGTCGTGGTAGAATGGGTACACAGCCCCACTGGAAGCTCCTTCTTCGCTAGAGAATAGCAGACTTTAATACAGAAAACGACCCATCGGGAGATCGTTCGTTTGTGTACGGCTCAAGATTTCTTTGCACCCATGTACCCAACAAAGAGCTGGTCATCCACCCGTAGATGTTTGGTGCGATACAGATAAACGGAAAGTGCACGTTTTGGGTTCAGATGGAGGAGCTTCTCTTCCTCGTTTGAAGGATGCGGAGGCAGGAAGAAGGTGGGCAAAGTGATGGTCTTCCCAATGTGAAAGGCAGTGACAACCTTGGGCAAGAAGAATGGACGAGTCCTGAGGACCACTTTGTCCAGATGGACAGATAGGAAAGGAGGCTTAGATGAAGGAGTCTGGAGCTCACTCACCCTCCTGGCAGAGGTGATGGCAACCAGGAAAGCAGTCTTAAGCGTGAGAAGCCTTAAATGACAGTTGTGAAGTGGCTCAAAGGAAGCGCACATAGGTCAATACTACATTCAAGTTCCACTGAGGCATAACGAAAGGAACAGGAGGAAAGAGGTGAGTTATGCCTTTCAGAAAACTATTTACTACCGGGGACTTGAAAAGAGAAGGCTGATCTGGAAGCCAAAAGAAGCCAGAGATGGCCGAGAGATAGCCCTTTATAGTCCCCAGAGCAGAGCCCTGCTGGGTCAAAGAAAGAAGGAACAAGAGAACCTCAGAAAGAGGAGCAGAGAGGAGATCCACAGCCTTTGCTGTGCACCATGCCACACATTTGTTCCACAGGCAGGAGTATACCGTCTTAGTGGAGGAACGCCTGGCTGCCAAGATTACATCACAAACTTCGGGAGACAAGTCAAAAGACGTCAACTGCCACCGCTCAATCTCCACGCAAGTAGGTGGGGGCTGGACAGGTTCGGGTGGAGGACCGACCCCTGCTGCTGCGACAGAAGATCCTCCAGAAGAGGCAGTCAGTTCGGAGGATCGATGGCCATGTTGAAGAGCTCAGGATACCAGACTCTTCATGCCCAATCCGGGGCCACAAGCATGACTTGGGCCCGGTCACACCATATCTTCTTCAGCGCTTTGGGCAGACGTGGTATAGGCGGAAAAGCGTACAACAGACCGCAACTCCCTTCGCAATAAAAAGCGTCCCCTAGTGAGTGCCGCTTTGGAAATTCCAACGCGTAGTATTGCTGACATTACGCGTTCTTTTCGGTGGTGAATAGATCTAACCAAGGCTCTCCCCACGGTCAAAAGAGACCTGGCACCACCTCAGAGTTCAGACGCCATCCATGATCTATCATGCACCTGCGGCTGAGTTCATCCGCCCTGGTGTTCAGAGAACCTGCCAGGTGTTGAACCACCAGGGATATGCCCTGATGTTCCTGCCATGTCCAGAGGCAAAGGGCCTCATGACATAGGGTCCATGACCCCACACCGCGATGTTTATTGCCGTACCACATTGCGGTGGTATTGTCGGTGAACTGCACTACTCTCTCCTTGAAGGAATGCCTTCAGTGCAAGACGAATCGCCTGGAGCTCCAAAAGGTTGATATGGAGCACGGACTCCGCCAGAGACCAGAGGCCTCTGATCTCCGCCTCTCCCATGTGGCCACCCTATCCCAGAAGGGATGCATCAGTCACCACTGTGTAATTTGGTTGGGGAAGGGACAGGGATCTGCTGTTGACCCAATCCTGGTTCGTGAGCCACCACTGCAATTGTTGTGCAGTGCCCTCCGAGATCTGGACGCAATCGAGATTCCCCTGATGCTGCGCCCACTGGAACTTTAGGTCCTACTGTAAATTGATGTAAATGTAAATTGATACTTGTATAGCGCACTACTCACCCGCAAGGGTCTCAAGGCGCTTGTACGAATACCGCTGTGGAACCCATCCTGGCTTTCCCTGTGAGGCGTCCACTCCTCGGCACCCCCAAGGTGGAGGCCAGGCATCCTTAGCGTTGTGAGGGCCGTTGTGGAGATTAAGCAAGCTATTGCCCAGAGTTGCAGAGTGGGACTCCATGATTGGAATAGGCACCGAGGCGAGAATTATCAGGTCCGTGGAATTTTGAGCCCAAGACCTGCCGAGGCGAAGAATTGAACCCTGGTCCCGGGCCAGACCTCTGCATCAGGGTCTGCCGCTCTAACCATTGAGCCACACTTCTCTACTGCAGAGCCCGCATATGCCACTTGGCATAAGCAACCTGCATGAGGCCCAGCAGCCTAAGGGTCATCTTGACCGAAACCCGGGAGAGAGGCTGAAAGATCGGAATCATAGCTCGAATATCCCAGACTCGCTGTTCGGGAGGATAGACTTCAGAGAGGGAATCAGGTGTGTCTTCGGCACCTTGATGGAGAACCCCAGCGAATGCAGGAGGTCAGCCATAGTCAGGAGGTGGCATACGACTGCCTGGGGCGAGCTCGCATTCAACACCCAGTCGTCGAGATAGGGGGAAGACTGAAACCCCTGATTTGCCCAGATGAGCTGCGACCACCGCCATCACTTTCGTGATGGCGGTGGTAAGGCCAAAAGGGAGCACGGTAAACTGAAAATGCTCATGGTTTACCATAAACCGCAGGTAACGCCGGTGGGCCGGCAGGATGGGGATGTGGAAATAAGCGTCCTGCAAGTCCAACGCTACCAACTAGTCTTGCGGGTCAAGGGGAGACAAGACCTGAGCAAGCGTCAACATCTTGAACTCCTCCTTCCGAAGGAAGTGGTTGAGATCCAAGATAGGATGCAGGCCCCTGTCCTCCTTGGGGACCAGAAAGTAGTGGGAATAACAACCACGACCTACTTCTGGGACTGGAACACACTTGAGGGCTTCCTTGGCCAAGAGAGCCGTAACTTCCTGCTGGAGAAGGGCCAGGTGATCCTCCGACATGCAGTGGGATTGCGGTGGCATGGCTGCAGGGGTAGATTCGGAGGGGAGGGACTATCTCCAAAACCCACCTGTCCCACATGATGGTGCGCCAGTGGGGGAGGTGATGGCGAATCCTGCCACCCACTGGCGTTTGATGGTCCTGAAATGTCAGACTAGTAAGGTTTAGAGACTGCTGCAGTGGGGAGGTTGGTGGACTGGCTAGCCCGCTGGCCCCCAGAACTACGAGGGTTGTTCCCACGTCCCCGGCCGCACGAAGGTTGGGTAACTTGCTGCGGCCTGTGGCTCTGGGCCAGACGTAGTGGGCACCCCTTCTGTAACCACGAGAGGGGCGAAAAGTAGACTGTGCAGGGCGAGTGGAGATGCCCAAGAACTTAGCCATAGACTGGGAGTCCTTGTTGTCTGCTTTGTCGCCAAAAAGGCAACGGCCATCAATGGGTATGTCCCTGAAGGTGTTCTGAACATCCTCCGAAAATCAAGTTGATCTCATCCAGGCGTAGCGATGAAGCATTACAGACGTTGAAGTGGTCCTGTCCAGAGTCAGCGGTGTCCAGCCCGCAACAGATGGCAAACTTCGCTGCATCCCTCCAGGCGGTGGCAGCCTGGGAGAGCACTATCCGAGCCTCCTCCAGACACTGACGCAGCACCTGCGCAACCGTATCCCACATAGAGTGGGAATTATTATTATTATTAAATTTGTTTTGTAACGCGCGCAGCTACCCAAAAAGGGTTTCCCGGCGCCTAATTGTAGACTCCGCGATTCCCTCCCTTTCCGGGACCTGGATCGCCTCCTGCCCAGCTTCCTATGTTCTACGAGGCGATGCATGCCATCTTTGGGCGACCCGACGCTCTTTTGGGCCCTGCGGAACCGGTTGGGGGGCCTAGGCCTTCTCTCACTTATTCACTTAGAAACTCACTTATTTTGCAGTGTCAATAACCGTCCTGGTGGCATTTAGGGTGCCAAAGGGTGGGACATTTTCCACTTGATGTGAGTGCGCATTTAGGTCATAAGGGGACAGTTAGTAAGTGTCATCCAGCTTTGAGGGACTTGCATAAAAAAATAGAGACTGGTCAAAGAACATCTGAAAGGTTTAACTGGCGGTGTCATAGGAGATGTAATCAAGAGGTCATGATGGACCAGGGTAAGATTTGGGGCATGGAAACAGTCCTTCAGCCCTGCAGAGTCAAGTAGAAAGGAAGAATGCAGCTATGAGTATGGTAATAGAAAGCAAGAATTATGTTGGGTTGGGAGTGAGACTAGGAGCTAGAGCAGGAAATTAACTGCAGGGTTATGCCATGTCCAAAAAACAATTCAAAGTTATAAGCCAGAAGTACTTATAAAAGGCATAGCCATCATTATCTACTGACTATGTGAGTGGGTAAAGCTCCTATGCATTTGGGTGATGCAAATAAATCAGTCCTGTCCTCCTCTACCACCAGCACAAAATGCCAACCTAAGGTATTCTCTGGGAAGACAAAGCCCATTGGTGTAAGAGGGTGGGGGCGCAGGTGAGACGGCAGGTGGCACTACACCAATCTTCTTAACAGAGATATTTCTGCCTGGCATTCCAATGGATCCCAAACCAGAAAGTCGGAATCATTTCTTTGTGTAATCCCACTTCATTTGCACGTTTCCGACAGGAAAAACACCCTTAAACACCCTTAGCTTGCTGAAACTGTGCTACATGTGACTAAGAAGTCGGAAGGAATCATGGAAAAAAAGATATACTCACTTCCATCAATATTATCTCATTAAATGCCTTATAACTCATCGGATGTTCCCAAATGACAGTGGAATCCGGAGAGAGACCATCGTCAGATGGGACTGGAGCCTCCATCCTGCAGCTCACGAAGTCAGACAGTGGCTGCACCTTTCAAGTTTTTCCACTTTTACATCAGCATGCCAGAAAACGTTCTGTGTGCTTTCACACAAGAGTGATATGCCATACCACACCCAGTATTTAACCTACATACAGGCTTGAGGGAGGCACAAAGATATGGATGATTTTTTTAATGAAACATATAAAAACCAACATCTGCACCACAAAGAACAAAAAACCTGTGTTGGCTACTCGAAGCTGCGATTACAACTGAACGCAAACCTAGCTGCAGACGATATACGGAAGATAAAGGAACTGTGGCACCGTAATATCACCAGGTTTCCCAAGATCAATCTACTAGCCACACGGAAAGCTAAGATTAAAACTTTTGCTTTGTGGCAGCAAGACAAAAAAAACTTTCCACATCTCTGTTGAGCGGTAGATCACAGAAAAGGGTTTTTGTTGGTGAGACAACGTTATGTTGGTAAAGGAAAAAGTCAATCCCCATACTTTTCACACAGGTACATTTAAAAGGGTGGATTCTCAGAGTCGCAGTCCGTGCTTGCACAAACATGTTTCACTGGCTTGGAAACCCGTTTTTTATGCCGCGAAGGGAACCCTACCCCAGGAAGTTACTTTTCAATACAAGGAAAAGATTGAGGGGGGTGCTTTCTGGTAGTATAAAAACTGCAGAAAGAACAGCAGGTCTTGTTTGGGGCAATGCAGTGCTGAGGAAAGGAGAAAAAAACACTTTTCACACAACCCTGTCACAAACCATCACCAATAACCACTATTCTATATTGGCCCTTTGTTCGATATTGGCTTGTGTTTTGAGACCCGTTGCAACATCATTTGCTACATGGCACCTTCAAACTGCAATTCAAGGATACATTGTAGCAGCCTACTTCATGTTCCATTCCATCAACTCAGCTTTCCCAATACTGATCTAATATTCTGTATTGCACTAAACATAGTTTAGTTGCAAAAAAAGCACATAAGAAAAATATGCCTGCAGTGTTAGCCCCGCAGGTAGTAGGAACCGCTTTCAACTGGGTGGATTGAATTGCACATATGATATGTGACTTACTTTTTTCAACCTTAAACTTCAATAAAAATACATTTGGAGGAAAGGAGGAGACAAAGTTGGGAGAGAGGTAATCAAAAAAGAGGAAGACAAAAAAGGGAAAAAGGTAGGCAAAAAGGGGGTGAAGAATTGGTGTGTCAACAACATTAAGGGATGCAGAGAGTGCTGACAGGTAAAAAGCAGAGACAAAATGTGGATAATGAAACAAGAAGGGACAAGAAACACCCTGAGTCGCCACGTTCTAATAGTAAAAGTCCCTATATGTGGTGCAATCCCTGTTATCCAGCTATGGACTGATCTGCTTGGACAAGAAAACAATGGTTCCAGTGGAATAGTAATGTATGTAATTATATTTTACATGCGCAATCGCGATGCAGAGGTTAAACTGATGTCAAAGAGAGAGGACCAGAGTAACCAATGGTTTTTTAGCACATAAGTATGTATTATTCACAAAATATAGAAAGTTTATACAAAAAAGTTTTTGGTGCAAAGTGTCCCAAGTGTAATATTAACCTAACAGTTGAGTGACATAGTATGACAATATTTACAAGGTTTCACAAATTTTGTCTTATTGAAAGTGACCATTTCTGAACTATTTCACATAATATATGCAGCAGCTATATATAATATTAAGTGCTGTGTGACTGGTTCACTTTCACCAATCGTGTTGAATGCGTTTCGACCCTCTCAGAATGTGGGGTCTCATCAGGACCTATGATAGAAGGGACATCTGAATTACAAATTGCCTAGCTCTGGTGTTTTGTGCCAACCGTGAGTGAAGGAGAAGAAAAATTACTCACAGGGAAACCCAGCCGGGTTCCCTGGTGAGGGTGTGAGCCTCAGATAGAAGTTTCAAAGGGCACGAAGGATGCGTGCTTTGAGCAGCCTGCACCCGTCTGTCTGCTGGCGGTCGGTAGCCTACCGACCGCCAGCAGACAGACGCGTGCAGGCTGCTGGAAGCACGCATCCTTCGTGCCCTTTGAAACTTCTCTCTAAGAAATTTACCTTGCAAAGCAGATTTGCTACCATATCATGGCCCGCTTTATCATTACGCATCAAGATTAAGTGAATTCATCCTGAGTTCTAACATTCATCCAGACCTACATTCCGCCGACCACATCCTGATCGCTGACTCACACCCTCACCAGGGAACCCGGCTAGGTTTCCCTGCTTCTCCTTCACTCACGGTTGGAACAAAACACCAGAACTAGGCAATTTGTAATTCAGATGTCCCTACTATCATAGGTCCTGATGAGATCCCACATTCTGAGAGGATCGAAACGTAGTCGACACGATTGATGAAAGTGAACCAGTCACACAGCACTTATCCATACTAATATAATAAAGAGAGAGCCCAAACCTTTGAGGCGGGTAATCTCAGGAACCACAGCACCAATCACAACACCCAATACAGCGTTGGAAAGGGAAGTTGCAGCAGAAGGACATAGGCTATGCAGACGCCCACCATATACATTTAAAAGGTAAAAGAACCGTGCCAGCAAAGTAGTTCCTTGTGGGCGTGTCTGCGTTGTGCTGTGGGCGTGTGCTGGGGGCGTGACAAACGCTGGGGACGTGTGGTACGTTCCGCCCTTCATGCCATGTCTCATATCGTGTGCTAATCCCACCCTGCTCCCTTTAAATACCACTGCACCCGATAACCATAACCCACCCGTACTCCTTAAAATACCCCAACACCCTTAAATACTAACCCATCTTAACCCTATAAATATACCCTGTACCCCAAAACCCAAACCTATCCCTAAACCCTAAAAATACCCCTGTACCCCAAAACCCAAACCTAGCCCTGAACCCTATAAATACCCCTGTACCTCAAAACCCAAACCTAACCCTAAAAATACCCCTGTCCCCGAATACCCAAATCTAGCCCTGAACCCTAAAAATACCACTGTACCCCAAAACCCAAACCTACTAATGAACCATAAAATACCCCTGTACCCCAAAACTCAAACCTAGCCCTGAACCCTTAAAATACCCCTGTACCCCAAAACCAATACCTAACCCTGAACCCTAAAAATACCCCTGTACCCCAAAACCCAAACCTGGCCCTGAACCCTAAAAATAACCCTGTGCCCCAAAACCCACACGTGCCCCAAAACCCACACCTACCCCTGAACCCTAAAATACCCCTGTAACCCAAACCTAGCCCTGAACCCTAAAAAAAACCTCTACCCCTGAACCCTAAAATACCCCTGAACCCCAAAACAAACCTAGCCCTGAATCCTTAAAATACCCCTGTACCCCAAAACCCAAACCTACCCCTGAATCCTAAAAATACCCCTGTACCCCAAAACCGGTCCTGAACCCTAAAAATAACCCTGTACCCCAAAACCCATACCTATCCCTAAACCCTAAAACTACCCCTGTACCCCATAACCCAAAACTATATCTAAACCCTTAAAATATCCAAACACCCCAAAACATATACCTCAGTACCCCAAAACATATACCCATATACCCATACTTACCTTATCCAAACATTTTTAAAAAACATGCTTTTACCATTCATGCATTTACAACGAATTTCGTTGTAAATGTATGCGTGGTAAAAGCATATAAAATGTAATGCCATGCATTATAATGGCATTGCGGAGTCATGGTACTTTCGTAATGAAAGTATGCGGAGTGATGGTATGCGGAAAGAAAGTTGCGGAATAATGGGTGTTTACCCTCCCCCGGTAAGTACATTGGTAGCACGGCGGCCCACATCTCCAGCAACATACTCATATTTTTTCACCACCCATTTGAAAAATGCACAGGTCTCTCTCATTGATGGCCAGCACCGACATGCACTTTTAGACACACCTCCCGCCACAAGTTCTAGAATTGCGAACTTTAGAGCTGGTGAGCTACGTTCGAATCTCAGCATCAGCGCAACATCCTGTGATTCCAGGCAAAACGCTTTGTCTCCCCGTGCCTACCACAAATGAATGTGTTCTTCTGTAATGATTGTACTCATGCCATGTTGTCGAGTTCGCGCTATATAATATTGCAAGGAAAAATAAAGTAGGGAAACTCGAGTTCACACACTACTGAACGCGCACTCTTAAGTGCATCAGCAGTGCACTGTGAATCAGAGCGTTTCACAGGCCTGTCACAGATAAGAAATGCTATCTAAACGAAATCCTACAAAACAATATACTACTGGCCGGCAGCAATTCATACCCGGACAAAGTCGGGACGGGCTGCTAGTTTTTATATATAGCTGCTGCATATATTATGTGAAATAGTTCAGAAATGGTCACTTTCAATAAGACAAAATTTGTGAAACCTTGTAAATATTGTCATACTATGTCACTCAACTGTTAGGTTCATATTATACTTGGGACACTTTGCACCAAAAACTTTTTTTGTATAAACTTTCTATATTGTGTGAATAATACATACTTATGTGCTAAAAAAAATTGGTATCTCTGGTCCTCTCTCTTTGACATCAGTTTAACCACTGCATCGCGATTGCGCATGTAAAATATAATTACATACATTACTAATCCACTGGAACCATTGTTTTCTTGTACAAGTTACTTACTCTGGTTCCATAGTGAGTAGGGTTCTCTTGTCTTCCCCTTTCTGCACTGATCTGCAGCAGCTTCTCAGACAGCGATTGGCATTGGCTCCTCCCCCCCTCGAAATCCAAAGGCTCAATCTTGAAGTGTCATGGCTTCACTGCCTATCCACGCTTTTTCTAGTGGCTCTCAGAGAGACCGTCCTCCTGACCTGAACCCTATACGCAGCCCCTACCTAGCGTACCTCTAAACACTTTGGTTTTCCATAAAGCCATGACCCATTTGCAGCCTGCTCCTTACACAGGCATGCACCTCATTCATGAAATATGACGCACCAGAGCCCCGTATAGGACACTTTAGAACAATCTCATATACAGTTATCACTGTGTATCCTCACCTCACCACCAAAGGACGGGTAGAAAGCACCTCACTGCCAGGAAGGGTACTAATGGGAGCAAGGAAAACGGGCAAACCAAGACACTTGTGGGGGGCAGTCCTGGCCTCTTTATATAACTCTGTTAAAAAAATTGTTGTCCTGAGATTTTCACTTTTGATTTGTGTTTTTGTTTCATTAGAGAAGTAATTTAGCCTGGGTAGGCATTTCTAATCCGGGCAGTAGTTCTCTGGACAGAATTTTTTTAAATGGCAAATGTGTTGAGGTGATGATGTAATATTTCAGGAACCATGAGCCCTATATACTTCAATTTGGTGTCAGAACGTAGATTTTGTAGTGAAGTAATCTTATAGAGACTTAAAAACGCCTCCTCAGAGCAACACTTCCGCCATTTTCGAAAATGGCGTTCTATAATGATATTATTTAGCCATCCAATTGGTAATTTATTTTAATATTGTTTTTGTTGCAGGTTTTCCATTGATTCAAATTCGTAAACATGAGCGAAGCAGATGGTAGCAGAGAATCTTTACATCCTGACAGAGTGTTGCTAACTACAAAATCTGAGGAAAAAGAAACATGAGTCATATGCCGAACTAATCCAAAAGAAAAGCGAACATCAACTGTGGCTGGACAGAAGAGAGTTGGAGATTCCGCAGAAATACGGCAAGATGAAGTTCAGAAAAGACTGACACTGATGGGTGAAGAGTATCAAATATTTTATCCTTGTAACGCCAAGTGCTACAAGACGTATACAATGGGAAAGAGTCTGGAACAATTGTATCAAAAATAGGAGAAACCAGTGAATCACAACAAGAATCTGAGTCTTCTGAGAAAGAGAGACGACAACCTAACCCAATGCCCATCCACTCAGAAGATCGAGGACTACCCTCATCCACCTCCACCAACTGATCAGAAAGCAGAGGTTCTTCAATGTGCAAACTGTGGTTTAGCCAGAACAAGGGCCAAAGGGATTGATGAAGAACAAAGTACAGAGTTTGTGAGTCTCAAAGGGCAAACATGCTTTTATTTACAGCTAGTTTCTTCCAAGATGAAGTTTTCAGCCAAGCAGCAGACCTAAACAGCAAGGTGAATATATTTGCAGCGGATTTGTATGCCCACTCGAACTGCATGTGTGCATACATTCGAAAATATAAATGTACAATGAGCTCCCAGCAGCAGCGTAACCGCCAGCCTTCATTTAAGTTTGCACTCTTTGAAAGTAGTTTTAAAGCCGTTCTTGGGCTGGCTACGGGTTCACACTCAGATCAGAGATATAATGCTTATCATTGATGAAACTATTCTTATCCATAAAAAAACATTTTTTAAATAAAAATTACGATTTTTTTGTGAGAGTACAATGGCAGAATTAATTTTTGTTAGTCTAACAAAAAGAATGAGCCAATTAATGTGTTCTCAGCTGATTTGACTCCTGAAGTTCTTGCTTCCAAAATAAGATCACAGAATGTAGTAAAATAAACAAGAATCATTTCAAGAAACGTCCTGAAAACTTAGATTTTGGACTCCATGACACATTTTGTGATGCCCCAGAGATGCGCACATTATGGGAGTCAACAAGAATGTCTGATGTTGTCTTAACATTTTTAACATTATTGTTTAATATAAGCAAAGCAAAACTGTTACAAACTACATTTCTTGAGTTTGGGACAGTAGCTGACAACATTGATGAAGGCTTTGAAGATATAAGCGTAGAAGGGGAAGACAATCCCATGAACTGACAGGCTTTTGCTGTGCAAATGTACTGTTTTTTCCAAGTCATGTTTTATGAATTACATCACAGCAAAACAAAAACTCAACTACACATGATGACTGCCCACGCAATCTATGACAAGTGCAAAAGTAGAGAGCTAATCCCTTCAATGAATAGGATTGGTGTATCAACAAGTTATAATGACATAGTTCGGAGCAGGAACTTGTTAGCAGCTCATGCTGTTAATCCGACAGCACACCACTTCAAAGTCACTTTATCAGGAAAGGATTTACAATTGCTGCTCTTGATAATTTTGAAGACCGCTTTTATTTGTCTGGAACATCCAGCACACATCATACTGTCAAGGTGTTGTTTTAAGACTGTACCAATTAAGTTGCTGTGAGAAAAAAAGCTGTGTCAGCTGTAAGCATAAACAAACGACACTGCAAACTTATAACACAACTGCCTTGCCAACGTGTGCAAAATCACTACAAGCCATCAACATGTGCCAGTCTATCAGAAAGTTTCAAAGTGGCTGAGGACATGGATCGTTTTCAACCTGATGCTGCGGTCTGCAAAGCTGATTTGACTCAATTTATCATATCGCTTGGGGGCACTAGGAGGCGCACAAGCAAAATGGCCGCACTAAGGGGAGACTCTGGCAGTTCGGAAGAAAAATCCAACCATGTAGCCTGCTCAGCAGATATCAAGCAGCGTCTTGAAAGAGGCAATAGATTATTCGGAGATCCGGCCATACAATCGATGAGTTTTGTGCTGATGAGGAGTGCTGCGAGCACCTAGCACATGGTCTGCAGTATAAGCCCAGATGCGGCCACAAAATTACGGTAACACACGGCAGCAGGAATCATCACGCATCACAGCAGCGTGAACGCGGATACAAGACCGCACGGCATTGTAGCCGGGAGGCCGCGATAAGGAGAGCACACGCAAACTGTAAATACTGATAAATCCCATTAACTGATGGATGCAGCAGCATGACATAAAATGGGACTGCAGGGGAGAAACAATTTTCTTTATCACCAAATTCCCTCTTTTTTCTTTGATGACTCACTCAAATGCGGCCCAGGAATAGTTAACACAGGACACGGAGGCTGCACGGGAAGACCTAATAATCAGAAGAGGTGACTGTCGGCAAGCCCAACGTTGCTGTGGGTGATAAAGGCTGTTGGGAGGCAGTGTAACGCAGCAAAGGAGATATTGCATAGGAAATAGAGGCAGCATTACCTGTGATCCCCCACCCCCAGGAAACTCACCACGTGGAGGCAGTTAAGACGGGTTATGGCGCAGCTTGGTCATTAATGGTGTGCACAGGCAACTGGTAAACAACTGTGGCATAAACATACATACCACGGATACACTGCTTATGGTGCACAGTTTGGAAACAGCTCGAAACATCCTTTCTTCCCTGATATCAGTGAATACGGGTGGAACACTGTGCAGACTACAGCTAGTGAGGCGGGGAAGACTCCACTTCACTAGGTAAGACGGATTGGCAAACCTCACGGCCTGGGTGGCACGCTGCTGCATAAATTGAAAGTCGGCAATCACTTGCTCTACTGTCTTTTTTAAACTTTCTACATGTAGCTCTTAATGCACAATGGTTAAGTGCTGTGCTTGATCATTAATAAAGAAGTAAGACTTGGAGTCACAAACCCATATTATTGGAGCATAGAGTGGAATGGCTCCTGCTTTTACAATGGGGAAGACAGACAGCAAACAATCAAAGCTACCCTTTGAAACTAAGAAACATACTTGCTCGCATCAAGATGAATCGGAGTCCGCAGGAGCAGAACAAATTCAAGAATCAGCACACGCCCCTGATGATGAAGTCAAAGAATTCCTACTAGCCATGAAACAGAGCCTCACTTCTATTGAGTATAAGATGGACTCCATAAACACATGCATGGACTCCATTGTGCACAAACTAGAAAAAACAAGAGGAGTGCAGATTTCAGATGCAGAAGACCCTGTTGCCAGTGTACAGAAACAGGTGACCCAGATGGACAAGGTGCTCAAAATTATCACCGCAAAAAATGAAGACTTAGAAGCGCGCAGTCGACGCAACAATATATGAGTCATTGGGACCCCGGAGAACACAAATACAGGGCAAATGGAAGAGTTCATTGAGCGGCTGTTGCGCACGGTGTTTGGGGCAGACTCCTTCTCCCCAGAGATGGTGATAGAAAGGGCTCATTGCTTTTTGGGCCCCAAATTGCCACCGGGGGCTACACCACGTCCAATCATTGAAAGGATGCTGAATTATCGAGATCAGGATGTGGCACTATGATTGGCCAGGGAAAAGAAACACCTCCAATTTGACAGAAATTAGTTCACGATTTACCCTGATTTTATGGCCATGGTGCAAGAAGCGAGTCGCAAATTCATCCCTGCCAAACGCAACCTGTGACAGGCGCAAATTGACTATGCATTAATGTATCCAGCGCACCTATGAGTTACGCATCAAGGCAAACAATACTTCTTTACCAACACAAAACAAGTGGATGACTTTCTGAAGCGCACCACACGGCAGGAACGCCACCGGAATGTTGAGAACCTTCAGAGTCGATCACCATCTCCTGCATCAGAATAATATACCCACAGCAAATGACATGACAGTTAGCCCATAGTGCCTTCCAAAACTACAAACGAGATAACAGGACATTTGGCTATATTGCGGAGCGATGAAGCTGTGGGGCATGATTGAGGCCGGACTTTCAAATCGAACTGATTATACTTGATCAGATCTTCAAGATTGCGAATGGACACATAAAGCAGAAAAGTGCATAGCTGGGATTGGCTAAAAAACTTTACCCCCACTCTTTAATAGATATTCCACCATTTGGAGGGCAAGGGATAGATCGTGTGAGCTCCCTAGCCTGCCCCTAGTGGTGTTACCCTGATGTAGGTTAAAATGTACTCTAAATTTGAAGTTAGGTATTGTTTGGGGGACGGGGGGGATGTAGCTATCAGCATGTTTGGGATGCTGTTGTGGGTGGGTAGGGATAATTGTTTGATAGTTTTGGCAGGACAGGATACGAACTATACAGAAACGTTCCAAAATGCACAAAAATATATCGGCGGTAACAGGTATTGGGTCCCTTTTAGATCATGTGGAGTGGTGTGGCTCACTGGTTAGAGGCGGCAGACCCGGAAGCAGAAAACGGCCCGGGACCAGGGTTCAATTCCAGACGCGGCAGGGTCGTGGACCAGAGTCAGCGGACACGATAATTCTCGCCTCGGTGCCAACTCTAACCAGGCATCACACTCGGCAACTCTGGGCATTAGCTTGCCTCATCTCTACAACGGCCCCCCACATTCGCCGGGCAGGCCTGGTTTCACCTTGGAGATACCCAGTAGGGACCATCTCACAGGGATAGCCAGGACGGGTTCCCCAGCGGTCTACAGCGCCACGACGCCTCAGGGCAGCAGTGCGCTTTACAAGACACATACATTACATTACATGCCTCAAGATCATTCCATGACATCTGATACCTCAGAATCGAAATTACAGCTATTAACCTGGAATGTCAGAGGGCTTGCCGACCCACGAAAATGTAGGCAGATATTAGCATATTTAGATCGACTGGCATCCAACTCGATTATACAGGTAAGTTGTTACGGGCCTAATGTGGATGTCCCAGACTTCTACAACACATTGTGGGGGAAAATATCAACAATTGGGTCTACCCATTTAATATGGGGAGGAGACTTTAACACAGCCCTGGACCCGTCGCGTGATAGGTCCAACCCTCTCCCGCACCACTACACAGAGACACAAACTATTACAAGGCCTGCTAACTGAAAATAGACTTGTAGATGCAAGGAGACACATACACCCCGAGATGAAGGAAGGCACTCATTACACTGCATTACACTCTTCTTGGGCCAGATTAGATTACTAGGTGGTGTCTAGAGGTGTAGCACCTCAGATTAATGCGATGGAACATTTGGCTAGAACATACTCAGACCGCTCACCAGTGATCCCCACCGGAGATCAACACAATCCACAGAAATTGGAGACTGAGGCCATTAACACTGCTAGACGTGGTGTTCTGTACAGAGCTGGCTCAGGAAATTGCAGACTTCTTTGTGCGTAACATCAGATCTGTTGAACGACAAGATACAGTTTGGGAGGCCTTCAAAGTTACAGTTAGGGGGGTTCTGCATTGCCAAAAGTTCTGGGGTTCTCCGAGATATACGCCGAACACTTCACACATAAGAGGTAGATCTGAAACGGGTGGAGCAGGAGATGTACAGGTCAACCAATGGAGCACTGCTCAAACATTTTTTAGATAAATGATCGAAGTACAAAGAGACAGCAGACAGAGGTACTCTTTAGTGGGAAATAATTAATGGCCCGTAAATATGGTGAAGGTGGACGCCCCGGCAAAACGCTTGCGGAGGAGATACGCAGGCCTTGCCTTTCCAGTTATGTACTGGAAGTCTCAGACCAGGACGGCATGAGACAAAGGGACAGTACTGACATATTCAAAGTGTTTACTACACACTACACTACATTGCACAACACCAGACGGAAGCAGCCACTAGATCTAGAAAGTTACCTTACGGTGTGGCCTTAGGCTGGGTGGGCAACACGCAGAGGGAATTTCTTGTCGCGCCCCTAGAAGAAAATGAGATACTCACCGCTATAATGCAGATGAAATCGGGCAAATCACCTGACCTAGATGGCCTTCCAATAGATTTTTATAAAGCATTTGTGGATCAGCTTGCACCAATATTAAAAACTGTCTATGAGGAAGCCTTAGACACTGGCATCCTTCCTTAATCTATACACAAGGCCCTCATTACTTCTCTCCTAAAACCTGGCAAACCAGTAGATCTATGGGACTCTTACAGGCATTTATATCTCTCATTAATAATGATGCAAAAGTTCAAGTCACAGTATTATCTACCAGTCTTAGTTTGCTCATGGAGAGGTTGGTGCTACAAGATCAAGCAGGTTTTATTCCTGGTAGAGCAATGTCTTATAATCTCTGTACCATCTTCTCCATTCTACAGAACATTGATCCAGGATTGGCAATGGTGGCGGTCTTTTTAGACGCCACGAAAGTCTTTGATTCAGTAGAGTGGGATTATTTATTAGGGGATCTGCAATGCATGGGACTGCCCATGGGCTTCCTTACATAGATAAAACTCTCATACAACTCCCCAAAAGCCAGAGTCCCAATCAATGGACAGACATTGTCACCCTTCTCTGTCAAGAGGAGAACGCAGCCAGGATGCCCTGCTATCTCCCTTATTGTTTGCGCTTGCTATTGAACCCCTGGCAGCAAAATTGAGACAGCACCATCAAGAAAGAGAGTTGAGATGCCCAATGAGACATATACTCATTTCCCTTTATGCAGACGATGTAACGCTTTACCTCAGAAATCCAAAACAGAATTTAAATCCTATTCTGAGGGAGTAGTTATATTTGAGGAGGCATCAGGAATACATATTAACTGGGGGAAATCTCAATCCTTCCCGCTCACGGCTGCTGCAACACCTTTTCTACTTGATTTTCCGATAGAGTGGTGCAATTCTGGGGTGAAATACTTGGGGATACACATCGCGACGGATCATGCCGAACTAATGAGCCTTAATTACAGAACAACATTGTTAAATATCACAAGCTGTGTTAAATGCTGGATCTCGTTCCCCTTGTCCCTGGCAGGGCGAACCTCTCATAAAAATGGTGATCCTTCCTAAGTTATTGTATTTATTTCTGATAGTATCATATTACCCAGGTAGGCATTTCTTTGCCGCCCTGAGGACTGAATTGATTAGGGTGACATGGGGGGTGCAAACAACCGAGGTTAAAATGGGAAACAATTATCATGCCGTATTCTCAAGGAGGTTTTGATGCTCCAGATTTGGGATTATACTATATATGCGCAGAAGCTCAATGTGCAAGTTACTGGTTGATCCACCCAAATACATGCCACAGGTGGCACTTGAACAATGGCTTGGAGACCACATCCAGCTGACAGGAGTGATACATATTACACGTAAACCCAGTGAGAAAGATCCCATGACTGTAACATACACAATGAATGCATGGAGACGCATAGCTGATGTGCTAAAAGCCCCAATGGTATACTCGCTTCTACTTGCATTAGTGTTTCATCCCCATATACAAGTAATTCGGAAGCAAATTTCAAGCAAGTCATGAAGAAAACAAACATAAAATGCTGGGGAGACTTATATAAAGATGGGAAGTTCCGCACATTAGAACAATTTAGATTTAGAACCCACTCCCATGGATATATTTCTGTACGTGCGACTAAGACAAGGCATTAAGGAAAACAAACCCTTATTCCAGATGGAACCACCGATACTATCTCCCTACACACACAATTTCAGTCTGAGACACCCACACATCGACTCAACCGGAAATCACACTATTCAGACCAACCAGGTGTTAAATCATTGTAAAGAGCGTGGAAAGTGGGAAAGAGAGCTTGGCTCAGTAATAACAGATAACAAATGGGAATATTGTTGCATACAAACAGAGCGGGTGGCTGCAATTAGTCGACTGCTAATTATCCATTTTAAATTTCTACATCGCACTTATTACACTCCTCTTAAAATGTATAGATATAAACTCAGAGATAATGATCGTTGTGACAGATGTGGACTGGAAGGGGCCGACTTTTTGCATCTGGCCTGGAGCGGCAGTAGCAGAAACAACTTTCACAAGCATAGAGCGAGGTGGATGTAGCAAAAGAAAGGAGTGAATTTATCAAGGACATTCTGTCGCATGAGCTTCTTCCAAGAAACGCATTATTTGAAGGAGATGCTGAAACCAAACCAGTGAAGCACAAACTCGCACAAGAGTTAAAAAAAAATAAAAACTTTCACCTGAAGAATTTTAATTCAGGAGTCCTCATTGAAAACTGCTGTTGTTGTAGACTATATGTCACAATTTCGAATGGTCAGGATTTCATCCATGCAAATATTTCGACAGGTCTTTCAGAATGTACTACAGATATCGAAGTCAGTGTGCACCTTGCAAGATTTGCACATTGTTTTTGACAGTTATCTTGAACTATCTGTCACTGAATGTGAGAGAACCGGACGAATGTCTACAAGTGGAACGATTGACCTTGCCTGCATCAAGAATTCGACACCTATAGCTGTGCAACTTTATCAATTCTGTTGTTGACATCAAACAAGATGAACTTGGAGAGGTTAACTCGCCAAACTATCACTGATGCTTCCGTGAACACAAAATTTCCAGTTATTGCAAGTGGAATGACACTCAATGAGGAGTTGGTGCCTGCAGAGATATATTCAAAAGTTATGGGCCCTATTGTTGAAGAACTTAACAGCAAATATGAGGAAGCTGACCTGAGCGTTGTGCCACATTTTGAGAGGGCTGATCGAAATCAAGTCATTGTACTGTCAAATGACAAATGCTATATTTTTTTTTTAACAGATTTGATTGGCATTTGGTTCACATATTCAAATGTGCGTACATTAAAACATTTACATATCCATGTGGTTGTGTTACAATATTCTTTTTTCTGTTTTATTGTCGTTACGGAAGACTGAAAAAACAGTTTAACAGGTTTAACTGATTCTAACTCCCATTCCCCCTCCCCCCTAACCCCCACCACCACCCCGGAATGAATCGCTTTGTTGTTAGTTTATATTTTCCAGCGATGAGTGTTCGCTTCTTTATCTGTCTGTTCTATCTTTGTCTGGGGTTTGCGTGTGGCAAAGGGTGTCCTCTCAACTCTCATCCTTATACCCTCTGTGTTCCCATCTCACTGTCCCTTTCCTGTGGCGGCAAATTTGGTAAGTCTTCTTCTGCTGTCTCATCTAGGTCCGGGGTTCTTAGGTCATCCACCTCTCCCCCAGGCTCTCACGGTTTCCAGGTTCCCTATGCCTCGGTTTGCTGCTCTTTGCAAAATTCTATTTTCTGTGTCTGCCCATTTCTCAAGTTCCCTTTCAATGATTGTCAGTTATGGATACGTTATGAAACAAGCGAGAAAAGACACTTAATCCAGCTTCATATTCTGTACAAAAAAACTTGACCCAGCAATGTCCAGTGTTCTTATCAAGGCATATATTCTTACGGCGGTGTGTCACTATGAGCAAAATTAGAACAAAGCTTGTTGCTTTAACTGTTGAACCTGTGAAGTTTCTAAAAGGATTTGCTGAGACAGAAGAAGAATGTGGCTCTAAAGATGTCTAAAGCCTCTACCCATAGAACTTACATGCAAAACCTGTGCTACAAAAAATGTCCCTGTCAATATGCTCTTCTTAAATGCTCAACGTTCTGCAAATGTACCGCAAGCGGTTGCTAAAACAAATTAAGTGAACTATGGAAATGTGTCTTAAACAGGAGTGATAAACATTTTTTTTTCTCATATTCAGATCATAAACATTGTCTGGTGTATACTTAAAAGGATTGAAAACCCCAAGACTGCTAGACTCCTAGATCACCTGGAGGTATACGCCCTCCGCCAGCTGGTTAGTGTCTGAGTCTACACACCAAGCGGGTCATGCTTTGAATGGACTTTTTTCTAATAACCACGATATCACACTGGCACGGGTGGAGCCACTTCCCTGGACAGACCATAAGGGTGGTGTTCTTTGAGGCCCTAAAGAAGTGCTCCCCTATAAAGCAACTAGGGTCACGTTCCGACACTGGAACAAAGCAAAGACCTAGAGGATGCTCTCAACCACTCTTCTCTGATATTTGATAGCGACAATGAGGTCGCTTCGTCCCAGTTCAATGAGTGGATTTTGAATGCGGTCAACTGTGTTGCCCCTGAGCATATCGGAACAGCGAAGAGGCACCCACTGGTGACACTTAGTATGGCCTGAACTTAAAGGGCTAAAGGTGGAATACAGAAGGTTTGAGCGCCTCTGGAGAGCAGACTATAGTACAAAGAACAAAGACGCCTAAAATGGGGTCTTGAAAAAGTATAAGGAGGCAATTCTGGAAGCTAAAAGAGTGTATTTTACAGTAAAAATTCAAGAAGTAGGAAATTCAGTCAAAGAACTTTTTAAATCGGTTACTTTTTTAGCTAAACCACAGCAGGTTAATTTGTTTAAACCTGTTCAGGCTTTCTGTAATCAGCAGGCGGCCTTTTTCCAGAATAAGGTACAAACGATATATGATGGCCTTGCTAACCCACTAAATGTTCAGGCAGTATGTCATCAACCTTCTCTCGTGGGGGAGACAGTGCCATCCAAGCGAACATGTTTTAAACCCCTTTTAAACACCTTTTAAAGTCTATCAAATCTAGGTCCCCTAATGACCCCTGCCCCCCAGCCATCATGCACCTGGCCACTGAGTGGATTAGTGAAACTCTTACTTCTCTGATCAATCAAGTTCTAGCATCAGGGATTTACCCTGCGGCCTGGAAGATTGCGTGTATTAGGCCAATTTAAAAAAAAACTAAGCTAGAGCCTACCGAATGTAAAAATTATTGACCGATTTCGGGTCTACCATTTGTCGGTACGGTCCTTGCAAAATCGGTTAATAAGACACTGACAGAATATTTAGAGAGTAACAGGCTACTGGACCCCACCCAGCATGGCTTTCGACCAAGCCACTCCACAGAATCCGCCCTGATTGCAGCCTCAGAGGGGATTCAGAGAGCAGTGAATGGTGAAGGTAGGGCAATCCTTGTTCTCCTTGACCTGTCGGCCTCATTCAACACACTGAATCACACAGTGTTGGTGCGGCGACTACGGGAGATAGGAATCGGTGACTCAGCTCTGGCCCTCCTCTCCACTTTTTTAGAGAACAAGAAACAGAGTCTGAGCTGGGACGGCTTATAATCGGACAGTTTCAACCTGCTTTGTGGTGTTCCGCAAGGATCAGCTCAGTCTCCTATGTTGTTAAACGTCTATGTGAAGCCACTGGCAATTCTTGTCAGGAAACATGGCTTGACATTTGTGCCGACGACTCACATTTGGTGATATACTTGTCGGACAGGCCTGAGCTAACAGCTACCAGCTTTCACTCCTGTCTAAAGGACATCATGAATTGGATGAGTCTAAGCTTTCTGAAAATGAATACAGAAAAAACAGAAGTGATTGAGTTTGGCAACGGAACACCAATATGGAACAATTGTTGGTGGCCGTTGGAGGCTGGGGAATGTCTTCACCCTGTTAGGAAGGTGAGGAACCTTGGGGTCATTTTTGAAGACAAACTTAATATGTCGGCAGAGGTCAACAGTTTAACGTCTGCCAGTTTTTTTTCTGCTAAAGACCTGCGTAAAATGTTTCCTTTTATTCCCCTCATACTACAGAAGACGGTAATGGTTGCTCTTTTTCTGTCCAAATTGGGCTATTGTAATGCGATGTTTCTGGGCATTGATAAACATCAGATTAGCAAACTTCAATCATTGCAGAATGCTGCGGTACGACTAATCCTAAAGCTCCCTAAGGGTCATCCCACATCACATGGAAGAAGGGCATTGCACTGGCTCCCTGACCAGCAGAGAATTGAATTTAAGTCGCTCTGTCTGGTGCACAAGGCACGATACGGTGGGGGTTCAGATGACTGTCAGGAAATGTTCAGGCTCTATACCCCCCTCAAAAAACCTACGGTCGGCCAGTCTTGGCCTGATATGTACCCTAAAGTTTCGACGGGCCAGATGGGGTGGCAGGTCTCTGTCTAGCTGTGTAGCACAACTGTGGAATAAATTAACTGAGGCCTTGAGACTGCAGCCTAACTTTCTATCCTTTAGGAAAGCCCTGAAATCCCGGCTGTTTACTCCTGAGTAGATCTAGCTCAGTCCTTGCCCTGTGTACACACACCAGCGCCAAGACGCCTCGGCATTCGAGCGCTTAATAAGCTCTATATCATCATCATTTGTTTAATTTCTATATAGGTCGCTTCTTCCTCTATGATAGCCACCATTTTGGAAAATTGCTCTAAGGAGTTACTTTCCGTCTCTGGAAGACTATCTGAACTCCAAAACCTATGTTTTGACACCAAAATGGATTATATAGGTATCATGGTAACTGAAATATGACGACATCACAGCAACATGTCGGCCAGAAAAATTCTACACAGATCAGCAATGTCTACCCAAGCTAAATTACTTCTCTAATGATCCAAAAACACACATCAAAAAAGAAAATTTCTGGCCAACAATTTATTTTACAGAGGTATATCAGGGGGCGGGATTACGAGTAAAAAGCTTTAGAACTGTAATGTAGGCGACCTTTCATTACCTGGGCCTCGGTCCCCAAGTGTCTGCTGCGCCTTTGATAATGGCTGAACTGCAATCTTTGGTGGTCAGTGTGGCACCAAGAGCAAGAAAAGTCCGAATATGAGTCAGTCTCAACGTGGAGAATGAAGCATGGCCCAATTTGGGCCACTCAGTTTCTGAATTAGACCTGCAGCATATAGCAGAGCAGCAGATTGCTCAAAACTCCAGAAGCAAAGGGTAGACCATGCTAATACAGGAGGCATCATGGGCAGGCGGAGGCCCAGACTGGGCACCACAAACGGTATAGTGGGCTTATCCCCATAGGGGCTGGTGCAGTGAGGGAAGGGAAAGCACACTGAGCCTGAGTGAGGGGGAACGGCTAAAGACTGCCAGGGCGGGAGACTGTTTAACCAGCATGGCTGCTGTGGTAGATGTATATATTGAAAGAACAAAACAAGCTGATGCTATACCGTCATCCTGTTGAACAAGGCAGAAGTCTTATGTAAGGGAAAAATCCTTAACTATCAATCTGGGCAGCTCTTTCACAAGTGATCTGACAAGCGGTTACTTTCAAGTAAGTTGTGCGTGCAATGCTGGCCATACTGCTACTGCACCAACCAACATAAACACTGTTTTTAAAGACCAGAATACTTTTTTTTATATTATATTGAAAAGAGCATTTAGTCGAACATCACAAATCTATCAGAGTTCTTGGATTTCAAATTGCAATTGCCCAGTGAATTCTGACCCATGGGCAAACCCCAGTTAATGCACGGGTCAGACTTACGAGCTTGGCTGTATTTAACATATCTGATAATTATCGGATGCATTAAATAATTTAGCTGTTGTTAAAGTTCTGCAGGGTAAACCTGCCAAAAATACTGCACAATTTCCCCGTAAATTAACGCATCATCCAAATTTTGGTGCATTAAACACCAAAATTCAAATGTTACTCCCCACAAACTTGTGATCAGTGTTATTTAGCACACACAATAAATAACGTACCGTGTGGTATCGTCATTTACCATGTGCAATAAATAACACCTAAACTCGTAATCAGGGCCCAGGTTGTGCTAAAAAAAGAGAATTAGCCCTCCAAAATACCTCTGAATGCATTCTTTCACTCACAAAAAGCTTCAAGTGAGATAATGGAATTTTTAAACCAGAACAGCTCTAGCTTTAAAACAGGCTCGCTGGAATCTGTGAAAATTCAAGGCACACAACTCACCCTTTTGAATGTAGACGATGCACTCACCCATTGTTAATAAGTTGTTCACAAAGACACACCTTTGTCTTCTTGCTCTCAAAGCGCCTCCCTAACTTTTAATCTTTACTTATTATGGAATGAATATTTGAAACAGAAATGAGCTGCAAAAGGACAATATCCTACAAAGCATGACAGGTAAATTTGATAACGGAAACCAGAGTGGACGATTGAAGCTTGGACAAATAGTGAATACAAAACAAATAGGCAAGATATAGAGAGGTGTCACAATAGACATACTTACAATTTAGATACTTGAAGCAGTGTAAGTTATTCTTTCCTTTCAGAACACACAGAATGGCACTTCAAGGTTTTTAGGTCTCGCCTAGGCAGCATTTGCTCTGTCCCTGCGAGACATGCTGTATACAGGAAATGGGCTTTAAAAGGTACTCCCATTAACAAGGACTGCTCCTATTACATGTGTTGTTACTCAGAGCTTGTGAGCACTATTTGATTCTTTAAGCTAGAGCACTTGAGAGCACTGCTCTGGTCTAAAAAGGGCTGTAAATCTTGTTCTTATCTTATCCAATTTGCGGTGCATTCAAAGGCAGAGGTCTGGTTTTTTTCACGTGTGCTCAGATGCTATTGCTGCTTCCCCGTCCTTATGTTAAACTCATTAATAGGTCTTCGAGGCTTCAGTAAATGTCATGGTCAATGTTTAAATATATGGCTCTTCCCTCGCTCTCTCGCCTGTAACCTCCTTCCCTCTCCTTCCCACCCACCGCATCCCATCCCAATACAGCCAGATGGCCCTCACATCTGAAAGCTCCATAACTGTAAACAGGAAACAATGACACTGCTTTATGTTACAGCTAATACTGTTCATGCACATTTTCACAGTTTTGGTATTTCTCCTTCTGCAGTTGAAGTAGAGTTCTTTAATGTAGCTCTGAATGTATTTCCTTTCAAGCAAATTTTTTCACTAACACCACTCCACACAACACAAATTCATGCTACGCAATTGTACTCCATATAACTGCATTTCACTCTACCCAATCCACATCATTCAATGCAATGCCACTCAAAGCAGTGACATTCAAGGCAATGCCACTCTAGACAGTGCCACTGCGCATCACACAACGCTACTCCATGCCATGGACCTCTGTCTCCTTTCTTTCTTTCTGCTCCTTCACTCGTTTTTCTCCCCTTTCTATCTTTCACCTTTCTGCACCTCTGCTCTTTTGCGCCTTATTTCTGCCCATTCTCCCTTTCTCTCCCTCTGCTCCTTCACTCGTTTTTCCCCCTTTCTATCTTTCACCTTTCTGCACCTCTGCTCTTTTGTGCCTTATTTCTGCCCATTTTCCCTTTCTCTCCCTCTGCTCCTTCACTCGTTTTCACTCTTTTTTTACCCTTTCTATCTTTCACCTTTCTGCTCTTTTCTGCATCTCTGCTCTTTTGTGCCTTATTTCTGCTTATTTTCCCTTTTTTCTTTATCCCTTCTTTCCTCCCTTTACCTTTCCCCGCCGCTGCTGCCCCCGCGGCCCCTCCCCCCCCAGCACGACCGGCCCAATCCAGCTCCCCTCCCCGCCTCCCAGCTGTCCAGCCCTCCCCGACCCCTACTTAATGGCGGCCACTGCGCGGCCGCACAGCGGCCGAGGGCTGCGGGCGCGCCGCTGGTGCACCGAAGGCGCGTCAAAGGCAAGCACGTCTGCACCCGTCTGCGACCCGTCCGCAACCAGCACCAGGAACCCTGGACCTCCGCCCCGCCAACGCTACGACCCAGCAGCACTCCAAGCACTCAACCCAGGCTGCAACAACAACTGCAAGCTAGCATCACCAGCCGACACCCATGGACCCTTCAGCTGTCACCGCTGCCGGCACACCTGCAGCACCGCCAAGAACACGGATCCAGCACAACCCGCCCACAAGAACACAACCGAACCGAAGACCCTGCAATGCATCCTCCTCAACGTCCGATCCCTCCACAAACACGCAACAGAAATCTGGGACCTCCTCGACAGCACCACCCCAGACGTAGCATTCTTCACCGAAACCTGGACCAACACCACTTCGGGACCGGACATCGCCATCGACATCCCCCAAGCATACAAGATCTATAGGAAGGACCGCCCCATCCACCCAGGAGGAGGAATCGCCATCGTCCACAAATGCAGCCTCCGCCTGAGCACACTCCCTGACGAGTCCACAGAACTGATGGAACACCTTCACTTCAAGATACTGGCCAGCCCCACCGCCGCCCTCCGAGGAACCCTCATCTACCGACCCCCTGGACCCCGCGGACCCTTCGCCAACTCCATCACGGACATTATCTCCCCGCAGGCCATCGCATCCACCAACTACACCCTGCTGGGAGACCTCAACTTCCACCTCGACAATCAACTGGACCCCAACACCACATCCCTCCTGGACAACCTCCACAAATTGGACTCCGCCAGATCGTGACCGAGCCCACGCACTCAGCAGGACACACCCTCGACCCCCTCTTCACTATAGGAAACTCCATCACCTTCAGCCACACCACCAAACTCCCATGGACCGACCATCGTTGCGTCCACTTCACCTTCAGAACACCCACCATCCACAGACACCAGCACCTGCTTCCACAAAGAAACTGGACTAAAATCACCGATGACCAGCTCACCTCCTCACTCAACAACTCCACCCCAACCATCGCGGAAAACGACTACCCCAACACCGCAGTCCGAACCCTGCATAGATGGATCTCGGACAGCACCAACACCATAGCCCCCCTCAAGAAAAACAATACCGTGCCAAGAAAGCCAGATGGTTTACCACCGAACTTCGAGAGTCCAGGCGCACATGCCGCCGCCTTGAAAAGGCCTGGAGAAACACCAAATCCACAGAAGCCCACAACAACTTCAGAGCCGCCACCAACGCCCACCATCAACTCATCAGAGAAACGAGGAAAAAAGCGATTGAAGACAGAATCTCCACCCACGCACACAACAGCAAGGAACTCTTCAGCATCATCAAGGAGTTCGCCCAACCCACCAGCGAGTCTACCGACATCCCTCCCTCACAAGACCTCTGCGACAAACTCAGCATCTTTTTCCACCACAAAATCAAGAGCATCTACGACAACTTCGACGAAGACAACCAACACACTGAACCCTCACCAACCACCCCGACATCCGGAAACCAGCGACTGATGACTGGACAGCCCTCACCACCGAAGACACACTTAAGACAATGAAGTCAATCCACTCAGGGGCCCCCACGGACCCCTGCCCCCACCACATCTTCAACAGAGCCGCCAACACCATCGCACCCATGCTCCGCCAAACCATCAACCGCTCCCTGGCGACCGCCTCGTTCCCCGACGACTGGAAACACGCCGAGGTCAACCCCCTCCTAAAGAAACCCTCAGCGGACCCCACCGACCTCAAAAACTACAGACCCATCTCCCTGTTCCCGTTCCCAGCGAAAGTCATCGAGAAAGCCATCAACAGCCAACTCGCCACATTCATTGAAGAACACAACATCCTCGACTCCTCCCAATCCGGCTTCAGAAAAAAAACACAGTACGGAAACCGCCCTCCTCGCCGCAACAGATGACATCCGCACCTTACTGGACAAAGGAGAAACAGTAGCCCTCATCCTCCTCGACCTATCAGCGGCGTTCAACACAGTCTCCCACCGCACCCTAATACGCAGACTCTACGATGCAGGAATCCAGGACAAGGCCCTCGACTGGATCTGCTCCTTCCTCTCCGGCAGGATGCAGCGGGTCAGACTCCCCCCTTTCCTCTCGGACCCCACACCGATCACCTGCGGAGTCCACCAGGGCTCCTCCCTCAGCCCGACGCTCTTCAACGTCTACATGGCTCCACTTGCCCCCATCGTCAGAACCTACGGACTCAAAATCGTGTCATATGCAGGTGACACCCAGCTCATCCTCTCCCTATCCAACGAGCCCAACACTCCAGACGCAACTTTCGAGAAGGCATGGAAGCCGTCGCCAAATGGATGAAAAACAGCTGCCGTCAACTAAACACCAACAAAACACAAGTACTCATCATGGGCCCAAACCCCGACGCCTGGAGCGACACCTGGTGGCCCACCACCCTCGGAAACCCGCCAACCCCCACAGACCACGCACGCAACCTGGGAATCATCCTGGACTCCGAGCTCAAAATGGACCGCCAGATCAACTCTGTCTCATCTTCCTGCTTCCACACCCTCCGCCTCCTTTGTAAGACCTTCAAATGGATCCCCCTCGAACACCGAAAGACAGTCACTCACGCCCTGGTCACCAGCAGACTCGACTACGGCAACGCACCCTACGCCGGAATAAACATAAACCTCATCCGCAAGCTGCAGAACATCCAGAACGCCGCCGCAAGACTGGTCCTCAACCTGCCAAAACACCGCCACATCTCCCAGCACCTGCGCACACTCCACTGGCTCACAGTCGAGGCGAGAATCCCCTTTAAGATGCTCACCCACGCACACAAGGCCCTCCACGGCACCGGATCAGCATACCTGAACAGCCAACTCAAATTTCACGCACCCCAAAGGACCCTACGATCAGCCCTGCTTTCCTACGCCATGGTCCCCCGCACCAGAAAGACCAGATCGGGAGGCGCTCCTTCTCCTTCCTCGCGGCCAAAGCATGGAACGCCCTTCCGCTCCACCTCAGACAGACAACATCGCTCCCCATCTTCGCAAGAAACCTCAAAACCTGGCTCTTCGACAGACCCCCTCCTTGATGGAATGGAACCTGCACCCCCCCACCCCTAGCGCCTGGAGACCCTTACGGGTGAGTAGTCGCGTTTTAACAAACTCCTGATTGATTGATTGACTCTACTCCATACAACTGCACACCACTCCACAAAACTGCACTCCACTCCAGCCAACGGCACTCTATGCAACCCCGCTCAACACAACTGCACTCCACGCCGCACCACTCTAATCTACGCAATACCAGTCCACACAACACCTGACTGACTGACTGAACTTATAAAGCGCACTACTGCCGAGGCGTCTTGGCGCTGTGTTAGAGTAAAAAACTCCTCTCAGTACAAGGTCACTTTATGCAACGCCAGGCAACTCTACGCACCGCCCCTCTGTTTTACGCAACACCACTCAACTTTACGCTGTTTTACTCCACTCTGCTTCATTCTGCGCCACACCACTCCATTCCAATTTACTCCAAGCTACCGTGCTTTACTCCACGTTACTCTGCTTTACTCCACGCCACCCTGCTTCACTCCACGCCACTCCACTCCACTGCATGCCACCCCACAGTACCCCACCCCCCCATGCCACTCAGCTCTACGCAAAGCCACTACAAGCAACACCACTCAATACAATTCCAATCCATGCAACGGTACTTGACTCTACGCCACACCACGCAACACCACTCTAAAGCACTTCATATTTAGCCAATTCACGCAAATGCTCTCCATTGTACGCAAAGCCTCCCCTCTACGCAACTGCACTTTACTCTGCGTCACACCACTCCATGCAGCGTCAATCAATGCAAAGCCACCCACGCAAAGTCACTTTCTGCAATGCTACAGCACTATACACACCACACCAAGCAACTTCACTCCTCTCCACACAATGCCACTCTGCTCTTTGTAACACCACTCCAACAAACTACACTCCACACAATGCTACATAACTGCACTCCACTTTATGCAACTCCACTCAACACCACACAACTCTACTCTAAGCAACTTCACTCCGTGCAACACTCAATACATCGCCAATTCATACAACCACACCATGCAACATAATTACAATCAACATAATACCACTCTACACCACATAATTCAACTACACCTAATTACACATTACTCAATACCGGAAGTCAAGTCAAGTCAGGGACATTTGTACGGCGCACAAATCACATCCGGAGAGTCTCATGGCGCTTGCAGATGGCTCGGACAGGAGGGGCAGGACAGTTAGTTTGCAAAAAAACAGGTTTTTAGCTTCTTACGGAAACAGCTGTGTTCTGGGATAATACGGAGGTGGAGGGGCATTTTATTCCACGAAGCAGGAACTGAAAAAGAAAACGTGCAGCCGCCGTTTCTGGAGGTTTGTATTCTTAAAGGTGTCCGTTGGAATTCATTGCTGGATCTGAGTTCTCTTTGAGGCTGATACCATCTTAGTTTTTTTGACCAGTATCTAGGGCCTCTTTCATACATGTGTCTATAGGCCTGGCATAGAGTTTTAAAAAGGATTCGCTTTTTCACCGAAAGCCAATGAAGGCTTCTCAGGCGAGTGGCTGATGAAGTTCTTCGCAGGAGGTTAAGAACCAGACGAGCTGCAGTGTGTCATTACATCGCATACTAATACCACGCATGCCATTACAACGCGGGTATTACTACGCGATGTCAATGATAACGACATGCCATTACATTGCAAAATTTGACCACGAGTATTTATTTACCACACATGCCATTACAACGCAAAGGCATGCGTGGTAAAGCTTTACTCTTAGTTAAATTTTGCAAGGTAAGTGACAACCCTACCCCTACACAACCCTCCCCCGACCCCCAGTCCTCTCCCTACAATAACACTACACTACCCTGCACGACCCGCCGACACTACCCTAAAACACTACACTACAACACTACCCTAAACCATAAAACACTACACTACACAAGCACTACAACACTACCCTAAAACACTACACTACTACACTACCATAAAACACTACACAAACACTAAAACACTCCCCTAAACTCTAAAACACTACAACACTACCCTAAACCCTAAAACACTACACAAACACTACAACACTACCCTAAACCACTACACTACTTCACTACCCTAAAGCCTAAACCACTACACAAACAGTACAACACTACCCTAAACCCTAAAACATTACACTACACAAAATCTACAACAGTACCCTAAACCCTAAAACACTACACTACCCTAAAGCCTAAAACACTACAGTACACAAACACTACAACACTACCCTAAACCCTAATACACTACTACACTACCCTAAAACACTACAACACTACCCTAAAACACTACACTACACAAACACACACACTACCCTAATCCCTAAAACACTACACTAAAGCCTAAAACACTACACAAGCCAAACACTACAGCACTACCCTAAAGCCTAAAACACTACACTACCCTAAAGCCTAAAACATTACACAAACACTACAACACTACCCTAAACCCCAAAACACTACACTACACAAACACTACCCTAAAACACTACACTACAACACTACCCACTCTACTCCCACCCCTACACTACCCTAAAACACTACGACACTACCCTACCCTAAACCACTACCCAAACTACTCCCACCCCTACACTACCCTAAACCCTAAAACACTACAACACTACAACACTACCCACACTACTCCCACACCTACACTACCCTAAAACCTAAGACACTACAACACAACCCACACTACTCCCACCCCTACACTACCCCTAACTCTAAAACACTACGACATTACCCTACCCTAAACCACTACCCACACTACTCTCTCCCCTACAGTACCCTAAAACCTAAGACACAACAACCCCACCCACACTACTCCCACCCCTACATTACCCCTAACCCTAAAACACTATGATACTACCCTAAACCACTACCCCTACCCCAAGCACAATCAGCCTTACCTCTTTTCTCGTGGTTCCAGCGTCGCAGTCTCTGCTCCCGGTTCCTGCTTCCTGCTTCCAGGGGCGGTGCACGTGGTTGTGACGCAACTGCCTCAGTTTCCTCACAACGAGGTGGATAGCCATTACATCACATGTGTTGTAAAAGCCCATGCAATGTAATGGTACGCATAGTAATGGCTACGCCAAGTTACATTGCATGCGTTGTAACGCATGCAATGTAATGGTATGCAGAGTAACATCCGTGTTGTGATGGCTGTTCCCCCTCAATACCACATAAATACACCCCAAATAAATCCACTCTATACCACATAACCCACATAAAAACACTCCATACCATGCCACATAATTCCACTCAACATGCTATACCACATTGTTCCATGCCACACTATTCAACTCCACTCAAATCCATTCCACTCCACCTAATAAAAAAAACATTATTCCACCTCACAACAGAATTTCACTACACACCACACCTATCCAATATACAACACATAATTAAATATCATACCATATAATTCCACACCACACCACGTAATCAAACTCCATCCAACAGTCTACAACACAAAATACCTTTTATCATCCACACATTAGTAAGTATTTGGCTATCTTCTCTAATTGTTTTGGAGAAACCAGTGTGTGTGGAAAATAAACTGCTGTATTAGCATACAGTCTTGAGCCATTGTTCCGATCACCAAACTATTTAGTGCATCCAAAATCCACTTGAGGTCCTAGTTTGCTCTGTCCTGCTCCAAGAGAAATTGATACTGTACAACAAAAACAACATTGAAGCTGAAGCGCAACTGTCTTGTCCCTTCGCTGGTTTTATAGGGAATTGAGAAATTTCCTAACTTGGATAAAGGATTTTTCCCAGGTCAATTATTCTCGGATCCCTCCGTAGATTTGTCGTACTTTGCCATTAAAGACACTGGGTCTAACGGTAGGCAAGCTAATGTAAAGCAACACAGAGGTGGTTCAACTTTCAGCATGCCTGATTTTTTTCCATTTAGTGCCATTAGCGCAAAAAGGTGATAGAAAAACTGAGAAACATTCTTCGAAACACGCCTGTATAACAAAAGGAACTAAACACCCACATGCAGAACGTAGTCTCTGCTTTACATTTATTAAATAAAATAAGTTAAACTACTGAAACATTCATTTAAAGCCACAAAGGGAAACATATTGATATATTTCTCATAGTTAGCCACACTATTCTTGCTCAATATATGTCATGCTCCAGCTCAGAAAGGTCCTTCAAGACATCAGACCATACAACACCCTGAAATTTACTATACAACATGGAACTTCATTCACTTGATTACCTAAAAACTAGACACCTCTGCCTGTCCGATCAATAATTTGCACTTATCAAGAGAGTGAAATTTTCATATTACAGATCGTTGTTAGCTGCACTCCAACTGCCTGAAAATACAAGCATTTACAATGCAATGGTTTTGCCTTTGTTCAAGTTAGAGCTATTGGCATTGCTCTTGACATTAATTTTATTTATGTTTTTTTTAACATAAATAAATGGCATTGTCATTTACAATGCCAATAGCTTAATCTCTCGCAAATGCCACACACAAACACCCACAGAGAGCCCCCCCACACACACACACAGCGCCCCCCCACACAACCACACAGCGCCCTCCACACATACACCCACACAGAGCCCCCCCCACACAGAGCAGAAGTATGCTACATTTAATGCGAGTCAAGAAAGATAATGCAAGTCAAAAATTGCCAACATGATGAATTACTTGATAAGTCACATTGGTTTGTCTTAAACTTGGATTCTACGGTCAGGAATGTTAAGACTTCCTGTTATGGGAGCTTTCCTCAATCACAGATACATTGAATCAGAATCCTCTATCTTTTACCACTGACTCACATGTGCAGATGATTCCCAAGAGGTTCTTTTGGATCAAGGTCCAAGTGATAGGAGAAGAACGCAAAATGACATGAACACCATAACCACAATTTCTCGCAATGTTTCCATGCTTGTAAGATGCAAATACTTTTCTTCTTCTCCAGGTATATTGTGCTTTGGTAGGGAGAAGAAAATGTAATCCAACCACCATCACTTAAGAGTTCTCTTGTTTATCCCCCAGACTGACCTAGATTTACGTACATAGATCTCGTTCAACGAACGACAGATGTTATTCTGCCAAATAAACATGTATACTGAATCCATGCAAGGTGGAAATGCTGACATCACTTGTGTTAACGCGCAGCCCGCTTCCCTCCAAACGTGAATAATGGTGTACACGAAACAGATATCTTAGGTACAATCACGATAGTCTTTCCCTCCCTGGTAAACTCTAACTACAACATGGAGAAGAAAATGCGCATTAGCAGGGTTGTTATGAATATGCTAGTCGACTCTGGAAACAAAAACTATAAACGATTAGGCAACAATAAAAAAAAAATGTGCATCCATTGAAGACAAGATGGGGTGCCAGGGGTTGCCTCTAACGTGCACGGCAGTCAGTTTGTAGACGGCAGCACATCTGCTCCGATCATTCAAGTCACAACAGGTGAAGAGCGGTTAAAAACTGCAAACCTGTTCACACTCCTAACCACAATGAAAGCGAAGACCGGTTTGTTTTATTAGCTGTCTCGGAGCTTTTGATCACAATGCTGCTGTTATTTAGCGATTATATAGCGCACAAACAAAAAGAAACCTGTTCAGCATCGAAGGACTTTCGATAGCCTGGGCACTAGGGAATGAATATTGATAATCCTCACAAGCAATAGTTCCAGGGTTTCTAAGCACAGGGTCAATGGTTTTTAGCATCTATACAGCAAACAGCCTGCTATGCTTTCGTTGGTCCAGGTGCCGCAGAAGGGGCATCAAGCTGAATGAGGCATGGAGACTGTCACGCCCGCCTTCTCCTCCCCACCCCGCCACGAATGATCCATTTTATGGAGTAATCGATATCTAGCGCTTGCTCGCCCTAGGAGTAAATAATCTGCGTCTTCGGACAGTGCTGCTAATTTAGGGTTTCACGTCAGAACCGATCTCTAAAACAACAGCGGGGCATCCCGTGTTTAGGAATGTAATCCTGGCTGAGAAAACGAAACCCCACCTCAGATGATCCGTGGGACCCTAGAGGTCAACAGCTCTGTCAAAGAATGAATGCACTCCCATAAAGATTCCTGTGCAACCCGTGCCTCAAAACAACTGCACTACCGTTTGCAGAGGTACCTGTCTGCATCAGTGACTGCAACCCTGACATGGTGAGTCCTATCCTACCCAAGTGAGTGCAATGTGGTTTGAGGCAGCGAGTCTGGCTGAGTCACTACAGCCCTGTACGAGAGGCTGCAATCCTCCCCCGGTTACTGTAATAACGCCCCATGGTTCAAACAAGAAGCAGCTAGAGATGCTCACGAGTAACAGGAGCAAGGATCCCTCAAGCTGGCCAGAGAAAAGAGGCATACACACGCACTGCATGGTACACAAAATCTATAGATAGAACAAACCAGGCAGCAAGCACGCTCAAAAACTTTGAACAAATGTAACACTAGGAAAGCGATTTGGAGACTTTCAGGAAGATATGGTTCTGACTGCGGCCCTGCCTGGATGAGGATAGTCCTGTCGGAGTGACTTGAATCAGCCTCACTGACGGCAATCCTATTCCACAGTCATCGACCCTACAACCAGGCAGCAAGCACGCTCAAAAACTTTGAACAAATGTAACACTAGGAAAGCGATTTGGAGACTTTCAGGAAGATATGGTTCTGACTGCGGCCCTGCCTGGATGAGGATAGTCCTGTCGGAGTGACTTGAATCAGCCTCACTGACGGCAATCCTATTCCACAGTCATCGACCCTACTTGCGCGCAGCAATACTACCAGAGTGGTAGCAATTTTGTGAGAGTAGCAGTAGAGTTACCACAATCTTGTTACTGAGTGTGATCCTGATTCAGGGGGCGCAGTTCTGCCAAAGTGACAGTAATCTTGTATTAATCCTGAGTTAATAAGTGATATCCAGAGAAACTGCAGTCTGTCTTGTTAACGTGAAAACATACCTGCTTTAGTGCCCGAAGTTCTAGTTTAACTTTAGTACAGAAAACAAAGCGAACGCACTTTTTTGTCAGTGGCAGCAAACCCCCTTAGTTACTATAATTCTGCTTGAATGCAATCGTGTCAATGTCAGCGAACCTGCCTTAGTGTGTACAATCCTTCTTCAATGACAGCAACCACGTCCTGATTAGTGCATTCCTATGTTCGGAACCGCTATCTTGCTCCAGTGACAACAAACCTGCATTAAACACATTAGTGACAGCACCTGTGCCTGTCTGAGTAGAATACTGCTGCTGCCCGGGCGGGGTCTAATTACAACACCGCTGGCCAACTGCTGAGAGCAGCACTCAGGGAGAACCGACCCCCACCGCTGGAAATGCCAGGACAGCCCTCGATCCGCTCACAGGCTGCAGCACGAGGTTTCACCAGTCTCGAGCTGGCGAGAACGTGAGGAGAAGAGGTGGGGGCAGAGGCCAGCTGGGGCCGCCCTACCTCCACTCCCGCCCATGTGCCGCTCTCCGGCACCAACAGCAGCCGCACGGAGCCCTCCCCAGCCCTTCAGACTCACCGGGCTCTCTTGGGCGGGCTCCTCCGGGCGGCGGCCTCTCTGCTGGGCGGCGGCTCGGCGGCGGGTCTCCTCCTCATAATGAAGCACCGCCTTCTCCTTCCGCCGTCGTCCTCCCGAGTGGAGCCGCCAGGCTCCCGAT